>NC_091496.1:3029525-3676872 GCF_947461875.1 Haliaeetus albicilla | reverse complement strand
TCTACTCTCTCCATGACTGCTGCTGGGTCGGACCACTTCTCCTTCGCCCGTTCCATCTCTGGGGGAAAAGGGCTACAGCCCTGCCTCCGCAATAATTCCTCTGTTAACACCATCCTGCCGACTGCGCCAATTTAAAATGTTACGGAGGCTCACACAATCAAACCCAACAGGTGCTAGAACTCAGACTTATTCTTCAGTAAGAAGTTAGTTAGAACTCCGGTGACATTTGTGAACCACAGGTTCAATGATGTAAGGGGAATTAGTACTACACAGCCGACTGAAGTGTTCTTCAGATTGAAAACGATGACTCAAAATGCACGCATCGCTCACCTGAAAGATGAGGGCTTCTCAACCTCGGGGAGCTACCTGGGGCGGCATCCCGACCCAAGGGAAGAGTCCCCGACTGCAGACCCGCTGCTCCGAGGAGGACTGGCTGAAAATGTCCTCCGGGGGAGCCCCGTTTATACCCTTGTTGAATCTGACCTGTGGTCATTTTAATCCCTGTAGGGCAAAAGGTCACTTCAGCGCACCTGGCATATCTCGACCGGCCAGTTCAATTTTCAAGCTGCGGCCGCTAGGGTTTGGGGTTTTATTTTCCTCTCCTCCCTGCCCGGAGAAGTTTCGTTTGCTGTCGGGGGCGGGAGGGTGTACCTGCCACATGGGGACATGGAGATGGGCTGGGACATGGAAGTGGCCTGGGGACGTGGAGATGGACCGGGGCACAGAGATGGGCTGGGGCCGTGGGGATGGTCTGGGACATGGAGACGGGGGTCAGACCCAGCACAGGAGCCGGCAGGCTGGGGCATTGTCCCGATCCAATATCGGGGAGGGTTCTTAAACGATCCCAAGAGCGAGATTGAGACACAAACGAGGTCAGATGCCGTACAACCTTACAAGTTTTATTTCCTATAACAACTGATAATAGCGACAGGACAGAGGGAAGAAGAAAGGAAAAAGAGGCAGACGTACGCAAGAAAACGGAAGGGATATAGCAAGACTAGTTAGCACCACCACGAAGCCAGCAGCGTCCCGTTGACTCGGTCTCAATGCAGGTGATGGAGGGTCCAAGTTCCAGGTTCCAGCCAAAGTCCCAGTCCCAAGCGCTGCAGGTACTCTTCAGTTGCTCTCCAGTTGCAGTTGCTTTTCAGGTGCTTCTTTCCAGTTTTCTGAGAGAGGAGTACGCAGATCTTTTATTGTCCCGGTCCCCACGATTCCTCCGAAAAGTCCACCCATTTCCACAGAGCTCATTACCATACGTGCCGCCCCGTGTTCCTCCATGGGCGCATGCCCAGGTGTTCACGGTGGTTTCTTCAGCTTGCTCGTGGGCAAGAACGGCTTGGTAGGCACTGCGAGTTTCAGGCGGGTATGGTGGCTTCTTCAGGGACATTTTGCGCGTACTCCCCCACAGCAACTGGATGCTGAGGCTCTTTGCAGCAGCAACGTTGAGACAAACATTTCCAGCCAACACAGTCTCTTGCAGGCATCTCCAGCCCTGGAGACGCGTGCTGGTCCTGGACAGGCGCACCCACGGGACGCACCCCCCCCACCCCCCACCCCCACCCCATCAGACGCGGACGCCCACCCACGGATCAGACGCGGACGCCCACCCACGGGACACGACGGCGGGGGACGCGCAGCCGGCGCACAGGGACACCAGGGAGAACACGGCTCGTGCGATCGTTGCCGCTTTATTGGTGGAGCCAGGGCCTCCGTAGTCCGGCAGCGTGGAGTCAGAGGTGGCCGGGCTTCTCGGGACACGGGCTCGGCAGACGCCCAGTGCTGGGGTCTGCTCAGCAGCGTCGGCTGCGTGTCCCACGCCGCCGCCGGCTCCTGTACCGGCGGCGGCGCGCCGCGGGTTGGCGTCGCCTCATCCCGTACCGGCGGCGAGGGCGGCTGCGGATGCGACGCGTGGCGCGGCGGCGCCGGCTCCCGCTTCGGCTCCTGCTTCGCCTGGACCTGGGCATTCTGGCTCCCCGGCTTCGGTGGCCGCCCTGCCCTGCCGGAGGGTGATGGCTCTGTGCCCACCGCCCCGCTTTATATAGGGGTGCCGGGAGGAGGCCCTTTGTGACACGGGCGCGTTACAAGGCCAACCTCACCGGTGGCATCACAATGTCCCCACGGCGACGGCCGACCGTGCGTGGCCTCCGTGGCTGCCGGCTCCCCTATATAAAGCGGGGCGGTGGGCACAGAGCCATCACCCTCCGGCAGGGCAGGGCGGCCACCGAAGCCGGGGAGCCAGAATGGCCGGGTCCAGGCGCAGCAGGAGCCGAAGCGGGAGCCGGCGCCGACAACGGCGCCGCGCGACGCGTCGCATTCGCAGCCGCCCTCGCCGCCGGTACGGGATGAGGCGACGCCAACCCGCGGCGCGCCGCCGCCGGTACAGGAGCCGGCGGCGGCGTGGGACACGCAGCCGACGCTGCTGAGCAGACCCCAGCACTGGGCGTCTGCCGAGCCCGTGTCCCGAGAAGCCCGGCCACCTCTGACTCCACGCTGCCGGACTACGGAGGCCCTGGCTCCACCAATAAAGCGGCAACGATCGCACGAGCCGTGTTCTCCCTGGTGTCCCTGTGCGCCGGCTGCGCGTCCCCCGCCGTCGTGTCCCGTGGGTGGGCGTCCGCGTCTGATCCGTGGGTGGGCGTCCGCGTCTGATGGGGTGGGGGTGGGGGGTGGGGGGGGTGCGTCCCGTGGGTGCGCCTGTCCAGGACCAGCACGCGTCTCCAGGGCTGGAGATGCCTGCAAGAGACTGTGTTGGCTGGAAATGTTTGTCTCAACGTTGCTGCTGCAAAGAGCCTCAGCATCCAGTTGCTGTGGGGGAGTACGCGCAAAATGTCCCTGAAGAAGCCACCATACCCGCCTGAAACTCGCAGTGCCTACCAAGCCGTTCTTGCCCACGAGCAAGGTGAAGAAACCACCGTGAACACCTGGGCATGCGCCCATGGAGGAACACGGGGCGGCACGTATCCAATGGCCTATTCCAATGTCTGACAACCCTCTCAGTAAAGAAATTTTTCCTCATATCCAAGCTAAACCTCCCTTGCCACAACTTGAAGCCATTTCCTCTTGTCCTATCTCCAGCCACCTGACAGAAGAGACCAGCACCCACCTCACTACACCCTCCTTTCAGGTAGTTGTAGAGAGCGATCAGGTCTCCCCTCAGCCTCCTTTTCTCCAGACTAAACAACCCCAGTTCCCTCAGCCGCTCCTCAGACGACTTGTGCTCCAGAACCTCCAATGGCTTCGTTGCCCTTCTCTGGACACGCTCCAGCACCTCAAGGTCTTTCTTGTCGAGAGGGGCCCAAAACTGAACACAGGACTCGAGGTGCGGCCTCACCAGTGCCGAGTACAGGGGGACGATCCCTGCCCTGCTCCTGCTGGCCACACTATTTCTGACACAAGCCAGGATGCCGTTGGCCTTCTTGGCCACCTGGGCACACCGCCGGCTCACGTTCAGCCGGCTGTCGACCAGCACCCCCAGGTCCTTTTCTGCCGGGCAGCTTTCCAGCCACTCTTCCCCAAGCCCGTAGCGCTGCACGGGGTTGTTGTGACCGAAGCGCAGGACCCGGCACTCGGCCTTGTTGAACCTCATACAACTGGCCTCGGGCCACCGATCCAGCCTGTCCAGGTCCCTCTGTAGAGCCTGCCTACCCTCCAGCAGGTCAACGCTCCCGCCCAACTTGGTGTTGTCTACAAACTCGATGATAAGTTTTGAGTTCTGCTGAGTTTTTGTAATTAAAAATTGCCGAGGCCAGTTAACTAGGAGAAAGAGATGACCCTCACACGCGTGACCAAAGGGTGGACACTATGTAAATGATAATATGAATGTGTATGACTGGAATAATATACATTTCTGCTTGTTGTAGGTAACGGGGTGCACAACAGGTGGAGCGATGCCCCGTGCACCCAGCGCTGCAATAAAGGATGCCTGCTTTCTAAAACTCCAAACCCGAGTCTTAGAGAGTTTCTTTGACCGGCTTTTTCGGTAACAGTTCGGGGGTTCCCACCGTGCGGACCCGTGTGCCTTTCCGCTTTAATAAGGGGTCGCACGTCCCTTTCCTCCAATTCGTCTCCCTCTTCGGAGCTGTTTTCATCAGAGTCTCCCCAGACGTCCCCGTCCCAATCCTCGGGGTCCGTACCCGTGATTACCTTGCGGATTTGCGTAACACTGGGGGGCTTTTTTGCTAGCGCTAGCGTAATTTCAGTCCTCCCTTCCAACATACGCAAACACTCTATTTCCCCTCGCTTTTTAGAATTATCCTTTGCCAGTCTGTCAGAATGACTCTCGGTTTTGCGCTTGACTCAAGCAGGTGCCTAGGAGGGCGCACATAATGCCTTTACCTTTGCCGCCTCGACCACTGCCGCGGCATTGTTCTACTCTCTCCATGACTGCTGCTGGGTCGGACCACTTCTCCTTCGCCCGTTCCATCTCTGGGGGAAAAGGGCTACAGCCCTGCCTCCGCAATAATTCCTCTGTTAACACCATCCTGCCGACTGCGCCAATTTAAAATGTTACGGAGGCTCACACAATCAAACCCAACAGGTGCTAGAACTCAGACTTATTCTTCAGTAAGAAGTTAGTTAGAACTCCGGTGACATTTGTGAACCACAGGTTCAATGATGTAAGGGGAATTAGTACTACACAGCCGACTGAAGTGTTCTTCAGATTGAAAACGATGACTCAAAATGCACGCATCGCTCACCTGAAAGATGAGGGCTTCTCAACCTCGGGGAGCTACCTGGGGCGGCATCCCGACCCAAGGGAAGAGTCCCCGACTGCAGACCCGCTGCTCCGAGGAGGACTGGCTGAAAATGTCCTCCGGGGGAGCCCCGTTTATACCCTTGTTGAATCTGACCTGTGGTCATTTTAATCCCTGTAGGGCAAAAGGTCACTTCAGCGCACCTGGCATATCTCGACCGGCCAGTTCAATTTTCAAGCTGCGGCCGCTAGGGTTTGGGGTTTTATTTTCCTCTCCTCCCTGCCCGGAGAAGTTTCGTTTGCTGTCGGGGGCGGGAGGGTGTACCTGCCACATGGGGACATGGAGATGGGCTGGGACATGGAAGTGGCCTGGGGACGTGGAGATGGACCGGGGCACAGAGATGGGCTGGGGCCGTGGGGATGGTCTGGGACATGGAGACGGGGGTCAGACCCAGCACAGGAGCCGGCAGGCTGGGGCATTGTCCCGATCCAATATCGGGGAGGGTTCTTAAACGATCCCAAGAGCGAGATTGAGACACAAACGAGGTCAGATGCCGTACAACCTTACAAGTTTTATTTCCTATAACAACTGATAATAGCGACAGGACAGAGGGAAGAAGAAAGGAAAAAGAGGCAGACGTACGCAAGAAAACGGAAGGGATATAGCAAGACTAGTTAGCACCACCACGAAGCCAGCAGCGTCCCGTTGACTCGGTCTCAATGCAGGTGATGGAGGGTCCAAGTTCCAGGTTCCAGCCAAAGTCCCAGTCCCAAGCGCTGCAGGTACTCTTCAGTTGCTCTCCAGTTGCAGTTGCTTTTCAGGTGCTTCTTTCCAGTTTTCTGAGAGAGGAGTACGCAGATCTTTTATTGTCCCGGTCCCCACGATTCCTCCGAAAAGTCCACCCATTTCCACAGAGCTCATTACCATACGTGCCGCCCCGTGTTCCTCCATGGGCGCATGCCCAGGTGTTCACGGTGGTTTCTTCAGCTTGCTCGTGGGCAAGAACGGCTTGGTAGGCACTGCGAGTTTCAGGCGGGTATGGTGGCTTCTTCAGGGACATTTTGCGCGTACTCCCCCACAGCAACTGGATGCTGAGGCTCTTTGCAGCAGCAACGTTGAGACAAACATTTCCAGCCAACACAGTCTCTTGCAGGCATCTCCAGCCCTGGAGACGCGTGCTGGTCCTGGACAGGCGCACCCACGGGACGCACCCCCCCCACCCCCCACCCCCACCCCATCAGACGCGGACGCCCACCCACGGATCAGACGCGGACGCCCACCCACGGGACACGACGGCGGGGGACGCGCAGCCGGCGCACAGGGACACCAGGGAGAACACGGCTCGTGCGATCGTTGCCGCTTTATTGGTGGAGCCAGGGCCTCCGTAGTCCGGCAGCGTGGAGTCAGAGGTGGCCGGGCTTCTCGGGACACGGGCTCGGCAGACGCCCAGTGCTGGGGTCTGCTCAGCAGCGTCGGCTGCGTGTCCCACGCCGCCGCCGGCTCCTGTACCGGCGGCGGCGCGCCGCGGGTTGGCGTCGCCTCATCCCGTACCGGCGGCGAGGGCGGCTGCGGATGCGACGCGTGGCGCGGCGGCGCCGGCTCCCGCTTCGGCTCCTGCTTCGCCTGGACCTGGGCATTCTGGCTCCCCGGCTTCGGTGGCCGCCCTGCCCTGCCGGAGGGTGATGGCTCTGTGCCCACCGCCCCGCTTTATATAGGGGTGCCGGGAGGAGGCCCTTTGTGACACGGGCGCGTTACAAGGCCAACCTCACCGGTGGCATCACAATGTCCCCACGGCGACGGCCGACCGTGCGTGGCCTCCGTGGCTGCCGGCTCCCCTATATAAAGCGGGGCGGTGGGCACAGAGCCATCACCCTCCGGCAGGGCAGGGCGGCCACCGAAGCCGGGGAGCCAGAATGGCCGGGTCCAGGCGCAGCAGGAGCCGAAGCGGGAGCCGGCGCCGACAACGGCGCCGCGCGACGCGTCGCATTCGCAGCCGCCCTCGCCGCCGGTACGGGATGAGGCGACGCCAACCCGCGGCGCGCCGCCGCCGGTACAGGAGCCGGCGGCGGCGTGGGACACGCAGCCGACGCTGCTGAGCAGACCCCAGCACTGGGCGTCTGCCGAGCCCGTGTCCCGAGAAGCCCGGCCACCTCTGACTCCACGCTGCCGGACTACGGAGGCCCTGGCTCCACCAATAAAGCGGCAACGATCGCACGAGCCGTGTTCTCCCTGGTGTCCCTGTGCGCCGGCTGCGCGTCCCCCGCCGTCGTGTCCCGTGGGTGGGCGTCCGCGTCTGATCCGTGGGTGGGCGTCCGCGTCTGATGGGGTGGGGGTGGGGGGTGGGGGGGGTGCGTCCCGTGGGTGCGCCTGTCCAGGACCAGCACGCGTCTCCAGGGCTGGAGATGCCTGCAAGAGACTGTGTTGGCTGGAAATGTTTGTCTCAACGTTGCTGCTGCAAAGAGCCTCAGCATCCAGTTGCTGTGGGGGAGTACGCGCAAAATGTCCCTGAAGAAGCCACCATACCCGCCTGAAACTCGCAGTGCCTACCAAGCCGTTCTTGCCCACGAGCAAGGTGAAGAAACCACCGTGAACACCTGGGCATGCGCCCATGGAGGAACACGGGGCGGCACGTATCCAATGGCCTATTCCAATGTCTGACAACCCTCTCAGTAAAGAAATTTTTCCTCATATCCAAGCTAAACCTCCCTTGCCACAACTTGAAGCCATTTCCTCTTGTCCTATCTCCAGCCACCTGACAGAAGAGACCAGCACCCACCTCACTACACCCTCCTTTCAGGTAGTTGTAGAGAGCGATCAGGTCTCCCCTCAGCCTCCTTTTCTCCAGACTAAACAACCCCAGTTCCCTCAGCCGCTCCTCAGACGACTTGTGCTCCAGAACCTCCAATGGCTTCGTTGCCCTTCTCTGGACACGCTCCAGCACCTCAAGGTCTTTCTTGTCGAGAGGGGCCCAAAACTGAACACAGGACTCGAGGTGCGGCCTCACCAGTGCCGAGTACAGGGGGACGATCCCTGCCCTGCTCCTGCTGGCCACACTATTTCTGACACAAGCCAGGATGCCGTTGGCCTTCTTGGCCACCTGGGCACACCGCCGGCTCACGTTCAGCCGGCTGTCGACCAGCACCCCCAGGTCCTTTTCTGCCGGGCAGCTTTCCAGCCACTCTTCCCCAAGCCCGTAGCGCTGCACGGGGTTGTTGTGACCGAAGCGCAGGACCCGGCACTCGGCCTTGTTGAACCTCATACAACTGGCCTCGGGCCACCGATCCAGCCTGTCCAGGTCCCTCTGTAGAGCCTGCCTACCCTCCAGCAGGTCAACGCTCCCGCCCAACTTGGTGTTGTCTACAAACTCGATGATAAGTTTTGAGTTCTGCTGAGTTTTTGTAATTAAAAATTGCCGAGGCCAGTTAACTAGGAGAAAGAGATGACCCTCACACGCGTGACCAAAGGGTGGACACTATGTAAATGATAATATGAATGTGTATGACTGGAATAATATACATTTCTGCTTGTTGTAGGTAACGGGGTGCACAACAGGTGGAGCGATGCCCCGTGCACCCAGCGCTGCAATAAAGGATGCCTGCTTTCTAAAACTCCAAACCCGAGTCTTAGAGAGTTTCTTTGACCGGCTTTTTCGGTAACAGTTCGGGGGTTCCCACCGTGCGGACCCGTGTGCCTTTCCGCTTTAATAAGGGGTCGCACGTCCCTTTCCTCCAATTCGTCTCCCTCTTCGGAGCTGTTTTCATCAGAGTCTCCCCAGACGTCCCCGTCCCAATCCTCGGGGTCCGTACCCGTGATTACCTTGCGGATTTGCGTAACACTGGGGGGCTTTTTTGCTAGCGCTAGCGTAATTTCAGTCCTCCCTTCCAACATACGCAAACACTCTATTTCCCCTCGCTTTTTAGAATTATCCTTTGCCAGTCTGTCAGAATGACTCTCGGTTTTGCGCTTGACTCAAGCAGGTGCCTAGGAGGGCGCACATAATGCCTTTACCTTTGCCGCCTCGACCACTGCCGCGGCATTGTTCTACTCTCTCCATGACTGCTGCTGGGTCGGACCACTTCTCCTTCGCCCGTTCCATCTCTGGGGGAAAAGGGCTACAGCCCTGCCTCCGCAATAATTCCTCTGTTAACACCATCCTGCCGACTGCGCCAATTTAAAATGTTACGGAGGCTCACACAATCAAACCCAACAGGTGCTAGAACTCAGACTTATTCTTCAGTAAGAAGTTAGTTAGAACTCCGGTGACATTTGTGAACCACAGGTTCAATGATGTAAGGGGAATTAGTACTACACAGCCGACTGAAGTGTTCTTCAGATTGAAAACGATGACTCAAAATGCACGCATCGCTCACCTGAAAGATGAGGGCTTCTCAACCTCGGGGAGCTACCTGGGGCGGCATCCCGACCCAAGGGAAGAGTCCCCGACTGCAGACCCGCTGCTCCGAGGAGGACTGGCTGAAAATGTCCTCCGGGGGAGCCCCGTTTATACCCTTGTTGAATCTGACCTGTGGTCATTTTAATCCCTGTAGGGCAAAAGGTCACTTCAGCGCACCTGGCATATCTCGACCGGCCAGTTCAATTTTCAAGCTGCGGCCGCTAGGGTTTGGGGTTTTATTTTCCTCTCCTCCCTGCCCGGAGAAGTTTCGTTTGCTGTCGGGGGCGGGAGGGTGTACCTGCCACATGGGGACATGGAGATGGGCTGGGACATGGAAGTGGCCTGGGGACGTGGAGATGGACCGGGGCACAGAGATGGGCTGGGGCCGTGGGGATGGTCTGGGACATGGAGACGGGGGTCAGACCCAGCACAGGAGCCGGCAGGCTGGGGCATTGTCCCGATCCAATATCGGGGAGGGTTCTTAAACGATCCCAAGAGCGAGATTGAGACACAAACGAGGTCAGATGCCGTACAACCTTACAAGTTTTATTTCCTATAACAACTGATAATAGCGACAGGACAGAGGGAAGAAGAAAGGAAAAAGAGGCAGACGTACGCAAGAAAACGGAAGGGATATAGCAAGACTAGTTAGCACCACCACGAAGCCAGCAGCGTCCCGTTGACTCGGTCTCAATGCAGGTGATGGAGGGTCCAAGTTCCAGGTTCCAGCCAAAGTCCCAGTCCCAAGCGCTGCAGGTACTCTTCAGTTGCTCTCCAGTTGCAGTTGCTTTTCAGGTGCTTCTTTCCAGTTTTCTGAGAGAGGAGTACGCAGATCTTTTATTGTCCCGGTCCCCACGATTCCTCCGAAAAGTCCACCCATTTCCACAGAGCTCATTACCATACGTGCCGCCCCGTGTTCCTCCATGGGCGCATGCCCAGGTGTTCACGGTGGTTTCTTCAGCTTGCTCGTGGGCAAGAACGGCTTGGTAGGCACTGCGAGTTTCAGGCGGGTATGGTGGCTTCTTCAGGGACATTTTGCGCGTACTCCCCCACAGCAACTGGATGCTGAGGCTCTTTGCAGCAGCAACGTTGAGACAAACATTTCCAGCCAACACAGTCTCTTGCAGGCATCTCCAGCCCTGGAGACGCGTGCTGGTCCTGGACAGGCGCACCCACGGGACGCACCCCCCCCACCCCCCACCCCCACCCCATCAGACGCGGACGCCCACCCACGGATCAGACGCGGACGCCCACCCACGGGACACGACGGCGGGGGACGCGCAGCCGGCGCACAGGGACACCAGGGAGAACACGGCTCGTGCGATCGTTGCCGCTTTATTGGTGGAGCCAGGGCCTCCGTAGTCCGGCAGCGTGGAGTCAGAGGTGGCCGGGCTTCTCGGGACACGGGCTCGGCAGACGCCCAGTGCTGGGGTCTGCTCAGCAGCGTCGGCTGCGTGTCCCACGCCGCCGCCGGCTCCTGTACCGGCGGCGGCGCGCCGCGGGTTGGCGTCGCCTCATCCCGTACCGGCGGCGAGGGCGGCTGCGGATGCGACGCGTGGCGCGGCGGCGCCGGCTCCCGCTTCGGCTCCTGCTTCGCCTGGACCTGGGCATTCTGGCTCCCCGGCTTCGGTGGCCGCCCTGCCCTGCCGGAGGGTGATGGCTCTGTGCCCACCGCCCCGCTTTATATAGGGGTGCCGGGAGGAGGCCCTTTGTGACACGGGCGCGTTACAAGGCCAACCTCACCGGTGGCATCACAATGTCCCCACGGCGACGGCCGACCGTGCGTGGCCTCCGTGGCTGCCGGCTCCCCTATATAAAGCGGGGCGGTGGGCACAGAGCCATCACCCTCCGGCAGGGCAGGGCGGCCACCGAAGCCGGGGAGCCAGAATGGCCGGGTCCAGGCGCAGCAGGAGCCGAAGCGGGAGCCGGCGCCGACAACGGCGCCGCGCGACGCGTCGCATTCGCAGCCGCCCTCGCCGCCGGTACGGGATGAGGCGACGCCAACCCGCGGCGCGCCGCCGCCGGTACAGGAGCCGGCGGCGGCGTGGGACACGCAGCCGACGCTGCTGAGCAGACCCCAGCACTGGGCGTCTGCCGAGCCCGTGTCCCGAGAAGCCCGGCCACCTCTGACTCCACGCTGCCGGACTACGGAGGCCCTGGCTCCACCAATAAAGCGGCAACGATCGCACGAGCCGTGTTCTCCCTGGTGTCCCTGTGCGCCGGCTGCGCGTCCCCCGCCGTCGTGTCCCGTGGGTGGGCGTCCGCGTCTGATCCGTGGGTGGGCGTCCGCGTCTGATGGGGTGGGGGTGGGGGGTGGGGGGGGTGCGTCCCGTGGGTGCGCCTGTCCAGGACCAGCACGCGTCTCCAGGGCTGGAGATGCCTGCAAGAGACTGTGTTGGCTGGAAATGTTTGTCTCAACGTTGCTGCTGCAAAGAGCCTCAGCATCCAGTTGCTGTGGGGGAGTACGCGCAAAATGTCCCTGAAGAAGCCACCATACCCGCCTGAAACTCGCAGTGCCTACCAAGCCGTTCTTGCCCACGAGCAAGGTGAAGAAACCACCGTGAACACCTGGGCATGCGCCCATGGAGGAACACGGGGCGGCACGTATCCAATGGCCTATTCCAATGTCTGACAACCCTCTCAGTAAAGAAATTTTTCCTCATATCCAAGCTAAACCTCCCTTGCCACAACTTGAAGCCATTTCCTCTTGTCCTATCTCCAGCCACCTGACAGAAGAGACCAGCACCCACCTCACTACACCCTCCTTTCAGGTAGTTGTAGAGAGCGATCAGGTCTCCCCTCAGCCTCCTTTTCTCCAGACTAAACAACCCCAGTTCCCTCAGCCGCTCCTCAGACGACTTGTGCTCCAGAACCTCCAATGGCTTCGTTGCCCTTCTCTGGACACGCTCCAGCACCTCAAGGTCTTTCTTGTCGAGAGGGGCCCAAAACTGAACACAGGACTCGAGGTGCGGCCTCACCAGTGCCGAGTACAGGGGGACGATCCCTGCCCTGCTCCTGCTGGCCACACTATTTCTGACACAAGCCAGGATGCCGTTGGCCTTCTTGGCCACCTGGGCACACCGCCGGCTCACGTTCAGCCGGCTGTCGACCAGCACCCCCAGGTCCTTTTCTGCCGGGCAGCTTTCCAGCCACTCTTCCCCAAGCCCGTAGCGCTGCACGGGGTTGTTGTGACCGAAGCGCAGGACCCGGCACTCGGCCTTGTTGAACCTCATACAACTGGCCTCGGGCCACCGATCCAGCCTGTCCAGGTCCCTCTGTAGAGCCTGCCTACCCTCCAGCAGGTCAACGCTCCCGCCCAACTTGGTGTTGTCTACAAACTCGATGATAAGTTTTGAGTTCTGCTGAGTTTTTGTAATTAAAAATTGCCGAGGCCAGTTAACTAGGAGAAAGAGATGACCCTCACACGCGTGACCAAAGGGTGGACACTATGTAAATGATAATATGAATGTGTATGACTGGAATAATATACATTTCTGCTTGTTGTAGGTAACGGGGTGCACAACAGGTGGAGCGATGCCCCGTGCACCCAGCGCTGCAATAAAGGATGCCTGCTTTCTAAAACTCCAAACCCGAGTCTTAGAGAGTTTCTTTGACCGGCTTTTTCGGTAACAGTTCGGGGGTTCCCACCGTGCGGACCCGTGTGCCTTTCCGCTTTAATAAGGGGTCGCACGTCCCTTTCCTCCAATTCGTCTCCCTCTTCGGAGCTGTTTTCATCAGAGTCTCCCCAGACGTCCCCGTCCCAATCCTCGGGGTCCGTACCCGTGATTACCTTGCGGATTTGCGTAACACTGGGGGGCTTTTTTGCTAGCGCTAGCGTAATTTCAGTCCTCCCTTCCAACATACGCAAACACTCTATTTCCCCTCGCTTTTTAGAATTATCCTTTGCCAGTCTGTCAGAATGACTCTCGGTTTTGCGCTTGACTCAAGCAGGTGCCTAGGAGGGCGCACATAATGCCTTTACCTTTGCCGCCTCGACCACTGCCGCGGCATTGTTCTACTCTCTCCATGACTGCTGCTGGGTCGGACCACTTCTCCTTCGCCCGTTCCATCTCTGGGGGAAAAGGGCTACAGCCCTGCCTCCGCAATAATTCCTCTGTTAACACCATCCTGCCGACTGCGCCAATTTAAAATGTTACGGAGGCTCACACAATCAAACCCAACAGGTGCTAGAACTCAGACTTATTCTTCAGTAAGAAGTTAGTTAGAACTCCGGTGACATTTGTGAACCACAGGTTCAATGATGTAAGGGGAATTAGTACTACACAGCCGACTGAAGTGTTCTTCAGATTGAAAACGATGACTCAAAATGCACGCATCGCTCACCTGAAAGATGAGGGCTTCTCAACCTCGGGGAGCTACCTGGGGCGGCATCCCGACCCAAGGGAAGAGTCCCCGACTGCAGACCCGCTGCTCCGAGGAGGACTGGCTGAAAATGTCCTCCGGGGGAGCCCCGTTTATACCCTTGTTGAATCTGACCTGTGGTCATTTTAATCCCTGTAGGGCAAAAGGTCACTTCAGCGCACCTGGCATATCTCGACCGGCCAGTTCAATTTTCAAGCTGCGGCCGCTAGGGTTTGGGGTTTTATTTTCCTCTCCTCCCTGCCCGGAGAAGTTTCGTTTGCTGTCGGGGGCGGGAGGGTGTACCTGCCACATGGGGACATGGAGATGGGCTGGGACATGGAAGTGGCCTGGGGACGTGGAGATGGACCGGGGCACAGAGATGGGCTGGGGCCGTGGGGATGGTCTGGGACATGGAGACGGGGGTCAGACCCAGCACAGGAGCCGGCAGGCTGGGGCATTGTCCCGATCCAATATCGGGGAGGGTTCTTAAACGATCCCAAGAGCGAGATTGAGACACAAACGAGGTCAGATGCCGTACAACCTTACAAGTTTTATTTCCTATAACAACTGATAATAGCGACAGGACAGAGGGAAGAAGAAAGGAAAAAGAGGCAGACGTACGCAAGAAAACGGAAGGGATATAGCAAGACTAGTTAGCACCACCACGAAGCCAGCAGCGTCCCGTTGACTCGGTCTCAATGCAGGTGATGGAGGGTCCAAGTTCCAGGTTCCAGCCAAAGTCCCAGTCCCAAGCGCTGCAGGTACTCTTCAGTTGCTCTCCAGTTGCAGTTGCTTTTCAGGTGCTTCTTTCCAGTTTTCTGAGAGAGGAGTACGCAGATCTTTTATTGTCCCGGTCCCCACGATTCCTCCGAAAAGTCCACCCATTTCCACAGAGCTCATTACCATACGTGCCGCCCCGTGTTCCTCCATGGGCGCATGCCCAGGTGTTCACGGTGGTTTCTTCAGCTTGCTCGTGGGCAAGAACGGCTTGGTAGGCACTGCGAGTTTCAGGCGGGTATGGTGGCTTCTTCAGGGACATTTTGCGCGTACTCCCCCACAGCAACTGGATGCTGAGGCTCTTTGCAGCAGCAACGTTGAGACAAACATTTCCAGCCAACACAGTCTCTTGCAGGCATCTCCAGCCCTGGAGACGCGTGCTGGTCCTGGACAGGCGCACCCACGGGACGCACCCCCCCCACCCCCCACCCCCACCCCATCAGACGCGGACGCCCACCCACGGATCAGACGCGGACGCCCACCCACGGGACACGACGGCGGGGGACGCGCAGCCGGCGCACAGGGACACCAGGGAGAACACGGCTCGTGCGATCGTTGCCGCTTTATTGGTGGAGCCAGGGCCTCCGTAGTCCGGCAGCGTGGAGTCAGAGGTGGCCGGGCTTCTCGGGACACGGGCTCGGCAGACGCCCAGTGCTGGGGTCTGCTCAGCAGCGTCGGCTGCGTGTCCCACGCCGCCGCCGGCTCCTGTACCGGCGGCGGCGCGCCGCGGGTTGGCGTCGCCTCATCCCGTACCGGCGGCGAGGGCGGCTGCGGATGCGACGCGTGGCGCGGCGGCGCCGGCTCCCGCTTCGGCTCCTGCTTCGCCTGGACCTGGGCATTCTGGCTCCCCGGCTTCGGTGGCCGCCCTGCCCTGCCGGAGGGTGATGGCTCTGTGCCCACCGCCCCGCTTTATATAGGGGTGCCAGGAGGAGGCCCTTTGTGACACGGGCGCGTTACAAGGCCAACCTCACCGGTGGCATCACAATGTCCCCACGGCGACGGCCGACCGTGCGTGGCCTCCGTGGCTGCCGGCTCCCCTATATAAAGCGGGGCGGTGGGCACAGAGCCATCACCCTCCGGCAGGGCAGGGCGGCCACCGAAGCCGGGGAGCCAGAATGGCCGGGTCCAGGCGCAGCAGGAGCCGAAGCGGGAGCCGGCGCCGACAACGGCGCCGCGCGACGCGTCGCATTCGCAGCCGCCCTCGCCGCCGGTACGGGATGAGGCGACGCCAACCCGCGGCGCGCCGCCGCCGGTACAGGAGCCGGCGGCGGCGTGGGACACGCAGCCGACGCTGCTGAGCAGACCCCAGCACTGGGCGTCTGCCGAGCCCGTGTCCCGAGAAGCCCGGCCACCTCTGACTCCACGCTGCCGGACTACGGAGGCCCTGGCTCCACCAATAAAGCGGCAACGATCGCACGAGCCGTGTTCTCCCTGGTGTCCCTGTGCGCCGGCTGCGCGTCCCCCGCCGTCGTGTCCCGTGGGTGGGCGTCCGCGTCTGATCCGTGGGTGGGCGTCCGCGTCTGATGGGGTGGGGGTGGGGGGTGGGGGGGGTGCGTCCCGTGGGTGCGCCTGTCCAGGACCAGCACGCGTCTCCAGGGCTGGAGATGCCTGCAAGAGACTGTGTTGGCTGGAAATGTTTGTCTCAACGTTGCTGCTGCAAAGAGCCTCAGCATCCAGTTGCTGTGGGGGAGTACGCGCAAAATGTCCCTGAAGAAGCCACCATACCCGCCTGAAACTCGCAGTGCCTACCAAGCCGTTCTTGCCCACGAGCAAGGTGAAGAAACCACCGTGAACACCTGGGCATGCGCCCATGGAGGAACACGGGGCGGCACGTATCCAATGGCCTATTCCAATGTCTGACAACCCTCTCAGTAAAGAAATTTTTCCTCATATCCAAGCTAAACCTCCCTTGCCACAACTTGAAGCCATTTCCTCTTGTCCTATCTCCAGCCACCTGACAGAAGAGACCAGCACCCACCTCACTACACCCTCCTTTCAGGTAGTTGTAGAGAGCGATCAGGTCTCCCCTCAGCCTCCTTTTCTCCAGACTAAACAACCCCAGTTCCCTCAGCCGCTCCTCAGACGACTTGTGCTCCAGAACCTCCAATGGCTTCGTTGCCCTTCTCTGGACACGCTCCAGCACCTCAAGGTCTTTCTTGTCGAGAGGGGCCCAAAACTGAACACAGGACTCGAGGTGCGGCCTCACCAGTGCCGAGTACAGGGGGACGATCCCTGCCCTGCTCCTGCTGGCCACACTATTTCTGACACAAGCCAGGATGCCGTTGGCCTTCTTGGCCACCTGGGCACACCGCCGGCTCACGTTCAGCCGGCTGTCGACCAGCACCCCCAGGTCCTTTTCTGCCGGGCAGCTTTCCAGCCACTCTTCCCCAAGCCCGTAGCGCTGCACGGGGTTGTTGTGACCGAAGCGCAGGACCCGGCACTCGGCCTTGTTGAACCTCATACAACTGGCCTCGGGCCACCGATCCAGCCTGTCCAGGTCCCTCTGTAGAGCCTGCCTACCCTCCAGCAGGTCAACGCTCCCGCCCAACTTGGTGTTGTCTACAAACTCGATGATAAGTTTTGAGTTCTGCTGAGTTTTTGTAATTAAAAATTGCCGAGGCCAGTTAACTAGGAGAAAGAGATGACCCTCACACGCGTGACCAAAGGGTGGACACTATGTAAATGATAATATGAATGTGTATGACTGGAATAATATACATTTCTGCTTGTTGTAGGTAACGGGGTGCACAACAGGTGGAGCGATGCCCCGTGCACCCAGCGCTGCAATAAAGGATGCCTGCTTTCTAAAACTCCAAACCCGAGTCTTAGAGAGTTTCTTTGACCGGCTTTTTCGGTAACAGTTCGGGGGTTCCCACCGTGCGGACCCGTGTGCCTTTCCGCTTTAATAAGGGGTCGCACGTCCCTTTCCTCCAATTCGTCTCCCTCTTCGGAGCTGTTTTCATCAGAGTCTCCCCAGACGTCCCCGTCCCAATCCTCGGGGTCCGTACCCGTGATTACCTTGCGGATTTGCGTAACACTGGGGGGCTTTTTTGCTAGCGCTAGCGTAATTTCAGTCCTCCCTTCCAACATACGCAAACACTCTATTTCCCCTCGCTTTTTAGAATTATCCTTTGCCAGTCTGTCAGAATGACTCTCGGTTTTGCGCTTGACTCAAGCAGGTGCCTAGGAGGGCGCACATAATGCCTTTACCTTTGCCGCCTCGACCACTGCCGCGGCATTGTTCTACTCTCTCCATGACTGCTGCTGGGTCGGACCACTTCTCCTTCGCCCGTTCCATCTCTGGGGGAAAAGGGCTACAGCCCTGCCTCCGCAATAATTCCTCTGTTAACACCATCCTGCCGACTGCGCCAATTTAAAATGTTACGGAGGCTCACACAATCAAACCCAACAGGTGCTAGAACTCAGACTTATTCTTCAGTAAGAAGTTAGTTAGAACTCCGGTGACATTTGTGAACCACAGGTTCAATGATGTAAGGGGAATTAGTACTACACAGCCGACTGAAGTGTTCTTCAGATTGAAAACGATGACTCAAAATGCACGCATCGCTCACCTGAAAGATGAGGGCTTCTCAACCTCGGGGAGCTACCTGGGGCGGCATCCCGACCCAAGGGAAGAGTCCCCGACTGCAGACCCGCTGCTCCGAGGAGGACTGGCTGAAAATGTCCTCCGGGGGAGCCCCGTTTATACCCTTGTTGAATCTGACCTGTGGTCATTTTAATCCCTGTAGGGCAAAAGGTCACTTCAGCGCACCTGGCATATCTCGACCGGCCAGTTCAATTTTCAAGCTGCGGCCGCTAGGGTTTGGGGTTTTATTTTCCTCTCCTCCCTGCCCGGAGAAGTTTCGTTTGCTGTCGGGGGCGGGAGGGTGTACCTGCCACATGGGGACATGGAGATGGGCTGGGACATGGAAGTGGCCTGGGGACGTGGAGATGGACCGGGGCACAGAGATGGGCTGGGGCCGTGGGGATGGTCTGGGACATGGAGACGGGGGTCAGACCCAGCACAGGAGCCGGCAGGCTGGGGCATTGTCCCGATCCAATATCGGGGAGGGTTCTTAAACGATCCCAAGAGCGAGATTGAGACACAAACGAGGTCAGATGCCGTACAACCTTACAAGTTTTATTTCCTATAACAACTGATAATAGCGACAGGACAGAGGGAAGAAGAAAGGAAAAAGAGGCAGACGTACGCAAGAAAACGGAAGGGATATAGCAAGACTAGTTAGCACCACCACGAAGCCAGCAGCGTCCCGTTGACTCGGTCTCAATGCAGGTGATGGAGGGTCCAAGTTCCAGGTTCCAGCCAAAGTCCCAGTCCCAAGCGCTGCAGGTACTCTTCAGTTGCTCTCCAGTTGCAGTTGCTTTTCAGGTGCTTCTTTCCAGTTTTCTGAGAGAGGAGTACGCAGATCTTTTATTGTCCCGGTCCCCACGATTCCTCCGAAAAGTCCACCCATTTCCACAGAGCTCATTACCATACGTGCCGCCCCGTGTTCCTCCATGGGCGCATGCCCAGGTGTTCACGGTGGTTTCTTCAGCTTGCTCGTGGGCAAGAACGGCTTGGTAGGCACTGCGAGTTTCAGGCGGGTATGGTGGCTTCTTCAGGGACATTTTGCGCGTACTCCCCCACAGCAACTGGATGCTGAGGCTCTTTGCAGCAGCAACGTTGAGACAAACATTTCCAGCCAACACAGTCTCTTGCAGGCATCTCCAGCCCTGGAGACGCGTGCTGGTCCTGGACAGGCGCACCCACGGGACGCACCCCCCCCACCCCCCACCCCCACCCCATCAGACGCGGACGCCCACCCACGGATCAGACGCGGACGCCCACCCACGGGACACGACGGCGGGGGACGCGCAGCCGGCGCACAGGGACACCAGGGAGAACACGGCTCGTGCGATCGTTGCCGCTTTATTGGTGGAGCCAGGGCCTCCGTAGTCCGGCAGCGTGGAGTCAGAGGTGGCCGGGCTTCTCGGGACACGGGCTCGGCAGACGCCCAGTGCTGGGGTCTGCTCAGCAGCGTCGGCTGCGTGTCCCACGCCGCCGCCGGCTCCTGTACCGGCGGCGGCGCGCCGCGGGTTGGCGTCGCCTCATCCCGTACCGGCGGCGAGGGCGGCTGCGGATGCGACGCGTGGCGCGGCGGCGCCGGCTCCCGCTTCGGCTCCTGCTTCGCCTGGACCTGGGCATTCTGGCTCCCCGGCTTCGGTGGCCGCCCTGCCCTGCCGGAGGGTGATGGCTCTGTGCCCACCGCCCCGCTTTATATAGGGGTGCCGGGAGGAGGCCCTTTGTGACACGGGCGCGTTACAAGGCCAACCTCACCGGTGGCATCACAATGTCCCCACGGCGACGGCCGACCGTGCGTGGCCTCCGTGGCTGCCGGCCGGCCCCAGCCCGCAGGAGGAGGGCGGCCGCCCCGCAGCAGCACCGGCCCGCGTCAGCACCGCCACGTGCCGGTGGGTCTGCCGGTCACCGCCCCGGCGCAAGAGACGCAAGAGGAGTCTCTGGGCCGGCCACAGCATGGTGCTTAGTTTGCTGGCTGGGGTTAAAGCATGACAAATATCTTCTGTAGATTTGTGCTTTCCCCTTAATTTAAAACCAGAAAAAATTTCCCTTGTCTTCTTTGGGACAATCTTTATTGGACTGATTGCAGCACAATAACTTCAGCTCTAAAACCTTTTCCCTCTCATTCGCCATGTGTAAGCCAGTTCTGATTACTTTAGCTGGGGCTTTCTACTTTATTATACCTGTTCATTCTGGAATGGGCCAACTGCATCCTGAGAACATTAAGGTCTTGCATTTAATATGCCTCCAAACCATCTCCCAATTGCCTTTAGCTTGGCTGCCTAAACCATCCTAGAGGCATCTACAAACTCCTCAGTCCCTCTGATCTCCATCCTCTTCCTCCCCTGTAAAGCACACTAAATAGCCTATTTTCCAAGTTCAGGAGGGCTGAATTATTCATTGCAGAGGGATGAATGTAGCTCTTTTCATCTGTCCTTGAATGGATTCTGATCTTGGTGAATGCTTATTGTTATTCATAACTATTCTCCAGCTAGTTTGGATAAACAGCTTCAAACCAGCGGGCTCTTTCCAAATCGTTCCTCGCTGTTCCCCACCCCAGGGCTGGTGGTGGCAAGTGCTTTTCTACCAAATGGGTGGCTGAAAGTTCAGAGAGGGAAGATGAAAGATGGGAAGCAAAGGAGAAACAGGGAATTACAATTTTTTTTTTTTTTCACACTGCTACCCTTGTTCTCATGCATATGTGGATGTTTGCTGGAAAAATGGGCATACCCTGAATGCTACTGTGAACAAGCATCCTTTTGTGGAAATGTTCCCGAATAGCAAATGACAAGGGACATGGACACTGTCACCCAGAACAGCTGTGTGGGATTCAGAGGAGCGCGCGTGAAAGCTGCAAGTCTCATTACAAATGCTTTAGCTTTCCTGCTATTCATCTCCTGCTCCTCCTCTAAAGAGCAGCCATTCACCTACACTCTTCGTTTCTTCTCCCTCGGGAATTTGGAGGGGGTTGTGGGGATCCGGTAACAAACCTCAGCCTTGGATGTGAGGATGAACATCTGGAGCCAACGTTCAGCCCAGGCACAGCCCAGACCTCTTGGGAATCATGGCCAACATCTGGATTTGCATTGTGTCCCATGAAATATGGGGTTTAGGGTCTAAGTGTTGGATCACGTTTAATTTGAAATACAAAGGGGTTTTGCTCCTATCTCTGCTTTCCTAAATTGCATCTTTTGAGAGACCTTGAAGAAAACTCCATGGATTGCCTGAGTAACACTTCTGAAAGCTACCCCCAGGTTACAGGGGAATAATCTGCCTTCACAGCTATCACCTCAGCCTAGTTCTCTCAAATATGTTTCAAGAGACTTCAGAGTTTCCCACAAAGAATCGCACAGCACACAGTGAAATGACAACATGTAATTACCTAGTGGAAATGTGTCATCTCCCATATCCATAGGGAACAGACAGAGCTAGGCAAGGTGGTTAGCTGTGTTGCTCCACCTCTCCCTGTGCATCACCTTATCTGATGCTTTGGGAAAAAGACACTACTTTGGCAGCATCAGGGGAAATTGTGTTTGCAAACAACATGTAAACCTTCAAGGGGGATGGAAGTAGAATGGGCTAAGTATTTTAGGTTCCTCAGCAAAAGAGAACATTTATCAGAGCAAGCACAGGCACAGAGAAACAAACTGGGAGTTTATAAAGAAGCCACATTCAATCACTGAGAGAAAGAGAGAGATTGCAGTACTATGTTTGTGCCCAGCCATAGATCACAGGTAGAAAGCTCAACAAACTTTTCTGCCTGCAGGCTCAGGGGAAAGATGATCCAGCGATCTGGGCATACTCAGGCGATCATGAATTTATTCTTCCTTCACCCGCCAAGCCCTCTTCTTCACTTGCATTCCCAAGTACTCTATGCAGCTGGGAAGGCAGGAGAGAACCATAACCCACTGTACTGCCTCTACATTATCCTCCAGACTGCCGCTGAAGTCCCTGCTGCAGAATCTCCTCCCTTAGTGGATGCTGAACGACGGACAGATGGATTATTCACATGCCAGGTGCCATTCCTGGCACGGAGAGCAAGGGAAAAGCAACCCCTTCTTTCACTTTCCAAATGGAGCTGGGATGATCTGGAAGCCACTGAGAGAGAATAAATATGGAGCATGACCGTCTGTCATTCCCAAATGCTCTCTGCTATTGGACTATTGCCATTACCTTAGAAACAATTATTATCTCCCACCTGCATAAATCAATAACGGCCTCAGCAGCAGAGGGGTTCACATCATCTGAGTTATTTCAAGTTTCTTAGAGAGAGGGAGGAAAGAAGCAAATGGTGGGGAAATCCAGCTTTATTTATTAGGCTACAACACTGGCACAGGCATGACAGTGAGATCTCCGTCTGAGGAAACCCATGTCCAGAGCTCAGAGTGACGGACCAAACTTTAAGGAAGCCTTGTGATTACCAGAGTACCAGCCTAACCTGTGAAAAATCTGGTGTCTTTTATTTTAGAATTCAGCTCCCAAATTAATCTAATAAAAATCTTGACATTGAGGAAGAGTGGCAGGGTACAATGAGTTTAATGATTAAGGACAGCTGTGGTGGGGTACTAGTAAATGGTAACACTTACAGCATCCCCTTTGAGGAACTGTGCACTGGCATGGCTCACGTCTGGTACTCAGCAAGGCCAGGAGGAATTAGGCAGGGTCAAGGAGCATCACTGCCTACGGGATCTGTGTGGGGCTTCCCTGCTTGTAAGAAATGGCCAATGCTTAAATGCAAGGAGGAATGAGGTTGGAGGTGTTGGTTGAGGACATTGGGCTTGCTGGACTTTGAGTTTCTTTAGTACATCCAAGACTTGCAGCAAACAGTATGCCAGTCTTCTGTCCATTCTTTTAAAAATGTGGGAGAAAAGCAGTAAGAGTGACCTCTGAGCTAACATTTGCCTCTTTAGAAGGTACAAGGCAGTGGTTTTAATTGTAGCAAGGTATTTTCTCAGTATGTAACCCTCACTGTCTGCTGGGGTGTGAGAAAAGAAACACCTCAGAGGCCTCAGTGCAGGAGGTTTTTGTCTTTGTTGTGCTGCAGTCCTCACTAAAGTGTCATTTTCTGGGGAACGCAGGCCAGGTGTCCTCCAGAAGTGCTATTGCTCTGGTACCAAGTGCCAGCCCTAAGCCAGGCACCACACGACAACTAGGTTTACTTTCATCTTCTCTGTGGAGCAGGGTCTCAGCCTCACACTTGGAGGCATTTCTCTCTCCTGAGCCAGATGAAGGGGAAAAGATCATTTTTACTTTTTACGAAGAGAACCCTTCCTTAGTGCCACTCATCCAGGGCTCTGCTTCGATTAGGAGTCATGTATTTTCATCACAGCTGCAGTATGCACTGCTCTGCAGTGCTCCACCGGGGATGGCAGGTGGATCTCCAGCTCCTTCTTTACCTCCTCTCCCCTGTCCTTAATGTTTTCTGCTCTGCTTTGCTTTATTTGCTGTGCTGAGGGTGAAGTTGGACCTGGGGATGGGATGCCAGGAACAGGAGTCATTATCAATGTCAGGTGCAATATGCTGTGAATAATCACGCAGGACTCACAACTCAAAGCCACTTTGTCTTTGTCCCTGTGCCTAATACCTCCATCCCAAATGAATGTGAGTGCTGTCTTACCTGAGTGCTCACATGCCCCAGGATGGGATTCCCTGACTCTCTCTCACTGCCCTTCAATAAACACACTGGAGAGTGCTTTGAGTAAGAATCAGTAAATAACTTTCCTTCCATCCCTCTGCTCAAGACATCTGAATTTTCACTTGGCTAACATATTATCTACGTCTGCAAGATCTCTGCTTTGCCTGCTAGGGCTCCTTAAAGAACTGCACAAATAATTTAAATGGCTGGTTTATTGCTAAAGGCATGTACCTGATTTCCCTGGTGTTCAGGCAGAGTGAATCGTCCCAGCTCCATTGATTTCAGAATTAGAGTGTCAAGGATCCAGCCCGTACCTTATTGAAATCAATACCAGTGATCAGGACCACACAGAAACTGCTCATAAGCTGTTATCTTGATATCAACTCAAGTTAACTGGCAATGACAATAAGTTCCATTGAATCAGACGGGCCATTAAATTTAGACACTCAAAACCCGAGCTGAAATTCAAGCCAAGCGTTAGCAGGAGAGAGACACTGTTGCTTGCAGTGCCAGATCCAAGTCTGACCCTTCTCACTTTGGATGGTGTTACCTGTTGTTTTAATCACGCAGGGTTTCCTTTTGTGCTGCATAGTAGCTAATTTGGTTTGTGGGTTTTCTTTTTTTAATTGAGCGTGGCTGGAGGACAGCTGAAAAACACTATTCACCTGTCTCACCAGCACCATCATCTAAACTCCCTCCCAAGGCAGGCAGAATAACTACTGCGCACCAGTAAAATCATCATATACTCAGCTTGAAAGCGATAAGACAAAATCAAACTGCCTGCAATAACAAAGACCGAGTCTTTTGATGGCGAGGAAGGAGGGAGGGTGTCATTATGCACATTTTATTACTGCGGTTTTCAAATCTGCTAGTGATGGGGATTTAATTCTCTGCTATGCTGGCACCGTACCTGGAGCAGAGAGGGAAGGAGGTAGTTTTTAGCTACCCTGGGTGTCCCTTGGTTCTGGCTGTGCTGCCTAAGCCGGCAATCAGAGCCTCTTGGGGTTGGCAGGAGGAAGGGTGCTCTCACCATGCCAAGCCATCAAAATGTTGGGCAGCTCAAGAAGTTAACCTGGACTGCTGGGACCGCCTGCCTGCATGCTCCTACCTCCCCTCAGCTACAAAGTAAAACATGTTTGCTTGAAGCAAGATTGTTTATTGATTAATATCCCTTTTTAACTTCACTGCTTCAGATGATTAGGAATGGACAGCAATCTGAGCGAACATGTTTCAGGTCCTGGCGGGGGGAGATGTAGAAATAAAGCTCAGTTAGTAGGTTAAGCAAGAGCAATTTTTTTGCAGCAAAGGGGGAGTTAAGGGCATATAAACACCTTGTGGGAGAAGCTCACTCTGCAAAATTGGGGAAGGAGAGGGTTACAGCGACAGGCTGTTACTGCTGACAGGCAATAATGGGTGAAAATGCAGGCATTGAAGCACTTGTGATTATGTCCCTGTGCTCTTGATCTGCGCACACCTCCGGTTCACCATTCACACCAGGGGGGGTTAAAGCATAACTATGCACAAAGCCATAAAATAATTGAGGTGGCAAGTGAACTCTGAAAGTCATCTGGTCCAACCACCCCATTCAAAGCAAGGCCAGCCTCAAAATTAGATCCAACTCCAAAGTTAGACAGTGTGGATCAAGGTCATGAGCTTATGTCCAACACGTGATGCCACTTAGAAAAACACATCTAAGTGAGGGGTTCTTCCCAGGGGATGGGAGCAGGTTTGCTGCAGTTTTCCCATCATCTCTACAATGGTCAATATGACCTCAAAAGCAAAAGGCATCTCCAAGAAGTCTTAATGAAACACATTTCAAAGGCCTTTTACACCTAAGCACCACAAAAGAGACCTCAGCCAACCAAGAATGACTAAGAATTACTCTTCCCCCATGCATTCACAGTTCAGGCTTATTTCTTACAGAAAGAAGCAGGAAGATATCATTGATGGGGGAAAAAGGGGGAAAAATATTTACTTTTTTTTTGCCATGTACCATCAGGCAGTGATAAGGTGCAGCTAAAGTGGCAGGCTGCACTTTATGGGGATAAACTATTATTCAGATAAGATGGAGGCAAGAGATCTTAGCTGGAGTAAGGAAAAAAGTACTGGTTTAAGGTTATTATGCAGGAAGTGCCCTGCTGCATGAAATCTATGGGAAATTGCATATTCTGTCACATTTACTTATTGAATCCCAATTTCATCGTAGCATGAGGAAAAAATACATCAACCTCCCTTGTAGCTCTTATTAGATTTCACAACCATTCAATATTAAAATGCCAGGTCTGGTAGCAGTGTTTCTCTCTCCATTTTCTCTCTCTTCCCCCTCCTCCCCACCCCTTGGTAACACTGCAGTATTGGAGGTGTGGTACAGAACCCCGGTGTAGAGATGCTCTGAACCCATATGCCACAGAAGGGGTTAGAATTACCAGCTCTACACACAAAGATCCCTCCAGCTTTCTTCTCAGCCACCTATTTATTCTCTGTAAGTATATGGACAGTCCTAGCAGTGCTCATTCTCATGCTGAGAGGCTTCCAGTCTAGAATTGCATCTCCTCCCTTTTCTCAGGAATTCTCCAAATCTGCATGTTTTGCAGAGCATTTTAGCTCCTGCTCAGACCAATAGGAGCTTAACAGTCATCATTTCACCCTGTCCTCCCCTTCCGCTTGGACTCGTACTTCCAGCAACCTCCTTAATGCATTTGAGTTTGTTGACAAACCAACACCCTAGTGCAAGAGGAGGATAAAATTGCCTGGCAGCCCAAATCCTGCCCCAAGCTGCTCCTCTTCTGGCCCAAGGGCTGGGCACACATCCTCTTGTAGTGGGGTGAAACTGGAGGAACGTTCTTGATTCTAGCTAGAGGGATCGTATGCTCAGATAGGACCTGAGATTTCAGGACTGTCTGACTGAATTAAGGCATACCCCCAAAGGTCATCCCCACTGTTACCAGAATCACCCCAAAACCTGATGACCTTTTATGCATCCCCCAGTCAACCTCCATGACCCATCTCTTCCACTCTCCTACAAGGGAAAGAAAGCAAACCCTGCCCTGGCTATAGCCAGAAGTATTACTTTGCCATCCCCAGTCTTGTAAATCTTCCCTTGTTATGTAGGAAGCATGCAGAGGGACTGGCTCTGGAGTGAGTGGGTATTTAGTGTTTCAGAGATGGGCTGGGAGTGTTGTGCTATAAAGTTATCAATCTCTCTCTAATGTAAAGCATGCCGTAGCTGCTGCAGGGCAAAATGTGCTGCTTTCTCTAGTCTTAAAAAATATTCACTTCTGTCTGTAAACAGATGGATGGAAACAAATGGTTTCCCCCAGTTAAATGTTTTAAAGAGCAATCCAGGCTTTGGATATCACCTAAGGTGGGGAGGAGAAAGCAGTTGTAGGCTAAAGGGGTGGATTGCTTTTCTGGTCTCTGCAGAATGGCCTCTGCATATTTAGCCTGAGTGGTCTCTACCTGTGATGCTTTCCTGAGCCTCCTGGCTCTAGGGAGGAGGCAAAATCATGCTGAACTCAGGTCAGTTCAGGAAAAAGCCCAGCTATCTGATCTGAATTTGTAACAGGCCACAGGAGAAATAAATCCCATGACTCTGTAGTAGGAGCATAGGAGCTAGCAACGGGGAAAATTCTGGAGTGCCTGAGGCTCAGTTCAGATAAAAGCTACAGCTAATTATCCAAACAAAATATTCATATCTTTGAATCAGCAAAATGGGGCTGGAAACCTAAAGGGAGCAACCTCTCCTGTGATGTCTCAGTCCCTCGGTTTTGGTCCCTGTCCCCTGGTAGGAAGGGCAGAACCAAGAAATCTCCAAATGAAAAGTGGTCAGGACCCAGGGATGACCTTGCCGAGGGCCAGCTGAGCAGCTCCTTCCTCTAAACACTTTTAAGGAACTCCTCCTCCCTTCAAAGAGAGGAAAGCAACATCGCACCATCCTGAAAGCCTACGCTGTCTGCTGGACATTTTCTAATTTATTACCCCACTTCTTAGATAGGTTCTCACACAAATCAAAACACTGTCAGGTGAGACACAGAGGGACAGATATGACGTGCTGCTTTACACAGCCCAGAAAGGACAAGAGACGAATTTCCTTAGTGGACTTGGATGAACAGCTGTAAAAAAAATATTAAAAAAGTACTAAAAAATCTTCTTCCTCTGAAGCACTCCCTCTGAATAAAAATAACAGTGCTGAAGCAGCACTTTCTGTCCTTAAATCCCTGTGTGCTTTTCCAAAGGAAGGTCAATGCCATTGCCCCTGTTCACAAGTGTGGGAAAAGAACTGCTGCTTTTTATAAAGGTTTTGCCACCCCACAGCATGGCCCTGTTTAATGAGGCCACTGGACTTGCTTTTTTTCCAGGGATTGAACCAGTCCTGAAGGTTTCTGTGGGGCTTCCCACCTTTATGCCTTCTTCTTGTCCTCCCTCCTTTAAAGAGAGCAGTGTAGTGTTACCCCATCCCGGAGGCCAGATTTGCCTGACGTTTGCTGTGTTTCCTCTTCTTCTTCATCCAGCTGAACTCCTGCAGCACTCTGCTACAGTGAGAATGGAGCAAAGAGTAAATGAAGTTGAGGCTTCATGAAATTAAGGTTTTCCTCTCCCTTGGCCCCTTTTTGAGACTACATCTAACCCAAACTGCTGATCTCTTATCTGGCAGCATGTGAGTCCAAGTGAGAACCAGACAACAGAGCCAAATCCACCATCGTCCCACTTGCCCTCCTGGGCTGCAGTGCTCCTGTTTCTTTTGCAGGTGTTTGTGTTAACACTCCAGCTCTGTCTATCCCTCCTCTTTTCCCGGCTTTCTCTTCCTTTGCAGCATCAATTTATCCGTCCCTTGCTCCAGGTTACAGGTTCTTGCCGTGCTTGTGCCTCAGATTAATTCCCTCCCTTCTGCCACGTTGCTGTTTGGAAGATACTAGGAGGTTTCTATCCATCCACATTGTCTCATTTCTAAATTGTAATTACTTCTCTCCCTCATTTCCCAGCCTCCAGAGTATGTGGCCTTCTAGGCATCACAGCATTGAACCAGCTTTTCCCCTCTCAGCCAGGCAGGACCTTCCCACACTAGGGCCCACTGACAGCTGTGGTAGGAAGGGAGGTGGATAAATGTTTAGTGGAGAGATGGGCAGTAGCATGGGGAGATACTGAGTAGAGGCCCTGGCAAGGAGATGGCTCAGGCTTCCACTATCAGAAAGGCTTTCTCACATCGTTTTGCTGTGAAATGGGTAGAGCAGCACCCCAGGACGGAAAGCAGTTAGTTGCATTGGTTGAACAGGCGACCGGCTGTAGAGCTGGGAATTGACCCACGTGTTTCCCACACAGCAAAAATGGCATTCCCAGTGCTTTACTCCAGGTATCAGCTGGAGCCAGTACTACACCTCTGGGGACTCTGGTTGCCCAGGTCTCTCTTGGATGCTGCTTCTCTCCATTTACTGTGCTGAGATCCTAGAGGAAAAGGCTCCTAATGTAAGGATGAGAAATTGAGCACCCCCCGCTTTCCCCCACCGAATAGTAGCATTAACAGGAGGTGGATGGACCAAAGGAAGAACATGCAGCCCTGTAATATGGTAATGCCATTGCTCACAACAGACCATAAACTCTACTGAGTCTGCAAATCCTCAGGACTGAGGATTCACAGGCAGATGCTGTCTGAACTTCTCTTGACCCGTCTGTAGCTTTGTTTTACTTGGTTTAGCTGCAACAGAAGTTTGTCTAATTGACCAGGTGTCTATGGATAATTTGTTTTACTTCTGTTTATCTTTGCATGGCACAGTCATACCTTTATATAAATAACAATAACAGGCAGTTGGTCTATGTAAAATGAGAAGTTTACAAGTCTGAAATGATAATGAAGTGTAGAGCAATACAGGCTTGGTACGATAGCAGAGGCATCCAGATGCAGAGACACAGGACCAGTGAAGAAAATGCAGAGGTGTAAAAGTCTGTTAGCAAATATATAAAAATGATCCCAAACAGATCCTAGAGGGAAGAAGAAGAAACCATCAACATGAACACTGTATTTCTCCCGGTGAAGGACTCTAGATGCTGTAACACCCCACCACAAGCAGACTGAAACCACCAAGCCATAGGAGCCATGGAAGGGTGAGCAGAACACTGGGAAAACGGCAGAAACCCAGAAGTGCTTGAACAACAATTTTAACTGCATTAATGTTTCTTTTTTTTCCTGTAACAATTAGCTCTGCACTAATAATGATTGCATTCTTAACATTTCAGTTACACTAACAATAAATTCTTGGCTTTACTCGTATATGCAAGGTGTTGTTCCTCTTTACCGATAAACAAGCTTCTGAAGGTAACATATGTTTTCTAAAGATGGTCTGAATGTGAGGACATCATCATAGGGATGAGAGCTACTATGAATATTAAAAAATATTACAAAGATGTGAAAGATGGCAATGAGTTTAGGAGGCTCCATATTAAAAAACACCATGAAGGATTGAAGAAGTCAAAGAACTTCTTGGCTTTGAATGGTGATTTAACACCTATGCCAACTTTGATTTTGTGGTAACATGTGCCACTCCTGGCAGGTGAATGCATAGCCTTGTTCTACATTATCTGGTAGTGGGGACACTGGGAGTTTGGAGATATGGGAGGTTATAAAGTGCTCACATCCATTGGTAATAGGGATCAAAGAACTCAATTTGTAAATAATTCATTTCATATAGGAATGAGCATCCACTGTATGGTATCATGCTTTTTTCAGTGCCTGGAACTGGGGAGGAAATAAAAATCTATATTGCTTCTGTCCAAACTGTGTATTCTAACAATTGTCCTGTGTTTGCTGTAACAGTAAGCCAAAACTCTCTACACACGGGTGCAGACTGCAGGTCCCAGTACATTGAACTGACATTTATAAGCCCATCCTGGATGACATGCAGTTATTGTTGGAGGCATGATTCTAGTCATTCTCAGTTATGAAGAAACAAATTCTACAAAGAGTGTAATTTCTCCTGATTTAGATTGATATGAATAGAATCAAGACCACATGTGCCATCTTTAGAGGGTTAAAACAAATCTTTTTTAACATTGGAGTCTGCTAATGGCTATAGACTGTAATTCACAGCCTGTCTGCTGAGTAATTTTGCATGGCATCAAAGATTCTTGCAAGCAGAAATATGGCCAAAATAACACTTCAGCTTCACTAGATCAATACCACTGAAATAAAAGGCCATCCAGTCGCTAAAGAGGTCTATTTAGTTTCTCTGTCAGGCACTGATCCTAGGTAGAATCAGTGGGTTTTACTTACAAGCATTAATACATTGCATGTTGAGGACTCCTAACCCAGGTGGAGTGCTGTTCTTGACAGGGAAGTTGAGAAAGAGCTGTCCAATATGTGCTGAACATTCAAGAAATTAAAATCTGTAATAGTTAAATCTCTTAACTTTGTGGCACTACTTCATTTCAGCAGGTGTTTACTTTAAACAAAGTTAGAGGGAGGCTCTGGTGGGAGCGTGGAAGGCATCATGTAACAGAAAGTAGCTGGTCAGCTCTTCGCTTGCTGATGGCCTGGGAAATAAGGAGTGGAGGATGACTTTTCAGCACTGGTCAGACTGGGTTGATACAAAATGCTACCTAGTTCAGCAAGAAGCTACAACACCCATGGGAAAGAATTTAAGAAAGTGTAAAGCTGTGAAGGATGAAGGAGGCTGAACTACTCCTGTCCCTGTCATTTTTAATAGGCTTTTGAATTAGCATTGTTCCTGTGATGAAATAAATGTACTTCAACTTCTTTGCCTCAGCCTGTCTGCAATAATTACCCCAGAGAAATTAGGACTGCCTGGTTTCCTCTCAAAAAATAACTGATGGATCTTTTCTCTAAGAAAAATCCCCCAACCACCTTTCCCAATGATATTGTTGGATACCATTAATTAAGAGGGGTCAGACAAGGTTGAGAACTTGGCTGGTACACCTCAGGGGATCAAGCAGTTGATGCTGGGGACTTTGAAAAAACCCTGTTCCCTAACTCACACTTGTACCAATAGTTAGGAAGAGCATTAGGGGGCACTGGAGGTACTTTTGGAAAAAAATATTCGTGCTTTGTTTAATTAACAGCTGGTTAAGCAAGTGTTAAGCTATCTAAAAGCCTTTCAAACCCTGCAGTCCTTATCTTCTAACCACCTGCATTTGCAGCTGATGCTATTGCAAACCTGCTTCTTTTAATTCCCCTGCATCAATTGCAGAAAGAATATAAAAGTGAAAGGTGTCCAGGTGCTAAACTCCAAGCTGATGAAAGGAAACATGCCGCCACACAATTAGTCTGTGACTGTTGTTTCCAGGAGTTATCAGCATGGAGACCTGAACCTCTGTGGGTTTCTCCAAAGCCTTGTGCATCTCTGTGAGGAACAAGGCCATTCAGACAAGAGATTAGACAACCTGACCCAGTCTCCATCCTCAGAGTGCCAGCCAACTTTCCAGCTAATGAGCTTTAGGAATAATTTTATTGTCTGGGAAAACTGTTTCATGAGTGTCAACTCCAAAGTCCTCCTGTCACGTAGATGGAGATGTCCAGCCAACGGTGTCTCTCAGGGAGACATGATTTGCAAAACAACCCAGTGTAACGGATGGACCAGAGGCTTGGCAGTTCTTATAGCTCTTTTGTCTTCAAATCCCTTGACTTGTCCTTGACCAGGAAGTCTTCTTATTTTTATTATTCTAAAAATTCTGGGCCATGTTGCCTCAAAGGACACCTTTCCCTGAAGGCTTCCCTCCCTGTTCTCCTGTATACATGGAGATGTAGCTGAGCCATGAGTGATCCCGTACAACATGAATAGGACTCCTTATGCTTACGGCTCAGTAAAACGAGGTGAAGGCTTTAGTACCACTGATGCTGATGGTAGTTGCAATGCATTTTCCATTTCAGACAGAAAATCTAATATCAGTGTGAGAGAACAATAATGTAGCACATAATCTCTAGTTTTTGGAGACAAAAAGTAGGGAACGGCAAATGTGAACTTCTGGGGGGACAAAAGTTTTCTACTGCTCTTTTTTTCTTTTTTGTCAAAATTTGAAAATGTTGTCAGCAATTTGCAAATTTCCCACCTGTTCTGTTCATACATGAAAACAGCCTTAGTCCCTTCTCCTTTCTAAGTGATTTTTAACGTATAGCAAGAACCTACAGTGTTGACAGCTCTCCAATTTTATCATTTCTCATTATACTTTTTTTTAAGCTAAGGCCACCTACCCCAAAATACAAGATGGTTTTTTGGGGGGGTGAAAATATGCATGAAAAAGTGTCTATTTTTTTGCTTTTTGTTTGAGTCAAGAAATTTCAAGTACATCAAGCAACTCTATTTAAAGATGCACCACTTTACAGGGATCACAAGATTACTCGTGATTCTTGTCTTCTGTTTGAAAAAGGAAGCAAGTATGTTTCAAGCCTTCATGAGGTGGGGAAGAAAAGGCTTTGAAATACCATTTCCAGCAGGCTAAAACTTGGGAAACTCAGTTATACATTAAATCTGTGGGGTTTTGGAATGAGTCTGCCCCATAACTTTGTATCCTTTGGAGCTGGAAATAATCAATGATAAAAAAGCAAAGGTATTTCCTGTGACAGGGTAGCGGTATGAAGGGTGCTGCAAGATAGTAATTGCCTCCAGGTAAAGCTATGAACTTTGTCTGCTTGAAGTTGTGACAATTAACAAAAAAAAATATAAAATATAATCAGAGCAATGACAAGGCCTTGTGCCTACATCTGCTTTGGATGAATGTTTCCATTGCTCTGTTCCCAGGTAGATGTGCTTCTGTTTGTGCCTGAAAGCTAAGATGAAAAGTTCTTCAGGTACCTAACAGGGGAGATAAACTGGTTGCAGACCTGTGTTTTTAGGGTCTGAAATTCAGCTGGAATCCTGTGCTAAGCATTCCTGTCCTTTAAATGACTGAGACCCAAATCCATGTTAAATACAGAGCTATGATGGAGCCCTCATGGCTAAACTGGGAGTACAGGAGTTAGACCCTCCTTCAGAAAGTTGGGACTAGCTTAATTATCGCATAGCTCAAAATGCAATTCATCACACTGAGTTCCTGGGTTCTTTGAGCCTCAGCTGGTGAGTTTATTTCGCTAATATCCTATACTGGTTTTGGCTGGGATAGAGTTTATTTTCTTCACAGTAGCTGGTATGGGGCTGTGTTTTGGGTTTGTGCTGGAAACAGTGTTGATTGATAACCCAGGGATGTTTTGGTTACTGCTGAGCAGGGCTTACCCAGAGCCAAGGGCTGTTCTGCTTCTCACCCTGTCAGCGAGGAGGCTGGGAGGGCACAAGGAGTTGGGAAGGGACACAGCTGGGACAGCTGATCCCCACTGATGCAAGGGATATCCCAGACCATAGGATGTCATGGTCAGCATATAAAGCTGGGGGAAGAAGGAGGAGGAAGGGGGGATGTTGGGAGTGATGGCATTTGTCTTCCCAAGTCACCGTTAGGTGTGCTGGATCCCTGCTGTCCTGGAGATGGCTGAACACCCACCTGCGGATGGGAAGCAGTGAATGAATTCCTCATTTTGCTTTGCTTGCGCACGCGGCTTTTGCTTTACCTATTAAACTCTTGTTATCTCAACCCATGAGTTTTCTCACTTTTACCCTTCTGATTCCCTTCCCCATCCTGAAGTGGGGGTAGTGAGCGAGCAGCTGGGTGGGGCTGAGTTGCCGCCTGGGGTTAAACCATGATATATGTCCATAAATATTCTTACATGGGTTGAATTCTTCTGTTCTCCATTTTCCCCACTGATGCTTCCCCAAGTTGCTGTCTTTCCAAAGTTTCTCCACTTCAGCTGCACCATTGCCTCTTCCTTCTTTCCACTCCTTGGGTCTCTCCCTCCTTCTCCCAACATACATTCCTCCATCTCCTCTTAGACCATTGCCTGTATTCCTCCACCCATGTATCTATCCCCTTTCTATCTTGCTTGGAGTGGGAGTCATACACTCTGCCTACAGACATCTTGCTTCTGTAAGGGCAACTTGACTTCAAACCCAGTGAAAAAAACCCCACAATGTCTATAAAGACAGCAGTTTACAGGATCTCTATAAGATTGCCTGGAAAGTTTTACATCCTGAAAGAGCCACTATTACAAGAGTTGCCCACGTTATACAAAATTTGCATTCTGCTTGTGTAGAAGTCATGGCTTTCAAATCCAATTTCCTTGAAAGGTAGGGTGAGGTTGGATCTGGCGGTTTTGATTGACCCCATATAACAAGAGGAACTGTGAAATTTGGATCCAAAATTTGAAGCTGGTTTAGTTCAGCTTTTATGATTCATGTCTTTGCTGTGCTAGTCTTGACAGATTAAGAGAATTACACACCCATGCTCCTCTTATTTACACGGACGAGTTGGTTTGTGATCCCCTGTAGAGTTCGTTTCAAAACCCCCTTGTGCTTGGTGAAGGAAGAAACTTCAGTAACCATCAGCTGTGGCATTGATCCTTCAGAGAAATTAACCAACTGAACTGAGACTTACTGTGAAATCAGTGATGCTCAGCAGCCGCTAACTTCATTTGCAACTCACCAGTGTTAATGCATTTAAAGTATTGATCCTTCCTAGTGTGCTTTGCAGCTCTGGCTCCCTTTTGGCATTGCTAACACAAAGGCAGCTCTTTCCAAAGCCAGGATGAGCAAGCAAAACCCTTCGACCCTGAAAACAAACTCATTATTCAAAATGCTTGTCAGCTTGCTGCTGCAATTGAATTGATTGGCAAAAAAAAAAAAAAAAAAGAACTGTGGCAGATAAAAATCGGATTATTTCAGAGCATGGGAAAAGAACAGGCAGAGGAAACATCCTGCTGTCTGAGGGGAGCAAGTCTCCCTCCCCCCCAGCACTACCATTTTTTGCTTAATTATTGCATTATTGTGTTATTGTTAGGTTTTTTGCATATACGTAGCACATGGGATTGAGAAAGAGCACTGAGAGCTGTGGCCTGTGCTGGGAACACAACTTGGACTTTCACTGCCCAGCAAAACCAGAAGGTCCACAGGGTTTGCCCAATACCCTTTCTAGTACTTACACAGGCAGTTTTGGGAAGGACGTTACCCTTTTAACATCATGGGCTCCTAAAGTAAAGGCTTCGCTTTCAATTGATTGCTGAACTGAATTAGTTTGATTTTTTTTGCTTTTGCAACAATAAATGAGCCTTCAAATGAAAACTACAGCTGAAAGCAGGGGAGCTGCTGTTTGCAGCCTGCTCTTTGTGCAGCCCTGCCTGTGCTTTCTGCTATTCTGTTCCCTGGGCTTTGCAGTGAGTTTGCTTACACAGTGCTTTCCCTTGCCCTATTTAAGTGCCTCTGCAGTGTGCTCATGGTGAATTAGGTTACTCTATAGAAAAGTATACTGCAAATCTCCTTCTCTCATTTCAGCCGTTCCCCCTTTCCATAGATGGCAAGCTGAGTGCAGTCTGTCTTTCTCCAGTTTTGGGGAAATGTCAACCACATTGCGGGGGCTACTACAGAGCAGATTAGGTTTCTCCCTTGCACTACTCTTGGCACTCCAGTGGCTACTGGTCCTCCAGTTTCTCCAGTGACCCCAAGCCTTCTCTACTTTCAGTTCTTTAATTGCTTTTAATTCTTTTACCCATATATCCTGTGCACTCCCAGGCTCCACTTCTTAGCAGTGATTGTACTCAGTTTATGATCTCTGTCTTTAAATGTCACATCTGGGCATTTTCAGATGCACACGTCTCATTCTTTAAAATATGCAGGTGTCTTATCCTGACCTTCATTAGCACTGTGACAGATTCCAGCCATCCTGCTTCTTAGTCTATTATTTAGCTGCTTGTCAGCTGCTTTCTGCAGCATCCTGTTACTTCTGATGCAGAGATGCAATAATAAGAAGCCTTGTTTTGCAGACATCTTTAGCATTGCTTGAACCTACTAATTCAATGACACAAACTCAGCCAGGATGAAAACCCATCTGTTTCCAGGCTGTTCGTAGAGGCCCCGTTATTTTTAGTGGCACAGAATAGCTTGAGAGCTGTGGAGGGTTGAAGGGGTGGATCTATGGCTCAGACCCTGCTTTAAGACAGACACAAAGGAGACATGTCACTCACCTTCAACATACAATGTCTGCTGGTCTCCAAAAAACACACAGCAGAGCTGCAAAACTTGTCTGGCAAGAGCCAGGTAGTTCCTGATCCCTTTTCCAGCAGTAGGCTATAATGAGGCATCTCTAAGTGGTATCTCTTAAATAGAGAGAGACATTCCTGAAGCATTGTGGAAAGGTTCCAGGAAGGACATTTCTTCTTATTCTTCTGACTGTACAAAAAATATCCAACGTTTTTTCTTTTCTTGAGTAATTGTGATGCTTACAGAAACTGTTCTCTGATAGGAAAGCTTGTTTGTCTTGTCCCCTCTTTTTTGCTTATATCCTTCTACCTGTATGCCCTGCTGCCTGGATATGTTACGAATATATACAGCTAGGTATGTCATAATATTCCTGCAATCTTACTTCGTTATGCGTATGCCAACACTGTGATGATGGAAGGGAGGCTCCAATACCTCTCTCAGGGTTGGACAAGTGGGCTGAGTAAACCAGAGGTGGAAAAGCTCAGTGGGAGGAAGCAGATGAGGGGATGTTTCCTCCTGCTCCTTCTCCCTCCTCCTTGGAGAAAGATGCTGGATGGTGTGAGAATGTCTAAGGCTGTGCCCACCAGCCCAAATGGGCTAAAAAAGCTCTATTTCTTCAGTGTCTTTTTGCACTTTCTTGCTCATTTCCCTTTCCCTGCCCAGTGTTATCAGACACACTCCCACCACGTCTGACCTTTAGGAAAAGGGAGGTTACTGTGGTTGTGAGTGTTCCTGAGCAAAACGGGAAGAGAAGAACCAGTTGAAATTGTGCTTTGAGTGTGCTGTTGTGTTTTAGATACGGAGAGAACAAGCCTAATTTATAGGAAACAGAAGATAGCTTTACATTTTCATAATTAGGGAGGATGCTAATGTTGCATGATTGGAAAATGTCACCCCGCACAACTAATTTGAGGCCTAATTGAAGTTCAGCATCATCTGCAGCTCCTCTAGTGATAACTTTTTCACAAGGTGCTGCAGAAATGCAGAGAGTGGTTAGCAGAGAGTAATTTATCACCTTGTTTCCTAGCAGATAGAGGGATCTGGGAGGAAACGACCAAAAAGAAGCAATACCAAAGCTCAGAGCCTCAGGCTGGTGGAACAAAGCACTCCATATAACCACAAATGACAGGGTTAATTATCCTGTGGCTGCTGCAGAGAACAATACATTTCTCAGGCACTCTGTCCTGCAGAGTTGCTGAAGAAAGTTGGATTGGGCATGTCATTGTATCCCAACACAGTGTCACAAAGGTATGGATGGGCCTGCCCTTATCTAAAGCACACTGGGGATTGCTTTGTGTCCTGAATACAGAAGAGATGGGGGCCATGCAAAAGGCACACACAAAACTGCAAGAGCTGCAAGAGTCAAATCTTCACTTTGCAATCCACAAACTGTGTTTCTGTGGGGAAAAGCCAAGTCTTGCTCTGGTTTCAAATGGTGTAACACTACTCACGCTTGCACGGTCTTGCTCTAACAAAGAAAAGCTACGACTCTAACCCTTCTCAGACCTCCCAGGGTTATGCAGCACTTAGACACCAGCCTCAGCCTCTCCAGTTATATTTACTTTGCTGCAAGTCTTTCCTGCTCTCTGAGGTCCTGTCTGCTCCAAGCAGGAGGGGAACATATTAGATCTGGAGGTAGCCCTGCCTAGACATGCCAGGTAGTCATAATCTGTGTGACACAGTTTCTAAGATGCATGACACTCAGGAGATGGCGTTGCACCGAGTAAAGGGGCAGTATTCAGCCCCTGTCACTGATAATACAGAACAGATCCACAGGTCACTCCTCCTAACTCACTGTCTCCAGAAGTGGCTATAGGCATATGCATTATGCATAAGGACAAGGCAAGGGTTTGCGGTGTTTCCTCCCTGGTACTCTCCCTGCCTCCAACCATTTGAGACTCAGAGACTTCCAGGGCTAGATATGTTCTCTATGGATTTAATAACACTGACTGGATTTTCCTTTGAACTTCTCTGTTCTTCCCTGAACCCTTGTTAACTTTAAGTACTAACTATACATCTGTGGCAAAAAACTCCACAGCTCGATTACACCTTCTCTGGGACCGCCAAGTTCTTGCGCTGGAAAAGACCATGAGCAATCATTATCCACTCACCCTTTCCTTGACACTCATGATTTTATACACTCCATCGCTAGTCTTCCTAGTCATCCCTCTAGCATCCTAGATTATACTCTTACTCCTTAGGGAGAGTTCATTCCAGCTCTCTGAGCACCCTTCTCTTGATTGACCCTTAATCCCATGACTCCGTCTCCTCTTTTCCTCTTGGATTTATGCAGTTTCCCATTCATACCTGATGGTCTGGGAGCCCTAGGGAGAGGGACCCTAGCAGGTCTCATAAAGATGAAGGCTTCTACATGTCCCCTTGTAACAGGTAACCACTGAGAGAGATCAGGTATTTGCATTGATTATCTCAAATCCTGCTTGGGCAGGATTAACAGGCTGCAACCTTGGCCATGAGGTAGCAAGTGAGAAGATTTGGCAGGAGGGAGGTAGGGGAGGAAGAGCAGATCTCACGGCTGCTTATTGAGCTGGGCTTCATCCCACTCTCAACCTGCTCTGGGGTCTCAGAGAGCTGGAGAAACCAGAACCAAAAGGTTGGACTTGGTTGGCTCTGGGACTCGTGAGCATGGTTGAGAAGGATTTTGGCTCCCATCTAGGCTCCTCTTGCCCAGCCAAACCTCCATGAGGGAGAGGATGCTGTGACTGTAATATGGATTCCCCAATGCTCCCCCCCCGCCATCTCCACCCCTGCTCAGTCCATCGGGTGAGGAACAAAAAAGAAGCTGTGAGCTCCCATGCCGTCCACCCAATCACCAACTGACTTCTCCATCCTAGTGCTGGGACATCGCACCTGCTGGGGAGTGGGTCAGCAGCTTCTTGAGTCCTTGGGACCTCCAGCTGCAGATGGCTCCCTGTCAGCCCCATCCTGGGGAGAAGCCCTGGGGTTTTGGGAGGGCTCTGCACGCTGTGATTTACTGCCTGACATAAACACACAGCAAAATTTAATGTTGCACCCTCACAGACACACATGCGTGCACCCATTTCACTATGTGGGTTCCTCCAAACACATTTAACATCTCGCTCCACACAGAAATATATAGACCATGTCTCATGCATGGGAGCTCTCTGAGAGATTTAACATACACATACGCAGGGTTATAATGAAGCACACACACACACACACACACACACACCCTCAGTTTAATGTCCCAGTGCCACCCAATGGGGAAATCACACCAGCTCTGTAAAGCCCCCTGCACTACATTACAAGAGAGTTAATTCACTGGAGAAAACTATAATCTGATTTCATCTTTACAAGCCAACATTATTATTCTTTTCCTTTCTATTCTTTCATGCTTAAACTGATCCGCTGTCATTCTTTGTCTCTCTCCATCTCCAGCTTGTATCACTTTCAGTGCAGCCTGTCTCCATTTTATTTTCCACCTCCTAATATTCAATTTCATTTTAAAGCCTGTCCGTACTCCCTCCCTCTTACCCCCCTTTCCCTTCTCCCCCTCCCCTGCAAATCCTCCCCCTTCTATTCCCCCCCCCGCCAATGACACAGCTTTCCTCCTGATTTCCTCCCTGTGATTTCTCCTCCCTTTCTTCATTATCAGCATGTCAGATTAGGATCTGACAAGAAAGTAGAATCGACTGTTTGTCCAGAGCTTTACAGCCTAAGCGGGATTAGTTACCCTGATATAAAGGACATTTTTATTTTTCTGTAACTGGAATACATCTGAAGATTCCTATCATCTAACCAAAGCTGTGGGCTTCTGGCCTTTTGCACTGGGAAATGGACAGTCCATTAAAAACTGCTCCTTGGCGCTGTAAAGCTCTCAGGGACTCTTTATGCATCATGAGGAGGAGACAATGCTTGGACAGTGGGCTGCCAAGAGGAAACCAAGGGATGATGTCCCAAGGCTTGCTGGATGGAGATACCAGCTGCAAGAGGTTTTTGAGCCTACAGAAGTCTCACCATGGACCGTTCTCATCCCAGGAAATATTTTGCTGTTCAAAATCACCTGAGGAACACCAGCAAACCTCAGCCCATGACCCATTCCCATCCTGCTCCCTCCCGCTGAGGATGGGATGCCATAGACAGATGCATACTCTTATTTTGGGGGTCTGAGTGGTCACCTCGGTCAAAGGATCAAAGAGCTGCTCTGGGTTTGGAGGAGGTAACTGATTAATGTGTTGAAATAATGAAGCTGATTTCCATACAACAGTGCAGATTTCTGCAGTGAGAGCAGTTGGCCTCCAAATTTCTGAGCTGTAAAATCCCCCTGTTTAGTGTAATGACATGCTGGCTGATTTATCCACAGAGCCCACACCAGGTAATGCTCCGTCTCAAGCCATAAACCTCTAAAATTGGAATGAGAGCACTGGGGCTGGTAACGCAGAAGCCGAAGAATAAAGGCAAAGATGGTTGATGTTTCCCCTTGGCTGGAAGAACTGAGTTAGTGAGGGCTCCTGGGCACCCAAAGTGGGATGGACCACAGGGCCACCAAGGTGAAGTGGTGGATTCCTCATGGGTCGGGTGCACAGATACATCCTTGCTGTCCTGGCCAAGCCCTAAGAGTTCATCACATGGCAAAATCGGGCATGAACAGCCCCCGTGATAGAAAAAACACGAGTGGGAAGCTGCATGACTTTACCATCCTGTACAGGGTTTGCCTCCTGCTTCCTTTTGCATCTGAGCTAGACCATCAAATATACATAGTTTAGGGATATCTTCTCCCCAGTCACACATGGATTCTCCCAGTACCCAGTGATCTGGACTGTCTAATGCAGTACTCTATTTCTGACTGTGGTCATTGGCAGAAACTTCAAAGAAAAGTGTCTGTACACTCCAATACAGAGAGGGAAAACAATTTGTTCCCCCATAATGAGGTATCCTCTTAATACCTAAGAGATTAATTTAAAGTCTGAAACATAGGATGTTAGATCCCTCTTGGGAGTTTTTTAACATTAGCTGTTACAACTTCAGATGTTTGGGTTATCCTTATAAATGTCCAAGCCATCTTTGGGGCTGGCTGAGTTCCTGGCCTCATTGACATCTTATGGAAATGAGTCCCTCAGTCTAATTACACTTTGGATGACAAGAGATTTCCTTTGCATCAAATATCTGTCTCATTCTTGTCATATGAGACAGAGAGGAGAGTCATTCTTAGCCTACCTCCCTCATTTTCTGTACATCCTCTTGTCTGTGCCCTTTCCTCCCCTTTCTAATATGCCAAAATACAATTTTGTAAGCTTTATTTACAGGAGTTATTTCTCAGGAAGTTAATCCTTCTTACCGTTCCCCAAAACCTCTCCTGTCTGTCTGTATACATGGTGACCTTCCAGGTAAATTGTGTCTGCAGAGATTTATATGATTGCAATGTAGGATATTCTGTAACATTTGCCCACTCCTTCTGTATGCCATAAGGAAATGCCATAAAGATATGGCATAAGGAAGGAGTTGGTCAGTAAGGATATGGCATAAGATATGCAATACAATGTCTGCTTTACCTTTGGAATACAGCTGTCAATGGAGCTGGAGCCTCTGCTGAGCTGACTCTCTGGGTCCCTTCTTGATATATTATAGTTAATTGGGAGGTCAATAAAGTCAGTAAGAAGTCTATTTTTTTTTTTTTCCATGATGTCTTATTCTGGGACAGCTGACTATTCAGCTGCCTGGGGTCTCTGAAGCAGCCCCTGGTGTTGCTAGTTATTGGGAGTATCTAGGGAATGCTTGGGTTACTGAGCGGGGATGTGAATTTGCACTGGAGATACACCACAAAGGAGTAAGGGTGAGAATTCGCTTTAGCTAAAGGATAGTGCAGGCATGAGAATGAACAGGAATAAGCTCCTCAAGAGAAGGTGGCAATAAATGCTTGTTTGCCTCCTCTACAGGAGATGCTGATCATGGGATGTGAATGGGTGTGAAGTACGTACAGAAAAGGGGCGAATGAGTAAGACCAGCTCAGGGATGCTTCAACTGGCTTAACCCTGAAGGGATGCTCCCTCGTTCCTCACCCAAAGTCAGCGATCCTTCGTGATCATGGGGGTCACTCAATGCTCAGTTTCACACCCTTTGCAAGCTCAGCCATGGCAATTAGTCGTGATTCTTCTGCCTGGCAGTCTGATCCAGAAGCTCTCCAGTCAGGCCCTCAGAAAGCTGGGGACAGACCGACAGCGTAACTCCCCCATGCTCTTTATTTCTTTCCTTTAAGCAAGATTTCTTTTAATGGAGCTGATTTGGCTTAAGCTGAAAAGTGAGCTAAACAGGCTACAAGACACTGTGCAGAGAGATCAAAGGGAGTTAAAAATAAGTGAAAGAAGGGAAATGCATGGGGAAGAGAGGGGAGCAGCATGAAAGACGGAGCTAGGGTGAGAGTATAAAACACATTGCTTACGTAAAAGGTGAAGTCTGCAGAAACTGTGTTATTGTTCATGTGATTTTCCCCTAATCAGAGCGTAGAAGCAAGAAGCAGAGGAATATTTTCCCCATGTTGCATTAAAATGCCTATCATTTTCTGTCTGAAGCTACTAATTTCAGAATCATTAGGGGAGCAATTGCCAAGGCATATTTGACTGAATTGCTTTTCTGAGGCCAGCTCTCAAAAACTACAGGGTGAGGACAGCTTTTGCACCATTTCTGATGGCTATGGGAGAGCAAGTCTCCATTCTCAGCCAGTAGATCCCACCATGGAGGCCAACAGCAAAGCACAAGCCTTTAGTCCACAGCAGCTTGAGGTAACTGAGCAGAGGCAATTTCATGACTGCCCATTAACAACTTGCAATTTCGCCTTACTATCGGGGCTTATTCTTTCATGCTTGGGTTCACAGATGAGCCCCATCTCTCTCTGGTAGGTATTACCATGGCTTTGTTGGCATATCTGCATGTCCAGCAAAGGAGAGAAAGAGGTCAGGAGCAGGGAAACAGCCTACCTGGGGCCATACAGATGACAGGGTCAGAAGCAGTGTCTCTCACAAAGCAAAGACTTTCTGTCCTACATGCTTCCTTCTCCAGTATTTATTGGACAGCACTCAAAACCCACGAGCTTTTGACTCACGTCACACCAGCAAGGATGGCAGTACTTAGATCCCTGCTTTACATAAGGACAAAATGGAGCACGGGGAGTTTGACCATACAGGATTGTGGATGCTATCATGGTGGCTTAGAAACTCCCCTCCCTGGCACTAAATTAAGTCCAATCTTTGGCTGTAATGCAGAGGGAGATCAGGAAAACATAAAGCTCAGAGCACTGAGGCAGGATCTGTCCCCAGTTCCCACCAAGATCTGGACTGTGTCTCAGCCTTCAGCTTTCTCCAGGATGGTGTGTGGTGTTCACATTTTAAATCCCATTTGACATGCCAGGCCCTAAATAACCTGCCCCCATGAAGCCTATGGCAGATTCACACTCCAGTACAAAATCAGAATCACAGAATGGTTTGGGTTGGAAGGGACCTTTAAAAGTCATCTAGTCCAACCCCCCTGCAATGAGCAGAGACATCTTCAACTAGATCAGGTTGCTCAGAGTCCCATTCAACCTGACCTTGATTTTTTCCAGGGATGGGGCATTTACAGCCTCTCTGGGCAACCTGTACCAGTGTTTCACCATCCTCATTGTAAAAAAATTTCTTCCTTATAGCTTGTCTGATATAATCTAGTCTAGTATCCTACAATTTATCTTAAAATCCCAACACAAGACCATCTACCACTTATAAACAAACAAAAAAATCCCAACTCAACTCGTGCAATAGAGGGGTAAGATCTAAAAGTTTTACATCTCTGTTTCCTTACAAACTACCAACTCAGGCAGACCTGAAAAGCTGGGTGAATTCTGATTGACCTGACACCTGCACTTATGGGTAAGATGCTCCCAGAGCAGCTCAAGAGGAGATGAGACAGTGCCAGGCCTATTTAAAGCAGTGGTTTTAAATTTAATTTCCTAGCTGGGGGAGTTGGGGGAGGGATAGAAGGCAACAGCTGTCTCATTATACCATTGAGGGTTCCTTAAGTGAAAACTGAATAGATTAGTCATGGAGAAAATTAAGACAAGGTCTTTAAGCCATCAATAGCTCCCGATTTGAGTGCAGGAGGGAAAGGAGTTGGTATTTTACTTCAACCTCACTGTCTGGGAGTTCATATTTTATTTTTAAATGTGTCTTGAAGCCAGATGTGAAAGATCTTCTTTTTTTCCCCCCCTTTTTTTATTTTTTCCAATCTAGCAGTGATTTTTCTCCATCAATCCCAAGGTTGATGTGTGGGGTTGGAGAAGCTTTCAGAAGTCTGCATTGCATTTTTAGTCTTTAGATTGCATTTGAGTCTTCCTGCTGTTTCCTTTTAAGTAGAAAGCCAGGATCAGTTCTGCTTTCCACCAAGGTACTACATCCAGCAGGATGCATCTTCAAGCTCCTGAGCACTTGTCTGTTACCTGTTATCCTTGACCTAACCAGTGTCTGCAGCTTCATCCCGTAGCTTCAACAGGAAGACCTGCAGGTGTCAGAGGTTAACATGGTTTCGGGGGCATTTTTGATGCTTTGGAGACTCCCCTGAGCATCTGCATCTCAGCACCAGCACTCTGGGGAAATGAGCTTTGTATGCTCAGCGCTTCTGATCGCTGGTTTGAGGTGCTGCCCCTCATGCCCTTCCTAGCGCTGGCTCTGCTCCAGAGTCCAGCCAGGTCTCCAACTCCTTCGCCGGCTCTGTCGCACTCCCTCTTTGTCCTTCTGCTCTCCCTTGGCAGCTACCTGAAGTATTTGACACAGCAAGATGAAATGTGGTAGAGAGGGACCCCCAAATGGACCTTTGCCAACTAAACCCAATTATTTGGCTCATTTTTTAGCAGATCAATTGCCAGCTTAGGGTGATCAAGTAGCTAAGGTATTTATTGATGGAGAGGATGTTGCGTGAGCATGTCAAGAGCTCTACTGAGGTTAAGCTGTCTTACATCTGCTGCTGCTCCCCTGACCCGCAAGGATCATTATGCTGTCATAGGAGAAAATTAGGTTGGTTGGACGTGATTTGTTCCTGGGAAATTGAGGCCGGATGCTACTTATCCCCTTGCTATTTTCTAGGTGCTAAGAGACAGATTGCTTGACTGTTTGTTCCAAGATTTTTCTGAGCATTGAAGTCAAGCTGATTTGTCCCTAATTCCCCAGACTTTCCTTTCTTTTTACTCTTTTTCAGGAGGATGATGTATTTGCTAGGTGATAATAACTTTGCATTTCTACCAGATCATATGGTTGCTCTGCAGTGCTGAAGGTCCTTCCTTCCTTGTGGGATGTGGGAGAGGAAGGGCAGGTCATCATAAAAAGATATAGTGATTATGGTTCCCACATCATAAAGCTAACTGGGGCAAGTCTGCCACAAGCTGAGGAGCTCTGCTTGGTATAGTTTCCCTGTGGCTTTCGTAGATAGAGTGCTGGAAAACATACTACTTGTTCGTTTGTGTTTAAATCAAACCAACCTGTTATTAGTAAAAGCTGTTACAAGAGGCTAGCTGGGAAATAAAAATGAGCACAAACTCTTTCTTTTTTTTTTTTTTCCCAACCCAAGGATCATTTCTGTTGAGATTTTAATTATTTTTTTCTTTAATAATGAGCCGTTGCATTGTTCTCCCCATGTACTCACATTGTTATGACTCTGAAAACACAATTAGAGTATAGATTGCTAATTTCATCTTGAAGGGTGTATTGTGGGGAATTAAAAAATAAAGGCGGGGGGACCTTGTGTTCGCTGCTGTTGCTGCAAACAATAACAAGCAGGGTTCAGACAATATGCTGGCTGGGATGGCTCTTGTTTCCTGCCTTAAGAGAATGAACACGGCACGGAACAAAGCCTGAGCTGAACATTTCATGGATTACGCTCTGTTGACCAAAATGCAAGGGTCGCTGTATGTGAATAGCACAAAACAAAAGAGATTTTAATTGCAAACATTGATCATATCCTTTGGTCTCTGGCATGGGTTGCTATGGCTTCATCACTCAGAAGGTTTGCTAGCTGCAACTTTGCAAATATTTTTCAGGGGCCTCTGTCATGTGACCTTGTCAAAATGACAGAAAGTTGCCTTTTTTTTTTTTCCCCCCAAACAATAAACAATCCAGCTTTTTTTCCTTTTTCTTTTCTAAGATTGCAGCAAAACGCTGTTAGCTGTGAAGCTGCTGCTGTTCTTCAGGCCACAGTTTCACCCTCATATAACCAAGCTGCAGGAAACTAGGACTGCTGTATCCTTAGGCTAAAGAATAAGGCGCTCTCTGACTTTCTCTGCTCACAAATTCTGTTTGGGCAGATAGAGGTAGCAAAAGGTCTATGTTGTGGCCTTGCCATAGATCTGCGAGCTGGAAGCTCTCCTGGGAAGCCAGAAGAGAGATTACATCTGCCTCTCAGAAAACCTCTGTAAATACCAGGCTGCAGTGCAAACAGAGGAGCTGCAGCCTCCTGTGAACACTTTTCGAAGGAGGGCAACGTGGTGCTCTGAATGAAGGTGGCTAATGAGCAGCTCTGGGTTTGTCGAGCACACTGCTAGACTGAACTAGAACTAAAACAAGCCAGGGCCAGTTCTCTGATCCTGAGGCCAGCTGGTTCAGCATGGCTTGCATCCATAGTGCTGAGCTCTCTTGTCCCCAGATCACGGTGACTTGGTCCATGCTTTCTACTGGGAATGTCCCCAGCCTGGGATAGCCCCTGAGCTGTGCTCGAGTGTGGTTCAGGGAAGCGTTGTCTGGACATAGCCAAAGCTGTTGCAGGACCCGTGCCAAGAGTTTAGCAGTGTGGACCACTAGCGGTCACTGCTTGGCCCTGTGTCGCGACTCTGGTTAGGCTACTGGTATAGACAGAGCTTAGTTAGGCCAGCAATGGTTTAACTGTGACTTTTGTCTTAGATGCAAAACTGTTCCTGTCTACTTCTGCATTGTGGACCGTAGTGATGAAGTTAATGATGAGCATCATGCCTTAGTTACATAATAAACATCTTACACACTCAGAGACATGTATGTGATACAAGGCAAAGCTTAACTGAACTAATGGCTAGAAAACCCCAGAACTTGCTGTTCATAAACTGCAGGCTGCTCAAACACCTTCTTTCCAGCATGGAAAAAGAAAAACTCTTTCAAGTTCTCACGACTACAGCTGAGCTAAGCTTAAACCACTCTTCTTTTGATGCTTTTTCTCTGCAGTGCCATTCTGACTATCTTCCTTTCTTCTACCATGACAAAACATGCCCTCTCCCTTCTTCTTCCCAACCTTTTTCTGTTCATCTTTGTGCCCTCTCCTTTTTTTTTTGTTTTGTTTTTGTTTTTGCTTGGGCACTCACACACTTTTTCCAGTCCACCCTGGGGAACTTCTGCTGAAGAAGAGATACTCTAAGAGTTGGAGGAGAAAGGGGCAGAAATAAAGTGAGCTCCTGAAGTTCACTCAACAAGTAATGGGGAGAGTGAGGCATAGGATATAGACCAGTGTCATGCCCTGTGGATAGCTCAGCTTTTCCATTTGGATCCATCTGGCTTGAATGAGACATCTTTATCTATGCATATTGAAGCCTTGACCCTTTTACTGTCACTGGAGGGAAGCAGGCACACACAGGGCATGATTCAGTCTAAGCCTACATCTAAAATGGATCAAGTAAACTGTGTTAGGTGGCATGAAATCCAGCCTGGCAGGTATCTGTGACCATCTCAAAAAGCACAGATGTTGGTAGAGGCAGTGCTGGCAGAGCATCCTGAACTGTACTTTCTGCTCTGCGTCATTAGACTGCTCGCCCTGTAAATCATAGCTGAAAGGACATGCGTAAGTGAGCTGGAAAGGGGCAGCCTGGTAAGTGCAACTGTGGATACTTGCAGTCAGCTTGTTTGTTTTTATAATGTTTCCACGTTTCTTTAATTTTTAAACATTTTTATGAGGATGTTCCTCTGCAGATAGATAACTTTCTCCCTCATATGGCTCCCATTTCCTGAACCCAAAGCAGTCCCTGAAATGAGGAATGCTGATCTGGATCTATGCCATAGACTTTGTTAATGTCAAAGTCCATCCAAGTTTAGCAACAACTGTAGGCCTGGTTCCTGTCAAAAGTCCCATGCAGATCCATCTTCTTGCACAGCACGAGCTTTCTACCACCTTCTTCCAGAGCCAAAGGGGAGTCTCTGCCAGGACCATTTGTGGTGGAGGCTGAGGACAAACTATATGCAATGATACAGAAAAGGAAAGTAGTGTTAAGGTGTACACATTCAGTGTCGTGGCACTAGAGTAAAGAAAAACTTCCATCTCACAATTCTTGATGTTATACAAGATAAAACCAAATTGTGAATTATCCCAGGCTAGAGTTTATCATATAAATCTATCATCAAAAATGTTGGCTCCATTTAGAAACCTGTTATAGTCCAGGGGGTAAACAGAGCAGCAAAAGTCAGACTATTTGGCACACAAAGAGAAGCAGGGAGGTAGTGCTCAGTGCGCTGCCAATGACTCTGCACTGGCTGCGGAGGAAGATGTGGACCCGCAGCTTTGGGTTGTATCCTGCATCGCTCTCTTCAGCCCGCTGCCGCTAGCTGGTGCCAGCTGCACCGTTCAGCATGGTCTGAATACAGCCTGATGAAATGAGGTTGAGCTCAGTGTTGGCAATACAGAGCTGTGCAGAGCTGTCAGACCGAGCGGGATATGTACGCTCCCAGTATTTCCCTTCCTTCGCCAAGTCCCTCGGTGCACAAGCTCATTCCACACATCAACACAAATAAAGACCCAGGCTCTGACAAAGCAAAAGCGTCTTTGCTGACATAAGGCAGAGTGCCTGGCTCCTGTTTACCCCTGTAGCCTGCTTGTTGAATGGCCCTGGTGTCTTGTATATGGAGAACAGCCCTGAGCTGTCCCGGGAAGCTCAGCAGTTCCCCGGGGTCTTCGGAGCCACCCTGGAGCTGTGGGTGGCCCTGGCTGGCTGTAATGCAGGATGGTGTCAAAAAAAGGGAAAATGCAAATGCTGCTGGAGGGAGATAATTTATAATAAAATTTGAGAGGTTTCTACAGTCATTTACACAGAGATCTGTCAAATATCTGGAGTTCATCTCTGTTTTTTATTTATTTTCCCGCTGTGCACTATGCACTTGTGCATGTGTGCAGGCACAAGTTTTGGCTGGGAGATGCTGTCGCTTTAAAATCTTACCAGTGTTTGCAAGTTTCCAGCCCTTCAGTGACAATTTCACAGAATAGCACCAGTTCCCTGTAAACATCTGAAGCCTTCATTCAGCCTGACTCATTTCCCAACAAGTCTTTATGCCCAGCGCTCCTTATGGGCTGGCTCTCGATAGCTCCCTCCGCAGCACTTTCCTTAGGCTGGCTGAGAGGCTGAGCTCACCATCACCTAGTCTCTAACAAACAGGGTATTTAGGCTGGAAATTCAAGCAGCCTGTATTTGGGCTTTCTTTCCCAAAGAACCACAAACACAGCAAAAAACTCATCACCTTCCCCAACAAAACTCAGCTTTGTAAAGGGGCTTTTAGCCCTTTGAATGCCTGAAGACAACACCTCGCTCTACTGTTCCTATCCCAGCAAAGCACTAAATAGATTTGCTTTGCTGCAATGAACCTGCTAATGGCTTTTTTATTATGTTTGTCCTAATGCTGGCATAAATTCTCCCAAATTTATTTCAAGTTTGCTTGAAAACCTCATTTGCCTAATTGTAATAATAAAACAACATCATATGCAGATGTCTTCCTTCTTTTTCAAACTCAATTTACTTTCAATTAACAGTGATTCAGTGTGTGGCTTTTTGGGGGGAGGCACATGAATGGGTGTTGGAGAAAAGGTGTGTACGTCAGGTGGCATCCCGGAGCTATTAGAAAACCAGCACGTTTGAGCAGAAGCGATACACACAATCCATTGCCCTGGTCTGGCTGTGTAAATCTGCAACACATCAAATCCAGAGCACATAACTGTGTGATCTGGGAGCCTGAGAAGAGCCAGGAGAGGAATATACTGTCTGAAGTGCTGTGTCGTGGGCAATTGCTGCCTACCAGTCCTGGGGAGGTCTGGACCTTGTGAGCTGTGTGGGGCTCACTCGTTCGGGAGATGCACTGATGCAAAGTAGGACATTGTTTGTTTTTGATAAGGAGAGGGAAAATCCAGAGAAGATTATGAGAGGAAATGACTCCAGTTTACTCTGCTTCGGACAAGGCTGGGAGTCCTGCTTGGCTCTTTACTCCATAGCTGACCTAGGGCTGAGCATCTCAGAGAACAGTTAAGCCCTGCAGGTGTTGGTTTGGTGAAAAGAAATTACATTGGCCTCATTTAAGAGATGGGGAAACTGAGACACGGAGCAACTCACAGACTCTGCGTTGGACACTCAGGGTAACATGATTAAAACAGAGTTCATGAAACAAGCTCTTTCTCTCCATATTGTGGTTAACAGGCTACAGCTAAGGCTCAAAGCTTCTGCCTTTTGCTTATGGGGAGCTGAGCTGTCTTCACCTGTTGCAGGACTTGGCTGTAGCATGATTTGAAGTGACTTGAACCCAGGCTAAAACCCAAGTGGCTGCAATAGCCCTGAAAGAAGAGTCATCCATCTCATCGATAGACACCTCTGGAAGACTACGATGCAGCACCTGAAAGCAGTAGAGAAGCCATAGCATGGATGAGATGCGGTGGCTTTGCTTCTTCTCTTCTCCCTGCTGGGGTAAATGAGTCAGAGCTCTCCCAAAGTCATCAGTATTTTTCTAGCGTGTGTTTGTACAAGCGGGGTCAGATGAGGCTTGCAAGAAGTACACGAACGTGCAGTGAGAGCAAACCATTAGTGACCTTTCCAGGTGCTAGCAGAGTCATGTTGGTCATGATGGCCTGGCACATTGTTGAAATTCAAGCCCTTGTGCAGCCTGTGGCTATCTTGAGTTGAGCTGAATGAGATGCAAATGAATTGTGATGAGCATCTGGAATTCAAGGAAATTGCTATAAATAATGCATATGACTTGCTCAGGTTTGTAGATTTCTCAAGCAGAATTGTTTGGTAAATCATTTAGGGCTGGTGAAAGGTGCTAGGTAAGTGTTTCTGGAGGAAGAGGCTCTGGTTTATACCCCACAGCAGCAGTGGCACAAGCAGGCTGCCCAGAACTGCCACCTTCTCCTTCCAGTTTATCATCCGGAGACTTCTCAGCTCTTGATCTTTTCCAAGACTCTTTGGAAGAGTATCCATTACTGCCAGCTGCCGTTATGATAACATGGTCAGCAGTATATTGAGAACAGATCTGAGAAAAAAAAATCATTTCATAGGATGCTCAGCAACCATTAGGTGTCAGCTACCCATTCTACTATTTCTTCTGCTTCTGTTGTTATCCAAGACAAGAGAAATTTTTTTCCCCATGTCTGATCTGTCACTTTGTCCTCCTCACTCAGCTGGTGAAGAGAGAAGGAGCAGAATCTCCTGGTGCTGTAACGGAGAGGACTCTGCTCTTAGCACTGGAGATCTGGTCTCCGTCTGGTGGTTTTAATTGCTTGGAAAAAATCTGATGGAGGGTTTGTGTGCCCTGAAGCTTGTCCATTTCTTTCAGATGTGTGAGCTGGTGTAGCAGATGATTTCTCCCTTCCTTTGTGCTGCAGATGAACTGGGCGAGTATATTCTCTCAGCCGTTGCACAGGGTTGTAAAGCACCTTGTATCTGGGTCACTTGAAGGTTTCCAAGTCAAGATATCTGGGTAAAATCCAATGGTTTGCTGATGTGTGAGGGAGCAGATTAGAAGTGGGAATTGCTTCACTTTGGTTTTAGATCTGTGAGATTTGAGAAAGAAGAGAAGTATGATTCTGCATTCCCTCAGGAAAGACCTGCTGTTGACTCCAAGATCCTGGCTTCTGCCATGGGACTGGGAGGTTTCAGAGCCATCTGCCAAAGAGCAGAGACATCCATGCCTGCTGGCTGGGTCACCACTGTGTGACTGTGCCTGCACAAAATTCACAGAAAGACTGGGAGAGGGCTTGCATGCAAATTAGTACAGGATTAGTGTTTTTAACATAAGCATGAGGCTTTTCCTGAGTCTGGCAGATCAAAATTCAGAGACATTTTCATGTGCCTCCTACTGTTGCTATGTTTGGGTTATAAACATTGAAGGGAAAATTTAAAATCAGTTCCGTGCCATCTCTTTTAGACTCTTCCTTGACAAAGGTCATTTATGGAGGAGACTTAAATGCAATATTTAAGGCAAGATAGCTGGAGCGGCAGCAATAATGTCTCCTAAAATGCTTGAAGCAAATGGAAACCTCCATATTTGAAGCCTATTAGCTAGCTTTTCTGCAATGTCCCTGGACAAAAAAGTTTGACTTTTGCAGCAATGTAGGCAGGAAAGAAAAGTTTCATGTCGGTATGGGAGCTGCAATCTTTGCCCATACTTGGGCTGCAAATCTGGTCCTTCTGAGCTGAAATAAAAAAAGTTTCTGCAGCTCAGCCTCAGATGTTTTACAGTCCCTCTCCTCTGAGGACACAGATCAAGGATTGCAGGTAGTGTGCAAGCTACCATTCCTGTAAGACAGGGTGGTTTCTTTTACTGCATCGGTTGTGTTTTCTGTGGCAGCTCCACCATGTCTTTGCTCTGCGCATGGTACAGAGATGGAGAAATATAAACCCACTTTCCAGTGAGTTCAAATGGCAGTTTCTCTTGTGAATATTTCCATGAATAGCTGGACAACATATTTTGATACAGGTAAAAGCAAATTAAGAGGGGTTTTGTTTGTCTGGTTGGCTGGTTTGGTTTGGTTTGGTTTGGTTTCAGGGTTTTTTTCTAGATCCCTCCCCTCTTCTCAGCACTGAAGGGACACATCTGGAGTGCTGGGTCCAGTTCTGGGGTCCCCAGTATGGGACAGACAGGGGCATACTGGAGCTAGTCCAGTGAGGAGCCAAGATGATGGTTAAGAGTTTGGAGTACCTCTCATTAAAGGAGAGACTGAAAGAGCTGGGACTGTGCAGCCTGAAGAAGAGAAGGCTGAGGGGGATCTTCTCCATATGTATAGATATCTGCTGGGACACAGCAAAGGAGAGGGAGCCAGACTGTTCTCAGTGGTGCCCAGCGACAGGACAAGAGGCAATATGCAAAAACCTGAAACACAGGAAATTCCATTTAAACATAACCCACGCCCCGAAATATTTCTTACTGAGAGAGTTATCAAACACTAGTACAGGTTGACCAGAGAGGTTGTGGAGTCTCCATCCATGAAGATATTAAAAACCCAATTGGACACAGCCCTGAGCAACTTGGTTTAGCTGACCCTGCTTGAACAGTGGGATTTGGTGAGACTATCTCCAGAGGTGCCTCCAACCTCTACCAGTTTGCAAATAGCCAAGTTTAACTATCCTGACCAAGGTTTCTTCCATAGGTCCCTGCGTAGAGAAGCATTTCCTCTTTGCTATGTATGCTGACATAAGATGAGCAGTTCTCAAGACTATTCTGTGGCACAGTGATAAGAAATGGTAAAAGATACAACACAGGAAGACGACCAAATTGATAAGCTTGAAGATGCCGTTTTCTAAGTCTGCCAAACTGACTGTTGAGAGGAAGGACAGAACTAGTACAAACTGCCTCATCCTCCAACCAGACACTGAATGGAAAATTTGGCATGTTTTAGCTGTTTACCGATGCTTCCTGCAGGTTTACACAGCATCTTCCAGTGGACACAGCTGCTCACTAGCACTTTTTCCTACGCATTTGAAGCAACTTATCAAGTCAATTGCCAAGATCCAGCTATCACAGATACACACAGGCTGCAAGTGTGTTCATGTTACCCTTAATACAAATCTGTGCTTCCTCATCAGGGGACTAAGGTTGGTCAACCAGCCATGGCATCTACCTCAGCTTGACTCGTCCCACTGAGTTACTGACTTCCCAGCCAAGGAGAGAAGACAGATGTCCATTCAGTTTAGATGATCTCATCACAGCTCTCAAAAAAAAAAATCCACCCCAGAAACAAATAAAGAAAAAAGAATGAACCCAAACCAGGCTGCTTTTCTCTAGTGTAAGACCATCTCCTTTCACTGGTACCCTATGCTGCTGTGGTCTCCAGATTACAGCTGATGGAAAAAAGGCCCTGTCCCTTAATTTTATGGGGAAAACTAGGTATCTAAATTTTGTAAACTTTTTGATTTTATGTTAATAAACCAACTTCTAAAAACATTCAGTTTTCACAATCAGAAAAGTGTAGTCCAGACTGAATTTGACCTTAGTATTAAAATGACCATGTGTGGTATCTTTTTATTTCTGTCTTGAACATCTCTTTTTCCTTTGTGTTTTCATTCCAAGCCTCCTTTGTTCCACCTGATTTAAAATCTGATTCCTTTCCTCCTCTTTCCATGAATGTTGACTGCAGACTGCCCTGCTAAACAATTGAATTTATAAACCAATATATATTGTAATTACAACCTGAAGCTTATTTCCGGGATGTTATCTCTGCCCTGAGACTGCGATGCTGGAAAATAATGAGCAGAGAAGGTGAGTTAGGATGGTTTCCAAGAAAAACTGGAGGAATTAACACAGGGTGGCAACATTCAGCTGGCCAACAGGAAGAGCACACGGGAAGACATCTTCACATGAAAGGTGAGTTTCGTAGGCTGCATTGCCTTCCTCTGCTTCTCTAAACAGACACTTGTTCTATTTGTGAAAAATGGGGCACTGCAGAAGGAAAGGAAGAAGCATCCATTTGCAGCCTCCTGGTAAGGATGCTTTGGCATGAAAACACTGAAGTGGGAGTCAGCATTGAAAAAGTCCATTCCTGGTTATCTAGCAACTTACTTTTTCTACTGGAATATTTCAGACAGCTTCTTTGTGCCTAAGTTTCCCCTTTCATAAAATGAAAGAATAGTATTTATTTTTAGCTCATTGTTTTCTTTGGGTTTGTGCAGTTGCTCCCAAATACATTTTCAGTATGCAAGCATGTTAAATTTCATAGCTACCCATGGCCTCTGTGTGAGGCCTTGGTGTGTGTATAGCAAATAATGCAATTTGCATTGAGTGCTCTGGAGGGCAAGTATCCTCCTAAACCAGTGTATTTGGTTGCCCTCTAATTGGCTTGGCAGGGACTCTGGGTAAGTCTGCTGTTGATCTGAGGAAATACCTTGCAAAATTCTCAGCAAGACACAGGAGCTTTATCCATCCGTTACTTAGTTGCTACTGCTCCATTAGTTCAAGGGCTCCAACCCTTTTGAGTCTCTATGTTGGACTGTGTCATGACTATTGACATTTTTGTGCCTTGTTCACTGACGACTACCACAAGTTCATCTTGAAGGCCGCATCATCTAATGCAAGTTACAGGCATCCTTATGGCAGCTAGTAGAAGCCTAAATACAACCAAGAAAAGCAGAGATTTTTCATTTTGTGTATTACTCTGACCCAGGACAGGGTCCATCCTATCTGGGGTTTTCTCATAGATGTACCTATAACCTACTTTCATTAACCTTCAATGAGGAGATCTTTACACCTGTCAAAGTCATTTTCTTGAGCATTAGATATTCTCCTAATACCTGCCCTCCAGTTCTCTCTTTGCCATTTAAGCTCATTATTTCGTCTTCCATGGAGATCCCCTGTCAATGGTAGGCATGGGGAGCAGTCTGTTGCCTTTGATTATGAAGGAACTTTTTGCCTGTTTGAAGACCATTATCAAATCACCTCTTGGTCTTTTCTCCTTTATGTTAAGCAGTGCTGACCTTCCCAGCAGGATCTATTTTCTGGACCTTTGTTGTCCTTTTCCAAACTCTCCAATTACTCCACGTTTTTTGGGAGGAGCACAGCTCTAGCCGAAGCTTTCCTCACACAGACTCAAGAGGAACAATTTCATCCTGAAGATTTCATCTCATATCTTGCAGGAACTCATCCTGTGATCTGTGACAGCTTTCAAGCATCCTTCTGGAGAGCTGCTGCCCTGCCCTGTATGCACAAAACATACTGCCCCAACAGATGTCCTGTCCCTGTTGAAATTGTTCCTACTTTATTTTTCAGTCCATTTTCTCTGCTCCCTTATCTTTCTCTTTGCTATCAGGTTTAGCACCAGGACAGAGTGATGTTGACTTTTAAAGCTGGTGGGGGTTGTAACCGCAACCAAGTGGATAATTGTGGCATAGAATAATAATTTGCCTATCAGTTGATTGCAACTGCTTTGAATTTGAAGCAATCCCTCCTGATGTTTCACTCAGTGGATTGATCATAAGTGTTTTCCTGAAATACGTCTCACATTTGACAGCTGAGCTGTGCAATCTAGCTATTTTGAAGTACGAAATTCCCACGGTCCTGTTCCCAGAATGGCCCTGGACTCAAGTGTTTTCCAAGTATCAATCTCTGCTTGTATGATGTTTAAGCAAGGACTCGTGCTCCCACCACTTTGGCTCCAATGAGGAACTACTGCTCAGTTCTGAGTTGTTCCTTCTGCAGTGATCTTGCAGCAGAGGACATTTGGCTCTTTTATTGCTGAAGTGTTGGTGGACCAGCTCCACTGCTTTTCTAAGGTCCTGAACTGGGAGATTTCCTTTGCTTATGGATGTACTTTGCCGTAGGTGTTTTGCTCCTGTGTTTCCAATACTTGGTCTTGTGTTCATCCAAGCAGATAGAAACCCGAGCATTGGTTCGGTTGGTACAACCAGAACAACTGCCTACACTTTGGCAAGCTGAGAGAGCCCTGTGTTTCACGTTCATGTATCCTGTGCCTTGTGCCTGAAATTCAGTGGGCTGAATCCTGTGGAAAAACACATGTCTCCACTGACTGTGAGCTAAAGGAAACCATATCCTTAATTTAGACATCTGTGATTACACAGGCTGAATCCTGGCTTGTGCACCACTCTTCCCTGCACAACTGGTGACAATACTATTTGTGGGAGCTCTTCCAGGGGATGGACTTGAGGAGCAATTGGTGCCCTTGATTCTATGGCAAGGGAAACCTTGTTGGTTAATCACTCAGTAAGTTAATTACCATTACTCGTGCAATAAAAAGGAAATGCATCTTAATGTGATGACAAATCCAAATGCCTTCTTTCATGTGTGACTCGTACTGCCTCGTTTGGAGGCCAGATGAGGATTTTAAGGCTGGCTAGGCTCATCTTGAGGGAACTAGAGACCAGCGCAACCAACTCCAAGGGAAGGCAGCACTTCCTCTGTAGACATCCCTTCAATCAGAACACCATATGCACGTGAGCCATTTTGTGGGGCCTTTCAGGTAACCTCTTCTGGGAGGACTGATGCTCAGAAAACCTCGTATTACCCAGCATCCACAGGAAGCACATTTTGTCCTCATAGGAACATATTTTGCACTTAAAAGACCCAGAATTTCCTCAGACTACTTCCTACTGAAATCAGTGTGTACTTGAAAATCCTGATCAAGGCCCCGAAGCTGTCACAGCAGGAGCCTGGTTTGAAGAACTCAAGAGATAGCACCATGCAACCAGTCAGCGTCAGTGATGCACCAGGAACCAAGGCACTGAGCATTCTATGCCAGATGACATGTGGGGAAGTGAGTGATGAAGTGAGAACAGACTCCAAGGACCCAAGGTCTCTTATACTGACTTGGGATGATTTTAAAAACAGTACAATCCCATACATTTTTCAAAATAGGTTGAAATCAGTCAGAATGAAACCAGGATAACCAGTAAAATCAAGCAAATAAATACAATCAAACAAATATATGGAGTTCCCTGCTCGCGGGATCGATGCAGGTTTCTTTAGCATGAGGGTGGTAGGAAACAGCCAAATAAATAGGAACACAATCCTAAACTCATCTTGGAGGGAAAAAATGAAGCTGCAGATGTGGAAATGGGAAAACTAATTGTGTTTTCTGATTTACAAACACAATTAAGGAAACAAAGCAAGAAAAACACTGCCAGCGCTGGAGAAGGTTATTTTTATATTATTCTGATTACATGAGACGGTCAGTGCTGGGTGACAGCTTTCTTTTGAGAGCTATTAGAGGGACAGAAGCAGATAACACTACAAACTAATTATTACCACAATCTGTAATTTCTCTGCAGGGAACCGGAACTGCTAGGGACCAGGGTGAGAGACAGACATAACCAATAACAACAACAACAACAACTGCGAAATTGAGGGGATGAAGGAGGAAAGTGGAACCAATGGGGAAATTATTTTCATAAACCAGAAGTGAAAGGATGGGGAAGTTGTTAAGCTGATTTCATGGACTAACACTGGCAGGTCTTTTAAGGTCAAAACAAAGATTAAAAAGAGTCCTGTACAAGGAAAAACAAACAAACCTTTTTGGTGTTTGGAGAAAATAATACATGTCTGGGTTATCAGCAAATGCTAACAACTATTGCTAGTATACTCAGAGATTACATGGACCTTTTAAACTGTGAGGGAAGCAGAACCATACTGTCACTCCAGATGGGATTTGGATGATTAAGTGTAGCCAGAGACAGCTGAGCTGGTTGCCCTTGGATCCTTTTATAGATAGTAGAGACAATAAATCCTGGTTCTTTTGGGCAAGTGTCTACTTTAGGATGACAGGACTGCCTTTCTGGTGACTAAGTAGGTGTGGTTAGCTTTGCTGGGGGCACCTCAAACCAAGAGAAATGACTCCTATCCTCACTGGCTGTGTTGATATGGCTGTACAGGAGCTGCTCAAGGTTGGCTATAAAGCTGGTTTTGCTCCTTTTTGACATGATTTACATGCTGGAGTCACCCTAGGGTGACCTGCTTGGGAACCCAGTGTGCTTCCAGCACTTAGGTTGCCCAGAGCACTCTACGTCTGGCCTAGCAGGTGCCATCAATCCCATCTGCTCTTGTGGTGGGATTGCAAGAGGATCTGCTGTCCCTTGAAGGGTCCCTGCTTTACCTTGCCTCATGGGTAGATGGGTCTGTGGGCAGGCCAGACTTGTTCTCTGTTGACCACTGTTGCCTCAGTGAAATAGATAGATCTTCACCTCAAAATTTGCCTGTTTTCATCCGGCAAACCAGTGGTAGGCCAGGATTAAGTCAAGAAGGTTGTTCAGTTGCTCTTTTCTCTGTTTTTAAAAAAATGTCCTTTGAATGTTTAAGAGAAAAAATCCAGCAAGCAGGGTCAAGCAAGCAAGAGCCCTGGATTAATTTCATTTCCTCCTAGCCTCAGGATCAAAGCTGCTCTATGTCCATGTATGTAAGTATGAGATGGCAAATCCGTCCTCCTCCTTTCTGGATTCATGACAAGGGAAGAGAGTACAAAGAACCAGAAAAGCCCTCCCAGGTCAGCACACCACACCAGTCCCAAACTCTTGCAAGCAGCCACATCATAAAACTGCTGTACCTCTCGGAAGTGGTCACAGAGAGGCAAGCTGCTTTCTTCGGTGTGATGATGCAGTGGGCAATCATGTTGTCATTCTTTATGCTGCAACGATCCCCAGGGCCAAAGCTGTAACAGGAATGTGTTAAATCAATCAAAGGCAGCATCCAGAACTTGATCTGTTAAAGGATGCATTGCGCTGATCTGTTGAAATTAGTTGCTGCTGCTTGGTGCTCCTGGTGTAAGGGGGAAAAGGGATAGGAGGAGGTGGATTGAATCTCTGCTGAAACGAGAGGGGAGGTATTCTGTGCCTTCTCTAATCCCGCCAACGGGCCTTAGAGACAGGATAAATCTATCCACTTGGCAAGATGACCTAAAAAACAGGACCACATGACTTTTTACATTATAATTCCAAACCTTTCTTTTCTCTCCACCCCCCTTTTCCTCTCAAGATCTCTTCTGGGACATGAGAGCAGGGAAAACCAATGTCTGTGGCAACCTATATTGCTGTAAAAATAGAAGCCTACACCTGATAACATCTTGAGAGACCTCAGTTATAGGGTCTCAGACAGAATGTGCATGTGCCCCTTAGAATTTGTTACTCCCCCTCATATACAGTTGGGTTTACTGCTTGTAGTGTGGAAGGTCAAAGTATCATAATGTGTGGGTGTTGATGCAGATTTGTGAGACGGGAAAACATTTTGAAGGGAAAAGATTTATTTTTGTAGATGAGTGTATCCTTTGCTGTGAATGAGCATGGCTGAGTTTTATGGATATCAATGAAGGATCTGAAGACTTGTTGATATGGAAGATCTCTGTATATATGGAAGGAAGCCAACTGTCTCTAGGCAGCTCTCAATCTGTCCTTGCTGGGAGTCCTTTAAAGAGCTCTTGATGCTGGTCTTTGATCAGACAAACTGAACGCCTTTCCTTCTCATCTTCATCAGATCAGTCATGCCAACATAAGTTTTTTGAGTGATTTTGGTTCCAGCTCTGTCTCCTGCCTGTGGGATTCCTTGATCTTAGTTAATCATTACTATAACTCATATTGCCTTGGTCTCTGTGTAAGGCCCTGGAGTGGGAAATACTCTCTGAGGAGAAGGACAGTGCAAGCTTGGCCACAGCTGGTGGTTTGGGAACAGCTTTGACTATGCGGTGAGACCCATGCATGGAAGAAAGATAAGCCAACCACAGAACAAAACATACTGGTCTGACAGTCTCCACCAGCACTCCACTAACTACTAGGTACCGGAGACAAGTGTGTGAATTTTTCATGTGCCTTCTCCATTCAGGGCCTTTGCTACTAAATGGACTGACTGAACATCTAAAAACACTAATCAAAAGAACCTGGTCTTGCCACTTGTCATACCTTAAAGCAGCAAGTCTTGTTGGCATGTGCAGGTCTTGGAAATAGATGAGATTCCCTTATAATGCCTTCCTGCCAAAGCTTCCTAGGATGGGGGCAGGAAGTGCAGAATGGCTTCCCTGAAGTCTCATCAACTGCTGATGGATGTTTCATGGTGATCTCAAGGGTTTGTTATAATATTGCCCTCATTAATGTAGAAGATACCCGAGTCCTTGACAATGGCGGGAGTGGCAGCAAGTTTTGTCTTGGTATCGGGCTGCTGTGTGACGAGGAAAGTGTTTGTCTCCAGATCTATAGAGCTATCGGCAGTGGTGATCACTGGCTTTGCAGCAGGGATGGGCACAGCTGTAGGAGGACATTTCACTACATGGGCGGGACCACAGCACTCTGTCACCTCTAGGTAAAAGACGGCAAGTCGGATTTGTATTATTTTTTAACAGTTCTTTGAAGCAGACTGGGCATTGTGAGTGGACTTTGTGTCACAGATCAGGACCTTTGGCTTGCAAACTCAGGGAGGATTTGCGCAGCTGTGGAGATTCACTTCAGAAGAGAGTCTAGAAGTTCAAAGCCTTACATGGCCCTTACTCGAAGGTCACTATTTTAGAATTAAGTCTGAATAATAGCCAACACTAGTTCCTCTCAGGCCTCTTGCTCTTCTTTTCTTTTTTGTTTTCTTTTTCCCTCTTTGTGTTCTGCTTTTGCCTTTGCCACAATTTCTGTTATCTACTTCACTATTCTGACCACCTTCTTCTGCAATTATCCACCAAGGGTTATAGATGTTTATGCTGCACCAGTGACTATAAGATTTTTGGTCATTTCTGACTGGTGATAGCCAGAAACTCAGATGTCCCAAATATTACAAGAACCCTCCAGGAAGTCTTTATGGGCTCTATAGGTGACTCATGTGAAAGCTTCACTATCCATCCTGACAATGAGGGAGATTTCCAAAAGTCAAATCTAACTATTCTTTGCTATAAATTAAGCTGACACTTTTTACCCTTCCCTGACAAAAAGGGAAAATAGTCAATTATTATTCTTGCCCCAACTGTCTTTTACAGGTTGGAGGACTTCTGTGTCCCCCTTATTTTCTTTCCAGATGAAGCAAACTAAGTTCTTCCTTCCTTTCCTCCTAGGTCATGTTTTCTGAACTGTTAGAATTTTCACTGCTCTGCTCTGAATGTTTTCTGAGATATCAACATCTTTGTGGAAGTCATCAGGAAATATTGAAGAGATGAGTCCCACACAGGGCCTGGTAGGATCCCACTTCTTGTAGGATTACCTTCTGATATACAATGAACAATTGTTGTTTCCTCATTGAGTCTGGTATTTGCCTCACACTGGTTACCTGTTGTACCGTGATTGCATCTAGACCTCACTCTAGTGAAGGTACCAGAAAGTCCTACAGGATGGGATTCAAAGTGTTGTCTGTCACGCCTCCTGCTTTCCCTGATACAAGGAAAGGGATCCAAGGAAAGGATGCACTTTATGCTATAAAGCAAGAAAGTGCATCATCTGCATTCTTCATGGCATAACCATGGTTACATGGTAAACATCATTTATATCACAGTATAAATCATATAGATATGCAGGGCATAGTTTCTGGGTAACCTACAATAGTAATTTAGAAGTTTCCTCCAAGCTCTTCCTGGGCATTGAAATTAGGCTGACTGGCCTTTTGTTTTTCTTCCTTCTTTCTAAGACAGTTGTCATGCTCACTGCTCACCTGTCCTCTGGGACCTCACCTGCCATCCCTGAATTATTGAACGAAATGACTTAGATGCTCAGAGCCACTTCCTTAAGCATTCGAGTTGATTCTGCGAGGTCCTGATAGGTCAGATGCATCCATGTTACCTCCACAGTGCTTAATCTGGTCTTCTCTCTTGGGGCTTTTTCTTCTACATCAATTTTATAATTAATTGTATTATCTATCTGATCACAATTAACCTTTTTTTTTAACAAGATAGAAATTTCCTACTTTCTTTCTGAAAATATAGTCCAGTTTTTGCTGTGTCTGCATCACAGGCTGGATGTTTTCCAACCCAAGGAAACAATAGGGTTGTTCTTCCCTTTGCCTTCCCCTTATTTTGAGTGATTTCTGGACCTTTCTTTTGTTGTTGTTGACTAATTTTTATTCACTCTGTATATTAATCTTCTTGGTTTCATTCCTCCACAGTTGGGCTTTTCATTTATTTTTGTATTAAACTTGCAGCCTTCTTTTCCACTTCATGTGTAATTTTTTTCCCCTGCCCAAATATTCAGGCTCTTAAAACATTCCTGATACAACCATCTTGGTCTCTTCCCTTGTTTTTTTCCTTTGACGCTGTGGTTTGCTGATATGTATTTGACAGACTTTTTTCAGCAAGAGCCAATATTTATTTCATTGCTACTGAGACTGTGTACCATGGAAGCAGTATTATTTCACATTTGTTGCCCGCTTTGTCAAATCTGTTTCTATTTTGCTGTTCTTACTCCTTCACTTCTTTAAAAAAGTGACAGTTACTGCCACTGAGAAGTTGTTACCTTTCACCTTTAGATTTTCAGCATTTTTTTCCCATATTGCTTTTCTCCCCCTTCTGAAATAAAAGATGCCTAAAAATTTCATTTATCACTAGGTCACATGCTGCTACATTCCTTCTCCAATAAGTATTCAAGCCATTAAAATCCCCTGGGTCTTACTTGGTCTTGTTCCCTGGATGCCTACTTCAGCTACCCAAAGAGCATGGCTCCCTCTTTCCCCTGCACCAGAACTGCCCTGTGGGATTCAGTTGCTGTTATTTTTTAGCTCACTTGCCACCATACTCCTTCAAAAGTGGTCTGAAATGGTCCTCGTGTTACACGGAATTTTGTTGTGTGCGAAATGGAGCAGACCATATGCAAAGGAAATAATAAATTATTGTTAGCCAATCTAACTACAATGTGAAAGTTAATTAACTAACACTCATAATCCAAACTGATGCAGATGAGACTCAATAACAATAATAACATTAGAATTGTTGTACAAGAAAACTCTACCCATTTTCTCTGGTGTGACGCTCACCCTGCCAACATCCCTCTGCATCCCAGGAGTGACAGATTCAGTCTCCCTTGAGCACAACCAGAGAGAGGGTTTCGATGAGTTGTCACCACCCTGAGCTCTTCCCTGGCAGGAATGTGATGTCCATGGTGGGGTTTCTTCCTCCTCATTCTTGGGTCCCCCTCAGAGGTATCTTCATCCCGCGTCTCCCCATCACCCGCTCCCTTCTGCCCGGTCCCCAGCACCAGCGGCAGAGCTGCCCAGCGCCCAGTCCCGGCACACAAAGATCTGGTGTTTGCTGGGCAGTGCCTGCCCGGGGCGGCAGCCCTTGGCCATGCAGGGTGTCCCCAGCGCTGAGCTCAGGCAGGTCGGGCACGAGTCCTTGGCCATGGGACACTTGCCATCACAGGGACACCCGGCTCGGGGCACGGCAAGCCCAGAGACGTCCGGAGACCTTGCGGTGTCGGGTCAGTGCAAGGTTGGGGTTTTCTGCTACTGACAGCAAAAAATCATATTTGCTGGGCTGCACTCATTGAAGGCGATGTGCCAGCATCCCAAAATAGTCAGGGGTGCAGTTGGGTAAGAAATCCTGCTGCTGAATCTTGACCTTATCTGACTGTTGCCATGCAGGTGCAGAAGTCTACAACGGCAGAAGTCTAACCAAGACCCACAGAGGTCCACACCTATGAATCACTTCTGCCTGGCTCAGTGAGCTCTATCAGCTCAGCCCGGGCAAAAACAAGGGTCGGCTGAAGGATGTGAGCGGGACTGCAAGGCTGGGAGGACGAGGTGGAGGAGAGGGAAGCTGGATGGTGGTTGCCTGCTTCAGTAACAGCAAGCTGCCCCATCCCAGCACACCCACAGCAGCTTACAGCTCCTTCGGACCTCAGGGAAGCACTGCAGATGTCCTCCTGCTCTGCCGGCGTTTGCATTCACCAGTAAGCAATGCCCATCAGTGCAGTTCTGGGCTGCTGCTTTTCTATTCATGCATGTCTCCGTAATGTCACACAGAGAAATGTGTTTGCAAACAGAACTTCAGGTAACTAATACTTCCCTCCAGTACAAAAGCTAGCAGATAAGTAATTGCTGGAGGGAGGTATGTTCAGAGGGTTTTCAAACTTTGATGCCCTGTGATTTGCAACTCTCTGTAGTTGAAACCTGCAGTCTCTTCTTTGCAGCACTATTCTTCAGGGGAAAGAAACCAGTTGAAAGGCTCGTGCTGATTTCTGTGGGGTTTTGACCAGACCCTCAGCGAACTTTTAAATGACTCTAAGTGAGCTGAAACTTCACACATTCTTCTTTACCCCATGCAGTGGCTGATTGCTCCAAAGTTTTCTAGTTCTCAGCTTGCTGAAGAATTGAAGAAACTATGTCACCTTGCCTGACTGAATGTTGTCCTTCCCTCACGCTTTTAGTTCCCTGCTAGTTATTTTATAAGTTAGATGACAATATTTGCCGTGTTAGTGAACACGTCTTAGTGTTTGGGTGTGCTCCAGTGAGCCTGATGGGATTCTGATCCTGCATGCAACCTTGGGCACTGCTGAAAGACAGATAATAAATAATCACAGCAAAAAATAGGAGACATGACTGATTTTCCAGTTGTAAGCTGCTCTCTGTCTGGTCACTTAAAGCTTTCTCCTATTCATGAAATGTGGCTGGCCATACAAACTGTCTGAAATTGGTTTTGGCTTTCTCACTGGATGTCTGAAGGCTTGAGGGTTGGGTTTTTTTTATTTAATAAAAAAAATGATAGATCACAAGGAAGGAACAGACCCGTGCCTGGTATGAACATTTAGGATCTTTTGGCACTCTCCCCCTTACCCTGTGATAATCTTATGACCCACCAGAATAATTCAGCTGTGGGAATAGCAGTGGCATTAACCCCCTACTTCTTTGCAAATTCATTTTCCTTGCTCTGTCCTTGCAGATCGTAACACCGTGCACAGGACAGTTGCCACATGTGTGTGGGTAATATAAAGCATTGCACAACTAATGAAAGGGGAAAAGAAAAGGTGTCATTTAAAGATAAATCAGGATCTTGCTGTCAAGGTGACTCCAGATGTAGTTCAGATGCATTAACCAGAGAGAAAACAGAAGCATGCAGCGAGCGTATTGCTCTGGGAAGCATAGATTTCAATGTGCTGAAAGGCAACTTAAGGTGAGAAGGGTGGAGGGGAATGAACCCCTTGGCCACAGAGAAGCCGCGTACAGAGAAACCTCAGTAAAATTAGAAAACTCAATCAGGTTGTGCTTCCAGGCATGAACAGCCGGAGTCTGCTATACCACTGCTACTCTGAAAAGAGTTGGTGGCCAACACCAACCAGGTCTGTGAGAGAGACATTTGTAGGCACATATAAAGAATGATCATCACCCTAATTTCAAACAAGGTGAAAAGAACAATTAAACCATTTTATAGTGTAATAACTGGAAGCAACAGAATCCACTACCCAAAACAATGGCCCAACCAGCAGGTAGGCTGTGTGAACTGTGACCCAAGCAGAGAACACATGCCGTCCCCTTGATTTAGCTGTCTAGGAATTAAATATCTATATTTCTCAGCTCCTTCTGCAGTCAAAGCAGACATGTACGGTAGTTTACTCCTCGGACCTTAAAGTGGCATGAATCTGGAAATTTTGTTCTCCATCGACTTTGTCCTGTAAGGTTAGTTTATATTAACTTTTGGATAACAGAAGGTGAGATAAGTCCTGTCTTCAGAGGCCCATGTGGCACAAACCAAGGAGAGCAGGCAAAATCTAGCAGTGAGCAGGTGAAGCAATCAGGATCCTGATCTGGGGTTGAACAGAGGGGTGGAGATCACTGGCCACCAGACATGTAGCAAATGCAGGATGGGGAATCATCTTTGAGCAAAAAGCTCCTGGTGCTTCTATCTACTCTGTATGCAGGATTGCATGCAAAAGGGACTCTAGAGCCAGAGGTGCTGACTTTTGCACGACCTTGCTGGTAGGATGCAGGAGTGGACTACAGAAGGCAGAAGAAGCACTTAAATTCAGATGTTTGCACTGTAGGTCTGCTTCTGAGCAAGTGGCTGTTGGTTTGTCTATAGCATAAGGAGAAAAAAACCACATCTATTTGTTACATCTACCTTTGAGACAGAAAAACTGCACCCTGAAAACTTCTTTTTTCTTTTCTCCAAGACTGTGAAGGCATCTGAAAGTGACTGGCTGAGATGGAGATATCTCCTTTCCAAATGTATATATTGACTTAGATGAACCCCAGCCATAGCCCTTGCACAGATACGAAGGTGAGCACCTTGCAGTCCCATCCACAGGTAGTTATCAAGAGGAAATGCTGAGGACAGAGGTCCTCCTAAAATCCCATCCATCTGGAGCTCAGATGCCCTGGGTGACTGCAGATGAGATCTTCCTCCCGAGTGTGAAATACTTGAACAGAGGTCATAACTGCAACAGAAGCACAATTACAATAATAATGTTGTTAAGGCCTGAAGGGAACAAACTACATATATGGAGCAAAAAATAGTGTTTATTGTTAACTTAATTAATACTTGAACATTCTAATCATCCAAATTATCTAATTTGTAAATAAAAGTATAATTAACAACACAATATACCTGATATGTCTCACTTTCTCTGTTGTGTTGCTCACACTGCCAGTGTCCTTCTGCATACCAGGGCTGACAGCTTTGGTGTCTTTGGGCACAATCAGGGAGATGGTTACAAAGAGTCGTCACCACCCTGAGGTCTTCCCTGGCAGGAGTGTGATGTCCATGGGGAGATTTCTTCCTCCTCACTCTTGGGTCCTCCCAGGGGTATCTACATCCCACCTCTCCCCACCACCTTCTCCCTTCTCCCTGGTCCTCAACACCAGTGGCAGAGCTGCCCAGCCCTGAGCCTGGATGGGCTGCAGGACTCCTCTCTGTCTCCTTCAGTACTCAGGTAATTTTCCTGTGATACTCAAAGACAGGCTTCATGTTCTACTTTTGCCTGAAATCATTCATGTCCACCCCTGTCATGTCCTAAAGTGACACTTTAAACTATCACAAACATCAGCTTGAGGGTACCTAGGCTGATGGAGGAGGCTGCCTCTCATTGCTGTGGAGCTAATCCAAAAAAGCCTCCACTCCAGCAAGCCATCTTCATTTATGCTCTGTAGTTGCACCAAGAGACAAGAGTTTGATCCAGGTGGAGAAGGAACCATGCTTTGGCCCTCCTCAGCCCATGAGACTATGCCAAGCTATTGTATAGATGGAGGGAAGAAGGAGCTGCTGTATTTTATAATAAACCAGCAGCAGCTCTGTCTCTGTGAATGCCGAGCGCCTCAGGGTCCCTCGGGACTGCTGATGGATAAAAGGATGCTCAGGGTAGGTAATCTAAAGAGCATGAGGATTCTTGGTTAGGAGCTGCTCAGCTTTGCCATGACCGAGGATCTTCTGTACATGCCTATAGGCAGAGCTTTAAGGGGGAAAAAAATGTTACCTGTGTAGCTCAGGAACCTCAGGGATTAGGTGATGGATGAGTGAGGATTTTCAGGATTGCTGTTTTAGAGTTAGGTGCCTAAATTCCCTATAAATCCCCCTTTAGGTTTGTAAATCCTTTGTGAATGCTCTCGGTAAATAGGATTGCAGCCAAGAAATACCTGGCTTGTGTCAGCCATTTCTCTCCTCCAGAAATTAATCCTGCAAAGGCATGAATATTGGCTAGTGTGTGGGTGCCGAGTCTCGCGCAGCGTGTGCTCTCGGAGCAGGATGATGGACCAGCTGAACTGCTGCCTGGTCATTGCTCTTGTAAAGACCTTGCTGGCTGCTGTGCCTCTTCTGCACTGAGGCAGGGACAAGGTAGGAAAAGAGATTTAAGCCTCCCGAGCCAGATGAGGGAAAGGGGAGATGAACCCTGGTTTCCCCACACCACCAGCATCAGCATCAGCCCCGGGTGCCAAGAGCTGTGTGGTACTTGGAGCCCTGCTTTGTATATCCTGGGAAACTGCTCTGCACAGCAGGCTGTTTCCATCGCAAGGGGATCCTCAGTGCAAGTGAGATTCATGCCTTCAGTTCAGTGCATCGGTCCTAAATGCACAGGGGAAGATGAGGTCCCTGGTTCTCCCTTCCTTCTATAGGAAAGTGGGCAGAGATAAAGGAGAGTTAGCCTCACATCAGAGTGGCTTTCCCAGTGTTCCCCAGCTCCGACACACCTCCTTTCCTTTCCTTTTTTTTTTTTGTGCAATTTACATTTTTCATTCATTTACACGTGATGTTAATCTTTCCTTAATCTCCAGTTCCTTGGTGTGTGTGTGGGGGATGAATTCCATTTGTTTTTGTTCCACTCTATCAGACACAGCAGCTATAAGATTAAATGATAACTGTGGACCTAATAATAAAAATACAATATAATGTAATGAAAGTAATGTAGATCTAATCCTCTGTTTTATTGCATCCTGAGTGCCTTTGGTGCTACTGCTTTTTCCTATGCCTCTGTCTTTGACTTAGCTGCATCTTTTCAAGGAAGCAAAGGGATTTGTAAAGATTATAGTATTATTCTGTTGAGCACAGACTTGCTGTGGGGCACCTTTAATTACAAAACACTATCACTGCTTATAGGGATGTGTGTTTATATATGTGCATGCTGGTGTGTGGTGTGCGAGGAAGATATTCCAAGCACCCCAAAGCACTAACGCCAGCTCAGACAGCTATACCTGGGCAATGCTGCCGTCTGCTTCTTTGTAGTGTATTTTTTGTGCTTCTTGCTACAGTTCCTCCCCCCTTTCCCCCTCCTTCTTTCTGCATTGTTTTTCTTATTGTTTTAATCCTTGTTTGGGGAGAAACTTTAGCAGTGTTGAAAGCAGGAACGCCTCTCAGTGAAACTTCCCTCTCTGGTTTCATCTGCAGCCGTGGCTGGCCCCGTTCTTTGGGTATCGATGCTTTAGAGGTCTCCGAGGTACAAGGTAGCATGCCCTTTCTGACCTGCGCTGCCCTCACTGTCTCCCCCTCTGTCTGGATCATGCTGGGAATGTTACTTTGAATGCTGGAAGTGACTTCATCTCAAAGTGCCTAACAGCGTAGCCAGCCCTTAATGGCAAGGACACTTTGCAGGCAGTTCAGATGAGATTTGGGATGAGGAAAGAGCTGGCCTAAGATGTTTCATGGAGCCAATGGCAGAGAGTTCCTATAGCTGCAGGGTCATGTATCCAGCTCTGCTGGCTTCAGCGAAGAGAGGGAAGGAGCTGGTAAAGTGCCTGGTTTATTGTCCCTGTGCTCATTTGCAGAGGTGCGTTGGGCAGGAGACGTGGGGAGATCGACATTACCCTGCTGCTGGGTTTAATCCTCTGATTAAACTAGAGACTGTGTGCAGCTTGGAGGATCTCAGAATGACCCTCACCTTGTACCCTGTCTCTCCAGCCTGGGATCTCACTTGCCTCTTTTAAAACTTGGGAAGTCTTCCAGTTTTCTTCTCAGTTTCCCAATGCTTTGACACAGCTTGTTCTCCTCCTGGTCCATGAAAGATTAATCAAAAAAGCAAAGCCTTTGAAATGATCCCTAGAGAGCTATGCAAGAGAAAGGAAATGTTTTCTACCCTAGACATCAAAGAACTCACCTGGGATGTGAGATAGCTGCAGTCAAGGCTGTCTTGGCCCAAGAAGGACCTGAATGTGGAGCCTTCACAGCATCAGAGCAGCCTCCTACCTCCAATTGTCGTCTCCTCTTGGTTGTGGAAAAGACTTGTTTTGTATAAACAAGTGAATACTCACTCTGAGGACTCAAGTCAGCATCCTTGGAGCAGGAGCAGGTTCACCATTAGGTTCCAGCCTCGAACTCAGACTTGTCACAACCATAGGACTATCAGTGGGATCCCACAGTGGAATCAGTTATCCTGACATCTTGGATGGACTCAAGTCCAAATGCACATGTCTTAGACAGAACTCCCTTGGCTAAAAATAAGTATTCAGCAACATTGGAGGTGCCCTAAGGCTTTCAACCAGTCTCCAAATGTTGCTATAGAAGGAGACCTCTTTCCAAGGCCTTGATATGCTGGGTCCACATCAAATATCTCAGGGCATGTCAAATGGCATCAAACACATGTTTAGGCAACTGAATCATCCTCTAGCATCTGTGGACATCAACACCTAAATGTAAATGTCTTAATCTACAAATTAATCTCATCTCTTGTGCCCCTCTGACCCAGACAGGACCTGAGAAACCATTTTAATATCATGTTCATTAGAATCCCCCTGGTGTCAGGTGAGCTTTTGGCTCCTGTGAATTGATGTTTGCTGATGGAAAACCACATTGTGGGGAAATGCATTGCCAACTTCTGGTAGTAAATCACCTTCATCTTCGATTGAGTGTTCATAAGCAATGAGCACACTGGTGCTCCTCCATCAGCCTCAAATCCTCAGGGGTTCCTTTGACTAGTAGAAACCATCTGGAGGATGAATTACCTAAAAAAGTCGATGGAGTGAGGCTAAACTCTCTCTCTCTTTGTTGAATACAGGAGATTCCTTCTATGACTGGATACAGATTTCACATGTCTGAAGGTAGGTGAGATGAGTTGCATTCTGGGTATGGATGTAGGCATCAGATAATTGTACAGTGTCTCCATTCAAGGCATGAAGGACAAGCTAAATGACCTCTTACCCCTCGTCAGTCTGGCTGCTTCTACCTGTAGAAGATTTATAGTTTCTTGTAAATCAGCAGGTGGAGAGGGCACAGTTCAACTGGCCGAACGCAGACATCTATTTGAGTTGACCTAGAGCATCCCCAGATGCCTCTCCAGAAAAGAATGGATATCGAACAGGTCTAGTGTCGTAGATTAGTCCCATACGTGTATCTCAGGGCAGTCAGGTGGCATTACATCCCATAAAGCTTTGCAGATTTGGACTTGTTTCCCGCTGGTACCTCAGTTTCCCCTCAGTGAACCTCTGCGCTTCCAGCTTTCCCCCTTTGTCTGCCTCACCTGCTCAGGCTCTGAGCTTCCCCCAGACATGGATACCTTCCAACAAAGTGTTCAGTCACTTGAACAGAGGGAAAACAAATCCTGTGAGCTAGATCCAACTCCAAATTCACTGCGATTTTAAGTACAAATACGTATTTCTCTATTCCACTTTGAAACCAGTCTAGCAAGCGTAGCTGGGTGAACTAGCCATGCAATTCAGCCTCCTACTTACTCTCCTGACAATGATTGCTTCTCCTTCCTCTGGAGAGCTCCAAATTGCTAGTCTTCTGCCTCTCAGCGGGATGTGCATGCTGTTTATGTGCTTGTGATATACCTCCAGTGGTGTCTATCACTGCTGCAGCACCAGGCGGAGCAGTGCTAACATGGTTCACAGGAGTATATCTGCAGGGACGTGACCTCCAGCCTGCTGGATGCAAAGCCCAATCCCTGCTCTTTGAACTGTTTGAGCATTAGGACAGTGCAAATCCTAACTGTTGGAGGTTGTAGAGACAGTCTCTAGAGGGAGACATGATCATATGAATTTCAACAAGGCATTGCCTTCTGGGGAGTTGTGTATGTTGGAGCACCAGGGACCAGCACCCACAATGTCAGCTTTGCAGTCTAACCACCTCAGGCTGGTCTTCCATCAGCTGCAGTGAAGGCTATGCTTAGCTGATTATATCTACCTTCTTTTTCCAACACACTCCTTTTCCACATTGATCTCTTTGTAACGGTCAAGCCAAAAATTGCATTAAGGGACTGTATTCAAACAGAAAAGTCTCCCAGCAGTGTTCCCTTTATTCAGATAGTGCCTCTGGAGGTAACCTGCAGGTTGCACTGAAAGATGATCCTGAAGCCAGTCTCCTAGATAAAAAGGGAGGGAATGCTGCTGTGATGTCTGAAGCAGCACATTGTATATTTAGACTGCTGAGCTGAAAGTCGTAAAAGAAGGGAACTTGTTATCCATGGTTCTTTGCAAACGCATTGCCATATTCCTGCAAATGCCAATCTCATTTCTCATTTTTGTTCTGCAGAAAGGAAACTGAGGCACTGTGCAATCATGTGCTTGAACAGAAAGGAAACTGAGGCACTGTGCAATCATGTGGTTTGCTTAAGGTATCACAGCAAGGCCCTGTCAAAGACTGGAGGAAAATACAGGTCTGTGGGCTCCTGCTGCTTCACCTCTACCTTTGAACATGGTAAAACAAGCCTTCTGCATGACCTCAAAGCAGGATTTAGCAGAAATTCCCTTATGTTCAAGACTGCTGGGACCAGCACCCTACAGGTGCAAAGTTTGGGGTAACTATGAAGAATGGAAATTACTGAGACAATAATCTTCACTCAGCAAGTGGTTTTAATTTTTTCCTCTCTCCTTCTGCAGAGCAATACTCCCCCCCCACTGGGGAATTGTTCTTAAACACGGGAGTCATTTTTCCTGTACTGACATCCTAAGTGATTTTCTTATCAGTCGAGCACTTGAATGTTGGTGTCACTTGTCCTGATCTGTGCTGCTCTGTCTCCAATCTGCTATCAAAACATAAGAAGGCACTGAAGCAGAAGATGCAAGGCTCTGGATTGCTGTAATTGTTAGGTGAACTGAGTCAGATGCCACGCAATCATAAACTTCGATCATGGCTGTATCCTTTCTGTGTGGTTATCTTCTTGCACTGGGAAAATATATTACATGTTGCAATGATGGGTTTTTCAGTGTGTCTACTGTGGTAGATGCAATGTCTGGAAGTTTTGTGAGTACATCTTTGGTCGTAATGCAACTGGATGACACTGTGAGCTGCAGTGTTGCTCCTTTCTAATGACTACATCAGAGTTGCATCTCACAACCATAGAAATCCAGCTGTGCAATGATAACACATCTTTCCTTCTGCAGGGCTTAGCAAACTTTGAATCCCTACCTTTGAAATTGATCTGCTTCCAGGGAGGAGAGTTTCATCCATCTCAATTTACAACAGTAGCAAAAGAGAAAAGTCTATGCTCTATTTGGGCATAGAACAGAGTCTTGGAAGCTGTAGTGACAAAAATTAGGTGCATTGGTTGACTTTTAGAGGCTTTTAGGGAACATATAGATAAAAAAAGGGGAACATATAGATTAAAAAAAAAAACCAAAACATTGACATTGTTGATGGCAAGTATTCTGCCAACTCTTGCAAAAGTGTTATTCTAGAAGTAAATGGTGATGCTGAATATCTCAGTCCCTCACAGGCAAGGTGTGGAAGGACCTAATGAGTAGTGTGTGTGGTTTGGGAGAGATGGAGACTGGTAGCTCACCTCCATTCCTGAGGACACACTCCTCACCTGCAGGGATAGCAAGTACCTGTTAATCTATTTGTGCAAAATATAATGGATGCTGGGCCCATGGTACCTTCTTTGACTTTCCGGAAACAAGCAAAGACCTTTGTTAAAGCTCTGTGGCAGGATGACCAGGGACAATCACAAACCAGACGACTACTGCTTGCTCTTTCCTATCTTCAGGATGCCCCCATTTCAACCTCTGAGCCAGCCTGCCCACTGGGTTTGTCAGCAGGACTCCACAGGCGTCCAGCAGTTCTACCAAGAACCCCCTCGTTCAGTCTGTGGTGTGTCCTTGCCAGGCATGTGGGCGAACAGAAGCTCAGACCCTGATATCCTTCTCCAGCCACCAGCTCCTAGTAACAACACCCAGATCTACTAGGTCAGTCCTACAGGATTTCTCTTCTTTCTCCCTCTCTGCTGGAATAGGTTCTGGTGTTCGAACTTTTGCCCACCCTTGCTCTGCCCATCTGAGGAGTTACAAGAACACAGAAGCCTTTGCCCCAAGCATCCCACCACCTGAACTCCTTGGCAGCATAACGCCTTGCAGGTGGCAAGAGGGAATTGTAAACAGGTGGTTTGGGTTTGTGTGGTGGGTTTTGGTAGCAGGTGATGGGGATGCAGGGGTGGCGCCTGTGAAAAGCTTCTAGAAGTTTCCCCAGCTCCAAGTCAGACCCACCTCTGGACAAGGCTGAGCCCATCAGTGATAGTACCTCTGGGATAATGTATTTAAGAAGGGAAACTGGCAGCAGAGAGGTGAGTGGAACAGAGAGGAACCCCTGTGCAGATACTGAGGTCAGTGAAGAAGGAGAGGAGGTGGTGCACTGGAGGAGGGGATGCCCCCGCAGCCTGTAGTGAGGTGGCAGGCTGTCATGTCGTTCCCGTCCCCCCCCCCAGCCCATGGAGGTGAGTGGGGGAGAAGATGCCCACGTGCAGCCTGGGGAGAGAGGAGCCCACACCAGAGAGAGGGATGCCCCTGAAGATGGCCGGGACTCCATGGGAAAGCCTGCACTGGAGCAGTCTGTGCCTGAAGGACTGCAGCCTGTGGGAAGGACCCACGCTGGAGCAGTTTGTGAAGGACTCTCTCCAGTTGGAGAGACCCCATGGTGGAGCAGGGGAAGAGTGAGGAGTCCTTCCCCCTGAGGAAGAAGGAGCAGTAAAGACAAGGTATGAGGGACTGACCCCAACCCCCATTCCCCATCCCCCTGTGCTACTGGAACGGAGGAGGTAGAGAAAATTGGGAGTGGAGTTGAGCTGGGAAGGATGGAGGGGTGGGGGAAAGGTGTTTTAAGGTTTGGGTTTACTTCTCAGTATCCTTGTTTTGATTTGATTGGTAGTAAAAATGAAATTGATTTTTTTTTTTTTCCCCAAGTTGAATCTGTTTTTTGCCCATGACCATAAGTGGTGAGTGATCCCTCGGAGTCCCTGTCTTGACTGCCGAGCTTTTCTTTATATTTTCTCCTCATCATCCCACTGGGGCAGGGAGGGGAGTGAGTAAGCGGCCTCATAGTGCTTTGTTGCCTGCTGGGCTTAAACTACGACAACGGTTCTTTCTCCAATAAGTGCATTGGTTGTCAGAGGAGGCAGCAGAGGGAAAATCTTCAGAAAATATTGTCAGTAATGGATGATGTCAACCATGCAAGAAGGAAATGGTCCCAGGGAGAGAAAACAAACGATGAGATCTTAGTTTTCTTCAAATCCCTCTCTTCTCTACCAACCGGCAATTGATGATTTGAGCTGGCTGAGTCTGGCATCTTACACTACTCAGAGAGGTCATTTCCTAGTGAATAGGTTGAAGTTTTTACTGGATTATGCAGTGAGCTAGAGAGAGGATCTACCTTTTTCCCCTGGATTTGAAGGGAAAGGGACTGAGAGGAGCTGAAGGGGGCTGTCCTTCCTCCCAGCAGCCTGCTGTCATAGGGGATGCTGTCAAATGCTGGCCCATTTCAACTGCTATGTATTTCAGATGATATTTTGATTTTCCACAGAGAAAGGATTCGACACAGACATGTAAAACATACAGTGTGCTCTGTGCCATTCAGCTTGCAAGCTGGGGGAATGGCAGTGCACAGGAGGTTAATTCATACAGCAGATGAAGGAGGAGAAAGCAAGAGGAATTTGTAGAGAAACAGATGCTGGAATCACCATTGTTGTTTGAGATGCCCACTGTGGGCTGCAAGGGCTCCTGAGGAACCCCCGCTTTGGTGTCCACCTACGTGCACCCTAGGCAACCACAGGTGGTGATGGTTTCGTTTCATTGCATGTCACAGCTGGTCCTCCTCTTTTGAAGCTTTACTCTATGATGGGAAAGAGTGATTAGATTAGATCCTATCAAAACTGGTTTCCCAGCAGCACATGGGAGCCATGGACTGAGTTGGACCATAATGACAGTAGAGTCCAGAATCTATGAACTGGATGTATTTAGTGCAGAGGAAGAGATAACTGAAAGTAAGTGTAACAGCAACCACCAGTAAGGCTGGAGCAGAAAAGTGCCCAGTGACAGATACTTGTGCTCTTGGGTTTAGAGAATCATATGAGAGAGAATCCCACCCAAACAACTGCTTAATGTTCATATGGGTCAAATCAAGCAAGTCAAATGTTGGGTATTATTGTGGCAGGAACAAAGAAGGAAAGATGGAAGAACTTTGTCTCAGGATATCTCCAGGTTCTGGATACTGTGTGCAGTTTTGGTGTCATCCCCAACAGGAGAGAACTGACTGGGAAATAGGTTAGGGTAAACAAGGGTGATCAGAGATCTCAAATGGCTTCTGGAAAAGTAATAACTGTTTATGGCTTTGCTAAGGATGGGACATGACTTCTGAGACCCTACAGCAGTGTGATCCTTCTGAGGCTCTTAGGTCTCTTTGTAGTCTGGTTTTTGTTGCCTAAGCAAAAGAAAGCCCATGCAGTCTAGGGGTACATATTTCTGATTTGTTTCTGCCCCCATTTCTTTCAGCTATGTTCAAAAGGATGCAGATGTTTGAAAGATATAATATTCCTACAGATTTAATGTCATGAAACAACCAGGTAGGGGACAGATACACCTTTCAGTGTCTTCCTAATGGAAATGCAGTAGTATGACCTTAGTTACTTAGTGAGCAGATAACTCACATAGGGGTCCCTGTAACCCCAAAAGAGTGGGTGCATCTGTGTAATTAATGCTTGATAATTTATACTGACAGCATAGATGTAACCCATGCTCTTCCCTCTGGGAAAGCTTCAGCCCAGGCTGGATACCTGGACTTGTTTAGATCTTGGGACAGGAGAAACTGTTCTCTGCAAAAGCTGGTTGCACTAACTCTGCCGTTCATGGAAGGAGCTGTCAGCTGTTTTTCTCACTCTACCCTATATTGAAAGACAGCGCTTGCGTTAGACCCCATAATGTGCACCTGTGAGATACCTCTGCCTTGACCTTTAAATGTAATTACAATAAAACAACTCTGTACACCCCCGGACAGATAAAAGCACAAGATAAAAGCTATAATGATGGTATAGCTACAGTAAAAAATTATCCAATGCAGACATGGGGTGTAACATAATGAAGGACACTGGAAGAGGGCCAGAGAAAGCTGCCTCTTCATTCCCTGCTCTTGTGCAAAATGCAGAAGGACCCTTAATGACCATAGAGTGGTTGGGTTTCTGTCTTACATCTCATTTGAAAGGCCATCTTACACAATTAGCCACCTATTACTGGTCATTAATTGACATCTAAAAGACATCAGGATTACAGTTAGAGCTAAAAGTCAATTAACAGCTCCTAGCTTTGCTCCAGCCAGTGTTAAAGTGCAGGAACAACCACCATCCCAGTGACATGCTGATTTGTTTCAGGTCCCCAAGCCATTGCTAACTGCTCCCTCCCCCTCTTCCCTGACAGTATCAATCATTATGATTGATGCTAAATGGCTGTGGTTTCCTAATATCGACAGGTTTCCTCTTGACTTCCAGGGGATTTCTCCCTCCAGCGGGGTCCTCTTGCTGCAGTTTCGACAGAAACTCATGGTTGAAGCCAGCAGAAGCATTTGCTGGGGATTAGGCACTTCAGTCCTCAGGTTTTCTGTCTTCAAGGGTTGCACTGAGGTACTCGGGGCACTCAGGCTGGAGGGCAGAGTGGCACGAGAAAGCCAGCCCAGGGAGGCAGTTGGCTGCTCCAGCTTGTTCTTCTGGTCGATATAATCAGCATGAAACTGTAAACAGAAAGCAGATTGTCTGGAAAAAGTTAGATATCAGCGCTGCTTTGCGTACCATTATAGCAGAAAAGAGAAATCTTAAAAGAAGAGCAGGAAGACAGACCATTCCCCCTGCACAGCAGCTTTTTGATGCTGCTGACAGACTATTTGCTCCTGCACGTTGCTTCTTTTGTCGCTGCATCAGGTGTACATCTTTCTGAGGAGGGCAGGAAAACATCCAGGACAGACAGCAGAATCCAGGGGACAGAGGGAAAATCTGCCTCTTTTTAATGAAGCAAATCATTCCACCACACTGCTGCACTCGGGAAGCCTCATTTCCCCATGGACTGGCATCCTCGGTTTGAGCAATGCCAGCATCTCAGAAGGTGAAAACTCCAGCCAAATCTTTTCCAGTGGTGGGACCACTGATATGTGCTCAATCCCATGTGGATCCACAGGTGGCTTTTAAGGGGTAAACTCATTTTGCAAGCTTTCTGTCAGAGCAAAGGTAGACCTGTGCCCTTTACTTGACTGCCAGTTGCTTTCAAACTTGTCAGAACTCCACCTTCCTGATGCTATTAGTCTCCATCATGTGGCAGGAGCTGGAGAGAATCAAAGAAGAAATTGTTAAGAGTTAGGGGAGGGCATACTCATGTTCATCCCCATGGGACCAGCAAATACAACACTGGATCCACTGGTGATCTGAGCCTTCAGAAACAAAGGCTGAAGGCAAGTGGCATATTTCTGGGCATCTCAAATGACAAAGATGTTTGACTCACATGGAGGCACTTGTAAGTGGACACCTAAATTCAGGTGCCTTGATTAGTGAGGTGACTCCTATCCCTCCTTTAGAGAATGGGAATAGGCAGTGTCATTCAGAGGTGGCTGTTATTAAGTAATATGAACTCTCTCCAGAATAACACAAGAATGGCCACACTGACTCAAACTGATGAACTCTTTACCCCAGTATCATGTCTCCAGTCATGACCAGCAGAGGTAAATACAAGAACAGGGCACGTTAGAGCAATCATTCTCCAAGTTTAGTCCCTCACCTGAAGTGGTTTATGAGCCAGTATCCCATTACAGCTCCTGAAGCCTAAATAAACTTACTTTTCCTCCTTACAATCATTGCTCTCAGGTTTTGCACTGAAGGCTAACAGCTTTTTTCTTTTTTTTTTTTCCACAGCATTTTAAAAAGCATGTGCATTGAGTACCTTATCCACTCTGCACAGACATTGCTGTCACCCCTCTGTAGGACCAGGGTGAAGGTCAGACCCATCACACTTTGTGATGACAATCAGTTGACTTCTATCACTTCTCTGTTGGTTGTACCACTGTGATGTGTTCACAGCATTTCTATTCTGGTTACAGTTTTGCAACTGAAATAATATGGTCACCAGGTGTTCAAAAGCTGTCCCTCTCATGTTCTTCAAGGTCTTTTTCTCCATCAAGATGCACATGTCTAGAATCCCTGCTGCTTGACTGGTCACAGGAAGGACACAAACTGTGCTCCTTGTTTTTTTTCTGAGAAGGTAAATGAAGATAAACAAATCGATAAACAGTGGCAGCTGGTGAGCTGCCTTCACCCAGAAGATGCAGTTATGTCTGTGTATTATTAAAACCAAAACAAAACACAATCAACATCAGTGAAGAAATCCAACACAAACAAACAACAACAAAAAAGCCAAATCTTTGGTTTGCACATTTTCCACTGGGGAAGCCACCACTCAGATTGATAGCACTTTAAATTGGATTGGTCATGGATAAAGAAGAATTTTAAATGGGATCAATTTGTTGTTTTCCTCTGAAAGACAGTCTCTGTTCCTAGAACAACTTGTCTGATGGAGAATAAAAATAAATTCAGTATGATAATTCTCCCTATGAATAAGATACCGGGGAAGAGATGGGCTTGGGAATTTGGGTTCAGGTGCAAGTTTTTGCATCTTTTTATTTTATTATGGGGCATGGACCATCTCTTTTGCATTAGGCCTATACAGGACCTAGTACAATGAAGGGCCAAGAAATGGCTTTATCTGCAAAATAGAGAGAAACCAGTGAGATTGCTTTATTATGACACTTCTTTACGAGGTGATGGTAGTCTGACTCACATCAGCTGTCTCTGATCGTCAGGACTTTATCTGTGGTAGATTCCCCTAACAAGGGCAGAGCTGAGAACAGAATCAGACTGCATTGCAACAGGCTTATATGTCACTTCATTTTTCTGTTCGAGAGAAACTGCAATAGCCATCGTTAATAATTAGTGTTATTAATCTAATTATTATCATCTAGCTTTCTGATGTCCCAAAACATTTGAAAAGGCTGTCATCAAAAACATGTTCTGGTTTCTGCTGGTGTGAACTGAGATGACTGCTTTGTCATTTCTAGTTGTGTATCCATGTAATGAGAACAGCCCTAAATGTTGGGAACTACAGTAATAACTTCACTCTCCAGACTGTTTCTAGTTTTGTTTCTCACTACAACAAGGATTAATTTCCTTCTTATAGCATCAAGGTCAAAGGACCCTTTTTATTTGCCAAAACATTTATGGGAGAAGTTAGAAAGAAATTTATCCAGTGTTGTAGGAGTTTTAAAGGACTTACAATATCAGTCCTTTACACACTGCTGAAGAAACTGGACTGACTCTAATTTTAGGCCAGCCTAGCTATGAGCACAATTTTCCTGATGGGGATTTGAACAGGGCAGGTTTTGCTGGCTCATCTCCATGTGAGGGTTCCTGAATATTGGAGAGGCTGGCTGGTCACGTAGTGACTGTGGTAGCCAGAGATTTGGGTTTAGATCCTTTTCCTACTAATGCTGTCTGTGGGACTTGGCTGTATTTCGTGTTTGTTCCCTTGGGATGGATTTTTCTCTGAGGATGAATGCGTTACAGATGGGCTGTGGCATGACAGAATGCTTAAAAATACAGACAAACTATCTGTTGCGGGTAAATTCAGTTTCAGTCTGGAATGTTTGTAAAACTTAGGGGTTCTCTCAAGAGTAAAGAAATAATTTCACTCCGAAAGATTGTAATCACCACCCCCAGCCCACCCAGTTTCCTATTGCAGAGACTGTGCTAGGTGGTGAGTGATGGCCAAGACCCAGCTGAGATCTCTCCCCCGCCTCTTCCCCAGCATTCCCTTGTCATCTAGGAGGGTCACTTAAATCTGACATGACTTCTTAGTGAATTATCTCATCATTACCAATAATCCTATTTGCTAGATGGGGCTGCCTCAGGAATAGCCCCCCATGGACTATTTCCCCATCTCTGTCTCTTCCATGTGTCTTCTCTTAATGACAAGCACTCCATTTGTAGCTCGCTTTCACATCAGCCTGATGGATGCCACGTGCGAATTGATTGCCAGCTGGGGTCCTGTCATCCTGTTCCCCACCAAATGGGAGGATTGCACTGTTTTCCAGATGACATGCTGGGTTGCTTTTTCTTCCCTCTAATGTTGGACATTTAGGCCACCCTTAAACGTAGACAGATCATGGGTCTGGACTGGTGTGCTAGGTCCTGAGTGGCCAGTACCTCTATTTGGCTAATTCTGCACCTCTGCATCATGCTGCCAAAACCTGACTTGCAATCACAGGCTACAACTATTTTAGTAGATGCAAAGTCCAGGCACTGTCCTCCTGTACCATACTGGTATGGTATGACTTGCACTCTTACCCCTAATAACAAGGCTATGCTGCACCAAAACAACTTACTGAGAATGGTCCCCAACTGTACTACCCCTTGAATACCTAACTATTCAATGTCTAGGAGTGAGCTATTTGGCATGAGCCAAAAATCAGGGAGCATGCCAACAATTAAACTATGTGGACAAACAAGGGACGGGGCTGTAGTCCATTCCTAAATAAATAGAGCCAGACACATTGTCATAGCTGTTGAAAAGCTCATGAAAGACATGGTGGGAGTTTAATTCCCAATAAGGCTTCTGAAATTAGGGTCAGCAACAGAAGCCGTGTCCAGCCAAGGAAGAGCTTACTGCTGGACGTATTTTTACCAACATGAGGATGTGTCCATACTGTGGCCACTGCTCTGGCTACAGGCTGGCAGGGACATGCACGTGCTTGATTTAAATTAACCAGTTACTCCAGCCACAGCAGCATGGGATCAGCTTTCTGTTTTGCAGTTGATGCCAAGATTCGTGTTGTTGAAGATAGACTGCTACTTTATAATTTAAAGAACACAGAAAAATCCTGTTTGAGGCTCATGGGCTGAAAAATACCTGCATTTTTGCGGATCACTGGGATCTGTAGCAGCACTGAAGGGGGTGGAGGCAGATGCACATCATGTCTACAAGTGTGCAGGCTCTCTAATTAACTCTTTTGAGGGTCCCTGAGAGACAAAAAATCCCCCTACAATAATGGAACTTATTCAATATTTAATTGGACACTAATAATTAAAATATACCTTCTTTCAGCCCAAACCTACTGAGCTCACAATTAGCTGCCATCTTAATTATCAAGCCACGCTGATCGCTTCATTTCCATGGTCCTTGCTTTCTGAAAGGCAGCAGTGAGGGCGGGAAACATGGCAATGTTGTACAATTCATGGGAAAAGATGCCTTTGCAGCCCTTGGGAACAGGTATCCATCACTACATGGGTTTTATCTCTGACTTTTCCAGCTTTGTTCTCTATGCCTTGTATCCAAGGAATAACTGACGTGACGGATCAGGGAGCCCTTTGCTGTACGACAAAGAGAAGAACAGCCAGATCTTCTGCTGGTGTAACCTTTACCTAACAGACTAACAGGTCAGGAACCTGGATAGAGCCTTTGTTGTTGTTGCATTTTCTCTGTTCGCTTGGTTTGATTTTGGTTTAGCAACAATTGGAGAGCATCTTATATGGCATTTTCAGAGCAACATTTGTAATGATCCCATTTTCAGACGAGATATCAGACCAGTGAGCTGAAGAAATCAAATACTATTTCTAAGGTGGAAGCCAAACAGGGAGATTTTTGCCCAGGTCTTGCTATGAACATTTGGGGGAGGACTGAAACATTCAGAAGGAGGGAACACAAAGACTCAAGATCTGAAAACTTAGTGCCTGGGGGTTCTTGTTAAATCAGTGAGAACTGGACTAGCCTTGTAGCTGTTTGTCTGAGAGCCGGAATGGTGTGCTATTATTATTGTTGTTGTTGTTGTTGTTATTATTATTATTATTAATGTCTCACTTGAACTTAATGTAATTTTTAGCTAGAGGAAACCCAAGCAAATGTGCTGGTCCATTATTCCACTGCCTCAGTGATGAACCCAGAGATCAATAACAGGACAATTCATTGCACCCTAGCAGACAGGGCTCTTTAATCTGACCAAGCCCAAGGGATATTCCCCCTCTGCCCTTTTCTACCAATGTTACCTTAGTGCAAAGGTTACAAGAGCTTTTAAACTGGCAGAATTATTGCCTGGAAAGATACAGCCCAGTTTATACCCTAGGAAAAAGAGGTGCCATGTGCTCAACTTCTCAAAGGCTCTGCCCAGCCTGCTGTCTCTCCAGAAGCTGATTTTTATGGATTTTCCTGCAACCCCCCAGAGAGTTTGATCTGCCCCTGCTTTGCCACAACCCTGCTGCAATGTTTGGGGCCAGGCTAAGCAGAGACCTAACTCCTTCTTCCCAGGAGATCCTCTGACCCTTCTTACAAGTCCCTTAGGATACCCTCATTCAGTCTACTCCATGTTGCATGATGTGTTGCTGTTTTTCATCAACTCTTCAAAGCCTGGAGCTGTACAAAGTGCCCTGCAAAACTGGCATGGGGATAGTAGATTAGGAGCTGACACTGTAGATGTTGGTTTTTTTGGTTTTTTTTTTTCATCAAATCTGTCCTTGAAAGTTTACAGCCTCTATCCGCAGATGACCAGGGAATGAGCCCTGATATTGCCTTGAGTCACCACTGTGCTCTTGGATGACCATTAGAGAGAAACAAGGAAATGTCACAGAACTGCGCTGTTGAGGCTCTGTTTTTCCTAATTTTTTTCCTTGGTAAGGGCACCAGTGATGATCACCAAAGCTTCCTGTCCTGCTTCAGACTCAGTTACTTCCTAGCTCTTTATGCAAAAAGAGGTACCTGCTTTGCATCTACTGTGCTGTTGTTCCAATGAGCTTTCAAGAGGAGTTGCTGCATCAGGTCATGTTAAATCAGCTTGGCCCTGCCTAGCAAGGAATAAAGGATGGTTTTGACAGGAGCCTTCAGAAGGGACTGAATAGATCTACCAACATGGCTATACATCTTTCTATTAATCATAAGGCAAGCTAAACCTATCTGGAGTGATGTGAATAACCCAAATTACACTTCTCACTGAGTAGGACAGATATTGTCGTGACTTTTCCTCTCAGATATTCCAGCTTTGAGGAACAGCCCCTTTCAACTCTGCAAGTGTCCACACAGCTACCACTTTGCTCCATCTCATGCACCCTTTATGTTTTCTCAGTGGGTGAAGCCTTGTCCTGTTCTTGTCTTGTTTTTCTGCATTTTTACCTTAACTCTTAGTTAAAAATCAGCTCAGGCTGACCATCTGCCAAACTCCATGTGTACATCTTGCTTTGGGTTTTTAATGCACACAGGGGCAACTTTGCAGAGAGAGACTTTGGGGACCACCTAGAGTTAATTTGAGAAAGGAAAATCTACTTTGCAATTTCTTCCCCTTCTTCCCTTCATTCCCCTCTTCATTTGCCCTTGACTCACTCAGCTCCTCCGTCACCAGTTTGCTGTCTGGCCAGGGCATGCTGCCAGGAATTCCTTGCCAGCCTTGAATAATAAATACCAGCTAAGTGATGGACTAATGCCAGGGTGAACTGCTCAGAAATATTCCCTCTAGGTCTCAGATCAATAACACTTAGCTCTTGTTCTGTGATTGAAGACAGGCAAAAAACCACATCATCTCCCCAGGAGCACAGGAGGAGCCTGCAGAGAAACCCATTTACCCCTCCTCGAGTCCCCAGGCATTCACATGTGCTTTAAAGAGCAGACCTCAGGTGTATGCTTTCTGCCTAGAAATACTTAGCTGGGACATGATATGCTGGCCAGAGGAAGGCTGATACCAGGGCCTGGGTTGGGGACGGAAAGTTGCCAGAGGAAAAATACTGATGCATGGAAGTGGGGGACTTATCTCCATCAACATGACCAGGGCATCAGACTGGCAGTGGTGCAGGCGATGAGCACCTTGGATGCATCCAAAACTTCCAGCCCAGGTCCTCAGCATCCTGAGACATGGTCAAAAGGTATCAGGACCAGAAAGCAGAGCATCCCTTTGGACCAGGAGCTTTAGTCAAGAGATGGATTTCTCTGCGTTATCAAAGGTGTATAGCCCCCACCACAGTTAGCACCATTCAGTATTTGGCATTCTCTTGACCATGTGAATTAGGGCACGGCTGTCCAAACTGGGTCTCTGCCAGTGACAGAATTGGTATGGATTTATAATAATATAACAAAGTTCCCAAATGAGGCTTTAGCATCTTGGCTGTGTCGTTTTCTCCTTTTTCACAGATGCAGCATCTCCTTCCAACCCTGGGTCCCTCTGCTACTGCATGTGCTCTGCAGGCTGTGGTGAAACCAGCATCATGTACCTCCTTGACACTGACTTAGAGTTTAACATGCCAAGCAGATCACTGAAATGGGCTGATTTTTAAATGGCTCGAGTGCTGGAAAATAATACATTGCTCTTCCTGACAAGTTAATTGGAAAAGCCCATGTTCCCGAGTCAATGTGAGAAGCATGGCTGCTTGAAGTGTCTGGGGTGAGGGATGGATGTTGGGCAGTGTCAGGAGGAGGGTGGCAGCCCAGCCCAAAGTCAGAGTTTTAGATCTCAGCACTTCTAATTCTTCTTTCCAGAGGGAGGGTGAAGTCCTTCTATTCCCTCTCCGCAGTCTTGGGAAGACCTGTTCCCCACAAGGGAGATAAATCATCCTCCTCCTCTGCTATTTAGCTGTTGGTTCAAGGTTTATATCATTTTTGATGTTGGCTGAAATGGCATCGAGGCCCATATTCATGGGGTTCAATGAGAAACTGAGGATGCAGAGCAGTAGTCTCTCTGGGAGACTCCAGTACTTTTGGGGCAGGAGTTGGAAACATATGGGAGATACCCACACACAGAGGCTCTGCAGACACCGGAATGCTGAGAGCATGGTTATCAGTCACAGGCAAGCAGACTAAGGTGTTTTAAGAGGTGGAGTTACAAGCACTTTCTTCAGGTATGCTAACTCAATTGCTCTAGTTCTAATTTGTGCCACAGTAATACTGAAGATCTGGAGTCAGAAAGCAGGACACCATGATGCTAGGTGCTCTGTTAGTCTAAATAAGATAATCCCCATTCACATGCAGCATCTGATGGAAGAGTTGATTATGCTGTGGAGTTGTGTTCAATTGTTTAGAAAATTCTTCTGTCTTTATTTAATTTAATTTAATTTTATTTTAATGCTCCTTTATTGGACCAGAGCATCCTGCTGTATTCTACTGTAAACCTCAAGCCCTGGCACCCTCTGATGAACGACCAGGATGTATACGCACCAGTACCAACCCCTGACTGGAGACAGAGCCATACCCTTGTACTTCCAAGAGTCAAAAGCCAGTGGAGATGTGTGTTGTATTTCCCACATGGCTGAAATGGATCTCAGCCATCACTGGTGAAGGAGCAGTGTCCATTCATTTCCTTTGGTCCACTTACTACCATTTTCCACACCTAAACCGTCTCATTTCACGGCTTATCCAAAAATCTCTGAGTATTAAAGAGCACCAACAAGAGGGAGAACTTAAAGTGAAAGCCTTGGCTAAAAAATAGACCAGCAGTGGTTTTGTGCAGCAGTTCTGGTAGTGAGACTGTCCAGTGTAGACATGGCCATGGGCAGCTGGGGGAAACAGTTTCCCAGTGGGATATTTGGTGGGGGCCAGATGTCACTCAAGGAGCACCAAGCTTCTAAATGCAATAGAAACCCAGAGTGTATAGGAAAAAAGACCAACAGTGAAGTGACCTGGGTCCGGGTGTCATGCCAGCATGCTGAGCTGTCATCTTCTCCACAGCCCCATCTTCTCTTTAATCTGGCAGACATTTTCGTAATGCCAAGTGGCTGGTCCTAGCAGATACTGCTGGAGGTGTAAAACAAGATGTACCCCTGCTCGCCCTGGCCATACCCAGTCCCTAATAACATCAGGAAGGGGAAATTTTGCTCATGTGGGGTTATTGTGCAAAATGCAAATTATTGAGGCATGTCAAAAATGTGTTGTCGCCTTTATTTGCTATTGCCAAGAAAGCAGCAGTCATGTAGCTAAGAAATGAGTGCCTTTCTCATCACCTGCAGGTGAACTTTTTCTTGCCCATACTAGAGATGAGCAAGTGTAACTCCCTGCATTTATCCTTGTCTACACCTCTGCCTGGGGAAGATGTCTTGTATTAAAAAAAAAGCCACCAAAACCTGGATGAATTCCTCTTTGGTGTAGCATCCTCACAGCCAGCAGATTAGGAGTACCACAGAGAGACAAATAGTCTACAGAGAAAAGTGGGACTCACATAAAACTGGAAATAGACCTTCTTTTACTAAAAATTAGCAGGATGCACTTGAATTTGCTCCACTCATTTCAGACCTTTCCAAATACCTTTACCTGAAATGGCAGCAAATGCAGTGTTGTCCCTGAAAAGACTCTCTCCCACTGCAATGTTTCAGTTCTTAACAGGATGGCGGTAGGAGGTGAGAGTGGAGACAAGGACAGCCTCTTCTCCTTGTTTGCAGGGATTTTTTTCACCTTGTCTTCAGGCTGAGGTGACTCCCCTGCACACATTACCTGTCCCAGTGATTTGCATCTGTATGTCTTGCCTGGGAGATGTCACCTCAGAGCCTGCTCCTCACCAGGCACAGGGAGCAGAGAGAGACAGGAGAAAATGTGAGCTTTGTTTATTTAACATGTAGAAGCAAGGACAGGGATTATAAGGATTTAAGATGCAACAAAAGGTGAATGCTAAATTGACACATAGTTGACTTAGAATAGAAGTTGTCCGAAGAGGATTAGCAATGCAAGGGCACCGGCACCACAGAGAAGGAAACTGGATGGCAACAAATAGATCCAGTGTCTTGCAAAGGAGCTTCAGCCTTGCACAGAAATAGGCCATTTCTAATAGCTAATGGAGTGAGCCAGTGATCAGCATGGGGACAGGGTGGATCACATGCATGCACCGGGGGTTTGCATGGGGGAATCTGCATGGGAAATAAGTGACAAGGGGTCAGGGGGGAGAGAGAGGCATGGCATATGTGTAAGACACAAGAAAAGCATGAGGTCTGAATCTCTGTCCACATGATATAAATCAAGAAGCCAAAGAAGCCAGGGGAGATCTGGGGCAGAGAGAAGCTACAGATGGAGAGGCCATTAGCAGAGCACTGGGGCATGGGTTTCTTCTCCTCTTTTTTTCCTGAATTTTAATTCTTCTTGCCAAAGCTGGCTGCTTTGACAGCTTTTCTAGGCCAGACTGAGCAGTGTGGAAGCCAGAATCTCTCTCCCATAGTGGGTCTCACCTCAGCTGTTCATAGGGTCCAAGGAAGAGGTATTACATCGAGCTTCTTCCATAACCAAGAGGCCCTTCTGGTTTGTGATGTCTCTCCCTGGGACCCTGTGATCATCAGGATCATGGTTTGTGGGTCAAAGAAACACATCAGTGGGAAGGTCATCATGCACTGTGTATCTAGAGAGGCAGCTTTGTCTAACTCTTAACCAGCTGCCTGAGAGCCTTGAATACTGATAAGATACAAGAACAACAAAAAAGAAGGAGCAGCATTATCATCCAGTGTGCAGTAGACAAGAATCTCCCTATATATTGACCTGAATTATCTTGTCATGGGTAGTTTGTTGGGCGTAAACTGTCTTTTGACTGAGCAAATATACAAATGCCTCCCCATACATTAGTGCTTAATGAGCTATTGCTATCTGACACGCTGGTTTTGAACTGTCTATAGAGTTACTCGGGGTGCCTGCCTGTTGCTGTCCGGTCACGACAGGGCATTCCGTGGATGAAATATTTAAATCTGTTTACTTCCATCTCCCTACATCCTGCCTCCCTCCTTTGGCGACACATTAACAATACACAACAACATCCAAAGTTAATCCTACCCTGCCATTCCTCTGGTTTTCCAGTCTGCAGAAGCTGAGGTGGACTTGTTTCCTTTGAGTTGCTTTTTTTTTCCTCCCAGTGTGGCTCAGCAGGAGAAAAAAGCAGCCTCCAGTTACAGAGTGATTTGAAGGTTAACACAACGACCTTCATTGGGCTCCTAAGAGGGATAATGATCTCTCTCTCTAATCAACAATGCAGACTCTTTTTGATACCAAAATAGCAACTGTTAAGTAAAGCTGCTTTTTCCCCTCTGTTTTTTTTCCTTCTTATTTTTTTTTTCTATTCTTTGCCTTTTTCCTAAATCTGTGAAAGCAAATTGGGAAATAATATGATCTTGAAATGGATGCGAGATAGTCTTCAATTAGACTGTTGATCATGCTCCAATTCAATTAGTTAGGAGCTGATGCTAAGTTTGTTACGGGGTCCTGGGGAGGAAAGGTGCTGACCCTGTTAAGATGATCACTTGTTGGAGTGGTTCCTAAGTGGTTCTGGATATGGATATGCACACAGTGCAGGACAGAGATAATGGCAAAGCTTTCCTTTCTGGTCATGCTCTCACCGCTGCCACTGGAAGGGTACCCAATGCAGGAGCCGGGCAGCTCTGTGATGTGAAGATACTGATGCTTAATTGCCATTTATCTGTGCATATCATAGATGATCTGCAATGTCAACTGCCAATGGAAAATACAGATAAACTGCCTATAAATGATGTATTTACTGACACTATGCACCTACATGATATGATGTAGTTTATCTGTATTTTGTGTTGGCAATTGATATGCAAAAGCCATTAAAGTAACATAAACGCATGCCCGCAGAAATACACAAGATGATTCTATAGTGCTATGGTATATCTTTTTATATAATTATAGGGATTTTTTTTTGCATAATCTGCATGGAACCATTGTTTTGTTTCCTAAAAGCAGTAGACCTTGCATTTGGAGGCTCTACCTAACTGAACATTATCCTCAGCAAGTATAGTTACTCCAGCTACTCTCTCTTACACCCTGTCACTTCCAACTGAAAACTGAAAGCACTTATGCTGCATGGTGTCTTCTGATCCCAAAGTGCTTTGCAGTAGTATTAAGTGACAACTCATCAGAAGGCTGTGAGAGACTCGTTCTTTTTCTTTTATCCCAGTTTCCCTGGTTTGACCAAAAAAGTAAGAAAAATAATATTTAGCACCGCTTGGAACAGATTGCATGCTGTAAGGAGTGGCTTGTTCGTGTTTGGGGAAAGAACCAGTGTGGAGGTTGTTGCCCATAATCAAACTTCAGACTCCAAAAAAATTGATGTTCTCGCAGGCTTAGTGGGTAGCCTCTGGAGGGGGCTAAATGGAGCACTCAAAAATGCATTCAGTACTGTAAATGTACAACCCACATTCACAATTCTAGTGCAGACAGGGCATGAACTCAATGTGTTGTCTGCTTTAGGTGAATTCTACTGTTTGGTCTGCTGACCATTCCTATTTTCATCACTCCCTGAGATGTGGTCCCTGGGAGACTGTTCCCCAAAGTGTCTTTGCTCCTGTGTCACTGCTGTGTCTGATCAGAGGGGCAGTGCTGGGAGCACTGGAGTATGTCTGATGTGCTGTCTTTGTCTCTTAAAAAATGTATGTAAAAATGCGTCAAAAGTACTTGGGGAAAAATGTCACAGCATCCACAGGGTTAATCTTCCGCCTGGACAGTGCCTGGTCTGGACTGCTGAGATGGAGGACATCTGGAGTGAGGTTTTTTGGCCATTTTGGCTCAGGGTGTGCAACAGGCCACCTTTCCTACTGCTAGTGAGTAACTCTAGGCGTGTTCCTTGATGCTTTCAATAGCAGCTGGTTCCCAGCACATGCAATTACAGTTGATTTTGTGCAGACATGGGGCCCATCATCTTTTTACCTGGTGGACTCCACCCCTCTGTGGTTCCCATCTTCACTCTCCCATCAGGTAATACTCCCCATCAGGCACAGAGGCACATCTTAGGGCTCAGCTTACCCTGGTGTGAGTGCTGGGTTCCCTGCAGGGCTATAAAGTTCATGCTTTGTGCACGTCCCAAGCAGTAGAACCTGCTTCTGCATTTTCCCACTGTTCCCCCAGAACATCATTTAGAAATGGTGTAGCCTTGATTCCCATTCACAGATGTGCAGGACTGGGAGGTCACCACAGAGGATCCAAGAACTTAGAGGGAAGACAGGGTGTTCTCAATCAGAGCAGAAATCCATGGAGTTGTGTTCTGTCTCCAAAAATGACTGGTGGCCAATGGAAGAAAAGTAAGGCTGGTATGTAGTGGCATTTTTACATCTTCTTGCCTTCTGGGAGTAAGAGACTTGGGACTCACTGAGCCAGAAATGGTATTTTCATGTTTAATAACACCTGCTAGGTTTTTATTCCATAAGTTTCTTAAGCTCAGTTCTGAATCATATAGATGTTCAGCAACCACAGTATCCTAAGACAAGGAGTTTTACAGATGAATTTTATTGTGTGAAGAAGTACCTTCATCCAATTATTCTGAATCTACCATCTGATACACCCTGCTCATACTTCCTTCTTTTGGAAGTGTGAGCAATCAGACCCTGCTTCCCTTTTACAGTACCTCACGCTCATCAGCAACCATGCAACAATGTAAATGTGGATAATACTCCACCACACAGGAAAGTATGGTTGCTGGAATGATGTAAACCCAATATGCTATGCTATGACTTCCATTAGTGAAGGAGCTTATGTAGGAGAAATGTGGAGAACAGCATTGTAGGTCTTCTGCTGGGATGAGTTTGTGCAGCTCCAGTGAATCTGGACGTGTAATATTGCTTTACACCACTGGAGATGTCCTGGAGCGTCATGCCTGTCTGGTGTGGAGGGATGGCTGTGGAGAGCAGGTTGGAGGATGTTGGAGCCCTGAACCAGGGGATAATGTGGGAGACAAGGCAGAGCTACCTGTGCTATATGTGTGAGGAATTTACGGTCATCATCAGATAAGGGCTGAATGATAGATGGTGATTTTAAATGTTTAATATTCCTTCCCTGTTGAAGGACATTTTACATTCGGATAAAAGAAGCCATAAATCTCTTCTGGCAAATGAAGCTCTGCTCTACCACTCTCTTCCCCCTCCCTTTTTATTGAGATCTCACCTGGAAAAGAAAAAAAGCAGATGAAGAAATGATGATGAATCATAGCAGCTGTGGAACAGCCCAGATAAGGCATGATTTGCATTTTCATGCGATAATTCGCCTCTCTTGATGCTTTCAAATTACCTTTAGAACCACATTAATTCTGTCACCACAAACTCCAGCTTGGGGAGAGAGTAACCATGAGAATGGCAATTCAAGTGGCAGCTTCTCTTTGGCTTTTCTGGACCTTGAATGGCATCTAGCATACACTATCCTAGGTTTGAGAGGACACTTCGGTGGCTTTATCATACAGCCTTTGTCCATTACAGGATGTAAAGCCTATGGGCTGAAATGGGCTGCTTTGCTTAGCCTGGTCCAGATTAAGATCTGGAACATCGTCTTTTCTTGTGATGTACCAACTGTGATGCATGTGCTGGAAAAGAACTGTTGTCTTGTAAAAGCAGAGTCATCACAGTCAATAAATGCCAAAGGAAAATCAGTAGCCCTGCCTCTTACTATGATTATTGGGATGATTATGTACTTTAACCTTTTTAAACACCAACCGTTAAAAAAGAAAGCATGGATTTGCTGCAGAAGGGAGTTGGTTAAATAGATCTGCACTACTTAATCCTCTCTGTATGAAACAAACATCCCTCTGAGTGGTCTGAAGAGAGTACTGCCTCTGTCATGGTCTCAGCTGGAGATTGTCATCACCTCTTACGTATGCTAGCAGCATATGCTGCATCGAGCTGCTTTGTGAGCTTGCTCCCTAACGTGCTACAGCCAAAGTGAGCCAGGTTGCTTTAAACAGTTTCAAAAGTACATTTCTGCTAATCCAGTTCATATCCTGTGCAGTGGGCTAGGAAGCCTTTGCATGAGCACTTCAGCTGATCGCCGGGAGGAGGAAGCAGGAGAAAGGTGATAAACAGTTGCAGGTGCATTTGGGAGCAGTAACCACTTCAAGAAGCACAGCTGGAGCTAGAAGTGTATCCTGAGCTTTCATCTCCATTCAGCATTGCACAGCTGTAATAACAAGGCTAAAATCAGGCAGGCTTAAACCTGACAAGGATCTGTTGGGATTGGTGGTGGATGAAGCAGGAGTTGTTTGAGAGTAGGTTCTGGCTATAGATCTCAACCCATGTGATCCAAGTTCTACAGCAACGATACTGCTTCAGTCTAAAAGTATTCATCTTGGGGAAAAAAAGAAAGAAAAAAGAAAAATCTCTTACTGCATAATTTTTAAGCACTTTTCATGTGTGTGTGCTCTGGACAGGAGATTTTAGAAGTAAAAATATCCTGTTTCGGACCTCTTCAGGACACAGCCAAAAATATTCACTGCTATTTTCCCCCTCATCTTAATACCTTACTGTGAATGCTCCAGGTAAGAGGCTACACGAAGTAACTAATTACAAGGAGATACTCCTTAAGCAGTCTTGACCCTCATAAAAACCTTCCCCACCGTGGTCATCTTTCTTCCTGAATAATACATTACCCATATGGTCTTACTGATGATTATACAAGCTGGCCAACCTCATTTGTTTTATGTGCTTATCACTCACATGGCTATTGATTAAGTGCCTTCTCCTTTTCCCTTCAAAACTGAAGGCACATCTCTGCATGGTCTCAAACAAGGTAGGATCAAACTCTAGCATAATACTTTCTAAAATACCTTGCCCATGAAATGCAGTTTTGTGTGCTGGGGGAATAGGAGGCTTCCCATCAACTTTTATGACAGGTAAGTGAAGCTAACACTGGATTCTGACCTCTCTTTTGTGTCAGGAGAAAAATGCTTACGGCGTCTGCAACTTCTGCTCGTAAGAGGTGCTGAGCTCAGCGGGGTGAGAAATAACTTGAGAAATGAAGTAGATATTCTCTTATTTCAGCATTAGTATCAATCGGAGATTTTCAAAGAAAATGCTTTTCTTCCAGATCAACTTGATGTAACTTTGACATGAGAGCTTTCTCTATTGACCCTGATGGTGTGTTGGAGCAAAAAGTGATACAGGTCACTTGCAACCTGAATTATTCCATGACTCGGTGAAAAAAACTGAGAGGAAATGGCTGGGGCACCTTTTAGTCTGGAGATCAGAGAGAACTTTAGGCTGGAGAGAACAGAACAGCAGCCGCCCCTGGGGTGGGGAGGGTGAACAAGAAGAGGTGAGTGCCCTGTGGTTAATGTCACTGGGAATAACGTTAGATACACACCCTGGGGACATCTCTCTGTGCTGGTGTTTGCAGCCCAACTAATGTGATTTTGGCCATTGCTAGTGAAAGACTGCAGGCTTTGTGCTGACCTGACACCGCAAGGTCTCCGGACGTCTCTGGGCTTGCCGTGCCCCGAGCCGGGTGTCCCTGTGATGGCAAGTGTCCCATGGCCAAGGACTCGTGCCCGACCTGCCTGAGCTCAGCGCTGGGGACACCCTGCATGGCCAAGGGCTGCCGCCCCGGGCAGGCACTGCCCAGCAAACACCAGATCTTTGTGTGCCGGGACTGGGCGCTGGGCAGCTCTGCCGCTGGTGCTGGGAAGCGGGGAGGAGGGAGTGGGTGATGGGGAGACGCGGGATGAAGATACCTCTGAGGGGGACCCAAGAGTGAGGAGGAAGAAACCCCACCATGGACAATGGACATCAACCTGTGCCAGGGAAGAGCTCAGGGTGGTGATGACTTGTAACATCCCCACCCCTGCTCTTTCCATCCTGCTGGGGAGAGACTGGAGCTGTCAGCTCTGGGACGAAGAGGAACGCTGGCAGGGTTGAGCAGCACACCAGAGGTAGGGGATGGATACTGGAAAGGTGGGAATGTCTCTGTATAGCAGTTATAACTGCATCATTAATGAAACTTTATTGTACTAATTCGATCATTTGGACTATTAGACTGTTAAAACATTAGTCTAAGAATAAATTATTAGCTCATATATATGGTCTTCCCTTTGTCCCATAACAGGATTTTGACAGTATTGCTAAGCCCTTTTATCACTATTGGAGAGAAATGTGCCTTGCTGGTGTGCAGCACATCTCATCTTGAGAAAGACATCTGAAACAGGGCAGACAAATCTCATTCTAGAAGTACCCATCTCTCTCCCCTGATTTTAAAGAGCATCAAGACAGGTGGCTCAGAGGGTGATGTTTGCACTCAGATGGGAGAGGTTAGGTGAGATAAATCCCTTGCTGGGTGAATGGATTTTCACTTTGACTTCAGGAGAGATGTGAAGAGTACTCTGGGGAACCTTTCCTGGTGGAAGTGTCGTTAAATCCAGCATGTTGGAGTGCAGATAGTCCCTATACTTCATTCTTCCCTTGACCTTAAGTATCATAGAAAATATCTAAGTCTATCTTAGGAGCCTTTGCTGACAGCCTAAAAACGGCCACCCATGTTCCTAGCAAAGAGAAACAAGCTGCAGAGAGATTTGGAGATTAAATTTCTTGGAGTGGAGAAGTAAATCCAGATCCATCTGCCATGTCCCTGATGGAATACTTTAATACCACCATTTGCCTGCTTCTTTGGGAATCCCTCATCTGTGGGTCTTTTAAGTGAAACAGGTCTAAAATTTTTTTTTTTCATTTTCCTGGAAATTTCTGTAAAATGAGTGTATCATTTGTCAAAAAAAAGCCAGCCCTCCTCACCAGACACACCAGGACATCATGCTTAGCTGATAGCAAACATAGTCTTTGATATAATGCCAGATTATGCAGAGAAATGCACATAAGGATGCTTTTACCAAAGGAGAAGCCACTTCAGGATTTTTTTTGAGGACACTTATGGCTTGGAACAAGAAGGTGAGATACTATTTCTGGCTCCATTACTGTGCTCTTGTGTGGTATGGGGCAAACCTCTGCTCTTGGAGCCACATCAAGGCTGTTCCCCTAGTCAATGAAGACAAAGAGAGAGGCCATTTTCCCATCCTAAGAGTGGTCACCAACAGAAAGTGGTAAATTGCCCTGGGGTGAGGGTGTCTGTTTATCTACATGTCCTGCAATGGGAATTTGATGACTTTCTTAAGCTACATACCTTATTTTTAGCTAACTAGATGAATGCCCCACTGCATCTCAGCCCCAGTCCTCTAGAGCATGCTTCCAGCAATGTTGTATCATAGACGACTGGTATGGGCGTGATTGATAAAAGACTGAGCTTGTTGGTAATGACACCACAGAGCCAACGCAGCAGACAGTCTATGTTGAATCAACCAGACAAAGACCCTGGAAACTATTAGGAAATATGTCTTTAGAGAGCAAAAGAAGGTATCTGAAATAACAGATAATAAAGAGAATGGGTATATATCTTATTCTGAGTATTATAGAGAAGTCTAAGCCTCTTCCTGAATGAGAGCAGCAACGGTAAAGTGAGAAACTAAATGCTGAGTTTGGTGAGTCCATAGCTAACTTGTGAAACTGGCTGCCCCGCTATGTCAAGAAGACCATGAATTTAGGTCTCAAGGGAGGACTAGAGTGTGAAGGAGAAGAAAGGTGGGAGTTTCTTTAGATTGGACAAGCATAAGGGAGAGAACCCATCACAACTCCAACCGGAGATGAGGGAGGAACTTCTTTGGCTGGGAAATTCTTCTGCCTTGAGACTTCTCGTGCTGCCTTTGAAAGCACCTGGAGGGTGTAGCAATCAGAAGTAGGTAACATTTCAGTATCAGCCACTCAGAAAAGCCCTTAACCTGGCAAATTTTACATTCCTGAAATATTCCTGATAGCTGTTATTTTAAAGGGTGAGCAAGAAAAGGAAGCACGTTCATGAATCGATTCCGTAGAAAGAAATCCTGCAGAATTAGCAGAAGGGGAAAAGGGAGTTACCATGACAACCACCTTCACCACCACCACCAGCACTACCACTGACTGCAGCGTGTGAAAACACAGAGAAAAGGAGTAGTTCGGGGTACGCGACCCTGTGTGTGTCTAGGGGAGAGGGTGTCTACCTAGGAAAAGGACCAGGAGAGCTACCAGTGAACAAAGTAGCCTGCCACAGACGGCTCTGAGCCACTTTTGGGAGGAGAGGTGAGGTCCAGAAGGTGGACTGGGGTCTGGTGAGGCATGAGGTCTATGTCCATGGGGCTCAGCAGGGCATTGAGGAGATGTGCATGTAGCTGTGTTGGTCTGGCCCAGAGGATACGGAGATCTTCCCAGATCTTCCCTAACTCTGCATCACACCGTGCGGTCCAGATGCTCATTCTCCATCTTCATCGTCCATGGGAGCGTGTCTCAGTATTCATCCTGCACCCAGCACTGCGGTCCCAACTAGATGCATTTAGCAATAAAAACTCCCCAACTACCACCATGGCAAATTGGCCATTCCCTGATCACCCCAAGAGGGGCTGATGCTGAACTCTTGCCTTCTATCTGGAAAGCTACTAGCAAGTACATAGCCTCAGTCTCTTGATGAGCATTATCCAAAGGGATTTCAATCAAAATAATTCCCAGGGGTTAATAAATATACAGCAATACCTGCAGGGTTGAAGTAAATCATTTTCTGTGTATTGTTCGAATGTCATTGTTTTACTGCCATATAAACACATATATTAAAGGGGGGAGAATCGGCAGCTGTAAGTAATACATAAAGGTTTGTATAAAAATGAATTATGCAAATATGATCTCTCTTTTCTTGTGAGTGCAATAATAAAAATGTAAAATAAATCTTAATAACATGTCTCTGACTTAAAATGCTAAAGGGTAAAAGGGGAAGGGGGGAGGGTCAGCGCTGTTGTTTATTATTGAATTCAGTGCTGAATCCAACATGCCTAATGTTCTTGGAGAAATTGAAACATCTAATGTCAAATAAGATCTCCATGGTCTAATTCTTCATTCAGAGCCCTGGGGATAATGTATCCGATGTGACAATCCAATAAGCTTTCACATCTTCATCCATTTGTTTTCAGGGAGCCCTCACACCTCTGCTTAAAAAGTAAAAAATATCTTTAAAAAGTCATTATTTCTTACATTGTAATAAATTTCACTGGAACAATAGATGTAATTTAAAAAAGGGGAGGGACAAAAAAAGGGGAGAGAGACTGGATGATAGATTGTCTACAGCTTTAATATACAGGATACAGACTATCATCTATCTATCTGTCTATCTACATATCTGTCTGTCTGTCTATCCACCTATCCATCTTTATTATTGTAGTGACTTCTATTCCCTCCTGAATGGATGTTGTAGAGCTGCAGCTTTGCTGGCGAAATTTCGCTTTGTAACTCACTGCGTTTCTTCAACTCCGAGGTATTGCAGGGAGGCCTGAGACTAAATAAAAAGATCGATGAGGCAGGCCAGCATCTTCTGCTGTGGGTAGTACAATCCCACCATGGAGTCGTCAAGAGATAATTGTCGGGTCTCACTCTATGCATCGCTGATCTAGCCAGGGGCATGGTGACTACATCCCTTGGAGGGAAATATCTTGAAGTGTGAGGGGAGCAACAACCTGCCCTGGGGTAAGAGGAAGGCAGCAGGGGAATTGGACTGAGCTGTGCTGAATATCCACCAACGCTGTTTGGTATTAAACGGTCTGGATGAAACAAGGCTTTTGTGGAGGGGAGTGGGAAGCAGGATGCTGGTGTAGAGAGATTTGGGGACAGCAGTCTGGGATCTGCCCTAAGTGTCAGACTACTTCGAACTTTCCCAGCTGGACATAGGATGCAGGACATGCAGGCAGAAATAGTTTTGAGAGACTTGCAAACCCCCTTTTATTCTTTGATGAGGTATTGTATCACATTTGGTGACAGCAACACCATAGGGCACCAATGGCAGTTTGCAACCCCAGATGGGCATGCATGTTAATGACTGGTAAAAGCAGCAGAGATCTGAACAGGACCTGAGTCTCCCTTGGGGGTGGCATTTCATGTTGTCCCATGGAGCTGAGATCAACCCTATTCATCTGTTTTCCTGCGGTGAATTTTTACCACTTTTGGTGGTGCAATTTGCATTATTATCTGCCAGGTAGGAGCCGGACTGCAGGGTTCTGCTGCTGGCTTTATCTGTGTTTCTTGCTAATGGAGAGGATGAGAAATTAGAGGAGGACCTCTCATCTGTCATTGCACTTTAAGGCTAAGAATATGCTCTGCTATCAGAACTGCCCCACATTAGCACATACACATCAAGGTAAACAGCAGTTGTTAGTTGTCTTTGGCCAACATGCAGATCTGTCTGTTCCTTGGCACATTAACAAAGTATTAATTTTTCTTTTCAAATGTATTTTTCCTGCCAAATGCAGGAGTAATCCTGACACTGCCTTGCACCCTAGGCTTTGGGGCTTAGGTCAGACTCAAACGGGGGTTGTGAAACAATGAACCAGCACTAGGCTTTCATTTGGAAACCCAGAGCTATGCAAAGCTCCAGGGTGCAGGGGTATTGTAGCAAGCTTTGAAACAGAGGTGAGGCTTACTGAGAACTTTATTAAAAATGAAGAAGTTGAGAATGAACCCGTGGCCTCTGGTCTGGAGTGGATTTGGCCAGGGATTTCAAATGGAGGATTTGGATAAATTGGAAAGAAAAGCTAGTTTGTATAAACCTAGGTAGAATAGGACAATGTTTTCAGTAGATTTCATTTGCAGCAGGGATGGGGGCAAATTCTAGACTCTCTGAGGAGTCCTGAGGCTCAGCCCAAGGCAAATCTGTGGTCACGATCCAGGAAGACATTATGGTTTAAAGTTCAAAGAAGCCCAGTTTCCATGAGGAAACCAAGATTGCTTTCTCAGGCCTTGGACAAGGTTTCAAACGGTCCAGAGCATCACATGTTCTGTGTAACACACCTAGTTAGTGGTTATTCATGTTTAGAGATGGGTCCTGTAGTTTGCAGAAGACTAAATAAGGGAACTATTACTCTGGAACGTGATCACTGTGTGACTTTCCCAACCAAAGCTGTGTGTCTGCCTCTTGGTGAGCAGTGGACAGTGAGGGGCCCTCTGGAAGATCATATGGGCTGAAAGTGAGTCTGGGAAGAAGACACAGTGTTTCTTCAGTTTCTGGTGATAAATGCAGTGTACATCTCCCATACTGGACTGTTCCGTTTTTCTACCAGCAAACAACATGTGTTCCTTTGGTACTGCCACATCATCTGGCCTCTAAAAACATATGGAAACCATGGCAGAAGAAAGTAACCAAAGACAACAAGCCAGTGTCAAGGGATGTTGTGTTGAGGGAAATGCTTTCTTGTTCCAAGAAAATAAGAGCGAGGATTTCCCTAAGAAAGTCTTTGCCATGGGATTTAGGGGGGTTATTCTGTTTTGTTTTGCTTTGCTTTGCTTTGTTTTTACTGGGAGAAGGGGAAATCCCAGCTTGGTCTTTCTTATTTTATTTCTACAAAAGGCTGTATGTTTTTGAGTGACCTCGCATGTACTAGTGTTTTACAGAAACAAACACAGACATATCATTGAGGTGTCTGTCTCAGCAGACTTCTCCTTTAGATCAAGTGCTGTCAGCCTGTTTTTCTGAAGTGGGAAGGGTGAGCATTAGAGATTTGGCTGCCCACTCTCACAACACCTTGTCAGGTCCCCAGCATGATATGCACAAGCTGAGCCCATCCATAACATAGGAATAACTCCCCTTAAGATTGTTTATCAAGAAAGTCCAAGGAACTTACAATTTTCTCATTACACCTGTATTTTTTGCCGCTTCACGTGAGCTGTGTGTTTTGCAGTTGATTGTAAACCTGGGGGAACAGGAGAGGAAGACAGCAGGGAAATAGCCACATAGACTGAAAATAAAACAAAGCTTTTCTAGACCAGAATGACAGCCTGCACACTGACTGCCAAGCAGGGCCAGCAGTGGGCATGGGCACAGCTAGGCTGTTGCCCTGTGCAAACCCATCGATGAGGATAACAAAAATTGATGTGGTTCCACTGAATGGTGGAAGAGTTCCCCTGTGCATCGTTATCCCAAAGGAGCCAGGACTAAACAAGGGGTTTGGCCCCAGGTGCAGACCTCCTGACTTGCGTGCTCAGCCCTGCACTTTGCCTGCAGCATTTCCTCCAATTTCCTAAGAATGCCGTGCGGTATCAGCTACATCACAGCAGGGCAGCAAAGAACTCTGAGGGCTGGAAGTATTCCCGCTGTCTCAGTGGGGCCGAGCACGTGGGTCAGTGGTGGCAGAGGGAACTGAGGTGGTTGAGGAGTGGGACCTCACGTACAAGCTGCAATGCTGTGGATGTTTAATAGTTAGGGCTGGGGACCCTTCTGCTACCAGTGTCTTAAGTTTCCCTGGAAGGAGACTGCTGGCAAGACCCATGAGATGCAAGACCCTGCATGACTGAAGCAACCCTGAGGATGTCTTGAACCTATTAAAGCAGTTGCTCTTTAATTGTTGTCTGTTTTCATTTTCCTCCTTGCCTTCTGCTTCCCTAATTTATTGAACTTTTCCCTTTTGTTTAAATCCTGAAGTGTGAAACTATTTTTTTTTTGTGCACAGTCTGATAAAGATGATCTTGGCTTGTGCTACCATTTTCCAATCTCAGTAAAAATCCCAATGCAATGGGACCTCAATTTTGGGGGGGGGCATTCTTCTATAGACCAGGAATCTCTGTGTTTCTTGTCCCTGCAGACAGTCCAGTGAGCCATGAAATGTCGTCTTTGTCCCGGGCAACCAAGGGTGGTCCTTGGAGGAGGAATATCCCCTCATTGGCATTGCACAGAGAGAAAGGCAGTAAGAGAATGAGCCAAGATACAGACTCACTGAAAGAGGAAATAATTTTCAAGCTAAGAAAACATTTCAGCTTTGCAATGCACATTCATATATATGTATGGACTTCCATCATTTGCACATAATTTAGCAAAACCAAGAGGGAAATCCAGTGGAAGGATTCAAACTTGTAAAAGAGCCATAATTTTCCTCTGAATTGTGACTGAATAGTTATTATTTGCTTAGGAAGACTTTTTTTCTTTTTTTTTTTCTTTTTTTTTTTCCTTCTCCTTTATCATCTCATTAATGTTAATGCAACCTCAGCTCGATAAAAATGGGAAGATAGGGCAATAGCAGTTTAGCAAATTTATTTTGTGAGAGTAGTATCTTTAATTTGTGTAAATGATATTCACTCTGAGAGGACAGCTGTGCAAAATTAGCATCTCCAGGCCCCATTAACTCCAAGTGAAAGGATCTGGGCAAGGATGACCAATGGGAGATGAAGAAGGTTTTTGACTTTGTTTCTTGCTTCCATGGGGAAGACTGAAAGGTGAGTGCCAACCTGGTGAAACCATGAGAAGGGAAATAAAACCGGAGAGAGGGAGTGCAATCCTACTGTTGGAGATACAGGGCAAGAGCAACTGTAGGGCTCTAGGGGAAGAGCCCTGCTCTTTTCCTCTGTTTTAACATTAATTTTGCACTGTGTGTGGCTGTTTGGTCCACTGGGTCTTAGGGCCAGCTGAGGCATGGCTATTTCTGTGGTCCCAGGACAAGCTATATGTACCTTGCAGGAGATTGCATTGCTGAGAGTCTTGGCCCCCACTGAATGAGAATCAGTGCAAAGTGCGTTGTGGTTCCCGTTTAGGTCACTTTCTTTTGCTTCCTTTCTGTGGAAATCCTGTGTGGGATGGAGAAGACCATGATATGGAGTCAGAAGGAACCTGGACACAACTAAACCTGAGCAGTCAGACCTGTTCCCCGATGTACTAAATGGGAATTGGGTGTTGCCCTACTGTAACCTTTATCTTTACTTTTTATGGGCTGGCAATCTCCAACTAGCTGACACCCATCTGATATCTGGCCTGCAGCTCTCCAGTGGGTATCTGCTTTTCTTCCAGGTCTGAGTGTGTTTCAAGCTTCAAGTTCACTTTTTTGTGGGTTCAAGTGGCTCAGAACGTTGCTTGTGCATATGGGAAGGTCAGGAGAGCACTGGAGGCACAATTCAAGCAAGTTCAGGATTTTCTGCCTAGAGCTTCGGGTCAAATCTCAGCTGCCAGAAGCACAGAAAATCCTCCAAATCCATTGTGGCAAAACTTCCTAGAGGCAAAGATGGTAGATGGATTCTTTTCCCTCCCTTTTTCCATGCTTATTCTAGCTATCCAAACCCTACCTACTCTTGGTGGAGAGAGAATCCCAAGGGTGATTCATCCACCACTAGTAGCAAGCCCTGTTTCCCCTCCCAGTTATAAACCTCTCTTGATTTATAGCTGTGAAGGACATTCAAGCTGGTAGCATGGTATTGAACCCACTTAACTTCATATGTGTCTAGTGTAGATGCCCCTGTCTGAATTAGCCTCTCACTTGTCTCCTTTTACAGTCAATGGAAAGGGATGGATCCCAGAGGTCCAATTTGTCTTCCCAATCTAAGAACCACAGAATAATTAAGGATGTAAAAGACCTTGGGAGGTCTCTAGTCCACCCCTGTCCGCCCTCCCAAATGCAGTGACATTTAGATCTGGATCCCTAAGGTCTCACCTAGCCAAGTTCAGAATACATCCATGGATGTAGAGCCTGCAGAGCCTTTGGGCACCTGCCCTGATTTTAGCTGTCAGCCTTAAGACAAAAGGAATTGTGCTTAATGCTGACTTTGTCTTTGAAGTAGTTGTAACATCAACCTTTGGAGACTTGATTTGATGGAGATGTCTGCAATGGAGGTGGGATTCAGTTCAGATTCAGATGCCAAGAGTGTCCACAGTTCAGATGGCCCCCCGTGAGCTGAGTGTCTGAGTTCTCCTCATAGCCTGTGGAGATTTAGCCACACAGTCATTGCAGGTTCACTGACCAAAATAGGCATCTACTCTAGAGTAAGATGGATAGTGCCCTGAACTCCTCTGTCCATTTGAAGTGCCTAAAGATCTTCAGCACACTAGGATGGAGCTGGCAGATATGAAGCAGGGCTTTAAGGTCTTTATCCTTCTGCAATGACAACTGGAAGCCAGGTGGGATAGTCCTCAGTATATAAAATGACAAGAGACCCCTACATTTACCCAGCTGAATCCCACTCCTGCTGTCTAAGCATCCTGGGATTGATAGAGTTGTCTGCAGATAGGCATCTAGTGCTATGTGAGGTGACCTGGGGTATGCGAGACATCCATACAGGGCTGGCTGGTAGGGAACAAGACATACAAGACATTCATGTGCTTCTGAGTGTCAGACGGGATAACCCAGTGACTCTGGGACACAATACCTCTGAGAGGGCAGCTGAACAGATTGCCAAAACGTGAGCAAGTAATTTTTTCTCTTTCATATAAGAGGAACTGAAATGGTCCAGAGCTGCGTACAGTAGAAGCCCTGTTCCATAAATTCTGTTGCATCCCTGTGACATGGGCAGATGAAGGCCCCCATCCTGTTTTTCCTTTTCTTTCCATCTGTTTTTCCTTTTCTTTCCATTCTTAGTGTTATCCGTCAGGACTACACCATCATCTTCCTGTCACAGTACCACATCCAGCTCTTCCTTCCTACTTCTGGGGGAAGCCAGTTGCCATTCTCTTTAATAAAAGAAAAAAAAAAAAGAAGAAATGAAAGGTAACAATTATCCTTTTCAATCAACATTCATATGAATGGTCTCTAATAATAATAGCACTTAACACTCTTGAGCTCCAAAGTACTTTTCAGACATTAACTAATGAATCAAGGATTCAGGGAGGAAAGGCTTGGAGCTCATCCATCTTGAGCTTTCAAATTGTCATGGGATTCAGACTAGGGCTCCTGCAACTACAGGAGTCGGAGAAGCCAGGGGTCTCTATTGCTGGAGACAGAGGAGACTCTTCAGTAGTCCTGGGATCTTTGAACACTGGGTGTGAATCCAGTTTGGGTTTCAGGAGCTCTTCATTTTATTCTATGGGAAAAGAAAGACCAACTCCACAAGACTCAGAGTTCATGTGAAAGCTGTCAAATGTCCAGTGTAGTGCACGTCTGTACATACTGATAGGGCTGTTTCTCAGGGTCTCCTACTGCTGCCTATAACTGTGACTATAACTGGATGCCATTATGGCATTCATTTGCACTCCTGACCTGAGTCTTAGCCTTGTTGAGAGTGTCACTGTTGATGAAGTCATGAAGAGAAGGAAGAGGGATGACTGATTCAACACAGACTCAGCTATTATGTATTTGGCAATGATGTGGTCTCCAACCAGTAAAAAGACCCTACAATTCCAGGATAGAGGCACTGTGCAAGGGGAGGGCGGGTAGGACTTGCATAGGAGGATTTACAATCTGCATAGACAAGGGCTAATACAGAGAGACTTAACCCAGCAAGGGACTTCCTCAGTCATTGAAAATTAAGGCTGCAAAGAGGTTAAGAGATAGCAAGACAGGGTCATTTCCACCTAATTAGTTCCTGACAGATGCATGTCTTTAGTCTTTCAAGGGTGGCAGCTCTACCCACTGCCATCACCTCCTAGCCAATGTCTGTAAACATGCCAATGTCCCAGAAGACAGTTTCTTATTCTGAACCATCCTTGCTGTTCTTTAAAACAACCGTTTCTTGCTTTATCCACTACTGACACAGGAGAGAGATTTTTTTCCCTTCAAATCTGAAGCAGCCTTCTCTGGAGCAGCAGACTTTTACCAAATCCCATTCTCACCCCATCTACCTTCTTGTCTCATTTTTAGGAGCACCTCTCCTCAATGACATTTCTCCCAAACCTCTGCTCATATTAAAAATCTGTGGCAGTGACAGGAAGAAACCTAATTCTTCTGCCTTTAAATTCTCAATCTTGCTGAGCCTTTAGTTTTGTTCTTCTGTGTTAATGTAATGGAAAGAGAGGAGCTTGAGACACCACAAACACTCTATTTCCATACTTAGGTAGCTATGCTATTTACTGTTCAAGAGAGATGGAAAAAAAGAAAGGGGGAAGGGAAAGGAGAAAGGAAGTAAGGAAAGAAAAGGAAGCACCACATCTTTAAATGAGTGGTTTAAGAAAGTATTTCCCCATGGATAGATATTTTACAAGGACTAGACCCAAAGTCTAGCCACAAAGTCTGTTCAAGAGCAGGAAGTATACAGAAAAAAACATTTTCAACAGTCCCATGGTTTTGCATTTTGTAGTCAATGGAAAACAATAGAACTAGAGCAGGGCTAACAAGGTTGCCTTGATTTTTGTGGGGAAATGTTGAAGGTGTGGGGTAAAATCCAAAGCAAAGACTAACTGTTAACTCTGTCATAGAGAAGGAAAATTTGGCACTTGGAGAAGATGGAAAGGGGAAAAGAAGAGACTAAGCCCTTTCAAAAGTGAAGGAAAGAAGGGAAGAAAACCCACTTTCGCAGCTGATGAGGATAAAGCTGAGAAATGATAAACCCTTTAAAACAGCCTTTAGTTCACAGTATAATTGGATTTCATGTTTTGGCAGCAAGATGTGATTATTCCCTCCTAAATAAAACATTCTTCCTGTGAATGATGACCGTGTAGAATTACCATGGCTAAGGAGTTTAGTAAGGAAGATGCTTCACTCGTCTCCCATTTCCTTCACCCCGGGATCTCAAAGCACTTTGCAAATGGTAATTGCAAATATTTCTGATCACTTTGTACTGCCGTTCCCACTTTGCCGATAGGGAGAATACGGAACATCATTTACCGATATCCTGAAGTTTGCATAACAGGTCAGAGAGCCCTGTACTCTTAACTGCTGCCCAGTCCTTCCATCATGACTGTATTGCATGCCACTGAAATACTGATCTTGCTATGATGGAAGACCAGTTCACCACTCCTGATAATAGATTATTACGAAGAAGGTCCCAGATGTGTTTGGGTATTTCAGCACTGGTGTTTCTGCCTCCAAAATTACTTCAATAGTCTATAGTTAATAAGAAATCCAACTGCATTAGAAGAGTTCGTTTCATGAATATTAAGTATCTTTTACTGAGCTCATTTCTAGTTTTCTGCGCTTCTACAGGTGCTATGAAGAGGAACACAGCGGGGCAAAGTGATTTCCCACTACAACTCAGTGTACACAGGTCATTTTTTTGTCACCCATTTAGTTTCTTTCTGAACTCCACAGTTCAGAGCTTGCAGTGCCTGGAACTTATTGAACATGGTACATCCATGCTGGACTGTGGAAGAAATTGCACATTTTTTGCCATTGCCATCACCTTTTCCCTTTTCATATTCTCTTGTTGGCCTGTCTCTGACAAATCATCCCAGGATTCTGCTGGATTGACTCCAAATCCTGGCATTCATAGACATGTGGAAAGATAAGGAAATGTACAACTCGCTGAACTCAATCATAAACATTATCTCAAACAACAATTATGCTAGGAAACTGGCCAAGATGTGGTATGGTCAGAGTTATGCTCCAACACAGACAGAGTAGAGATTGATAGGCACCACAATAATCAGAACAAGTCCATTTCTTGGCCAAAATTATGCATTCTTTTTTGCAAAATCTGCATGGAAGCCATGCAAAACTGGGTATGACGGTGCAGAGCTCTGATGACATAGCCCCTTGTGAAAGCTAGAGGCACTAAGGAAGCGAAAACTAGCACTTAAATGCCTACCAGGCTGGGCTTGGACATGTCGAGCATATTAGACTCTCTTGATCTTATGGTTGACCTAGGGTCCAGAGATGATTATTAAGCTTGCTTAGCCAGAAGAAGGAGGCAATTTTACGGGCTGGGAAACTAATAAAAGGACTCTCCTGTTTGCTATAGATTCTGCCTCAGTCCTAGTGAACAGGCAAAGAATTTTCCCTGCTGGGAGTTGGGTCTGCATCAGTCCTCTGCTCTGTCAGTCTCTGCAGCCAAGTCTCCACAGAGTAACCAAGACTGTTACACCATTCCTCCTTGCCTGTGCAACACACGGCAGCCTTAAACTTACATCTCAATGTCCTCCCTCGAAATCCTCCTTTTCAGCCACTGACCACTTTTCCCAGTGAGGGTGTCAGCTGTTCAAGTCAGAAAGTGATGCATCGAGGAGGGGAAGAGCTGCAACATTTCAGAAAGCTTACAGGCCTGTTCCTGAACCCAAACAGTCTACCCTGTAGCTGCAGCAGCAACTTGATAAAGAGCAAGATGCTATATAATAGCTTAAAGCAGAAAGTGTGAATACTAAGAGAGACACACACATGCAGAGTATAAAGCACTGAGATAAAATGAGGGTAGTATAAAACCTTAAGACACACAGGAACAAACTTGAACTGTGGTTCTCATTGCCTAAATGAGAAAAACCTATAGGAAAGCTAGAAATAAAAGAATAGCTCAGTAATTGAAATTTCAGGACAACACAAAGAAGCAGACTGTAATTTACCATAGGTAAACAACCTCTCTCCTCTTACAAATCACCCCTGTGACACACATCTTGTAATCTTTATGGATAGAAGCCTAGCAGCGAGAATATATGGCTGTGTGAGAGCGAAAAACCTCAACATTTGTTTTTCCTCGCAGTCCTAAGCACTGCTTATAGGATGGATGAGGAGGAGGGTAGAGCTGGTCTTTGGATTTCAGTTCCCTGAAGTCAAAGTGCTGAGCTGCAGAGGTGAAGTGACTGTTCTGAGAGTCAACAGGTCATAGTGGGATGCTCAGGAGGGGAAACTCTCCTGTGCATTTGTACCTGTCGTACACGACACAAGCTATGTCAGTCTTGGTGCTGATTTGCACAGGTTTTTGAAGAGTGCCAGGTAAGGGCTGGAGGAGAAAGGAAAAGCTGAGTCCCTCTTCTAGTGAGTCTGAACTAGTGGCCCCAGAAAAGAAACTTCGGGGGAAGATGCTCCAGGCAAATTTCCTCAGCCTTGCAGCTGAAAGCCAGCTCCTCCCTACTCCCGGCCTCAGCACAATGAATGCAAGGAGTCTTCCTGTTTTCTGAAGCCATCTCAGCACAGGTGATGGGGACATGCAATTTTGTTGCCAGGGACTTGAAGGTTGTCAGTCACTCATATTTTTCCATGGGAAATAGGTTGCAGCCATCACAGCTGGACCTGGGAAAAAAACAAGCAGTTGACCAACTTCACCACAAGCTTTGAATTTTAGGGTGTTTTCGTCCTGTCTGGTTTTGAACAAATTTTCTTTGTATCATTTTTAGAACTTTAGAAAAAGGACTTTTTAGGAGAGCTAAAATGATTAGGTGAGCTGCTTTGAGTGTTACCCACACTTCATTTCTGTGCCATAAGAGCTGAGCAGCTGTGTGTTTGTCAGAGCTGGGTCTGGGGTGGGAGTCCACATGGATATTCAGGTGCCAAGTGTGCAAGGCCAAATACACTAGTAAGCATTTCTAGACATGGGAGCCAAAAGGACCAGGAGTGTTGTGTGTGGTTGGGAAAAAAAACTTTCCTTACAGTTTCTGCTGGGATGAAGTTTGCCTAGTGAACTGGGTGCTGACCAGGAGTGAAATAAAGAGTTTGAAACAGACAAATCTAGAAAACAGATCTCACTGTTCCCTTGTCACAGGTGGGGAATGAAGAGGTGAAACACTCTCTGTGTCCCAAACCAGCTTCTTCCCAGTCCTTGTCCTCGCTTTTGATTTGTCTTCAGGGAGCTGCTTCTTTTGTGAAATACCTGTCAGTCCCAAAGGCAATGGTGATCCTCCAGGCTTTCTGAAGAATGAGCTACAATCTTGAGACAAGCAGTCCTGGCTCTGGGGAGGTACCACCACCACCTCTTGCTTGCTGGAGTCTCTCCTCTCTCCTTCTCTCCCTCCCTCCCACAGGTGTTTGAAACCTGTCTTTGACTTGGACAAGGTTCAGCCAGTTTTCAAAGAGTGCAAGAAGTCCTACCTGTTTTTTGGCCTTGGTCCCAATAGACTCACACCATTTCCCAGTGAGTTCCCAGTCCCATGTGCCGTCCTGTTTCCCCATTTGATTGTCAAGTGATGCATAACACCAGGGTTAGAAACGGCTCTAATGCTGTTTGCTGCTGCTGTGGATCAGCCGCTCCAAGCATGTCCTCCTTTCCCTCCCAGGACACTGGACAAGGGCAGAGTGTCTTTGTGCACCTCACTCACGTTTCCTTACAGCAAAGAAAAGTCTTTGCCTCTTCTTCCTCCTCTGCCCAGCAAGGTCATGCACAGACACTCTGCAGATTTCCTGCTCTGCAGATTTCCCACATCACCAGTTCTTTATCCTCTGTACCGAGAGGACAGATGATTTGATCAGGAAAGCTATTTTCCTGCAATGTAGATTATAATGGAAATCTGGAGAACAGCCCTGACTCTGAGTCTCCGCAGCTTTATCCTCTTAAAAGCACAAGCCAATTAACCTCAGCCTGCAGGGAAAGAACCCCCCTGTTAGCAGCTGGGTCTTGGAAAATGAGACATAGGGGATTTAAAATCACAAGGCTCTGAAACTCCAGCCCAAACATACAGCACTGCCCGTGCCTGTGCAAACCTCCGCAGTGGTGCCACAGCCATGGAGATGGGGCTCTACGCTCAGCATCTGGTTTGGCTGTCAAAACCCCTGCGGTGGTGGGGTCCATGCCAGGGGCTCTGCAGCTCCCCCAGAGGTTTCTCCACTGCCTTCAGGCTGCTGTGGGGCTTGGAGGGTCAGGCTTAGGGACTGGATTTCCTGGGGATGGGGATATAATTTTTGTGGAAGCAATTCGTGGAGGATGGTGTCAAGAGCTCTCTCAACTGGAGATGTTCATAGGTGATAAAAAGCAGCCCAAGGCCCAGGCTCAATGGAGAAATCACAGTAACGGTATTCTCACGAAGGGAACTGAAGAGCATAAAGACTAATTAGGTCCTAAGGGTTATACCATGAGGAGGCACCTCAGCTCATCCTGAAGAAGCAAAGATGCTTGGTTCCTGGAAAACATCTGTTTCTCTCTCATTTTAGGGACTCTGATTAGGCACCTGAATGCTGACTAGGTGACCCAAATCTGAGTGTCATTGATACTTCTTTCAGAAAAGGAACATGTCTCTTGAATGACAGACACAGGGCTTTTTCCACATCTCTGCTGGTCTTTCCCATCTGAATGTTCTCTGCTTATCCCACAAAACTCCTCTGCCATCTGATGTGCAACTTGCTACCCTGGCACCAACTGTTTCCTTGTGAGCTGGAGGGAAATGCAGGCACACATAAAATATCCTCTCATCAGACACCTCTCCCAAAGTCATGTTAACTACCTGTCTTTGCAATAGTCTGTGTTCCTTTAATGACAACAGCTCTTGTTTGAGATGTTAACATCTCCAGACATTTGACAAGCAGCTGAGTAAATGTCAACACCCTTCTAAAGGAAGTGTGGGATTTAAGTGAATTGTGCAGTGACTAGGAAATTGCAGTTGATTCTGGGGTGAGACTCACTGGTTCCTAACAGCTGAGCTAATGCCAACATTTTAGGGCAGGCAGCAAATACTACTGTACCCATGGAGATGAGAGATGGACACCTAAACGACCCTGCTCCTTCTGTCACAACCTATGTGGGTTTTTAATGATGGGCGAGATGATTTGGGGTTAGAGCACTATTCTGGAACACTGAAGAAATACATTTAATGCTCTATCACAGATGCCCTGAATAGCCTTGGATGGTGACTTTAGTGTCTGCTGGCCTCAGACCCCCACCCAAAAATTCCTTGCAAAGGTTTCCTTGGCCAGTTCTGCTCAGGAACACATTGTACATGCACTAAGAGTAGTCCCCTGAATAGCACACCAAAGAATTGCTTCAGCACAGCCTTAGGGGAAAGAAATCCTCCCTATTGATTGCAGTATTTCTCAAAAATACAGTATTTTCCATTTTGCTCCAAGTACTCTATCAGGCCTTTTCTTGTGACATCCTAGAGCTTCCAGACCCACAGCCCACACTGTTGTGGTCACTTCTCTATGACCACCTATTTGCCACCTATGTGGAATATGTGGGCTGGGGCTCATTTTGCTAAAGCTGGGAAATCAACACTGCAGGCGCTTTCCTCCAAGAAAATCTTCTTCATCCCTTTTTAGGGAGGAAAAGACTTTATTATGGAGCAATCCATCTCATCTGGAAATAGATACATGAAAAAGATGAGATGAACAGCTCCTGGACAATGTCTATTTCTCTCCTTTAATAGGTCCTGTGGGGAAATACCTCTGATAAATCACACCTGTTGCACCTAGCATCTATAAGGGAAAGAATTATACGATCACAGGGCATTGAACAAGGTTTACTGAGTCACAGAGCTGTTCCTGCATATTAGAGACATCTAGTATGAGATGGACTCGAGTAATGACTTTTCCGTGTGAATTTTAGGGGTTGTAATCAGGAAGAGCACACAAGGAGAATTGCTTCCCTCTTGACTTTTTTGATTCTTCATTAAGAGCTATCACTATTTTTAATGCAGAGCACAACAGACTGGTAGAACTCACTGCTGCAGGATATTATAGTTTACTGTGCCTTTAAATGGTAGTTGCATTAAAGGTTTGTGTTATTAAGCAATAAGTGCAAGCCAACTGTTACTATTGAGGGTTTAAAGTTTACTGAAGCTCATTTAAGCAAGACTAATATTAGGAAACATTTTCTAACAGCAAAGCTAGGAAGTGCTGCAACAGACTGTCCACGGGGGATGTGGAGTCTCCCTCCCTGGAGGGCTGCAAGAAAAGCTCCCGCAAACAGGCAACAGCACCAGTTTGGATATTCTTCAACCTGCCAGGGGCAGGGGGAGGCTTAAGTGATTGCTCAGGACCCTTCTCTGTTCTAATTTCTGGCAGAATTGAAGTCAGGTTTCAGCATCTTTAAGAAAAAAAAGAGCCACTGGATGGAATTGTAGAATAGCATAGGTTGAAAGGGACCTCTAGAGGTGTCTAGTTCAACCTCCAGCTCAAAGCAGGGCCAAATTCAACGCTGGACCAGGCAGCTCGAGACCTTGTGCATGTGAGTTGTAAAGATTTCCCATGTGGACTTTGCATCACCTGTGTGGGCCCCAGTCCTGGTGTTTAGCCTAATTGTGAAGATTTTTGTCCTTATTTCCAGCTGGAACTTCCCTCATTACAACCTGTGACTGCCACCTCTTGCCATTTTGCTCTGCATCTCCAGGGATGGTCCAGCTCTGCCTTTTCTGTCACCTGCTATAGGTGGTGGTTAGAAAGCAAATAGATGCCCTTGCAAGCTGCCATCCTTCTCGAGGCTGAGCAAACCCAGGCCCCTCAGTGTTTCCTTGATAAGCCACATCCTCCAGCTCGCTAATGGATTATTTCATCTGGCACCCCATGTAAAGGGGTCAGGGAGTTTCATCCAGCTCTCTCAGTCCTCACCCTGACTTGTGTTGGACAGTGCCTACCTTCCCGAGTGCCAAGGTGAGACCTGGTAAGAGCAAAGCTGGGGATTTCCCTTGGGAAGTGACCTAATGCTGCAACACCTTGTCCTCAGGCTTCACCGGGCTGGGCTTCAGCTGGGCTCGAGAAGGAGATGTGATACACCACTACGTAGAGATGGGAGGTGATAGTACCTGCTCTTGCAGCTTCTGTTGGTGCCACCATCAAAGGCAAAACACCAGCATCAGCTTCCATGCAAGCTCCCTTCCCAGAGTCCCAGAGCTGCCACCCCTCCACCACGCACTGTCAAGGGGTGTCCCAAAATCCAGATACTTGAGTGCTGTGTTTACTGCAGCCTCCATCCCTCCCTCCAGTTGCTAAGCGATATCTCTGCTCTCCAAAGTCACTGATACAGACCCTTGGCTGCTGCATTTCGCTATTCAATTTGCAATTTAAATTCTCTGACAGGCAGAAGCAACCAAGCTGTTCACTTAAGATTGCAAGAAGTTATATTGAAATCCAGGAAATCGCCAATGCCTCAAGCTCTTCATAAATTTCACTTTGATAGTAATAGAGACAGAGGTGGAAAGAGGGAAGGAGAGAGAGGAGGGAAGGAAAGAGATTTGTGCTTGTGTGTGGGAGGAAAGATGGAGCAGAGAAAGTGGGGAGCAATCACAGGGGAGGAGTTTCCCCTTTATTTCTGTTGGTTGTTGCATGTTCTGACCCCCAAGACCTGGTGCTTCTACTTGGGCAGGTTAAATGCCTTCCAGTAAAGTTAAATGCCCACTGTTCTCTCTTTTTCACTCCGGCTCTCCTTTATTTGCGATTCCTGGAGACAGAGTTAGGTCTCCTTCGCATCGTTTTTTCCTTTCCTATAACACCCACCCAGCGATCCCAGCACAAAAGACTGCAGGGACTTGTCCCTCCTGCAAGGCAGGGTGCTCAGGTCCCAGATGGCCACTGCCTGTGGCTCTCGGGGCCATCGGGTAGGGTCTGTAACTGCTGCCAGGGATGTTGTCCAAACCTGAATTGTGGCCACACAGAAAGAGGGTTGTGCTTCGTTACAAGTTATCTGGGTCCTCCTTGCACGTGTGGGATCTGTCCTGTGTGGGGAGGAGGAGAGCGGCATTTCTAAATCAGAGAGAAGCGTGCATGAATTATTGGGAATGGTGGCTCTGGAGAGTCTTGGGAAAGGGGACAGGGAGCTTCAGTGCTGGGGGAATGGGAAGATGAACACGGGCAGGAGTCGGGGTTGTTGATATGGGGGTGTGTCTGTGACGAGGGGCCCCTTCAAAGCCAGCCCTCCCCTTTCAGTCTCAGACATTTCCCTGCACTGAAATCCTCCTCTCTGTGGGCTCAGAGCCGTGGATTTTGAGGCCAGTAGAGGGAACCCTCCACCGCAGTTATCCCAAACCCCGCATCTGCAGGATGCGTGGGACAGCGGGGCTGGGGGGCACTGGGGGGGACTTTGCTCCCAGCTCCCTGTCTGCGGGACGGCAGAGCCAAGTGGTTGATCCTCCTCTTTCTCTCCAGGCTGTCAATGCCAGATTGAAGCAAAACCCCCTCGGTAAACGGGACCAGTCCCACAGATCTCTTAAATGCTTTGTAGACATCAAGTCCCCTTTGGTAATGCTAGAGAGTGACGGGGCAGAGGTCAGCCCTTGCCTCGTCATCAGGATGACTGACAGCCCCCTGCATTGGAGGGAAGCTATGGGTCAGGGAGGGGTAGGGACCATCCCTGAAGCCAGCAGCAGCAGAAACCAGGCAGCCAAAGCCCTCGTCTTAGCCGTGAGTCTCTAGCTGAGGGAGACTAATGCGATGAGTCTCACTGGAAGTAACTGGTAGAGAGTCACGTCTCTGTAGGGACAGGAGCGTGCCACAGGTGACATCCAGCATGTCAGATATACTTTCCAAGAGGCTGGTGTGGGCATTACCCTTTCCCCCTTCACTGCGTATTTCTCCAGCCCTGCGTCCTTTGTCTGAGGCACAGGACAGAGTTTGGGCAAGCAACACCAGGTCACTACAAGAAGGCCTCAGAAGTTTCTCATCACGACTGTTACCTAGGCAAAGTCCACCAGTTACATTCAGGGGAAGGAGAAGTCCCGAAAGCTTGGCAGACCTTTGTTTTTCACCTTCAGCCTCTCAAAGTGCCCTGTTCTGTGAAACCTTTCCCCACAGTCTCCAGCCAAAGTCCCAGAGGGTCTGCCCTCTGATTGTCATCTGTGACAATAAGGGACAGCCCTGGAGTTGCAGGCTGCTTTCCCTCCATTGACCCTGCATCAGAGAGGTTTTGTGTAATGCCTCTCAGGAGACAATTCTTCTTTTTTGCCTGGGACTAGGTGATATCAGGCTACAGACTGAATCTGATGGGCAGCAAACACAGCTCACTCTCTTGTATCCTTGGTTTCTAAGAGCTCCATAGGGTATCTCTGCATTTTTCCATCTTGAACACCTTGTGTCAGCAAGTCACTCCACTACCCTCAGGGCTGTGTTAAATAGAAGACCAGATTAAACTGAAAACAGCAGGGTGGTCAGCAGCATGCCCCTGCAAAGCAAAGCCTTCCGTTCTTAACTGCAATTTTGGAAATATAATAAAGGCTCCAAAAGAAAAAAAAAAAGTGCTCAGCCAAAAGAAGCTCATTTCTGCTTCCTCTTCTAACACTCTTCTGGCATGACTTTCTTGTTTACAAAAGCATGTTCAAAATGAAGGTTTCGTGTCACAGGTAGCACAGTGGGATGCTGGGCCAAGCTCCTAAGGATCTTCCCCCTCCTTCCCACAATTCAGAGAGGGAAACTTAGCTTTGCCTTGCTGGTGAATGCCCATCTGGAGCTACAGCACCAACATTCTTCTAGTGTTTTTCCTTGACCCTCTGTGCTGCTCACTCTTCATAGACCAGTAATGCAGATAGCTCCAGACCTTGGGCATGTTCAAGCTCCTCACAGGTAGGCAGCTCTTACCTCTGTCCCTCCAGAGCCATTTAGGAGCTCTTGAGCAGCTCTCCCACCACATCCTCTCCCCATCCTCTGCGTTACCCCATAGGGTCACCAGCCAGGTGATGCCCTGCTGAAGACCATCAGGACACCAGGATGGATCTCCTGTCTGCCTTAAAGGACCAGGGAAGAGGCTGGTTTTCATGCCTCCCCTTCCAGTGAGGTGTTCAATGGGAAGGGTAACAGCAGTGAGTGGAGGCAGGAGTTTTCAACCAGTTACCTTTTAGCCCTCATCACCTCACTCTGGCATTACTTTTGCTTCTTGTCCATCCTTGTTGGGCTTTATCATTCTTGAGGTCACTACCAAGAGCAGCGCACAGAGAGCACAGATGACCCCAGCACCACAGCCCAGACAGATGTATGGCTGTCTGCCCAAAGCCAGGCCCATCACCAATTTCAGATGGAGATCCCTTAGGAGGGTTTTGGACAGATTTTTGAGAGTTAATGGAGATCGGGTGGAATGCCGTTCTGGGTCCTCAGTCCTGACCACTGCTGTTTCTGATGGAGCTTGGTGGCCAGAGCTGGTGTCACACACAAGAGAGCTGATGTGTGCCCACCTACCTCTTTGAAGGACAGGGTCTGTTGGGGGGCACAAGCTACCTTCTGCCCCACATTTCCCCTCCATTTTTCTCTCTCCCCACTCTTGTTGTAGCAGTTCTGGGTAAATTTTCAGCCTGGATTCTTTTGTTTTTCTCAGGTGGCCCAAAGCAAAGAGTCACTAGCCCTGTGTCATGGTTTAACCCCAGCCAGCAACTAAGCACCACACAGCTGCTCGCTCACTTCCCCCCAGCAGGATGGGTGAAAGAATCAGAAGAGTAAAAAAAAAAAACAAAGCAAAATGAGGAGTTCATTCACTGCTTCCCATGGGCAGGCAGGTGTTCAGCCATCTCCAGGACAGCAGGGCTCCAGCACGCGTAATGGTGACTTGGGAAGACAAATGCCATCACTCCAAACGTCCCCCCTTCCTTCTTCTTCCCCCAACTTTATATCCTGAGCATGAAGTCCCTTGGTCTGGAATATCCCTTGGGTCGGTTGGGGTCAGCTGTCCCGGCTGTGTCCCCTCCCGAATTCTTCTGCCCTCCCAGCCTCCTCACTGGTGGGGTGAGAAGCAGAAAAGCCCTTGGCTCTGGGTAAGCCCTGCTCAGCAGTAACAAAAACATCCCTGGGTTATCAACACTGTTTCCAGCACAAATCCAAAACATAGCTGCATACTAGCTACTGTGAAGAAAATAAACTCTACCCCAGCCCAAACCAGCACACCCACCCTGGATGCCATGTCCCTTCAGCTTAGCCACTAGCCATCACAATTAGCTTCTTCCTCTTCTGGGCCATCAAAAAGGCTGTTTCAGGTGTCCAGGTTCAGGGCTGTATCCCCAAGAGGCAGTTTCTACCCTTGCAGCCAGAAAACACTTTGGCAAAATCAGATTTTTTTCCCATGTGACAGGCTGCCTGGTAGGGGGCTGGATGCTGTGCTCACCTCTCCTTAATCCAACCTCACCAGTGAGCAGGATGCAACAGGCTGGATTTGAGCCAGCACTTGGGAAAGTGCTTGCGTGGCATCCTCCCTTCCCAGCCCCATGCTGCATTTGGGATCGGGCAGGCAGGCTCAAGCCCCATTGCATCACCGTCGTTGGACTCATTCCTCTGTTCCTGTGAAAACAAACAGGCCTCTGAGCCACAGCAAATCGATTTGCTGCGCTGTAACTGAATTACAAGCCTGAAATGCTCCCTCTCTCTCCCCCTTTCATCTTCTTCCTTCTGTTCCCTGCCTTGCAGAGAGAAGGAGCTTTCTTCCCAGCGAAGTCAGGATGGACAGATGAGCTGTGCTGTGACCCGTCTCCAAGGATAGCTCAGCATCACTGCCTGACCTTAGAGGACAGCTTCACTTCTCCCCTCTGAAGTACATCTGGAAGGAAATTAAATGTATGTTGATGGGGAAAGGTCGGGAGCAGAGTCAGCACAAGGACATGGACATGGAAGGAGATGCTTATCTGCTCACCTCAGATAAGGTTGCCTCAGGATGAAGTTGCTAAACCTCGTGCTCTGCCCCTGCAAACTGTAGCAATGCCCCCAGGCCTCCATGCAGAAGTACCTCCTGGGGGAAAAGGAGGTTTAGGGTAGGAGACCAAGTTTTTCTGTCTTGAAGTAGTGATGAAGATAAGGATCTGCTCTCCCAAAGCTCCACAAAGCAAGAATTGCTGTGGTGGGTTGTGGAGCAGTGAGGCAACAGGCAGTATCCTCCAAGGTAGAACAAGTGCTTTTAGAACGTGAGACCACTCCACAGAATAGCAGCTACTTTTGGATAAGCACTGCTTTCCATCTTGTGTGTCTACTTTCCATCTACAAGCTATAAGCACTGATCATGTGGAGAGGCAGAAATGGACTTCACCCCCAGGACTGGCATGGGAGGAGAAACACTCTCAGCAGACCCTGGGATATGGTATCTGCACCTCCTCTGGCAAAATGTACTGGCCATCATCAGAGGATGCTCCTTTCCCTGCTGCTCTGTGCCCCTGTCCAAGTGTTGGCAGGTTAACTCTTAAAAATTGTCAGTGTATGGCTGGCCTTGCTGAGGCTCTGAGAGAAAGGTGTCTTTCCCTCCTGTACACTCATGCAGCCACAGAGATGTTTGGAAAGCCACCAGCCTCCTATTCAGAGAGCAAGAGGAATATAGAAAATGTGGGTTAGTGTCTGATCTAAGGCTGTCATCAAATTCCCTCTGTAATCAGCAGAGAGAAATCAGAGCTGCTTTAGGGTGATTCAAGTCCACTTATCTCAGACACCTCTCTCAGGAGGGCTGAAATATCCCTATCTGCTTCCACAGTGTGGAGATGGGGGTGAGGCCAACAGCTTAGAAAAGAAACTGAACTTGCAGGCAGGAAGAGTTAGCAGAAATGCATCCAAACCTGGGAGCTCTGTCCAGGACTTCTGCAGGCTCCGGAGCTGTCTCAGCCGCTTTGTGACCCACTGATTTCCAAGCAGCTACACAGATGCAATCCTGGCCCTTCAAGTGCAAGCAAGATCCCCACTTTGCACCCCTGAGGGCTGTGGGGTTTGCTGCTGGCTTCTACAATTCACCTTTGCCTGCCTCCAGAAGACTTCATGCCAGCAGGGATGCACCCAGGGACCCTCAGCATCTACCACACCAGCCCGTTGAGAAATGAACAGAGCTCCCTCTCTCTTCTTCCCACCTGACTTTTCTGGCCTCTTCTCTTCTTGCACATACACTTGTGTCCACAGCCAGAAACCCCTGTTTTGCTTTCCTAACACACAACTTCCAATCCCCCAGTCCTGCTCCCTAGCTACTGCGAGGTTTCATCTTAAATGGGTAGGACAAGGCTGTCCAAAGTAAATGAGAAGCAGACTCGTCCTGCTGTCCATGCCCAAGGGGATGCCACGCTTAAAACTCAGCTCCTGCACGCATGTGATAAATGGGATCCACCCAATATAAATAAATACATTCAGAGGCAGACCAAAGGGGAGCAAAATCCCTAGGTTATTCCTGTATTACTCAGTCATCTCAAGGAGAGAGCAGCTATCTGCCGGCAGCTGGCTGAATCATCAGCTACCTAATGCTGCTTGGAATGAATACAGATGCTTTGGAATTGCCTTGTGTGAGCACCACAATAAAGACAGCTAAAGCAGCTTTGCTATCTCCAGAATGGTGGCTGACAAATTGAGTCGACAAAGTGACTCTGAAAGCACTCCTGGCAAAGTATGAAAGGGGAATTAGAGGCACTGCAAGCCCCGCTGCCCGTTGCCTTCTTGTCTTTGCTAGGGAAAAAGTCTGGCAGTGTCCCGGCCAGCTCGCCTGCTTTGTTCATTTAACACCTACTAATTCATCACAGCCATTTGCTCTTTTGGTGATTTATTTCATTGCTTTCATTACTCCCAGAGCCTCTATAGCATGTGAGTGTGCCTGTGTAGGGGCAACAGCCCTCTCCATCATATCTAATGGCAAGAGTTTGTCACCAGGGGCCTAGAGGGATGAAAACAGTGGGAAAGACGCGTTGGGATGGATTGACCACCAGGAGCATTCATCTCGGTTGTATGCAGGACGCAGTGAGCCTAGCTTGCAGGACTGACATTTAAGGATAGGATTTCTAAGGGGCTCACACAGGACCCTAGTATCGGTGGCCCAGTTGTCCCCAGCAGAGACTGAGTGTCTCCAAGGACCGCTGTCCCAAGGGAGCCAAGTGGAGCTCTGCCCTCAGGGCTGGGAAGTGCCAGTGTAACCATTGGCATGTAGACCATCTTTTTTCTTTGCTCTGGCCCTAGGGAAATAGGACCTGGCTGGTGCTCACTCTGCAGTGGCTGTGGTTTCAGTGATGGATGGCCCTAGCTTGAGCTACAAAATAATGACTACAACCTCTATTGCCAACTCACGGTCTCATGCTTATGCTTAACAGGTTTCCAGCCCAGGTGAGTCCGTCTGCAATGAACATCAGTAACCTGCAAGGAAAACGTTCATGCTTAACTTCTCCCCTTCCTCTTCCCACAGTATCTACTCTCTTGCATACCCTTTCTTGTACACGTTCTCTTTTCAGACCAGCCCTGCATGTCATTACACTCCCTCCTCCCTTAGCTCCTCAGGCTGGTTGGAGGTGGGGACAGCCTCTGTTAAGGGACCATAACTCCTCTCACCAGCCTTGCTTTGCCATCCTCTAGCTACCAGTGCTGGCAGGGCCCATGCGTTAGTCTGAAGGACATCTTGTGTGGAAGCCTGCAAGAGGCAGAAGACAACTGGCACATGGTGGACCACCCTGGATATCAAGCTCAGAGCTGCTGTGACAATGTCATCAAGATGCAATTACCTTTATTCCGGTAAATGAAACGCGGTGGGGGCTGTTCCCATGTCTTAGACCAGCTGTCATGGAGTGGCAGCTAGCAAAATTTTTGCTAGCACACTCCCTTGGACTCCAGATCAGGCTGGCTGCAAACAGACTGCTTAATGGAAATGGCCAGGGTAAAATGTTGTTCTTGCTGGAAGCATTGCCCAGGGGAACAACTTTGACTGCAGGTGAAGACTGTCTCTGAGCAGGGCTGTGAGGTGGAAGGAAGACTTCAGCCCCATGAACTGCTGCAAAACTGCTTGGACTGGTGGCTTGTGGCAGCATGACAACACCAGAGATGTCCTGGCTGGCCAGAGATTTGTTACAAGCTGGCACCAAGGCGTGTTTGTCCCCAGCACGAGAACAAGTAGGACCTGGGCTCTGTAGCAACAGATGCTTTGGGTGGGAGGGAGCCCAAGACTTTGGCACATAGCAGCAGGGTTTTGGGCACTCATCCTCAGCTGTGGGAGAGGAGGAGGGGGGGTTGCAGAGGGGAAGGTTTGGCAGCAGGCGGGAGGGAGAAAGTCTCTCCCTCCAAGGCTGGGAAAGAAGGCTTAAGCATCAGGTTGCCTGGCAATGGGTTTCTAGGCATCAGAAATTGCTCTGATCCACTCAAATAGTGCGCTAGCTCAGAACAAAGCCCCTCTCTGGCCCTTTAAACATGGGGAGGAGATGCAGGGTGGAGATGCATCACTTGGCAACAGGATGCTGCTTCTCCTCTCCCTCTGCACCAAGTTGCACTTGGGATGGTCCAGCGTGTGCCAGGTTCAGCCAAACACTTGGAGCCCCTCTGGGTTGAGGGGGTTTGGGGAAAGCCAGGATGATGGGAGTTGGAGAAGGGGCAGGTGTGGTAAGAAAGGAAACCACTCCTGGTGTCCAGGCTGCATTGGCAAGCACCACAGATGGCTGTGCCACCAGAGCTGGGAGGCAGCTAGATTTGAGAGCAGTGATCTGTGTTGGTTGCTGGTGGGGTGAGACAGCAGGCTGGCTGGGATGGCCTCTGGTGAAACTGGGATTGGGAAATGACCAGCAGTAGGAATTATTAAAATGCTGGGATTGCAGCTGGATGGTCCAGCTTGGTCTTGTCTCTCTATTTTTGTGTACTCAAGAAAAAAACCACCACTGTCCTGCTCTTCCTACCCAAAGCCCTCACTTGACAGTACTGGAGTCTATAATTTTTCTCAGGTGTCCAGGAAACACACAAGCTGAGCTGACCTGCCCCATATATCCTGCCCCAGACAGCAGGGATTGATCTCCACAGATCTTGTTGACTCCAGCTGCCAGAACGACCTCTCCCTTCCAAGTTCAATTGTACCATATGATTGTGCATTAATTTAGAGCTAATTGCCAGGTAATGAATCCAGTTTTGCTCACTCTATTTCAATCCCCTTACACTTCCAGCTGAACACTCATTTGCATCCCACTTTGGATCCTCTTTCAGAGCCTTTGCTCTCACCCCTGCTGCTGCCTTTGCAAGTGCATAGGATGCAGCAAACAAAACACTGGTCCTTTTAAAGGAGCAATACCAAGACACATGCAGCCGGGGAGAGAACAGGTTCCAGGTGTTTTCAAACCCTTTTTTCTTTGGGTACAGAAGGGAATTGAAGCATCTTGAATTATTAGGACAGAGTGTTAGGGACCAGCTTGGCACTCGGTTCAAATCCCTGGCTCTGTCACTGACTTACCATATGTCTCTGAACAAATCTGCCCCTTGCTTTCCTAGCTGCAAAAAGGTCTAAGAGCAGCCTCCTCCTCCTTTGTAGGGCTGTGTAGCTTGTTAAACACTGCAGACACTCAGATACTCTGAAGTTTAGAGACATTCCCTTAGCTAGATCATCATATTAGAATAATGACTAGAAAAATGTTGAAAACCAACCAAATGAAACACTTCATCACTGAGATTTATCAGAACAGAGAAAGCACCATCTACATACCCAATTTATTTCATAATCCTGTAGGATTTGGGGAAAGTCTTTTTGGGGCACAGGCAAGGAAGGAATAAATCTTTCTGTCCATCATAAAGTGCCTGAATTCAAGTTTGGTTTTTTTTAAGCCCTTGCCTCCCCATTGTTTTAAATGACAGAAGCTATCCTGGCGAAGCCTCCTCTGCACGAGAAGGAGCAGCGGGACGCCGGGAAGCAGAGGTGGCAAATCATGGCTTTCAAACAGCACTAATGGGAGTGCAGGGGAGAGCTTGTTTGCGTTCAGGTAGAATGAGTTAACTCTGCGGGGCGTATGGCAGCAGCTGAAAGGGTTGTAAAGTACCTGATGACTTTGGCAAGGACAGTTTGGGTGGGGAGGGGATGGGGATGTGCCTCTGCTCCCCCTCCCCGGACCTTCATCGATCTTGGTGCAGAGCCCTGTTTGTCAGCCCAGGGAGCTGCCACGCCAGCCTCGTGCTTGCTTCCAGCACAGAGGGCCTCAAGGGGCATGAGGTAATGAATGCATCTTCTGTAGACTACAGGAGCTAATTTCCAGTGGCGGCGAGTGCCTGTCAGCCTCACAGAAAGGTTCAGCCTGTTTGGAAATGGTGAGATAATCCCCACAGCATCCTAGCGCAAGGAGAAAGAAGGGAAGGATTAGACCTTCATCTGTGCTAACGCAGAAGGATGTGGCCTCCACAAAGCTTTTACCTCTGTCAGCTAGCCCCTAGCTATGGTGGGTGCCTGAAGGAGGCTGTGACCCTGTGGGAAGCCCACACTGGAGCAGGCTGGTGGGGTGAAGGTGTTTTTAAGATTTGGTTTTATTTCTCATTACCCTAGTCTGATTTGATTGGCAACAAATTAACAGTCAAATCCGTTTTGCCCATGATCTCCCCGTCCTCATCTCGGCCCGTGAGCCTTTCACTGTATTTTCTCTCCCCTGGCCAGCTGAGAAGGTGGAGTGATAGAGTGGCTCTGGTGGGCACCTGGCACCCAGCCAAGATGAACCTACCACAGTGGGTCAGTTGTCCACAGCATGGCCCATACACCATTGAGTCAGCCCATCTAAGAGGATAGGACCGGGCAGGAGCAACCAGCAAAAGGAAGGGATACCTAAAGCTGCTTCCACCTCCAAAGTCTTCACATTGTCAATCCACAGCCTATGGGAATAACCAGGGGAAGGTGGCCATACCTAAGCCAATATTATTCCTGAACGCTTCGTGCCATGAATGACATGCCACCGTTCCCCCATTCATCCCTCCCATGCCAAGTCAAACACCTTGGAAAACCACGCTGGTGGGCACTGGGCTAGCAGGTGCTGGGGCTCCTCGTTACTGGGAGCAGTGATGGGAAGCGATGCGCAAACGATGAGTTGATTTTCACGGTGTTGAGGCCCCGAGGGGGTGTTAATCTGCACCTGGGAAATGTCAGATCCAGTCAGCGAAGCCCTAATGGATTGTTTGCTTTTCAGCAGCGGGGGAGTGGGAAATGTGTAGCTCGTGTAGGCTTGGTTGAGTCAGAAAAGAAACGGCTATTCCCCTGTGCCATCTGGGACAAACAGGATGTGGTGATTGCGGAGAGGACCGAGGGCCGTATTCAGATACTTGCTATTCGGGATGCTCTGCCTCGTCTCTCCAGGGAGCCAGAGTCTGGCAGCAACTGGCAATAGGACGTCTGAAACGCCTTCCCCTTGCTGGAGCTTAGATGTCCTTGTAGCTGCAAAGATATAAGTTATCATGAGCCCACCCTACCCCCTCCTGAACAGGCAATCTCTTATGCCTCAGTCTCCCTATGAATCTTTCTGCACAACTGAGAATTTAATCACAAACCATATATAGATATGTATACACAATCACATATATGTATATACAGAGAGTAGTAAATTCCCTAACAAAAAAAAAGGGTTTGGGAACAAGTCTGAAATTACTTGTAAATTCACATTGAATTGAATGAATAATTTATGCTAGGAAAGAAGAGGCAAAAGGGAAATTTCAGAAAAATAAAAAATTTGTGCTTGGATAATGTCAAGATTAATGTTTCAGTTGTTCCAACTTCTTGTTTCAATGTAGTATTTTCATTCAAAAAATGAAATTTCTAAAAGGGCAAGGAGCAAAATTGAAAACATGAAAATGAAAGAAAATTATTTGTTCCATGTGGAAAGAAACGTTTCGCTTTTAAATTCAAAATGCAAATAAAACTGCTTAGTTTCAGGTCAGTGAGTCACAAATACAAGTTCCCCATATTTCCTATGTTTATTTTCCTTTTAAAAGAATTATTTTCGGTCAAAAGGAACCAGTTTGTTTTCTCATTTGGGGCATTTTTTCCAGCTTTGCTGTAAAGTAAATCCATTTCTTGTGTACCTCCAGGGTCATCAACAGAGATATTTTATTGTCTCCATTTTTTCTCATAATTTCCTGTCTATTACCATGCTCTTTAGGTCTACCGACACTGACAGGTATCTGTGGCTGTAAGCCCCGTCTCTATTCAGTTTGACCCATCACCTGTGTTGGTGTGTATTCAGCCCTGTAGCCCACTTAATATGATTTTGGCCATCACTAGCAGAAGGTTAGTGCACTGGCTTTGTGCTGACCTGACACCGCAAGGTCTCCGGACGTCTCTGGGCTTGCCGTGCCCCGAGCCGGGTGTCCCTGTGATGGCAAGTGTCCCATGGCCAAGGACTCGTGCCCGACCTGCCTGAGCTCAGCGCTGGGGACACCCTGCATGGCCAAGGGCTGCCGCCCCGGGCAGGCACTGCCCAGCAAACACCAGATCTTTGTGTGCTGGGACTGGGCGCTGGGCAGCTCTGCCGCTGGTGCTGGGGACCGGGGAGAAGGGAGCGGGTGACGGGGAGACGCGGGATGAAGATACCTCTGGGGGGACCCAAGAGTCAAGAGGAAGAAACCCCTCCATGTACTTGACTTTCCTTCTTGCAAAGACATCAAGGTGGTGAAAACTCCCAATGTCACCACTTTTCTGTTGGAGGTGACTGCTACCTTTGATCATAGGGCCCAGAAGGACACTGGCAGTGTGTGCACCACACCAAAGCAAAAGAGGACACTAAGAGGTTTTTCTTGAATAACTATTTTAGACTAGAGACGAGGAAATCTGGACGTGTCCTCCAGGCAGTTTTAGTCTAGACTAGCACAGCAGCACCTCTCCTGGATCAGGATATGGGATGAATTTTGAAGCCTGCAGGTGAAAATATTTTGGAGATGAGCATGAATTAAGCCTTGAGCACCATGCTGAGATGCAAACCAGCATTCCTCATTAGCAGGAAAGGCTCAGGGCTGTAATAGCTGCCTGATCACAGCACACTGATGGTAGAGCACCCTTCTCGACTATGCTGGGATGAGCCTTAGAGCACTCTGCTAATACCACATCTATATAGATGGGATATGGTAGTGTGGGCAAGGTTTGGCTATCCCACCTAACCTTGAGGTGATGGTCCCAGACGTGTCACTGGATCCTGGGAAGGCTGTTATGTTGCCTTCTGAATTTGGAGCAGTCAAAGGTCAAGCTGTTTACTGCATGCCTACAGAGGACAATATGTAGGCCAATCTGGAACTTGTGGACCTTGATTTGGGAGAATTTGGGCTGAATTTAGATTCATTTTGGTTGAGGTCATAGCTGGGTCTCATTGGCAAATCCTCCACAACACAGAAGCTCTTTATTTTTCATGTTTCCTTCTGACCTACTCAGCTAACTCATTCTGAGCCCTGAGATGTGACCTCTCCTTGCATTTGCACAAGTGAAAAGTGACATCCTCCTGAAAAAGGTCACTTCCTCATAGCATCACCCCAGCATCCTGGCTTTGAGCTTTTGAGCTTCTTGACTTTTACCTATGAGTTTGATTAAGCAAAGAGGAGTTCCTTTTGGAAGCTGAGAACCTCAGTCTGTGCTAACATCAAACACTTCCCCCTCCATCTGCAGTAAACCCAGATTACCTCTCCAATCTCTTTGCTGATGTAAACTAGCCATTCTTAGCAAAGATGTCATTTACTGGTGCTTGAAGGCTTAAAAGCTTATAGAGCTGCTTGAATAGGGGAATTGGAAAAGAGAACTTTTTTGTTAATGAGAATGTTTTTAGCAATTATGATGTTTTTAGTTATGTGACATTTTTTATCACAATGCCATTGTTTAAAGGACTTACCAAGCAGCCAGCAAAGCAAGTTCAGCAGAGCAAGAATATCTGTCAAATTCCTTGCTTAAAGAAATGTCCACTGCAAATCCTTTCTTACGCGATGGTGTTTCAAACTCTTGGGAAGGAAAACAATGTCAGAAAGTTCATTCCAAATTTTATCCTTTTCCATACCTCAGCCACCCCCATTTGTCTCTCTGGTGACTTTGCCCAGGCCCTACGCAGGGCAACGGTGAGTGCACCCTCTCATAACGGAATCCTTTGAGTTGGAGTTGATACTCCAGGTCAGACACTCTGTGCAATGGAAGTGACACAGCTCTGAAGGTAAGAAATGAAAAAAAGCCTTGCTAAACCCTCCTTATCACTGTGAGCTGGTCTTGGTATCTCACCAGACAGCAAAAAAAAAATTTAGGCATTGTTTTTCCTTTCTCTTCTGCAGTGTCAGTGGTCCTTCTCTGAACTAAAGTCCCTTAGGGCCGCTGAGAATTTGCCTTCTACTTTATTGAATTCATCTGACTTCTTATTTCAGAGCTTCTCTTATTATTTGCTGAAAATTCTGGAGAGTTGGAACTGGCTTCGACAGCAGCTGTCAACGGTTCTTGTTTAATTACAGGGGAGGGGGAGAGGGGAGGTCCTGGGAGAGTTTGGGGTACACAGGCTTACCAAAATCTGTATGACAGGAAAGAATAAGAGAAACAGGACGTACTGAACTTGGCACGAAGTTGGGCAATAGTTATCCTGGCACAAGTGTGCCTAAACATTGTAAAGAAACAGGCTGTTAAACTGTCAGCATGCATTTCTGTGATCCAGGATGATATGAAACATTTCCTTGCAGCCTGGGATTCGAGAGAAAGGACTATTTGAAGTGCTGAGCAGATCCTTAGAAATCAGAGATTTCCCATCTATTGTGTTGCCTAAAGTCACTGTGATTATCTTCAGACAGTGGTATTGCCAAGTGGCCAGCCCCCCCTGAACTTGAGACACCATCGAAAAGAAGAAACGCAAGTCTCTTTCACTCCAGACCATGGTTCAGCCCCTGCCTGGATCCTGGCTCAGGCTTATATTCCCTGCAATATCCTAGAGGGACCTGGCTTGGGGAATGGCATCTCCAAGCAGACTTCACACTCCCACCTTCTCACCCTGCCACAAATGAGGATCCCTTCTGTTGATTTTTAAGCCGTCCCTTTTCCTCAGCAGGACCCAGTCCCTGCGCCTACCACCTCCTCCAGCCTTCCTCCATCCCCATGAGCTCACCCCAAATACTCTGCCAGAACAGGACTCACCACTCTGCTTGGGAGACTTCATTTAGATGTCTCCTGGGGTACTCACCATGACCTAGAGCTCTCCAGAGCCCTGGGGATGGCCTAGGAGCTCCTGCGTGGGCATAATTTAGTTGTACCAACACCCCTGCCATCCCTTCTACCCTCTCTCATCCCTGAGTACCTTCTGCAGGGTGAGTGAGAACATCCCATTTTGCTTTCCCACATCCCTGCAGGGGGAAAGATACCACTACCATGGTGAAGCTGGAGGAAAAGACCCTTCCCAGGGAAATCCTGGCAGCCCAGAAAGCCACAGCCCCCAGAGCCAAAGCAGATAATCACCATGGCACATCAGGGTACCTCCTGCCTTCTTTCCTGCAGACCCTTCAGAAACGTACATCCCAGCTGCAAAACTGATTTTTCTCTGTGACGTGATCTGCCCCCAGGCCCCTCTGCTGTGCCCTGACCATGCGTAGGATTTCCAACATGCATCAGTTGAGACAAGCCATAAGGCATCTCTGCAAAATGTATGAGCATTGGCTGCCTCGTCTATTTAGCCCAGAAGCTCTCTTGGCCTCACATCTCACTTAGTGCTTTTGTAGCACCTAGTACAGGCAGCACAGCTCTGTGTTTGGCGGGGAGTGCTACCATACTGCTAATAATTAATAATAATATGGGGCTAAGCACATCACCCTAGCAGAGCATTGACTGTAAAGCCAGCCACGCAGCCAAGAAGGAAGATTAAAAGGGGGGAAGAAATCTGGCAGAGAATTACTTAATTTAGTACATTTGAAACCCAATAATTATTTCTTTAAAAATAGAATTTGCTGAAGCAACTTCTAGCTTTTCATTCTTTTCTTTTCCCTTTTTTTTAATCACTGCATAATAAAGTAATTAGTAATTTGTGTCACTTCTATAATTTTTTTCCTTAGTATAATCACAAGGGGTGACACATTTCCACAGCACACTTTAAAAAAAATATAATAAAGAGAGGCAAAAATCAGAGCTGGTGTTTGAACCCTATCAAAGTAAGTAATACACGTTATGCCTCCTCAAAATGATGATTACATCACTGCTGACAATTTATTAATTAGAGAAACCCTGGATGTTGGAGCAGGGCAAATACTCTGCGGCAGATTCTGGTCTCAACTGAACCCAAGGAAATCCATCGACTTCCCCAGGGTAAGGCAAGCAGATGCATGGCTCCACACTGATAACGGGTTCTTGTCTGTATTTTATTTGGATGTAGAAGACACAACCAAAGTGTCCCTGTTGGGTTAGCTGTTGGTGTTTGCGACTGTGGTGGGTTGGCCTTGGCTGGACTCCAGGTGCCCACCAAGCCGCTCTATCACTCCCCTCCTCAGTGGGACAGGTGGGGAGAAAATGGGCAAAAAACCCTCATGGGTCAAGATAAAGGCAGTTTAATAAAAGCAAAAGCAAAGGTCGCTCGCAGAAGCAAAGGAAAACAAATTTATTCTCTACGTCCCATCAGAAGGCGATGTCCAGCCGCTTCCCAGGAAGTAGGGCTTCAATACACGTAGCGGTTGCTCCAGAAGACAATGTCGTAAATAACAAATGCCCCCCTTTCCTCCTCCTTTCTCTTAGCTTTTATTGCTGAACAGATGTCATACGGTCTGGAATATCTCTTTGGTCAGTTTGGGTCAGCTGTCCCAGCTGTGTCCCCTCCCAAGATCCTGCCCAGCCCCAGCCTACTGGTGAGGGGGGAATGTTGGAGAGACAGCCTCGATGCTGTGCGAGCCCTGCTCAGCAGTAGCCAAAACACTGGGGTGTTACCAACACCTTTCTAGCTACCAATACAGAGCACAGCACTATGAGGGCTGCTATGGGGAAAATTAATTCCCTCTCAGCCAGATCCAATACAGCAACCAAAGCGAGGAAGGAAGGGAGAAAGAGAGAAATGTTTGGAGTGAGAGATGGCGAGTGTGACCTCCTCTGCAGAAGACCATGGAGGTGAACCTCAGCCAGCTGCCTCCTCATCTCAACCATCCTTGGAGAGCTGCAGACTTCTCTCAACCTAGTGCCTCGCTTGGGGAGATCCATTTGTGTGACAGAAAAGACGAACTGCTGCCCACTTTCAGTCAGCCCATGGTTTAGAAAGACCCTGCTAAGGTCTTAGAGGGATTTTGCAAAAGTTCAGTAAGAACCTTTGTCTTCTCCATGCAAGTCATGCAGCCCTCCTATGAATTCTGGTGTCCTCTTAATTCAGTAAGTATCAGCAGCTGAGCAAGGGGCAAGAGGATTTTCTTGTATGTGGCTTTCTGGCCTCTCCAGGCTCCCTGGTGATTCAGGACTTGCTAATTGCTCATCCCTTCTGCTGGGCATATCTACGTTGCTTCCTGGTGCCCTGCAAAGCCTCTAAGACAGCTGGAATGAAACTAGAAACTGGACCCTGACTGACTGCTGAGCCAGATGCAGGTCTGCCAGCCCAGGGTTTGTACTACCCTGCCCTCTCTGTCAAAGAAGGTTTGCAGAGTACCCCCAGTGCATGGCCCTTCCCTGGCCTGGAGCGATTATAGGTCCCAAAGTTCCTTTCTCCTAACGTGACACCAGGCTGGAGACTGGTGTGGGACCCTTTTTCACAGGGAGGGACATGGGACCCAAAGTCAGCCAGAGCAGTCTGTCTTTGTAACACAGCAGTAAAGCAAGATGCAGTCCTGGCTCCTTTTCCAAACCGTGCTTCTGGTTTTGTCCAATGACTCACTCATGCAAAATGCATAAGCAGTGGCTGGAGCAAAGGTGAGCCCTCTAGATTTACCCTTTGCCCCAAAACGGATGTGCAATAGACTCCCAAGCACTTAGGAACCAAAATAATGTTGTCACTCCTCTGTCTCTCAGCCTGACTTGTCTGCAGACCAAGGCTGGAGTCCTTCAACACTGTCAGAGTAAGCCAGAAGGCAGTAACAGAATTCATTTGGCATGAAAAGCCCCATCACATACACCTTTAGCTGTAGTGTCCACAGCTTTTAGACTGCTTTTGTCTGCCTTAGACCTCCCTGAGCCCTCTTACCCCTGCCAAGGAGGTAAAAACCCACAGCTCAATGGCTGGGCTGAGAACCCCTGCCAAAAGGAGGTACCCCTTGCTCCCTCCCAGATCAATGCTTATCCCGCCAGTTTCTCTCCATAATGGTCACCGTCCTCCCTTCCCTCTGATCCTGGCATGATTTTAGAAGGTAGGGCGGTAATATCAACAAAAGACAAACCCTGAGAGACAGCTTTTTCTCTCCAGCAATCCAGCTTTTCCAAAAATAACAGAGCCAGGAGATTGTGGAGAAGCAGCGTCCTGCTACATACATATTAATGTTGCCTTTAGTCCCTCTCAATCAATTTGCAGGAGCTAAGTGGGAACTTTGATATCCTCAGACTGAAGTGTTCCTCACTCCTGTCCCTCTCTGCTGACGTCCGTATTCATACTATCACCTCCAGGTTGCCCCTGCTGCCAGACATCCTCAGGTCACCTTCTCGCCCATTCCCTGGCTTGATTTCCTCCCTAGCACCACACAGTAACTACCACATTTTCCCTTCATCAGAATCTCAGAGGGACAAGTTAGAGATGTCATGTTCAAACACAAATCAAGCTCCATCCACTATTTTAGGGGGCAAAAAAAGTCTAATTTTTGAAGCCTCTTTTCCCCAACCTTCTGCAGTCCAGGTGTCACCAGAGGCTGGTTTCAAAGTCATTAGCCTGCACCCTTCTTGTTGTGGAGCAAGAGATGATACAGTATTCTCCATATGACTCCCAAATGGCCCACTGACACCTGCCAGGAGTGGGCTGGAGGAAGGTGAAATCCAGCAGTGTGGCTCTTGCGAGGCCAGTTTGAGAATAAAAGGGACCGTTGTCACCTTACCTGGGGTTTACAGGGAAATGTTGGCAACAGCAGGAGCCCCGGATAACAAACAGATAAACAAACAAACAAACAGATCTCATGTCTTTGGACTGTTGGCTAAGATGCTGCCTGAGATGGCTGCATACCAACAGCCTGTTGAGAATATCCATGGCCAATGCTTATCCTCAAATCATGCTTGGGAATTGCACGTGAGCGTTCAAGCTGGCATGGACTAAAATCATTTCAGGAGCCATCCTAACATCAAAACACTGCAAGCACCTACGTTCCTGTGCCCAGGAACATTCCTGTAATGGTGATTTTCCATGTAAACGTAGCTGCAGGGTAACATGGAGCAGTCAGGTTGTGTTTGGTGGATACAAGTTCAGGTCCAAATCTAAATACATGGCTGGGATTAATCTAGCTTTATTTGTCTATCTCAGAGCTAGGCAACTGTAGCTCTGTTCATGGTAAAGGAAGAGATAGGTACTGTTTGGGTCTGATTAATCTGACCTCTTCTGAGAGAAGCTCTCCCTAGAAGAGGTTATTTTTTAGTGGGGTATCGGCTGTACAGCATAGCAGTAGTTGCAGGTATCAGCTTTTAATGAAGTGAGCGAATCCTCCTTTTCCTTGGTTACCCTGAACAAGTCACTATGTATCTGTTTTTCAGCAGAGAAATGAGGCTTTTCTCTTTTTTTCTCAAAACACCAAAATTACATCACAGAGAGAGATGGACTAGGTGTCTCAATCCTGCAAGTCAAGTGTGAAGCCAAACCCTTTTTCATGCCCAGAGACCTTCATACACAGATACAGGGATCTAATCACACTCCCAAGCACTAAGGGAACTGTCTGATGTCCTTCATCCCTCTATGCAATCTGCATGTGAATACACCCTCCCTCCTATAGATGCGATGGGTAGACGGGTGGGTGGTTGCATCCATCAAAAAGGCCTTTAGCTCCATTTCCCTGGTGGATCTTTCTGAAGGGTCTAGGAGAGTTATGACCACTCTTCATTACCATCACACCCTAATGAGTCAGGCTCCTTTCCACCTGTCTCCCCTTAACCGCATTGGGGACATACAGTTTGGACATATGTGGCAACCACGCGCTGTTGACCCTACATGTTGTGGAGAGCAAGAGAAGAATCTTCCCACCCTCCCTTCCGCCAGAGTCAAGCACATTAGCATTTCACTTCAGCTGCTGTTTCTTGGGTTGTGGTAGGTGCTGCCATTCATATGTAGATCGCTTAATAATCCAATGTATGAATGCTTATTCTCAGTGTCAAGGATTATTTCAGAACCAGCCTTGTGGAAAACAGTATCAAAGGTGGAGAGGGAGGGAGGTGGATTGGAGAAAGACACGTTGGAACAAGGAACTACAGAAAGATTGTTTTATTAGTTTTTTTCCACCAAAATTGCTGGAGGCAACTGGCTTTGTCCCACCCCGTGAGCTGCCATCACTAGAACTCCCCAGTACTTCAGAAGACCTTGGGTGGATCTGCATAGAGGCAGGTTCATCTATAGGCTGCAGTGTTGAGTTTCTTTTAGGTATAAGCACCACGAGCTCCAGCTGGAAGGTAATCCCGCTGCAAAGTTCTTTTTGTGTTGTCCTTATAGTATTTACCGAGTGCATATGTTTCTGTGTGAGACTGTCTCACAGTGCTTTGTATTGCAGTGCTTTCAGTTATATTGTTATTGTATTATATATATAGTATTGCAGTTATATATATTGTATTGCAGTGCACTCAGTTATACCAACAGCCCAAGAACTCCTCTGTTTTCTTGGAAGGAACTGTATGAAAGGCAAAGGGTCCACAGCCAGGTTTTGGTACTTGCCCTGCACCCTCACTGCACTCTGGGTGACTTGCCAGCTCAGATGTAAAACAACACTCATCCACTTTGCATTTGGGTCAGGTTTTTCTTAAAGATTTCATAGGGGGGTTGATTTAAACCCCAGGGGAGCATTTTGCTTGGCTACATAAGCAGACAGAGCTCTCCTGGCTTTCCTACTGCAACACCTCAGCTGTCGGTGCACAGTGCACGCTTCGATGCCCGTTCCCTTTTGCAGCCTCCAGTCATGCTCAACAATATGGTATCTGGAGTTTTTCATGGAGGAGCAGGGCTGGAGGAAAGGGAAGTTTCTCTCTGACGCTATGCACAAATCACCCATCTCCACCGTCAGCCAAGCTTAAGTCCAAGGCAGTTCTGAAATCCAGATGTGTGCAGCACTGGATTGCCTAAAGGCAAGGGCTCCTCAGGCTGGGCAGGGATGGTGGGGCAGGGTCAGGGCTGTCTGTGCCACATCCTAACTGAGCAGCAGATATCCCGAGGTCAGCTCTTGCTCGAACCTCAGGTGAAAACAAAGTGCCAACAGCAATGAGAATTGAAGGGGGGACGAAGGTAGACAGCTTGAGTGAAAGCACCCAGCATCTGGAAGCCCCTTCACTATGATCTCATACAAATTTCTGACCTCAAAGGTAAAAGCAGACCAAAAATGGATAATTTAGTTTTGGGGGGCTGCTGGGGGGATGGAAGGCACTTTGTGTAGCTAATGTTTCTATGCTGTATGAACTTTGTGGCAGAAAACTGAACCATTTCAAACAGAATACTTACTTTCTTCCTACAAGCTTCACTGCTGACAGTTGCCATGGGAACTCAGCCCACTCACCAGCCAATCACGTGAATAGAGTTGTTTTGTTAGTAGTAGTAATATTAGCATTATTTTTGGTACAAGAGACTGATCATTGCTACCACTTATGTTCAAATAAGCCTTTACTGTAATATCTTTGATGGGATGTGTGCCTGTGTGCCCAATGCTGTCTGGATAAAGAACTGCCGGCAAATGTGCGTTGGTCCTGAGTGGCTAAGAGAAACCTCTCCTTCATTAGATGATCTATTTGCCTGTTGCTGTTAGGTCCTGAATCCCTGTGCTAAGAGGGAGGGGAGCGAGCTATGAATCTCAGATTGTCATCTGAGCAAGTCTGATACCAGAGCCACAGAAAAGGAAAAACGAGAGCGGTGGGGAGGTGAAAGTGGGAGTGAGTATTGTAATAGCAATAGAGCTAATGGGGAGAGTTGAGGGACTGAGGAGGAGAAGATTAATACTGAAGGGAAGGAGCCTGCACTGGAGTGCAGTTTGTCATGCTGTTTGCAGATCTGGTCATGCAATTTGCAGATCTGCTCATTGGCCATAATAAATTGAGCGTGCAATACATCATATCTAGAAGAGTAGATCCCTTTGCAAGTGACAGCCACAAAGACCCCTTGTTAGCAGAGGAGGACTTGAATAAAAAGGCAAGTTGAAGCAAAGGATGATAAATGAACAGCCTCTGAGCAGCAGAATAAAGGTTTATGCCATGTTGGACTGTGTGCTTCCTACAGAGACAGAGAGACAGAGGACAGGTGGATATCTGCACATTCTCCAACTATGCTGATATGCTGTCACAGGGGTCACTTGTGTACATAAAAGATGGGGGTAGTACAGTCTACATTTACAGGAAAATTAAAGAACATCATTCACGACGAATTCACCTTACAGGGAAGTGTGAACTATTCCACCTTGACAAGTGGTGCCTCTTCCAAAAGGGTCCAGAGGTCTGCAGCAGCATGGCAGGGAAGAAGGTTCAGGGATCAGAAGTCTGAAACTTACGGGTCTTCTGCATTTTGTAGTCATCAGGACTTGTAGTGGTAGACTTGTAATCCATCCTGTGCCTCCCAGGTCTCTTTGGAGTACTTCCCATTTTCATATGGGAAAGTCTTCCCCAGTTGTGAGGATCATCTATATATATGTGTGTGGATGAGTGGTATCTGCATATATGGGATGATACAGAGAGAAAGCACCAGTGAGTTGTTACACATGCCTTCCTCATCTCTCCTGCCAGTTAGAAAGTGGGGGAGATAGATATATACTTATTCCAAAGACCCAAAGCTATGGTAATAATGCAGGCAGAGATAAACTGTCCTTAGTGGTTGCCAATGATTCCTGAGCTCAGGCTCAGGCACAACAACATGATGTGTTGGGAGATGGGATGTGTTTTCAGGCTTCATCAAACCAATTATGAGCCACTTATCCTGCAACAACTTTTCCTGTTGTTTGCAAACCATTTTTGGTATCATCAGCGTGATAGCCATGAAAATAACATCACTCATGGAATGTGTCTTACTGCTTTGCCAGAGTATTCCCAAGGAGAAGCCCAAGATCTCTTAAAATATTTGTCAGGGCATTAACCCCTGACAAAGCCACAGATAAATCCCAAATATCCTCTGCTTTTTTACGGAAATAGAATAGCCTGTGGTAATGATGTGTTGATTCAAAAATTCTGGTAGCATCAGTATTATGGGATACATAGGCTGGTGATTTACCTCCTTTGGATTTTTCCCCTGCATTTCTTAGCCATCACAGCGTCATGCTTGTTATTCTCACGCTTGGTAGAGTTCCCAGTGTTGTCAAATTTCCCAGCTGAGATTGAAGCACTGTTGCATATATTCTGCCATCCAGAATAACATGGGATGCTCCAGAAGAGCCTCACTTCCAGAAAGACCAGTTGGACCTCTACACTGCTCCAAGGTAGCTAGCTGTGACTTCAAGGTTACCAGCTGCGACTTCAAGGTTACCAGCTGCAGTAAGGGTCTGGGAAAGAGGTTTTGCCAGTAGCTGTTTATAAGGCCAGCAAAGGGGACCAAAGACTTGAACATCAGCAGCATGAATCCTGCCCTGGATCATGCATACTGCAATGAGATAATTCAGTTACTCCTTGTACGAAATTCGTATTAGTGCTTTTTAAGGCTTTGCCATAGTTAATAATCAATAGCAATACTAACAAACAGCTCCTCTATCTAAGGACTATGCTGTCTTTGCTTTCCTTTTTTAACCTGCAAACCAGATTATTAAAGTCTTTTTTTTTTTTTTTTCTGTAACAGGGGAGCTTTTATACATAATTATACCCACTATTCAATTTATGTCAAGTGATATTCCCAGGTATAAATCTCTCTGCGTTTGTTCCTGCAGAATAAAAAAGAAACCTCAGTAGGGTCAATGTGGTGTTGAGCTGTAAAATACAAAATGCTTTGGTTTCCTGAAGGAGCCACTTGCCAAGTTTGATGCCATTGTATTGTTCTCTTTCTAATAGTCCGTTGTTTGATGTAGATGATTCCTCTGGTAGGAATTTATTCGTAGGGAAATGTAGGAACTTAGTCTACTAGACACCTGTTGCAGTGCACTATTGAGCAGAAATGTTTTTAACTAGGTTCCTAAAAACAAAGATTGTGTGATCAGCCTGAATGGAAGGATGGAGTTCATCTCAGCTAACTGCAGGTATCTAGAAGTGGACATCACCATCTGAACTTGGAATCTGACTCTTTTTCTTCCCAGGGGGAAAAGCTACTTGAAGGGAAACATTCATCTGACTTATTCAAGATAGCTGCTTTAGAAGACAAGGTCATACCTGAAGCACCTGTTTCTTTCCATAGACTATAATGTAATGTAGACCACTAGATCAAGAGGAAGGGCCTACTCTGCAGACATCCAACAGCAGGTAAAGTGAGTAGCTATTCCAAGAGCAGAAAGGATCATTAATAACTATCTCACTTATTAATAAGCATCTCACTTGATCACAGTTTCATCCAGTTTGACCTTGATCAACTCTGCTGCAAATCACAACATTTGATTAGATGTTGGCTGCAGTCACACTAGATGAACTTCGTCTCCAACCCGGTATGATCACGTTGTTGGATGGAAACTTGAAAATGCTTATAGAAGGTAATTTTTTTAACTAAAAAAAAGAAAAAGCATTGTTTAAGAATGACTGATGAATGTATGGCTCTTCTAAGTGTTCATCTAGCCAAGTGATGTAGATAACTATTGGCGTATGTCAACACATGCAATGATGAACAGCTGAAACTGTTACCCATGGCGATGGTCCTGAAGAAGCCATCTCTCTTAAACAGGCTGAAAGACAAATAATTATCATCCAGTAAGCCTAACTGGAACCTTCCTTAGGGCAAGGGTGGAGGAGGCTAGAAACTTATTTAATTAATCAAGTGGTCCACATTATAATTAAACCAAAAGCAGGAAAACAATTATCTGGGTAACTGCTAGTTAGAGGACATTTCTTTTAATGACTTTGTTCTGTTCCATTTTTAGTTGTGATGCACTAGATGAGATGAGCTAGATATAAGGCTTTCCTATGTAATTCTAAGCTAAAGAGTGCTGGATTGTCTCTGTTTAATGGTGAAAATTACAGAGAGTGAGAAAGATACGTGTGTACAAAGCTGTATTCCCATATAAGCACACTTTTTATTCTCCATCCCCTGCATACACCGTTAAAATAAAGTGCTCCGAGTGTAAAACATTGGAGCATTAAAAAGCCATTAATCATTGCTTTGTATTCCTTGCTGCTAGATGTTAATTTCAATTTACCATCACCTATTCAGTTCCCCTTCAGTGGAGTGGCTGGCTCTGTTCCTGAAGGCCAGGACAATGAGGGAAGGGGGAGAAAGTCACCTCAGGCAGAGATGGGGGGATGTGTAGGATGCAGGGGCTCCCTTGGGACACCATTCTTCTCTTCCCATCTTTTCTCTGTATTTACATCAGGAATTAGATTGCCCAGATGGAGGAGCTTTCAAACTCTACTGAAGGAGACAATCACATTTCCCAGCTGTTCTTAAAAAAAAAAAAAAGAAAAAAAAGGAAGGAAGAAGAAAATTGCTGATTAATCATGTCTGGCCCACGGGGTAACAATTATCATCATGTTAATTGGGGAAGATTCAATAGTGAGGAAATAAGGAGAAGATAGCTTGGTCTCCTGCCAGCCAGTTTCCACCTTCTGTGGAGATGTCTCTAGTCAGTTGTGGGACAGAGCCACATGCCAGCCGTGTAGGGAGGGTCAGGACTAGAGCCAGACATGCAGGTGAGGGAATGGAGAGATTCGGTGGGTTGTGCTTTATGTTGGGGCCCACCTTGTCCCTCCTGGGCTGTTGAAAAAGCTGGAAGTGATGATGCTCCTGGTTAAAACATCTCACTGCAGTGCTTGAAGGGACCTGGGGTCATGGGTCAATCTGGGTCCATGAGGTGAGGTGTTAACAGATGTTTCAGCTTGCTTTCTCCCAATATTTGACATCATGCACATTAATTCATGAGGTAAGGGTCATGACATGAAGGAGCTGTGGCACTGGGCTATCACAGGAAGAAGAAAACACCATCAGATTGTATTTCTTTAATACCAAATCCCAGTTTGGGTTATTCTTAGAGTATGTACAAGTTCTGTTGCCTGTCCCTCATTCCTTCAGGGACACTTTGCTCAGAGGGTTCATTTATTCTTGAAGTTACAGGGTCTTACGATGGGGTTCAGTGTTACCCCAGTTTTCACAAAGCAGGCACCCTGGTTTTCTCTACACTGCAAGACAAACCCCAGGCTCGCAAGCAGGCAGGAACACATGGAGTTGTATGAGAGCTCCTCTGCACATTGCTGGTTCCAGCCCAGCCATAGCATGACCACACAGCATCCATTCTGTGTTTAGGAAAGCTTGAACATGGCACTGAGATATATCTCACTATCCCCCACCACAGAAGAAGCAAAACCCTTCTAGGTTTTCTGGGATCCCAGAATATATGGGATCCCTTATTAATAAGTATATATATATATATATGTTAAATCTATCCAGCACAAATGGGTGAGGTGGATAACAGCCAGATGAGATGCTGAGTATCCTCAGCCTCTTCTATTGTAGATGACTTGGTGTGTCTCATCTCAAAAGTGACAGTGACAGTGCAGTGAGCAGGCAGACCAAGGAGGACAAGATCTGTATGTTCAGGGGATATGAGCATGTTCAGAGGACACATTCTTTTAGGAGGAAAAAACCTTCCCTGTGATCCAGCTCTGGCTTCTGCTGGACTATGTGTGAGAGTAGCCAGTGACTGACAAAATATTTTGTCCCAATGAAGCTATGCTGTTTGGCAGCAAGGTATGTCATGCCCCTCAATGTGTTATTTTCAAAGCTTGATGCCAGGGTATGTGTTTTATGACCTGGAGTGTGACAGAAACTTGTCCATGTGAGCAAGGCCTGTTGGGACAGCATTGGACCCAGTTAGTGCAGCATGTGCATTGTATGTCTCTGGAGAGCATCCCAGTGAAATTGTCCTGCCCGGATTTCTGCCTGCAGTGAGCCACTGGTTCACTCTGGAAGGGAGCCCGGGAGCACACGTGTAGGATGGATGCCCAAGAGACCAGGCACTTTGAGAAGTGACGCAGAGTCCCCACTTGGTTGTGTGCTTGCTCCGCTCAAGAAGAGCGAGCTGAAGCAGGTCTCTATCTCCAGTACCTCCTCCTGTGAGCATCTCTTCAGATCTGGCAGATGGGTCCAGCACGGTGCAAAACCCAATCAGAAATAGCTTTGGCGCAGCTCCCCGAGTGATTTCAGACTGTGCCTTCTCTGGCCATGTGGCCAAGCTGGAAGAACTGTTGGAAGAAGTCAACTCTGAGCCTGCAGAGCCAGGATCTCATTAGGCATGGCAGAGAGAAGCATGGAAAACAAATACCTGGCACCACAATTTCTCTTTAGCAAGAAGGGCATAGATTTTGGTCTAGAGTCAAACACAGTATTCGCAACAGATCCTCCCACCTGTCATACCCTGGTACTGATAGAAGGTCTCATTAAAGTAATCAGCTGTGGAGATGACATTATTTGCGCTCTCAGCTTAAGCTCTGAATTGGTATCAGGGTCTCTCAAATAGGCAGGCTGGTGAGGGTGCTGCAGTATGCATGAGCACCGACCTTTGGGGAAATGAAAGTGAAGAGAGCGGAGAAGAAATAAAAAAAATCAAGTCCAAGCCAGTGGAATGTCTCTTGCTTTGCCTGGTTTATTCATTGCTGCCTGCTTCCTTATTTACTGTTTATTTATTTACTTGGAGGCGAGGTGACCTTCAAAGCTGCTGCTTGTCACTAGCAGCCTCTTGGTTGCAAGTTGCATGTTAATTTTGGCTTACACTGAAACTAGGCATACTGCGGTGGAATCTGTGTCTCTCATTTTCTATGCTGTTTAAAGGCAGGGGTCTGCTTTGGGTAGCCAGGCTGGATTTGCAGGCCTAAATAATAAAAGGCTGTAGGGAACATGTGGATCTGATGATGCAAACTCCCTTCATTTTTATTCCACCTCAGCCCACTCATATAAGGGATAGTATGACTGTCTGCCATAGAGGGATTGTTTGCAGGTCCCACAGCAGATGTGAAAATGTTCTCTTCCTCCAAACTCTGTCTTTGCAGGGAGCAATCATCCGTCTCCCACAGATTCAATGCAACAGAGTTTATTTTCATTTTTAACAGTCTGTAAAACCAGGCATCTTTCCTCCATCCTTTTCCACCTATCAAGGAAGTCCACGCAGGTCTTCAAGGTGGGTTTATAGCCTCCAGAGCAGCAAGGTCACCGCAAAGACGACCACAAATGCATCCAAATTGTGTCTGTGGAGAATGATCTACAGAGTGACTATACTCATAGTGGCATGATGAAAGGAGGGACTTCCAGGGCAGGAGCCAAAGGAAAATATCAGATGTCTGTGGTATTTGTACCACTGCCAAGATGACAGCAATGATTTATTGGCAGCCATACACTTCAAGCCAGGACCTTGCAAGCCAGGCATCTTGTGGGAGGGTCTATAGTGTGCCCTGGACACGTCCCATTTGGGACACTTCCCTCTGTTTCTTTATTATTCCAAATAAATACAGTGCTCTGCTTAGTGTCCCAATTAATGCAGCCTACTCTGAAGCAGGGGCTGACTCTGGGCTATTCTGAACAAATAATAACATTTCCCTGTGCTGTTAGACAGATGCCATGCTTCACCCAGAGATGGAGGTTTTTTCTAGGAGTGAAAACTTATCACCCTGGGTCTCACTTGCACAAACAGAAAATTTTGCTTCTTTGAAAAGCAGAGGAAATGAAGGCAGGAAATGAAGGCAGGCAAAAAAAATAAAGGCAGGAAACTAGTTTCTTGAAGGGGAGGGGTGTGAATGGTATAAAGTCTTCCTTTTCTAACCTTAAAAATTAATTATGGTGAAAATTGTCCCAAACAGTGGAAATATTTCACTCAAGATATAGGTGCCCCTTTTGTGAACACGCAACCTTAACTTGGTGAATCCTACCCATAATTTAGGATGAACAGCCCTCTAGGAGGAGCTATTTCTTTCCCTTGGCAACAGGGTCTGTTTCAAAGATAAGAATAGACAGATGTAATAAGGGAAAAGGAGTTCTATACCGAACATTAGAAAAATGCATTACAACAGAGAATGGCAACACAGACACAGGCTGATTCCAGCTAAGCTCTGATTTCTAACCAAGATCTTGAGAGCCTACTGCCAATACAGAGAAAGAGGGACTCTCCAGCAGAAAATTGGACTATTTTGGGTGTCTCTGCTGACTACAGGACAATCCTAGTGACTAGGCTCCTGCCAGAGGCACGTCAGCTCCATGCCTTTAGTTAGGCAGATGGTCCCAGGGCATAGAGATAGCTCTCTGCAAAGGTTTGATTTTCTGAACAAAGAAAGCCTGGAACATGGGCTGGAAAGCAGCAAGTCTGAGACAGCTAGTCCAGCCCAATGATTTGAAGCAAGGTCTTAGAGCAATGCCCTAAATTCACCAGAAGAGCTAATGCCGTCCTCGGATGCATAAGCTGGGGCATGTTGAGTTAGATGAGGCAAGTCATTTTTTCTCCAGGTATGGAGGAAATGGGGAGACCCAGTTCTGATGTCCGTGCCTGCAAGTGAACATCCAATGCTTGGAGTGACATCAGAAGAGAGCAACAAAAATTTCCTCCAAAGTCTGGAGGAATATCTCTAACCAGGAGAAATTTCAAACACTTACCCTGCTCAGTTTATAAGAATGAAGTCTGAGAGGTCATCTCCTTGTGGAGACAGGAGAGTTTCAGAGCGGGGAATGAAGAAAAGCATAACTCGAGTCAGGCTGGAGGAAATAAAGACTAAGGTTAAACAATGAGAGGATTTAACAAGGCACTGGACCCTCTACAAGAGCAGATGGGGAAAAAAAAAGTGGATTATGATCTAAAGAGAAGATTAAATAAACTTAAAGTCTCTAGTTAATTTTAAGTATATAAATCTGTGAAATGAAGCTGAGGATCAGGCCAACAGAAAGGTGGTGGAGCCCTTTCCAGGTTTTGGAGCGAGAAACAAACTGTCTGAGCACATTTAAGGCTCCATCACTCTGCAAAGTTTAATTTTGCAGCCCTACTCTGATAAAACAGGGGATAAATGGTTCCATGCAAAGTGAATAGGATGGAGCAGTAGTAGAAGCAGAAGTGGAAGAGAGTCCTGGCGACTAAGCTGTGCTGCTACTGCTATCAGGAAGAAGCACAACAATTGTTTTCCTGGGAAGAGCGACACCAACTCCAGGAGTTATCGGTGCCAAAAACTGAGTGAAGGACATGAATTCCTAGAGCCCTGGCTTGGGCAGCGCAGGCAGTGGTCTGGTTTTCTCTGCTACACAACTGCCTCCTTCACATGTTCCTGGCATCAGTCAAGAGCTGAGCTTGGTTTTCACTCCCTACCTTTCCCAACTTCAACGTGGTTTTTTTTAGCCTGGGGTCTCTTATATTTTTTTTACCAAATCACCAGCTCCTCTCTCTTTCTCACAGATGCATCTTCTTCTCCCAGCCTCACTGGATTGAAAAGATCTTGTCCTACCTCTGCAGCCCTGCCAGGCTCATCTAAGGCCTCATGATCTGCTGTCAGAAATTATAAAGACATTCCCAATTTCCAGGCTGAGGAGCCAGGATCACATTTGCAATCAGTTTTAATCACAAGTGTAACTGAGTGGATTGCAAGTGATAAGCCCTGTCTGCAGACAGCTGTGATGTAATGAATATGACAATTCAGAATTGGGTCTGAAGGTTATTTTGGGGGAAGACAGAGAACCACAAAATTAGACTCAGTGCAAGGGAAAAAGAGAAAGATAAAAAGAGAGCCAGTGCTTCAAACTCACACCACTAAGAGAACCCCTCCCTGCCAGACAAGACAAGCTTAAATGATCAAAATTAATTTGTGGAGGAAGGCAGCCACTCAAAGCAAAATCAAACAAGTGACCACAGCTGGCATGAAATTTCACAGGATGAGAAGGCAAGAGGGCTGAAATGAAACAGCTACCAGCTGTTCCTGCCTTCACGAGCCTGGAGGAATAGAGAGCGCTTTTCTCAAAATACTCAGATGCTGAATGCATGAGAAAAGGCCCTTTGGAAGAAGGGCCAGGAAAAATGACCTGGGAGCAAACCTGGTGTCTTCAAATGCATTCTTGATTTTTGCCAAATGCAAGTTACAGGTTAGCCAAGCGGCACATGCCGAGTGGCAGGTACCACAGGCTCCTGCCTCTTGTTTCTCTTTTCAATGGCCACAGATCCACAGAGCAGAGTCCTTGCTACTTCTTTGATGGCCACATGCTAGAACCAGCCTGGTCTGCAGTCCACAAGTACCCTGCATCTTTAGACGCAGAATTATGGAGCAACAGAATTGCAGCAGAGCAGTATGGGGAGTTTCCTTCCCATCACAAACCTTGGCTCACCAGCAGACCTCGTCATCTCCCCAGCTGTGCTCCATTGCCCTGCACCAGGGACAATGTTCTTCATGAGACCTGGGGTCGTGCGGTAACAAATGTGCTTTGCTGGAGCAGAGATTGAAGTAACTAGAAGGAGTTTTCTGATTTGCAACAGAGGGGAGGAGAGGCGTTAGTCCATCAATTCAGCATCATCTGCTGGTCACAGGATCCAAGGACTTGGGAAAGGGAGGGACTTGGTTCTTGATGTCACAAGATCTCACACAATAAATCTGCGATCACATCATTAGCTAAGGAAGGTTACTTTGGATCTGTCCCATTGAAGCGGGAATGGACACAGACCAAAGGCTTTTACCCCTCTCTAGCCTGCCCTTGCTGGGTCATTTCAGGCCGTTGGTCCATCTATCCGAAACTCTCCTCTTGTCACAATGGATCATGGCATCACCCATTTCTGCATCCCGTGTCCTGTTGTACTGCTGGTGTGCTACCTCCCGGCCTGTCAGATCAGATCACTGGCTTCTCCCGCCTCCAGCCATTGCTACTATTCAATGACTCAGAAAGGAGCTAAGATCAACTTGACCTTCATCAATAAGATGATGTCACATACTGAACGAACGACATGATAAAGGTAAAAGCAGGCAGTCTGATATCCCTCCTGATTTCTGTGTCCGGAATTGTAAACCACAGTAAAAGTATCCATTCCTAACGAAAATTCAGTTACCTCTGCTGACCTCAGTCTGCATGCTGCGTGCTTAGAGACAGGTATCAGTCCAGAGAATAGCAACCTTCTGCATATTCACTCCCTAAGTAAACTCTTTGCTAAAGCTGAACTGGGTGAAGGTCAGTCTGAGTGGAGGAAAGGGGAAAGGTGGCCAACAAATTTCACTTAAATTGTCTTTTGTTAAAAATGTACCTGCTGCCTTTTTGTCCTAAAATCCCAGGAGCCTGTGCACTTGTTATCATAGGGAAGTAAATCCAACTGAACTGTTAATGTGGATTAGCTGAACTGCAAGAAAGCACAGGTATTTTTATTCAGTTACAGTATCCTTAGTCTGACTCGTCCTGATCCCTTTGGGCAGTTATTTTTCCCACAGATGATAACACTGTTTGACTAGTCCACCTGTCCACTATATTAACCACAGGTTCTCTCTCCCAAATTTCTGTGTCCAACCCCAGCTTTCATGTTGCTTGTGCTCCTCTCCAGCTAAGGTCTGGGACATGCTATAAGAAGGAAAGACTGGTCTGATGGACTGTCATGCAGGACACGTGGGTTGAATTCCGGCTGGGTAAATGACCTTAAAGTTATTGAATGCCCCTGCACCTCCTTGCCCTGTGTGTCTAAACACAGCATTGACAACCGTCTGTTCTGCCTTCACATCCAGCCCACAGGTTTCTAAGATGCTTTTGGCACAAGCCCGGGTGGTACAGGCTCTTTAGTGCATGTGGCCCCTCAACACCACTGCAGGGCTGAAAACAAAGAGTGCTTCCAGTGTTACGATGACATATGATGACAGCACTTTGGCTTGTAAATGGACACCATGAATCCATCAGAACAACTGGCATCTACCTCAGCCAATGCTTCATGTGAGATGGAGAGATGGAATGAGACAGGGAATTTGTAGGACACTAAAACGAAGACCTGTCCACAGTCATTCCATGACCCAGTTGAATTATGGGACTTGAGCTCTGGCATTTGTAGTTGCTCGAAAGGGCTCTGCCTTCTTCAAGCTATCTTCTGCCTTACCAATGAAAATGTTCAGCTCTGTCCTTAGCAGACAAGCTTCCCACTGATTCTTTTTGCTGCTGGATGCCAGTGAAATATTGCTGAATCTTCCGCCTGTCTACATTTCCTTAGACTAGCTCACTAGTATCCCACAGCTGAGTGCTTTTTTTCCCTACATTAAAAGAAAAGGGAAAAAAAAAGGCAAACAAAAAACCAACCACAATTCTCCTTATGGACTGCAGTATGGAAAAAATGGGCTGGCACGTTTTTAAACCCATCCAGAGCAAGGATGTTTCAGCACAAGGATTTGTGTCTGGTAACTTTGGGCTAAGTCAGCTCTCCTGGTTCAACTGGCATTTTAAAGACATTTTCAGTGAGTAGGAACAAGTGGTTGATAGAATGTCATCCCCTGGAAGCTTGTTTATCTTCCATGGGAATAATCTGAGCAAATGCAGACGTCTTCTCTGCAAGAACATAAAAAATGCAGTGTGAGGTCAGACTGATGGTCTAGCTAGCTTGACTGTCTACCTCAAAGGCCATATGAGAAGCTGGTTAGGAGCACATATAAGCTCAGCTACTTCCCATAGTTCCTTTCCTTTGTAAGCTCCCATCAACAGCTGTTGCAATCATGATTTTAGATACTTTCCCCCTGCTTATCCTATTTATGAGAGTGGCCATGTGAAGAGATTATTCCTGGCCACATTTAAAGCCAATAGAGAAATGTTAATACTTTTAGGATATTTATTTCAGGTTCTTCCTCCTGCAGTAGATACCTTAGGCCAGATGTACTATGCCCTTTCAGTCCACTCTGACCATGAGGGGAGCGCAGGGTAACTAGCTCACATGTTGACAACTACCTTGCAGTTGATCGAGCTGTGGTGAGATGTCCCAGTCCCAGTAGAGGTGAGCCTGTTTGCTCCTACTCAATAACTCATTCTCTCTGTAGAGGTGTAGGCTGTTGCTAGATGAAGTGGTGACTGTCTTTCTTAATTAGATGCTTCATTCAGCTGAGAATTGCTAGCTGGGATAAATTAAGAACTTATAGTTTCCTTGACCAGTCCCATTCCAAGTGTTTTTTGCTTCTGAAACTTCTCTTCTCTTGTACTGCGTTTACTCTGGAGGAGTTACAAATCCTCAACAAACCTGGTCTGCATCTGCACAGACAGCTTCATCTACTGCCAGATTTCAGAAGGGATCCTAATACCCTTTACACTAGCACAAAAATAGTCTGCAGCTGTTTCCCACCCTCCAAGAATATCCATCTGGGGCTGGAGATCAGAGCTCTGGCATGTCACCCAAGAGCATATGGACTTTAAAAATAAGGCCTCAAGGCATAAACAAGGTCAACTCCTGAGTGTTCACTTTCATGGGAATGCCTGGTCCAGAAGCTGAAGATCTGTCAGCAGATGTATCCTCCTGCTGCATAACCAGACTTCGCACATCCACCCAGTGCCAGCAGTGGTATGTGCTGCTCTGCTCTTTGCCTCTGGGTTTCTCCTTCTGTAATCCAGATCACACCCTTTGTGACCCTATCCTCCGGAGACCCAACAAATCCCTTTTCGGACTGATCATCCACCAGATGCTGGTGCTGTGAATTGTCAAAAAACTTTGATCTCCACTGTTCTCCTGGTAGGACCAAGCTGATAAGTTTTTGAACTAGTCTGGACTGAAACTGAGAGACTATAATGATTGTCCTTGGGGTATTATTAACATTGCATTCGACACGTGTGGATTCGACACGTGTGGATGTGAGCCATACTCAAGCAAAAATGGTAATGACATTATCAGTTTTGGCCATCTTTTAACTCAATTCTCCTGAAAGAGAGACAGCTTCACCATAAATAGGGAAGCTTTGCTATATATAGGGAAGCTGAAGTACAAGGAGATGGTGTGCCATGGACAAGGTCATACAGAAAAGGCAGCAGTGGAGATCTCATGTCCTTTCCACTGTGACTCTACATCTGCTGGAGCCTTACGTGGTCCCTTATAAAACTGAATTCTGGCACGGTCAATATTCTTTTGTACTGTTAAATCCTTTTCCTCTCCTGATCTGACCATAATGCTGGAAGGCAATGTCAACTGCATAGCACAACTGCAAAGCAGTGAGGTTTGATCTATGGTCATACCTCCAAGAACTTGAGAAACTTTCTAGGAGTTCAAATCCTGCATAACATCACACAGCAAATATGAAGCGTTAGGGTGCAAAAACCTCTTCAGGAGGCTTGAAGTTGATCCAGAAAAGATGTCAGAGTCCTGCCTTCCTGAAGGGCCACTACAAATTCCCAAGTCCTCAAACAAAAGCATTGAGATGCCATCAGGAACACAAGGGACAGAGCTACAAGGTAACAAAAAAAAGGGCACTAGGCAAGCTGTCCTGTGTAACCATCTAGTACTGGATGTGATGGAGCATTCCATGAAATTTGTGCTGGAAGGAGGATGAACGTGCCTGGACGCTGATTCTAATGACTCTAAGATGAGCACGGCTAGGAGAGTGGGGCTGACTGTTCCCAGGACAAAGTGAAGTTTACATCCTTTGGAGAAGCTAGGAAATTAACATGTCGGTCATTAACATAATGCAAGCACTGGTAGCATCCATGGTGGATCATGCTGTAGGTCTACCCAGCCCAGTATAGGGAAGAGTGTAAGATCAAGCACAGAGTAATGCCTATATTTTTACATGCTCTAGAGGACAGAATCATAAATATTCCTAAGGCATCTTTGTATTTACTAGGAATTCCATGAATCTTTTTCCCATTAAGTTGTTTAAAATTTTTAGATCAAGTAAACTTTTAGCACTTGCAGCAACCCTTGGCAAGGGGGGATTAACTGCAGATTAACTGCACATTGTGTGAAGCAGGTTCTTTGTTCTGACCTGCTATCATCTCAAGCACCGTTTTTGTCTTTTCAAAGAAACAAAAAATACTTGCTCTCTTTCATCCTCTTCATGCCACTCATAATCTGATAGACCATTATCATACTCTGCTTCTGTCATCTCTTATTCAGATGAAATATTCCTAGAGTATTTTGTTGTTCTATACCTTTGATCAGTCTATTGCCCTTCTATGTATCTTTTCCAGTTCTGCTGCATCCTTTCTGGGAGGGGGGACGCCAGAGCTACACAAAACATTCAAGAAGCAGGCACACATTGAATTTACCCAGGGACGTAATAATGCTTTCTATTTTGATCTCTATTCCTTTTCTATTAATTCTTAACATTCAATTTGCTTTTTGTCGCTATTATTGAGCACTGAGGTGACATATTCATAGAACTGCCTATTATAAACACCAACTCATTCCTGAGTAAGTAATGGTCCATTCAAAGCTCATCACTGTACGTAAAGTTAGGATTGCTTTTTTCCCCATGTGTACCACCCTATACTTATTTTCCACTGAATTTCAGTGGAAATTTCAGCTGCTATTTTATCATAAAATCACTCAGCAGTGTGACGCCCCTCTGCAATACTTCCACATCATCCCTCATCATTACTACCTTGTATAGCATCATCAGAGGACTTAAGTCACCTCATTACATCACTCAGCACCAACACACCTGAGTTACGTCTCCCTTAGGGGTATTTGCCCACCTTTCCACCTTGATGGCCAGGCTCTGTTGTAAGTAGCAGTAATGCAAACCCCTGCAGAGAAAACACACTTATGCTATTTGTTTCCCCAAGTTCTTTGGTACAGGCAGGTAGCACTGACATAAGTAATGGCTTTGCCTTTATCTGTGAGTGGTGAGTGCATGTACTGAATTCAGAGCAAGCTGTTTTGAATAGGCTGTGAAACAGGAGCCTCTGTGTGCGCGCTTGCCTGTGTATCTTTTCATCTGCTGCTTTTTCCTGGTGTGCATATGACTTTGTGTGTGGCCTTCCTCTGAATTTATTTTACTTGCTTTTTGATTGCAATAATAATACTAGTGTTAAAAAGAAACCTTCTCCTTTAAATTCCCCAATGCCAAGAAATGAACTTTGAAATATGAAGGTTAACAAAGACTTTGGGAACAACTTTGAAAGCAGCTAAGCTGTAAGCGATCGCCTTGTCCTTTAATCAGATGCTTGGCTTTGCAGCTCCAGCCATCTTCACGGATTAACTCCCATGAACTTTCTGCACTGCTTTTATGGAAAAGCACATCAAACAGATGACTCTGCTAAGAAGGAATTAATCAATTAAGCAGAAGCAGAGAAGCCTACTCTCTGCTGAGAAACTGGTCTACTGACACCTTCCCCCTCCCCACCTCCTCCCTTCCACCTTGCTCTAAAACTTGTTTTCTTTATGTTAGACGAAGGAGATTGAAATTTAGACGTAGAATCGCCCCACACACAGCTTCCTTTCCTGCCATTTTTCTTCTAAGACAAACACATTTTGTCTAGTCTGTGAGCTCTGCAGGGACCAGCAGCCTCCAGTTGTGGCAATATTGCTGGCGTGCATTTCCTAGCGAGCCAGGATGAACAGACTGAACAACCTCGCAGTGCCTTGGGTGATGAGCATTTGTCTCCCTGTGGTGGAGGGTGGTCGGTTTTCTGTCTGCATCTCCAACAGGAGTTATTTAGGATCTGGCATCTCCATAGCTATCTCAGAGGCCAGCTGTGTGCCCCAGTAAATCAGCGAGGTGATAACAGCAGTGTGGCTAGTACCCCTCAGACTCGATGGGAACCAGTCGGATGCTAAAGGCGCAGTGGGGTCTCCTAGCAGATTACTGAACTTCATGCCTAGGGGAGGACAAAATGAGCTCAGCCATATTGCTGCTGCCAGGCACAGGAGGAACCTACAGGATAAAGGGATTCACACTGTGCTCTTCGACAGCACTGCTTGGGCACCTCCCTGCTAAAGACTGCTAAGTACCTCCTGCAAATCTCATGGTTTATCCTCAAGAGGCAGTTACGAGCTCACACGTTCTCATTTGTGGTGACTGACAAGTTACGGGCATCATTGAGGAAGCTGAGCCCAGTGGCTGGGGGGTCTGAGATGGGAGCAGCCAGCCGGGATGCAGCTCAGTTCCCCAATTCTGTGTGGTCTCGGGCGAGTTGCGTAGGCTTGGATTCAGCACACAGCTTTAGACAGGTAACAGGCATCTGGTCTAAGTTGGTCTTCTAGAGGCTTTCTGTTGTCAATGGGGAGAGAGAGGAATTTCCAAGGAGAAAATTACCCCTTCCTGAATCAGGTGTGCAAATCAGGTAGTATGAAGTGGTCACTGGAGGCGTGAAGGAAGGAACCCAAGTGACCTGCCAGCCATCATGCTCCTACCTACCATCATAAATATCTGTATCTATTCAGGGCACCCACCAGTCTTCTAAAATTGGATTCACAGTATTTAGCTCCTCTTTGTATGTCAATATAGTGAAACTAAGGATGCAAGCTCAGATTTCCCTTTTTCTCCCCCAGATCAGGCTTCTTTTGATTTGAAAAGGGATGATCTTTCATGACAAGAAGAGTTATGAAATTATAGTGTTGTTGCAGATGACATTTAAGGAAGGTTCCTCCCATCTGTTTGCTCTTGAGGGTGTTAAATTCCTGATGTTATAGATTTTTTTAAAAGGCAAGGCATATTTCCATGAACATGAAGTCTGAGCTACCATATCAGCCTTCACAGCCACATGGACAATAAGCATGGGGGCAGCCTGCAGAAACTTGGTTGTACAGCCTCTGTAAAAGCAACTCTGTCTTTCTTCTGCAAGATGAAGTGACCTCCTCCCAGGACAAATCTATCTACAGCTTCAGGAGTACTTGGGTTACAGCTTTTGTTAACTGGAGAGTTGGAGTTTCTCTTGCAGAAATGAGATCATTCCTGTAGTTCTTCTCAAAAACAATCCTTGTAATCTGGATTAGGATAAACTGCATCATCAGGCCCTCTCTCCCCTGTCACATTCATTCCATCATACCAAGTGATTAGGAGACATCCTAATACTTCTCTTTCTTGTCCATTCTGGTCCTAGAGGAAAGCTGATCTACAAGAGATAGTGAGAGCTTTTCTTCTAATTCCCACCTCAAAACAATTCCTGGTCTATTTATCCTCATTTTTACTCATGTTTACTCTTCATCCTCCCTGATGCTTATTACCTCAAGTGTATTTAGAAAAGTGCTTTTATCAATGGAAAAGAACTGTTGGTTTTCAGCTCATTTCCAGCTGGGTAGGTGTTTGAAGTATGGCTGTGCAGGTCTCAGGTGGTAGAAAGATGGAAATGTATCAAAGAACTAGTTAACATCCAAGCAACTTCCTCACAGAGAGATCTCTCCTTCCAAATGCTACTTTATTAGATTCTGTATGATATCTCTTATTTCTGGATATCACAAGAATGTCAACAGCCTAATAATTTCTGCTAGCCATGCGTGGCTACTTTCCTGCTCTCACCCATCTGGCTCTATGGATGATTCAGCCTTTAGGCTACAGTCTGGGACATAACTCTAGTTTTTCAACTCAGCCATTCCCCAATTAATGTAGAGATTCTGGAATTTCCTTACAAGGCTGATAATCTAACTCCAAACAGGGAGTGATTTCCATACTTACATCTAGTCCTTTGTATTTACTCTGAATGTGACTTTGCACCACTGTCTCCAAGGCTTCTGGGAAACCAAAAACACCCTCCTGATTGCATTTTTCTTGGTGTTTGTCTCGAATAAATCGACAGTTGCAGACAAACTGCAGGGTCTGCACAGGTAATTGTGGGCTCCAGGTTAAACGGAGTGGTGAGCACCGGTCTTCCACCCCTGATCCCGGGGCACACAGAGCCTTCCAGCATCAGTGGAGGACAGAACCACAGAACAGAAGAGGTTGGAGACACGTCTGGAGATTGGCTTGTCCAACTGTTCCGCTCACAGCAGGGTCAGCTAGAGCAAGTTGATCAGGCCCTTAGCTGGTTGAGTTTTGAATATCTCCTGAGATGGGGACTCCACAGCCTCTCAGAGTAACCCGCTCCAGTGTTCACCCACCCTCACAAGAAAAATGGGGGTTTATTACTTTAAACAGAATTCTTTGTATTTCGATTCCTGCCCATTGCCTCTTGTCTGTTCACTGGGCACCACTGAGAAAACTCTGGCTCTGTCTTCTTTAAACCCTCCCATCAAGTATTTATACACATTGATAATATCCCCTTAAGATAAGTCTTCTCTTCTCCAGGCTGAACAACTCATCTCTCTTGTCTTCTCCTGAACAGTCCCATCTCTCTCATCTTCTCCTCATATACCAGATGCTCCAATCCATTCCTTATCTTTGTGGTCCTTTGCTGGACTCTGTCCAGTATGTCCACATCTCCCTTGTACTAGGGAGCCCAGACTGGAGATAGCATTCCAGCTGTGAACTCACCAGGCCTGGGCAGAGAGGAAGGATCACCCCCCCTCAACCAGGTGGCAACGCTCTTCTTTAAAAAAAGTCCTTATGTTTTCAAAAACCAAGACCTGAAAGCAAATCTGTGCTGTCTCTGAGAGCTACAACACACAACTGAGTGGTTTCAGTGCCCAGCACACTTGGTCCTCAGCTAAGGTATTTTTATAGCAGGGAATTCCGATAAAGTTAGGGTATCTGCAGCATTTTTAAGGTTTGTCAAGATCATTCCTGCAGCAGTAAGCACTGATGTAATAGCTTGTAAAAAAATAAAAGGGAGAGGAAAAGGCGCATTTTATTTTTGGATTGAGAGTTAAGACCTTTCAGATAGTACTATTTCCTGACTTTAATGAGCAGTGTATCTTGATCCAATCTTTTTCATTGCATTCTTGTCCCCCAATCATAGGATTTTTATTTTAAAGGACACAAACCTGAAAACATTGTACCCAGCTCTGCTTGAGCCTTCTGGAAAATAATATGCCAGTTTTGGAGAGGATTGCAAGGAGTAACTGGCAGCAAGACTGGGCCTGTGGTTTGTATTTGCATGTCATTTAGAAAAACAGAAAAGTGGCTGATCACAGAGAGTAGGCTCTGCAGTTTCAGTCCCCTTCCATTTTGTGGCCCTCAAAATCTGTAGAAAAAAACCCCTCTTACTGTTAGCCTAATTACAGTATTAACAGTTGGCTCAAAATATAATACTTACTATTAGTTCAGTTACACTAATACTAACCCTCACGGTTCAAAGTAGCACAGAAAAGCATCATTAATAATAAAGCCAAAATCATTATGCAAAATAACTTGCCTTTTCTCTGGCATGATGCTCACCCTGCTAGCATCCCTCCAGGCCCTACAGCTGAAGGCACTAGTGTTCTACGGCAGAAACTTGAGGGCTGTCACTGCAGTCTTCACTACCCCGAGGTCTCTCTGGCAGGAGTGTGAAGTTCATGGTGGGGTTGCTTCCTCCTCATTCTTGGGTCCCCCTCAGAGGTATCTTCATCCCGCGTCTCCCCATCACCCACTCCCTTCTCCCCAGTCCCCAGCACCAGCGGCAGAGCTGCCCAGCGCCCAGTCCCGGCACGCAAAGATCTGGTGTTTGCTGGGCAGTGCCTGCCCGGGGCGGCAGCCCTTGGCCATGCAGGGTGTCCCCAGCGCTGAGCTCAGGCAGGTCGGGCACGAGTCCTTGGCCATGGGACACTTGCCATCACAGGGACACCCGGCTCGGGGCACGGCAAGCCCAGAGACGTCCGGAGACCTTGCGGTGTCAGGTCAGCACAAAGCCAGTGCACTAACCTTCTGCTAGTGATGGCCAAAATCATACTGAGTGGGCTGCAGGTCATTCATGGCTTCTGGGAGGAAGTGGGATTAGGACCTTGGTTGTACTGTGCAGCAATCAAAGACTTCGTTACAAGAGACATAGCTGCTGGTGTCATAAGGATCCACTGCTACCCAATATTGATCCCATTTCTGCCAGCAGGACAGAGAAGTCTCTACCTTGCAACTAAGCAAGTGTCTGTGCTGGACCAGTCATGGCACTAAAATTGGACACAGAAGGGTCTCAAAAAAGACATATGTTTGTCTGGAAAAAACTTCTCCCCCTTTGAGCAGAAGCTTGGACTAGATGACCTCTGAAAGTCCCTTCCAACCTAAATTATTTTATTGTTCTATGAATGAAGCCTTATTATATGGATGACACCAGTATCTAGAAAGGAGCATGTGCATGCCTGGAGTGGAAAACAGTCACCTCTGGAGGGGCCAGTGCCAGGATCTGGAATGCAACCTGCAGATCTGACAGGGAAGAGCAGTAGATCTAGAAACAAATATGTACACATGTCTCTAGCATGATTGCAAGTTATTGATGACACCTGAGCATGGCAGGCAGCACAGCCATGTCAGCACATAGTCCACTCTTGTCTCCATCAGGACCTCAAGTTCTTCTGCATCACCATTCCTTCCCTGCCTCACATTACGGTAGAGGCAAGTTCAGCTATCCTATCGATGGGACTGCAGAAAAGCAGAAAATAAATGAAGATGGATGAAGGCTTCCACTGAGACAACCAGCTGCACTTTAGCATGGCTGTAATGCAGTAGGTGACATCCAATTGCCTATACAGACCTTGAGTGCCATTTCAGATGCCCCAGGGTGTCCCGCCTGGCCTCCACTACCAGCAGAGAAGGGCACAGCTTTCCCGTTGGTCCTGTGCCATAACTGCCAGCCTCAGGTGCCCTGGGGCATCTCAGATGGCACTTGGTGATACATTTAGAAAAGTGCTTCACAACTCCTCTGACCTCCAGGCCAGGTGGGCTGTCTGACTGCTTTTCTAAATATAGGCAGGTACCAGAGGATATGTCTGAACTCTGCTGGGGCTGTTGTCTCCAAACTGTTCCAAAGTCAGAATTTAAAAAAGAAAGAATATTTCTTGGAAACTGCTGGGTTCAGAGGCCTGTTCATCTTGGTTTCATGAGAACATAATTGAAAGCAAGGCTGTTTTTCACTTCATTTTGTGTTTGGGCTCATCCCCTTTGCCACAACTTCCCACAGCCCTTTTTAATGATGAGCACAAAAGCCTGTTTTCAAAGAACATCTTTTCCTGTGGTTTTGGTCCTGATCCTAAAGAAAGGAGGCACGGAGTAGCACATAAGACATCAGAGTTTGCCACGTCGTAACGGCCTCCTACTCTTTTCCTTAGCTTAACAATTTCTTAAGCCTCCTTTCCCTTTCAGATATCCTATAGAAGAAGAACAGTATATAGGATCAGCACTTGCTTTCTTGCTATAAAGCCCAGAGGATGCCCTGTAGGGGTCTATAGTCAATGAGATGTCACACTAGCATGTATAGCTGAGGTCTACTACCAGAGCACAACCTGCAGATACTTGTCAGTGGGGACTCTACCTCTTAACAGAGGTGCAAGCCTCCAGCACTCATTTCTGAGCTGGGGGACGGTATAATGCTTTCCCTGCCATCCCTTTGCTGACCGCCCAGGGGACTGGTATCACTTTTACTTGGTGTTTTCAAGCAGTTTGACTTGTCTAAATAGTTGCAAGGCTGTTCTCATTTTCAGATGTTTGCTTTTTTGTCCTGATCTCACCTCTGACAGTTACAGCTTCCCTCAGCAGCATGGCAGGGAAATGGGAAAGTCCATCTTGTTCTAAGTGGCTGGGATAAGCTTTGTGCTGAAAATAAAACTATACCATAAAACATGCCGTCCCCAGAGTGCAATCCTGAACAGACCTTCTGTATCTGTCCCTAGAGTGAAATCCAGTTTTTCTGAGTCCACAGATCTTTCTGTGACTTGAAAATATACATGGGATTGAGGCTCCCTGCATCTGTTAACGCTGATGGCATGTGCTGGGCTGGTTGCTGCTGAAGAACTCACCTGGCTTCTCCACAACAGCCTATTTACACAAAATGGGGAGCCCTTCCTATGTTTACAAGGGTTCTATTTTGACTGGATTAGAAAGGTCTAATTACAGCACGTTTTGCAAGTGCTGCTTAGTTCAATGACTCCAGAAACACAGAGGCAATCTGTTTCATCACCTCACCTTTCACTAATGAGCTTTGTTTTGCTCTAGACATGTGGTCTGATGATTTGCAGTGGTCACAGCCATGGTCTCCCAGCTGAAGCATGGCATACACCAAGACCTGTTGACAACAAGGCTTCCTGCACACCTGTGTCTTGTAGCATCAAGGCCAAGGACTTGCTGCTTGTTGGCAACTTCTCAGCCTATTCTGAGTTGATGAAGCAACAAATCATCATAGTTCAACCACGGAGTTCCTCCAGCCATGCTGCACCATCCATCTGCTCTGAGGTAATGAGAGGGAGAATTACCTGTACCTACTGGGGACCTCTGAAAGCCCATCACCTGGTGAAGGATATAAGATGATGGTGTTACTGGTCAGGGCACTTGCATACACAATGGAGAAACGTGTCCAGTTCAGGTGTGGATGCGTTGAGACATCTGGTCTGCACCAGGCAGAGAAGGACACAGGTGTGCACAGGGAGCGTTGTGACACCCTGGTGAGACCTTTCTTGAATGATTCCCATGTCAGCATGGTGGACAGCAGCTGGGAGGTCAGTGGAGGCTGCAGGGAAGAGAAACAGCCTGTAGTGTAAAAATTAGGACCAAACTGGTGCTGACGGATGGGGGTTGTGTGACCTCGGCTCCCTCTCTCAGACCTGAGGAGATGTGACATGACTGCAGCTCGGTGACGCATTGGTTTAGGAAGCAAAAGCACCTCTTTTAACACCTGTTTTATCCCATCTTGAAGCTGTTAAGAAAGCTTTTCTGATTTTCACTTGCCTGGTATTGCTTCTGGTCTGGTCTCATGCACCTCTCCCTGCCTCATCCTCCTGCTGATGGTGCTGGCTGTCCCGTCATGTAGCCCCTCTTCTCACCAGCTGCATTCAGAGGCCACCTCCTGGACCTATATCACTTTCCTGCAGCAATGGTCTCTATATACTAGATTTCATCTGAATGGTGGTGGGGTCTCCTAAGCAGATTTTATGTGAATGGATTAGGGACTGATGGGCTTTATTCCGTGATAGATTAACACCTCTCTATCCTTCAGTACCAGAGTAATTGTCAACCACAGATAGCCCTGGAGGAAGGACTGGTAGATTTGGGTTTTTTTTCCCTTCCCCCCTGTTTCCTCCTTACTGCGACAAGAGAAAAAAGGGAACAGCAGAGGGGATGCTCTATTCCTCATATGACAGTACCCCTGGAAGGTCACGGGAACATCAAATTGTGATGAGACTGGCACATTTTTAATTCTTTCTCATTACAGCCTCTGTTAAAGCTACATTACAATAATTGCTTTAGTTCTGCTACGGTATTTTCAGGTCTCTTAATGTAGCTGTCAGCTCAGTGTGCAGGGAAATAACACCAGCCAAAAAGAAAAAAAAAAGGAAAGGAGAGGAAACACTCAAATGAAAGCCTGGTAGACTAGCAGAGAGGGTGAAGGACTGGGCCAAATTTTGGGTGAGAGTAGGAGGTGGTGAAGTCCAGGCTTGCCAGGGGTGCTGCTGCTGAGGGACTTCTGTGAACTGGACAAAGGTTTGGTTTCTCACATCTCACACCACAGATTCCCTTAAACTCACCTCTGCTCAGAGAAATGGTGGGGTTTTACACTCCACAAGGTCTAGTTCAATGGAAATGGGACACTGCAGTGGCATTTTGCATTTGCTTGCAATGTTTTGAAGAACCTTTCCATACCAGGGCTGCTATGGGGCAGTCAGTTTGAAAACCTTCTTTTGGGTACCAATATAGGATTAAGAGACCTCTACAGATTCAGTGCAGGATAGACATGTACTCACAAGACACAAACCATGGAAGGAGAGGATTCATCATCCAACCTGAGCTGCTTGCTCAGCCCAGCAGCCCTCCCAGGAGCTGTGCGCTCTATGATTTCAGCCTTGGTCCCTTCTGCAGCCATTCCTGGCCTTTTCGTTGCCATCCTCAGTCAAGTGAACCAGCTCCGGCTGCACTCTCCAGCCTTGCACTGCCTTGGCCATCCCCCAGCTCCTCTCCTTGCAGCCAGCCAGCTTCGCTTCCCAACCCCTTGTGCTCCTCCACATCTGCAGCAACGCCCGCACCCCGACCCACAGACCAACAGCTCCTCGTGCAAACCCTCCCTCCCACCGCAAGAGCAACACATCAGCCTCCCCACCCTCAAAACCACTGCCCTAACCACTGCTGCCTTCAGAAAACCACAAATACCACATAGGCACACCCTTAAAAACCCAGGCATTCCTCCCTCCCGTAAGACCACGCTGCAGCTGCGGGCAGGGCGCCCTTTCCTTCCAAGTCTGCTTTCCTCCCCACATGCTGTGCATTCAAAAGCATGCCCACCATGAAAACGTGCCCCTTTCTCAAACCCACACCCTTCCACACACAACACAAACACATGCTCTCGCACTTTCTCCATTCCCACAGCCATCCCTTATTCATTAAGGTCTCTATAGGAGTTTTCAGCCATGTGAAGAATTGTTCATAATTAGTTAACAAGAAAGAAAAATAAAGTCTCCTAAGCTGTCAGCAATCCTCCAGAAAACCAGCAACAGATCTGAGCACCATTTGGTCTAATTAGTCTTGATATTTCACACAACATATTTCTCAATTTTCAGTGGAGAAAGGGATAAAAAAAAATCCCTCTGAGGAGATCAACAGGAGTATTTTTGTGAAGGGATTCGGTGGCAAAGCCAAAGGGAACTCTTAATAAACAAATGTGCATTTATATTCCTTCACTGAATCTTCCACAACAGTTGCTTCATCTTCTGCTTCTATGGGCATGTGCAGGCCTGGGGTGGGGCCAATCTGCAGCTGGCAGCAATCAAAATAGTTCTTCCCTCAATATATCCTTCTTAATTTTCTTTCCTGTGGTGAGGTTGAAGGTCATTGGTAATCAGCCTGTACCTCCTATCCTGCAGGATGGTGGTTCTCTTGGTGGAAGGGTGCTGAGATACACAGCAAAGGATCCAGCTGCATCATGCCCATCTCAACACCTTCATCGACCTCCGTAGACTGCAGCAAGAGTTGGGCTCTAATGTAGCTGAACAAAAACACGCAGAGCAAGTGAAATCCGCCTCCACAGACAGGTACTTCTCAATCTACATATGGCAACACCAGGGTTTCTCACATACTTGCAGGAGTCATTGGTAGAAGGTCAGGTTTTGTGGGTGACTACCTCTAATTGACCATGGTGATGGTGGTGTCCCATGGCTTGAAGCAAATTAACATGTTGTCTATGTGAGATGTGCAAGAGCAGAGCGTCTACATCCCCTCTGCAGTCAGTAGAAAGAAGATGGGTGTCATCATCGTGTGAGGCATCTAAGACGGAGGCACAGACCCATCGCCTGTAGGTGCCAATCTCGTCGGTGATTGTGGAAGGAGTCTAGACAATTATTTAGGGATGGTATCCAACAATTACAACACAGAATCTACCTCTGAGCGTATCATCCTCATCTCTCTTTATCAGAAGAGACAGTCAGTGTGGGCAATGAAATTTAGTGTGATTCATCTCTTCCAGAGATGACATCCACTTTTCATCAGTTGAATGACAGCTTGAACTCCACTGATGATACTGACTCAATCTCAGTTGTCTGCAAAGGGAGCAGGAACACCTAGCTCAGGTGCAGACTTGCACATTAAAAATACCCCAGGAGGGGAGAGGAATTTAGCTCTGTAAACAAAGATGTTTAATGGCATTTGCAATGCTGTAGACAAGGATGGACATACAAAGAGGCCTGCCTGTATGTTCATGAAGATCTCATCACTAAAGTCAATGAAACCCAGACCTCACAAAATGCTGAAGTCTACTGTAGGGTGAGAAAAAAATGCTTTTTAGTGGTTTGGGGTTTTTGTTGGATTTGGCAGGAGAATGGACACCCAGGTCATGCGGAGATCCATGCCTCACAGACTCCAAAGCTTAGGAGTTTGCATCTGAAGCTGACTCCCATCCTGAAGATAAAGCCCACCCATAGGAGGAGATGCTTAAGTTTTAGATGGAAAGACTCATCTGAGATGAACCCAGGACTCAATGTGCAAGACAGAGCACAGTGGAGGGTTAGAGTCCAGTGAACTGCAGACCCCAGGTTGTTTAAACATCGGTCATAGGAATATGATGGTTGGTATGGGAAATTAATTCACAGAGATACGTAAGCATCCAAGGTGTCCTGCTGATAAACGTCCTGGCATCTTAAACATCCTAAAGTAAAAGACAGTTCTGATGAACTCTCAGCTAAGAAACTGTACACATGTCCATCCAAAAACCAACTTCTGCAGGAAGTCCAAGTAAGATCTATGGACTTCACAGCTCTTATTCTGAGGGCTTCAAAAGGATTTGTGTTATACTCCTGAAATATTTTTAATTGAGTTTTCAGGTTTTTTTTAAAGGGTTCAGAAAAAATATCAAATTATGTTGTTAATTGATCCCTTGGCAGCTCCAGAAAAACTGTGGCATGGGTTATGCTGAATGTTGGCAAACTTGGGAGAAATCAGTCCTGGGATTAATTGCAACTTGGACCTCTTGCAGTATTAGGTCTGAAAGAAGCAATACGCCTATGACTAACCAATGGATAGCCATCTTTGACATAACTGCTGAAATATAAATTTCTTCCATCCTAGAGGTATGGTAGATTTCATAGGACTTTGAAAACAGGATCAACATGAATTTCTTTCTCCAGACAGAGCAACTGAGGCCCAAAGATGAGAGTCCAGCAGGTAATTTCCGAGCAGTGAAGAGCAATGTTGAGGTGTCCTCCCATCTCTTGGGCCACCTGATAAGCCCAGTACTTAGCACGACAGGTTGCAGAAGCAGACTGGCCCCTAGCCTGCGAATACTCATGGGAGTCCCCTATTCCCTCATGAAGTAAGCAGTCATGCTGACACTGGAATAAGGAGTGCATAGAGAAAACAACTGTCATCTTCTACCTTCAAGACAAGACCTGTATCCTGACTTGGAATGATTGGATACTGCACTTTTTAGATGAGAGGTGGAAAAGGCAAAAGTTACAAACTACCAAAGTCACATTTCTCAAAGTGTTTTCAGTCCTATTTTTAAGCATATTTCAACAGTTAAGAGTAAAGATGATCACTTAGTGGTATTTTCAAGGGGTTTAGACAGTTTTAAAAATCTCAACTTTAAGCTCTTAAGACTTATTATGACCCTAGGAGTCCACTGTCTCCTGGTAGACTAATAATTATTAGTTCAAGAAGCATGGTCACAGGATGTGTGATGGGGACAAATTTAAAGATTCCCCGTTCAACCTTAAATATGGGAGAGCAAAGAGGAGCTGACTGTTTTATTCAGACCCTTCTCCACGGCACTGGGGAAGGAGAGGATTTTCGTGAAAGCAGAGGCATTAGCAGGGGGAGGCATTTAGCATCTGGATTGGAACCTGACTGCAAGTTTACCAGCTGTTTTTACCAAATGGGAGCAAACCTCTCCCAGAACAAATGAGCCTTGTCATGTACAAAGCTAAATCTTGAAGGAAAAAAAAGAAGATAGTTGAGATCTAAAACTGGCCTGCTCTCTCCATCAATGATCCTGCAGGGAATTTTGCAGTTGTTGAGAGGTTAATCTGGGTACTGACTGTCCAACTGACTCAGCCTCCCTGCTCCTCTGCAGTGGATATGGTAAACTTCTCCATTTGCTGTCCTCAAGTATGGTATAGCACAGCTAGGGACCAGTAATGGATCTCAGCAGGAAACAGCTGTGTTCATCTATTGCTTTGTGGATGAAAAATGTTGCCTAAACTACACAGAAGAAACTGAATCCCTCCTCACTGCAAATCCTTTGTGACCCCTAATGTTTAGTAACTGTAAGGCAACTTTTCTGGCTCCAGTGAGGGAAGACCCTGAGGCTGCAAGAGGAGAGAGGGAGCAGTAGAAGAGACACCATACTTATCACTGGCTGTAGGTATCACCCAGAAACGTCATCACCGCACTTCTGCTCACTCCATCCTCTGGCACAAAAGCCAAAGGAAGTCCCTAAACATCATCTGGTGTTGCTGTCCAATACCAGAGACGGTAAATGATGCCTCAGAGGAGTAATTGTCTGGGATGCTCTAGGGGTAGGAAGCAGCATCAACCACCACCTCTACTCTGGTACTTGGGGTGGCTAAGCCATGGCTACATGTGACTGCAATAAGCTGCATAGCCTCATTCGCTAGCCATTGCTTAGGCCGGTGATGGGAGGACTATGCCTTTGTGGCTTCTCTGACACCACAGAGTCGTTCCTGCTCCTGGCCAGGAGACTCAACAACATGGTTTTGACCATGCTGCATTTGGTCTTGAATGGTTCAGGGACATGGAAGAACTGAGGGACTAAGGGCAGGTGCAACTCTCCAAAGTTGCACTCACAAAACCAAAACTGTTTCCCAGCACTCTATGCATCTTCAGTGCAGCTTCCCTCATCATCAGCTTTGCCTGTGCAGTTCTGAAGCCGTATCATCAGCCCATGCGCTCTCATGAAATGGAGTCCACTTGTGTTAGGCCATCATGGTAGCTGAGCTGCACCTCCTTGGATTTTCCCCTTTGCAGGAGAAGCAGCAGGTGGTTGGGAAGATCTGCAGAGGCTTTGCTCGGTCCAGCTGGGATCTCTGCTACAGCTCTAGATGTAAGACGGAGTCTGACTAGGCAACATGGCAAAGAAAAGCTCTTCACTTGGAACCAGTCACAAAAAAACACTTGAGCACAGGATTTCCAAGAACCTGAGACTGCTTTTCAGATCAAAATGCATACTGTCCTTTTTCTCCTCTTGTTCCAGTTAGCCATCTGCATATGGGGAGAGTCCTTTTTACTTCTTCTTCATCTTCTTCTTCCTATTATTATTATTATTGTTATTGTTGTTGTTGTTGTTTAATTTATCTTATCTTACTTGTTAAGAACAGTTGCTCTTAATAATTGCTGCAGGGAGAAGTTCAGAAACAGGTAACAACTGAAAACAGAGATGGGGACCAGGAAGAAAAGAAAAGAATGTGATGGTGGAGAATGGAGAAGGGGGGGGCGGGGGGAGAAAGAGTCCAAATACTCCCAGGGGAGAATATGAACAAAGAATATTTAATGGGGCTTTTGTAAGTCAGTCTTACTTTGCTTTCCAAGAACATCTAGAAAAGGGAAACATTCATTCTTTTTGGAGAAAATTAAACCCACAGGGTCTGTGGGACAGACACCCCAGCCTGGGGAAGAGCAATCTGGTGCCAGACTTCCCTGGAGGCTGCTTGGGTCTCCTGTAGAGGAGGAATCTAGCAGGAAGGAGATGAGGGTGAGATGGAGATGTCCCTCTGTGGTGCCCATCTGCTCCCATCTCTCCAGGGACCGGTTGTGCCCCATAGTGGATGGCTCCCTGCTGAGGGCACAAAAACTTCAGGTATCCCAGGCCAGACCTGGTGTAAGCAAAGGGCTGGCAGAGGAAAGGAGTGAGGGGTAGGAGCATGGTGCTGATGAAAAGCCATGTTGTTTTCTGGTTTTCTGGTCATCAGGGTCAAACCTCCCTTTGATGTCTCTTCAGCTCAGGACACATCCCTTCCTCATCCTCAGGGACAGGCTTGCCACACTACATGAGAAGAGGGGTACAATATCTCCTCTACCCACCAGAAATCAGTGCAAACCTTGTTAAGGTAATTACCCATCTCTTTCTACTTTCTACTGGAGCAGCGTCAACAAACCCAACCTGGGAACCCACCTTGCATTTCATCCAGGTCTGCAGCCTGGTGTCTGTCTGTCTACCCACAGCAACACCATGCTGATGGCAGCGGGTGCAGCAGCATCACCCGTGAGTGTGGCTCCAGCCCTGAGGAGCTTGGCTGCCGAAGGCAAGCGTGGAAGGGGACAGGGAGGGGACATGCATCCCACATGGCCCTGGGATGATGCTACTATTAGATGAGGAGCTAACAATGTGGGAATGGTCTGGGGCCTCAGGGAGTCTGGAAGGGCTTTTCCACATTTCTGCCACATATTCAGCAGCCATAACACAATTTATACAAGGAGGCAGCTTTCCGATAGAGGCATTTCCTTCTACAGTCATCCAGAACTGTAAAAAACCCAAACCATTGCACCGGGAAAAAGGTTTCTTTTTCTTCCTTCCTTCCTTCCTTTCTTTCTCTGTTTCTCTCTCTCTTTCTTTCTTTCTCTTTCTTCCTTCTTTCCTTTCTTCCTTTCCTTGCTTTCTTCTTTTCTTTCCTTCTTCTTAATTTGTGTCCTTCTTAATTTCTTCCTTTCTTAATTTCTTTCCTTCCTTCCTAATTTCTTAATTTTTCTTTCTTTCTCTTTCTTTGCTTAATTTATTAATTTTCTTTCTTTTTTCTCTTTCTCTCTTTCTTTCCTTAATTTCCTAATTTTCTTTCTCTCTTTCTTTCTCTCTTTCTTTCTCTCTTTCTTTCTTTTTTCTTTCTTTTTATTACTTTGTGTTATTCAATCTTTTTCTATCCCCTATCCCCTCTGTTCCCTATCCCTCTTACATGTCCCATGAAGTGTACCCTGCCAGAGGATATGTTGACAGTCAGCAGGGCACACCAGCCTTGATCTCACGCAAGGATTTACCTACTTCGGGGGTTTTCTGCCTCCAGCACAGCTTCCCACATGCTGCCACCTCCTTCCCTGGGGAGGGAGTAGGACTGAGTGCTTTATGTGCCCTTGTCACCAGCAGATTAATGAAAGCTGGGAGGACAGAGGGGGGTCACAGCACACTCAACCATGACTGGATTCCACTACCACCCACCTCTCCAACACAGTGATGATTTCTGGCTCAATCTCTCACCCTGTCAAGATGCACAACAAATGGTGAGGACTGGTGATAAAAAGGACCCTGTTCATTAAACGAAAGGCTATCATAGCCTGTATCCATAAGATATAGACTCATGTCCCTGGGTTTTTCCCCATGATGGGGTTGTGGTGCTGAGGAGGCTGGATATGATTTGGGCTTTCCACACCTAATCATTTAGGCTAGCACAGCCTGGCTTTGTTTTGCAGCTCCCTTTGACATAGTCTTAGAAAATACATCTTCATTTCTAGAAAGACAAGTATTATACATTTCCTTGCACACAGGCATCTTGTGCCATTTGAAATGCTCTAGGCTAGCAGATGTGACACAGCCTATGAGAATCCCAAACCCATCAGAAATTGTACTGGGGCCAGGTAGGAAATGGGATGTCTAAAATGTTACCCAGCACCTATTTGTAGACAACCCAAGGGTCTGGCTTCTGCCATGCTCAGCAGGGCCCATGCAAATTCTTCCCTGTGCTGGAAACTCTCTTGCCATTTGATTTGCACAATATTGCTTCAAATTTCACTGTGCCTGGCAGGAGGGACATCTGAAGTCACCCCTGAAAGTCGTAACAGCTTCACTTAGAGTGCCACCACCATGGCTCTCTTCAAGACTTTCTGGCAACAGGCAAATAAAAATGTCAGGGAACAAGAGGTTATTCTAAATAACTAAGGTCCTTATTGACATGCAAATCGATACAATAATATGGGATGAAGTCACAATGCTTCTTCAGGATCCCTAGCCTCAGTTCTGTGGTATTACCTGCACCTCTTCACAGCACTCTTAGACTCAACTAAAATTTATGCAGAAAAATCAACCTGTATTGTAACTTAGTGGAGAAGTGGAGATAAAGCAGGGAAAAGCTTGACTTTGGGGATTTGTTTGGGTAAAATGATGCATGTGTGACTTTCCCTTGCAAATCTGCAATTTATTATCTCCACCCCAACTGTTGGCTGTCTGGAAACCTGAGAAGGAATTTGGATGTCTTGCACCTGGGGAGCAGGTGGATTTTGGAAAGAACACTGAGGTGACTGAGGTGCTCCTGAGACCCAGCCCAGTCTCGCAGGAACAGCTGATCACACACTCCAAGACTGAATTTTCCCTGGAGATGGAAGCAGTAGAGGGACTGAAGAATGAGGAATTGCAAGAGAAATGAGATGAGGAGGAGGAAAAAAAAAAGCCATCAAAGAAATTTCCAGAATACACATCTGTTAGGAGGGAGTGTGGAAAAGATGGTGATGATGATGATAACACCATCACCACCATAAATAATAATAATAATAATAATAATAATAATAATAATAATAATGGGGATAGGGGTATTTATTGTGAACCCTTCCCTCGGCACCAAGTGAAACAGCCAAACAGCTCTGACCCTGTTGCCTACTTGGCCGAGCTGGGGGATGGCATGCTGCTGACCCTAGGACCAGTGCAGACACCACCATCCCCACCACTCCTGCTTGCCAGTGGCAACAGGAACAGCAAACTCGACTCTCCTACCATCTCCTACCTGGCTCTGAATCCCTCCTTTTCTCCCTTGTCCCTCTGGCCACAATAACTTGGCTGATGCTCTGCTCCCTGCCACATCCTGAGCTCTCTGTAAGGATGGCAAAGATTCCTGGTGACTCAATGGTTTGCAGAGCACAGCCAAGGTGACAGATGCAAGAAGAAAGTTGAAAGAGAGAAACAATTTGCTCAGCAGAGCATCAAAAACAAATATTCCTTCGCCACTCTTATTGATTCCGCACCTTCTCCAGAAGTTAGTTACTGTCATTTAAATCACTTTATCCTCTTAATCCACCAAAGGCAAGTGAGATCAGGATGGGTTAGCACAGAATTTCAAATATATTATTGGGATATTTTCTGTGAAGACAAATAGACCTTAAAGCGCCTTAATGTCTAATGCCAGAATGCTGTGCTTAATTAAGCAGCTACAGGGGCCATTTACAAATGTGATTTCTGGATTGATTATCTATAACTCTCTCTGCAGTCCCTATTAACAGCCTCCTATGAATAGGATTGTTTCCTATAAGTGTCTTATCCAGGAAGATGGGGGGGGGGGCTGCACTTGCCAGGCATCTTATTCCAAAGGATCAACCCGAAAATATCAACTAATCAGCAACAAGCGTTGATAGGGGCAGAGAAGGAGGTATAAATCTCCTTGGGGGCTTGTGGGGGGAGGAGAGCAGTGATGAATCTGCAGATTAAAAGGCTGTTGCATTACCATTGAGAAAGGGTGTAACGTGTATGTGTCTTCTAGTGTAACTTTGCATTGATTTCTATGCAGCTATTCTGCTATAAACCACCTGTTTTCTGCCCTTAAATAATCAAGTTTTATAGCCCCCCATGAAGAGGGGTAGCCTGGAATAGAGTTTGTTCTTTGTCTTTCCATCAGTAACTGCTAGCTACCTCCTGTTACATACATTTTGAAGAACAAGATTTAGACAAAATTGTGCAAAGGCTTGTTCCCAACATGGCAAGAGCATCCAACCAAAAGGAGAATCCAGCAGGTAGGCACACAGACACGTGTCCAAAGGACTACGACAGTCACAGTTATGCGGGGATACCCACAACCTGGTTTTCTGTGGTGCTATCCACATTTCCAGAGTTTCCTCATAAATGCACACTAGCTAGCAGGGTGACTGAAGTCCTGAGGACTTGCCATACAACTTCAGCTGCTATTCTTGCCATGCCAACCCTTCACTCACTTGCATTGCACAGTCTGTGCGTAGCATGGAGCTCCTGAGCAAGAGAGAGCTGTTAGCAGGGGCGTTGTGACGATGAGGTGCAGCTGCAGGTTATATGGCAGACTAGCAGCATTAGGAGAAACTTCACAGCAACGTGGCATTTGGGCTTCTCTCCCACTCCAGGATCCCACAGGAGAGCTCAAACTGGCTTTGCAATGTGTGTGGGCAAGAGACCCTGGCTTTACATTCATGCCACTCTGCTAATTACAGGACGGCCAACATCTCTAGCAATGAAAATACCATGAACCAGTGCAGAGAAAAGCCTCCAGACCTCCAGAAGCAGGTTTTGGGGGGGAAAAGGGAGCATAATCTGCTCTGGAAGGAACAGCCTTGTGCCCATTCGGGTCACTGCAGCAAAGGCATCATCTCTCAGCTGAAGGATGGTGCCAGCCCTCTCCCTTGGCTTCCTCCTGGCTGCAGAGTGGGGAGGACTGGGGAGCTGCCCGAGGACAAGATCTGCCACTTTCCGACTCCGTGTGTGCCCTGGGGAGGAGGGAGAAACAGCAGCACACACAGACATGCAGAAGAATAAGAAAGGAGAAAAAAAAAAAAGATAAAAGAAAAAAGATGTCAATAATTTAAGAGACAAAGCTTCTGCCATGAAACCCAATCTATTTCAGGCGCCTGCAGCAGGTTTTGGACACCTTGATTAATCATAACGTGCTACATATTATTTCCCTATAAACAAACTACAATGTTACTCATATAAACAGCTTTATCTTGACAGCTGCAAAATGCCAGGATTTAATGTCGAATGAACAGAGTTTCACCATATGGTACCACTCCGGGCCTGAGACGTTATAATCCACAGCATATTGCCTTCCGGAAACAGCGATTACAAGGAAGGCCTCTCTCCCCTCTCCTTTTAATTGCATTTGTTGTCTCTAGTTCATATTGTCTCTTCTTTTTCCTGACAGCTTAGAATAAATCAGTCTCTCGGGGGGGCAGGCTTGGGCTGGGTTGTTTTCTCGGTTTCTATTCCTGAGAGAGGGGTTTAACAACGCACTGAGGGTTTGGGTAGCTCTTCGTAGGGCTCAGGATTGCAACACCCATCCTAGCTGTTCTTATCTCCCAGCCCACTAACCCACAGGCTGGCAGATCAGAAGGAGCTTCATGGTTATGTCTACATTAACTAGATTTGCCAGATGGCTCATGCAGTGGAGACTTTTCATCTCCTACTTGCTAATTCGCTTTTCTTTGATAAAATAACATGGGATGGCAATATTAACTTTTGCTTTTTCCTGCTTCCTATCCGAAACTAGAGGGCCTGAATCAAGTTCTCCACTCCTGGGGACCCACTCTTTTTGTTTTTCCTGTGAGGAGATGTGAAGGTAGATGTGAACACAGACAGGGTGGCTAGAAGGCAATGCCTGGGTGCAGGAGGATGTAGGCTGTGATGCTCTAATGAGAGCTCAGTTCTTCGTTGGGCTCAGGAGAGGAGAAATTAGTTGGTTTACATGTGTCCCTCCCATGCGAAAACTTGTGCCTTGGCTCTCCCAGGCCCAGACTTGTGCTCTCTCTCAAGACCTAGCCCCATTAGTGTGTGGAAAATGCAGCAGTACTGCTCTCTGGTCTTGGACAGGAATCAGATGATACAGGCACCATCTGGTGTGCTGGTGGGCAACAAGCAGAGGAAATCCACTGTATCCTTCATTTTCCAGCATCAGGTAAGACAAGTCTGGAACTGTAACTCAACTCTGGCTCTGAAGCAGCACCCAGGGAACACACGACTATATTAAAGTGACCCAGGCTAAGTGGAAACCAGCCAGGTAGCCACCTTCCATGCAAGACCTCTAGCATGCCTCTGACATACAATCATAAAATCATTCAGGTTGGAAAAGACCTTTACGATCACCGAGTCCCACTGTAAACCTAACGCTGCCAAGTCCACCACTAAACCATGTCCTAAGACATCTCTGCCTGTATGTCTGTATTTGCTGCCCCTGGGTTTTGTGCAGGTTTCAGGCGGCCATCCTTTGTGACCAAGGAAGGGAATATTTTGTATTTTTTGCAAAGGTTTTGTTTATTTGGATGTGTGATTGTCATTTGCAGCTGCTGAAAAGGAAGAAAGATTTTACAGCTAAGCTGTTACAACTCCTCTAGGCTCTCTGAAGATTTGGATGCAGCTTCTGGTTCTGTTGCAGAATTCCTATGTGACCCAACTCATGCAATTTTTATAAGTTTCATTTTTTTTTCCCATCTGAAAAACGTAAATAAATAAGATACCTGTTTTTCTCTCTGTTCCATTGCTCTTCATGCGTATCTGTGCTGGTTCATACCTATTGCTCTGGCAATGGCAATGTTACATGCCTTTGAGGTGCATATAACCCCAAATTTAGGTTCCTTTCTCTGACAGTGATGTCCACCTTGCAGTCCCTTTTTATGCTATAAACGTAGGAATCTGCATGGCCTTTGGAGGCAGGACAGGAAAATCATGGGGTTAACTAGCAGCCTTGATATTAGGAAAGACTTGCTAAGCATAAGGAGAAATGAAGAGGGTTGTTCTGATCCTTGCAGCAATCCTGGTCACTGCTTTGGCAGGGAGCATATCCACCACCCAGGACCGTGCATGGACAGGCAGGTGGGAAAATCCATCCTGGACCCAGCAACTGAGGTAGTGACTGCATCAGATAGATAGTCAATAGGTCTTGAGTTTCAGCACCTTGTTCATGAAACAGTCGGACATTGGCAACATGCACAAAATTCAAGGAATCATTGAGAATAGGGTTGGGCAGGCACCCACAAGGTCACCTAGACTGCTCTTGACTTGAGCCATGCTTTTAGCCATTGTTTGTCCAGCTTCCTTCTAGATCTCTGGTGATTAAGGGGCCTTACCCTGTTCCCACACCCTCATGCCCTTGTCCTTAACTAGTCTTTCCTTATGGGCTAAATCTCCCGTGCTGCAATGTAACCCTCGACTTTGCTCTCTCACCCCCAGTCTCCATGAAGAGGGTCCACATTGCTCTCATGAAGGTACCTGAGGGCAGATTGAGCCATGGTACATTTTGGAAGCCAGATCTATGTCATAAGTCAAATGATGGAAAGGCAGATGGTAATGCTTTGGGTTCAATAATTCACACTAAAGCACTTCTTTCTTACCCCTTTTACCCCATAAATCCATAACCCAGTGTTAAAAGGGGAAAAAAAGGTTAATTGCTCACTTGCCCAAGTGGAATAATGATGGGGTTCATCTTCCCCTATTTCAGATGGCTAATGAAAGCATCCACAGCTCAAATACATGTCTTTTATGCAAAGCAATTGCTGCACAACTCATATTAGGAAAATGACACAAACATAAAGCACTGGAAAATCACTGGGACCATTTTCCTGACTATGAGGCAATGACATTTTGTTATCCTTCTGCCTCTAAATGTGTTGCAATGGCTTTTTCTGTGCCCAGCGTGTGAGCTGCTGGGGTGGGAGCTGGGTGTAAGTTATGGCAGCTCATAATGTAGTATCTAATCTGTACCACTGATGAGAATTGCCTATTTTGAGACCAGTGAGATACCTCCAGTGAGATATCCCAACACGAGGAACTGAATCTGCTGATGCCTAGTCTGACATGGGAGCAGCAGAAAGCCAGAAATGGACAAGTAACAGTACAGGTCCAGTACCAGAGAAACACTTCAAGGGTGAAACATGGCCGGTTTGTGAAAGCAGCCACATGAAGGTTCAAAACAGCCAATCCTGCAGGCTGCAGCCATGAAATTTGTGTTGGGATACAACCAAAACATCAAGTTTATGGATAACGATTACACTGGATTTACGGTTCATCTGCAGGACAGTGCATTAGCAACCTGGCTGGACCCTGGTCCAGCGCTGACGTTGAAAGCCTTCAAGCACTACAGCAGCTAGGGACTTCATCATTGAAGAGATAAGTGCCGCTTTCCTCTCAACACTCTTAAAAATGTTGAACAAAGCAGTTCTGCTTGGCTAAAGTCTCCCTACATCACTGCAGTGTTCCTTCCTTCCTCATCTCTTTTGATCTAATTTACAAAGAGTAATTAAAATCCACAGCCAAAACATGAAATAGCTGGGGCAGGATGACATTCTTCCCATTAGCAGCAAGGGGTAAAAGACAGCAAGGGAGGCTGACGGTGCAGATGGGGGACAGCAATGAGTACGGAGCCCAGCCACATCCTGATGAATTGCAGCTTGATGTCTCTGGGCCATCTGGAGCCGGTCTCCTCCTGACATGCTGCAGGATCCCAGGGCCAGAAGGGGAAAGAATGCTCAACTCTGAGAGGCAGTTAAACTGATCCAGGGCTGGCTGAAGTGGTATTGACACGCAGTGAGACCCAGACAACCACAGGGAGTGAAAACTGCCCTCAGAGTATGGCTACGAATAGCAGATAACCATTCCCACTGCAGTGCAAGGAGGCTGCTCTGGGTAGGGATGGAAACTAGGGCTCGTTTGATGAATCTGGAAAGAAATAACCTCTGTGAAGAGAATTGCAGCCTAACTGCATGACAGCCACGTGTGCAAGCAGGTAAGAGCACAGACCTGAGTGCTCACTAACAGCCACAGACAATGAGACCACTTTGCTTTGTAACTCTTGTAGTTCACTCCTTAGCTATCCAATCTACCCAGCCCTGGCTAGATTCCCCAAAATATTTGGCTTCAACAGGTGCTGAGCACCCAAACACCAGCCACAGTCAATAGGACCAGAGCTCAGCACCAGGAGAAAGGAAGCCCTGAGTGTGGCTGCTGCTGAACCCCTTGGGGAGCTTCCATTTGTCCATCAGTCCTGGGTTAATTAACAAGTGACTCTTTACAAGATCAACTTTTTCCCAGTTACTTGAACTTCCCTTGTAAGCAGTGGGAGAAAGGAACACTTCTAGACAGCTTTCACGTCATCCTGCAGCATCTGCCTCAAGGGCAAGTGATGAACTGTGCCTTATATACTGGAAAGAGGTCTGAGGGGGACTGGTTCAGGCACAAGCTCTACTTTGTGGCCAGCTGATGTCTAAGGTTAGACAAAATGAATTCCATCTGTAATAACCACACTGGGCTACATCCAGCCTCAGCCACGCTCAGCACTGGAGCTGCTGCCTAGCCTTGCTAGACAGGTTGTGGGTAATTGTCCAGGACTCTTTTCAACAATTTTGCTGCTCTTTTCTCTCTTCCTGGCAATAGATAAAGTTGTTATCTTAAGCGTAACACATTTGCACACAAATGGAGGTCCATGTTATGAGCAACAAATCATGTCTTGGCTTAACAAGAGTAAATATACACACACCTTGTAACTGCTGTCCCTGGGGTATCCACAAATCAACAGCTGCCAGCTATGTAAAAGTGTCTGTATTTGAGCAGACTGTGGGAAAAATACTGCCTGTGACCCACATGTAGGTAATTCTTGTTCAACAGCATGAAACAATGTTCAATAAAGTTCCCCCCGCAATTCACTCACTTTCAAGCAATATAGTTCACCATTATTCAGAATATTAAGAACCACAGCAGCATGCAACCTGTTAAAACTTAATTAAAATTGAAAAAATAATTTCTCTTTGAAATGTATAAAATCTAAATGTAGAATCCATAGATGCTATAAATTATACAAAATATTTTGTATCTATGTATGTATATTTAATGGAATCATTATTATACCCAATTACCTTACAAATCTTTTAATATTTCATTCAACAGGTAAACTATTTATACATTTTATGCATAATATAACATTAATTCAGCATCAACTCAGCCTGCACACATGCCTTCAGATTTGCTTTCATTTGCATATTCTTGAATTTACACAGTAAGTTTTGCTAATTAATTTTTATCAGGAACCCTATAAAGCAGTGCAGTATTCTCACTCCTCCAAGGATGCTTCATGCAGTCGTCCCCTCCCAGGGAATGATTTAATAAGAGAGAGGGCTTTTCCTAGGAAAGTTAATGGGGCTTATAAATTCAAAGCTAAGAGTATTTCTTATGACTTGGGTGGCTTAAACAATGCAAAAGATGTTCTCTGCCCTTGACTTAATACAAGGGGTGAGTATGTATCCCTGTAAAGAGCTTCCTGTGAAGAATAGAATCTCACCTGATTTCAAAATCACCATTACAAAGTCTGAATATTTGTTCTGGTGTTTGGTAAAGCATTAAAAGCAGTGTTAGTCCAGACAGAGAGGTTAAAAACCGAAACCTCCAGGTTCTTTGAATCTTTGTATTGTGTTTGGAAACTCTTAACGTGATTGCAGACTTTCAAGGTTGAATAGTCAAAAGAAGTTGCTTGTGTGTTAGGTTGTAGAGGTCAATGTTGTAAGCCTGTGCCATTCAGCTTCAAAATCATCATAAAATCTAGGGAAAAGAAATTGCTTTAGCTGCCAGAAGAGTTCCAATTATTCTTTTCATAACCAGTTATAATACAGTTATGCAATCGCCTTATACTTGAATGCAAGCTTTTAATAGTAATTTCATCCTTAAAACTTAGAACCATTTAAGTTGGAAAGGACCTTTAAGATCATCGAGTCCACAATCAGCTTCAGCAAAATCAGCTGAAGTCCCTGTAAATCAGAACAGAAGCATTCTCCTTCCCTTATGATTGCAGTTAATTAACATAATGCACTTTCTGCCTTCCAAAATGTTAATTTTGTCCACCCCCCTGAATTTCTCAACAATTCACCGAAGATTAATCACTAAAAGTAGCATTTCTATTTAAAACTAAATAAGCCAGTGTCATTACAACTTCCCAAACACTACCATTAACACTCAATATGAACTGGTGAATCTTGACTTGAGTCCCACCATGGGGCTCAATTCACAGATGCTTACATGCAAGTAACTTGAGTCACTACCTCCAGCTGAGCTGAACTCTCCTCTTACAGGCAGTGGAGTAAAATAAGCACCTGCCTTAGTCTTAACTCTGCATTTGGGTGAGATGAATCATGCTCTGGAAGTGTCAGGATCTCTCTAAGTACCACAAAGTGAGTCGAGACAACCGGCTCACATGTGAACATGCATAGTACAGATGTCTACATTCAGTCAAATGAATCCCACCCAGGTCTTCAAAGGATTTGTCCTCATTTTTCTCTATCTGAAATCATAGGAGAACCTACCAGTCTTGCAAGATTTTGTCTAAAGGTGATGGGCATCCTGGGAGCTAATTTTTGAGGAACGTACTAATGCCATGTTGATGATAGAAATGTACCCTTCATGCTGTCTGAGCCGCACTGAAGAACTCAGAATAAAAACAGAAGCCAAAAGCTGACCTGTTCCAGTCCCTGATCCAGACAAAGCTGTTTGATGCTCCCTCTGTCATGCTGAGCATGATCATGCCGTGAAACACTGTTTTTTTTCATTAAGACCAATCTCTGTAGTTGTCAAGCAGTGTGATATAGACACCCTGATGCCTGCTCCTCCTTCCCAAACTCCTCCCTCTAAAATTTGCTCTTTTCCATGCTTTCTGACTGACGTTTCTCCTTGGGTGATCACTGATGGGAATTTTGAATTGGAGCTTTTTAACTAAGAGCACCATGGAGCACAGCAGCGAGTGACCCATTTTTGGCTGTGGCGAAACTATGGATAGATGATACTAGAATTAAATTTGGACCAGGAAGCGGGAAGTAAAGGTTATTTCTTTAGATGTCAGTAAGGAGAATGAATCAGTCACAATTACTTAAGAAACCTCAGGGAACAGTTCAGGCATATGTGATGCGTGAAGGCAGATCTAATTGGGGCGATTTTTGGGGGAAGAGGTTCATAAAACGTGCCTGTCTCCATAGTAACTGAACACGTAGGAGTGCACTTGGTCTGGCTGATCACTGGAGTCCTCAGCATGTGACTGTCCATCTCTTAAATAAAGCCTAATTGGTTGTTTCCGATCTTTTTTCTTAGGCAGGCGTCTGACTCTTTTCTACAAATGTTACACATGAATTATTTCCTCCACCAAAATACAAAAAGCTGTGCTTTCCGGAACAGATCCGGTCTGCTGGAAGAAGTGCAGTGGGGGTAGCCTTAGACATTCAATCCCTTGGTCTCCAAAGAAAACTTTCTCTCCCGTGTTTATCATGCACTAAATCTTGTCCAGATGTGGCATATTTTCTAGAAATCATTGGACCAACACATATAGGGTATGAATCAAGCAAAGTCTTCATGACCTTGCATTCAATTTGAGTACTACATATATGTTTTTCATTTGTTAATTGAATTGTATCCCCACATGGATCATGATCATGACTGCGTTAGTCTCTGTCAATCAGCAAGTCAAAACACACTCAGCCAGTATCCTCTGTTCTTTCCAAATGGAAATGGATCAATAGAGAAAGCAAAAGGCTAACTTCACTTTTGCAGGTACTGTTTCCCAGTTACTTGTTGTGGACTGGTAAATACAGGAAAGCGTGGAAATATTTCATTTATATAAATGATAAAAATAGTTCTTTTGCAGTTTCTAAAACAAAAACTCTTGAAACTTTTCGTTCTGGAGGAGCAACAGAAGTGCATTGCAGTATTATTCATAGCTCTTCCTATAGATCACTGGATTGGGGCAGTTAATTATTTTTCAAGATTAGCCCATAGATAAAATCATACAGATTTAGAGGACAATGCTTTGTGTATTGCCAACAATATATTAGTTCCTCTTTCAATTGATAAAATAATTAAGGACTTGGTTGAAAAGGGCATATTTCTCTCTGTGGCCACTGGTGCCTGAAAGCATGAAATTTCAAAATGTTTCCAATAGTTGTTCATTGAAAGGGGAATAATCCATTTTCTGCCTGATTATTTTCAGGAGAGCAATAAAAACTGTATTAGGAATATTTAAAAATATTAAAAGTGCACTACACTCGAATGGTTTGAACTTTGGCAGTGTACCATCATTTGCAGATGATAATGAAAATGTTAACCTTAGGAGAAACCATTTTGTCTACAAATTAATGACAAATAAGAGGAATATTAGCTTCAGACTACTTGCTAAGTTCATATACTGCTTTGTACAGCAAAGTATGCTATATATAAGTTGTAATTTGGTTCTGCAGATTATATAACTAAGTTTTAAATCACTTTTCCTCATCTGGCAAAGGGTTTCAGAATGACAGAAGATGCTTAATAGCTTTCACTGTAGAATATATGAAAACACTGAGGATTGTCACTGTTAAATGGATGGCTGTATAACCTGAGTGAGTCTTAAGATGTTTTCCAGTTATTAGAAATTAACTATTACTGCAGAAGAAGATTGCTCGGTTATAATTTTCAAATACCTGAAGGATGATGAAGATAGGGATGATACTTTTAGGAACTGGAAACTAGTTGCTTTTATTTCCTTTCACAAAAAGTTAAAAGGTTTTTTGGGTTGGTGGGGGTGTGGGTTTTTTTTTTTTTTCTTTAATGGCACAGTCATAAAAGTAAAACAATTTGATCTTGTATGAGAAGAACTTTATGATATAATGAGTTCACTGAAGAGTAAAGTTAAAACAAAAAATGGTAAATCCTTTGGTCACACCAGTAACTCCTATCAGAAAACAAACCATGACAAAGTAGAAAATACAGAAAAGGATTTTAGTTCTCTAATGCTTGACTTCACAATTTGATTTTGGTGAGTAAAATCACATTAATCAAGAATCTATCTTTAAATCACATTACTCTGGAGCTATTTTCGATTCTCAATTCTCTTGGTTTCTTAAAAACTAATGGAAATTATGCTGTTCAATTATATCCTAAATGCAGCATGGAAAGAGTATTTTCTGTGTGCAAAAAAGCCCTGCTCTGGGCTTGCCGTGCCCCGAGCCGGGTGTCCCTGTGATGGCAAGTGTCCCATGGCCAAGGACTCGTGCCCGACCTGCCTGAGCTCAGCGCTGGGGACACCCTGCATGGCCAAGGGCTGCCGCCCCGGGCAGGCACTGCCCAGCAAACACCAGATCTTTGTGTGCCGGGACTGGGCGCTGGGCAGCTCTGCCGCTGGTGCTGGGGACCGGGCAGAAGGGAGCGGGTGATGGGGAGACGCGGGATGAAGATACCTCTGAGGGGGACCCAAGAGTGAGGAGGAAGAAACCCCGCCATGAACATCATAACCTTCCTGCCAGGGAAGAGCTCAGGGTGGTGACAACTGGAGGTGACCAGCAGAACCACCATGTCTCCGACACCTCGAGGGATGGTGACAGAGAGAATATCACACCAGAGGAAGGAGGAGATACTAAGACATTTTCTTGAATAACAGTTTTAAGGATATTATTGAGACTTCTGTATCACCTTGGACTGCATTTGTACCATTGTAACTATACTAATAATAGCTGGGTTTTTTCCTTTTGATTAGAGTGTAAAACTCTAGTTAGACTAACTATAGGTTCTTCGCTCCAGATGTATGGTGTGTCCCTTTTGCCCATAACAACATCTTGAGCGTAGCACTCCCTGACTCTTCTCTGGACCACTCTGTCTTGCTCTTTCCAAGATTTGCTATCTCTGCCCTACAGGCAGTTAGTCCTAAGCAATATGTGAGCCAAACCAGTTGTTGCCATGTGTCTAGGGGCAGGAACTGGTATTTGGTTGTCTTTTATTAATGACCATAGATTTAGAAGGTGTCTGGGTAAGTTCATAGGTGCAATGGGGTCTACACATTTGTCTTCCAGTCTGCATTTCTCCTCTACTGTGGTGTTAATGTATCTCATGTTTGAAATCCACATCAACATATGGGAACTAGGCTGAATGGTGACCAGCAGTCGGCTGTCCGGTGCGTGGCTGGGTGAGGACTGATGCTGATTTGAATTAACTGTGTGCTTGATGTTAGCACAACATAGGGCAACCTGCCAGTATCCCAGTGCCAACAGTGCCAAGCTGTGGGGCTCTCCTGTAGGTGTCTTTTTAAGGGTAGAGAAGAAGCTGGAACCCAGCAGCTTAGCAATGAGCATGCAAGCTGACGAGCCAAGCTCAGCTGAGGTTGGTGCTTGTTGGCAGTGCTGGAAGGATGGACAACTTGTTTTTGTTTCACTAGCACTGGGGCAGAGTTAGCTGTCCTGCTCAGCAGCTGCCTCAACGCAGAACGTTTCCTTAGCTTGAAACAGGAGTAACAACCCCATGCAGGAAAGACCCAAGTCTCATCTATGGTGAAGACCTACCTGGCCAGGGAAATAAACTTTTCTTGCCTAGTGGGTTAAACAAATGGACTACAAGTCCAGACAGTAGTAAAAATTATTGGAATTAATCTTCTGCAGTGAATGATCACCAGAGGTACTATAAGAACAGCCACCAGATGCTGAAATGATCCTTTCTAGGATGTGAACTCAGCACCATTTGGGAACCCAGAAAAGCCTTAGACCCTTATGTTGCCCATTGCATCTCAACAAGTATCTCTTTGCATGGCATTGCTGATCAAAGCAGATCGCCTATGGTTTTGTGTTTCATAGTGGTTTATTTTGTAACACAAGTCTGCCAAGGCTGCAGTATAAGTCGATCCTTAGTCACATACTAGGGCATCTACTCAGAACAGGCTATGTCTGCCTCCCTTAGACTTGGGGGTGGATTCTCTGGTGTTAAATAGGTGCTGATACTCCTTGCATGGCTGGGGCATCAATTGCTCCATCTTTCCTATAAATTATATTTGCAGATCTCACAAAGATCAAGCTCATATTACTGTAACAAGGTCTCTCCTGCCTGTGCAGCAATGCGTTTCCACAAAACTGTTCAAGATATAAAGCCTGCAGTACGTGAGTGTTTGAGCTGAGGACATCAGTATCCCCAAAGTGAGACAAAAGTGAGTAGAATCATTGCTTCAGCTGATGGATAAAAGAAGTGTTAGTTTGTAGGAAAGTTTGAATTTTAATATCCCCAAAGATGGATATAGACTCGTGCTAGTCCATCTTCTGTCAAGGCACCTCCAAGAAGTAAGGATTGTGTGGAAGGCCAGGGAAATGTCTGTCCTCTTGCTAGTTGAGCCATTCAGAGAAAAAGAAGACTCCACTTGATTTAAATTCTAGGTAAATTTGTGGTTGGTTGGTTTCTTTGTTTGTTTGGGGCTTTTTCCTTGTTCGTTTTTTTTGCTAGCTGTATTGTCTAGTTTAGATTTCATAAATAAATATTTTTATTTATCTTCTTCTGGAGGTTAGGGTAATTTTAAGATAACAACCCAGCACTTTCTCCTTTGGGGTATTGTGATCCTAGAATTGGGTACAAACTACGAAGGGCCCAAAGCTTTAACATAGGCTATAAAATACTCCAAGGGATAATAGGATATGCATCCACTTTCTCTGCACGAATGAGCTGGTACTGCAGAGGTCAGAAGAAGGAGAAATGTCTTCTAATAACCAGCAATAAGCAGGAAAGCTCTCTGTCATGTTGCAAGGTAGACAGGAGCATGCCTAAAATGTTAGGGTGCTGAGAAAAGGCTTGACAGGGAGGTATGAAAGCACATTTACTCTTGAAGCAGAAAAGGGCAGTAGAAATGGCACTGTGGGCTGGACTGGACGATGAATTCAATGGCACAGCAAGAGAGAAGCTGACTCATAAAGTTAATTGATAGCTGGTTGGTTTGTCACATTTTTCAGCCAGACCCCCTCATGGAAAAAGAAGGATTCTTCTTCTCATAGACGTTAAGTGATTGTGAGATTAGTGGCCTAGGAATTATGAAGTCCTCCCTTTGACTCCCTCTGGCTCTAAGCATTAATCAGATAATTGTCTGGGATGTGAGACACTTCTACCTGTTTCTTCCTCCCAAGCCTCTGTACTAAATCTTACCTCTGCACTGGGCTGACTTCACCCAGGCTGTGTTTGGCTGCTGTAGATTTTCTGCCTCCATTATTGTGCATATTTACATGGAAGCAGAAGATGGAGCGGAGAGAAGAGGGGTGGTTTTAGGAACACAAGACCAGGTGAGATGCCTTGGTCCACTGCTATTATAAGAGCTATGCTGTATAATCACTTAAACAAAGGCATTAAGCTCCATCTAAGTAGTTTGGTTTCTTGTCCTGTCTCCTCCTTTGATAGCATACTCTAAACTTCTGGTTCTGACGCTTTGACTCTTTTTTCCTAATTTTCAGCCCAAATTTATTCACGAGCTCCCATTATGGTCTCTGCAGTCCTGCCCTTCCTGTCAGCTAGTTGAACAGGTTTTGCCACCTTCCCTAGTTTTTATGCAGTCCAGTGAAATTTTTTCTGAGTGATAATTTGCTTCAGGAAATGAAATGTGGTGAGTCTCCTCTCCTAAAATAGGCTTTGCTGCTCCTCAATCATCTGATCAGCCCTCCGTTGTGCTTGTTCCAGGATAAGTTAATTTATAGAACACGGATGTCCCAAATTGCACATTGCATTTGCCTCCCTACCAACACGAACAAGATTGTGCTGACCTGCAAAGAAACTCAATTTCACATCAGTTATAGAGGAAGAGGCAGTTATCAGGGTGTATATGGGAGTGGAAAACAGATGGAAGAAGTTGGATATTATTCCCAAGATCATGCATAAGACAGGATCCATCACTTCTCATACCATAATGAAGCATTGCTAGCACAACTTCAGCTCACAGAAGTTCCTTTTATGCATTTTTTAATCAGCATCGAAGCAAGTGGCAATCATGACATGTAACATAGCTTAGAGTTAACAACCCCTTGAGATGAGTGAAGACAGCTGTGCCTCAGAGATGTGTATTCATGGCCTCTGCAGATGCTGTTCTCTCTGTTTTCATCTGCTTCACAACTGCAGGGTTTCTCTGCAACCCCAGTACTTGCCTGAAATTTCTCTGGCTGGATGAGGGCATCTATAGGATGGGCATTTCTCTTTGGGCTAGCGACCCTCAGCCACCTTTACAGCTGGTGGACTGAAGGAGGCTTCTTGATTTATGACGCAAAAGTGCTTGCTGCTGACTATAAAGAATGCCAAAGATAAGATGCAGTCATGTGCACTGGATCTGGCTACAGACAGGTTGGATGATCCCTGTTCTTATTTTCCTCTTTGAATGAGAGCTAAGAGTGAAGTGAACGGTAACAACACCCACAGAAAAGAACTGTCTTCCAGACTCTCAGCAAAAAGGACCTGCTGGAGCCCTTATGCTTCACAGCTGCCTTTCTCCATATCTGGGTTTTATCCATAGATCCCAGAATATTTTATATGCACATGACATTTCTCACATCTCTCAGGCTTGCATGCCCAGTACAGTGTGGGGTGTAATTTTTCTCATCATTGCTGCTAAGATTTCAGCTCTGACAGTGGGATACACCTTGCTGGATATAATATGAGAAGCAGGAAGAATTCTGAGTGACTTTTTTGCAGCTCTGTAATGCTACATAAATAAGTTCATCGCTGATTTGTAAACAGAGTGCATTTGAGAAGGAGGAGCTGTAGGATTTTCCATTGAAGGCTCTTGACAGCTATGTCTGAATGCAGCTGGCAGACAAAGACAAAATGGTAGGAAGGAGAGGGCGGAAAGATTTAAAATGAAAATAAGAAACAAACTTGTAATGCTTTTTTGGTGGGACGGATCATCAGCAAAACGAATCATCTTGGGGGGTGGGGGGTAGCTTCTGCCCTTGAGATCTTTATAGGTAGAGTGATCTAAAAGATTTGCCCTGCCTCATGTGCTAGCTCCTAAGCTAAGAGTGAGTGGCCAGATTTCTCTGGAGGTCAGAAAGGATCAGAATGGTCCTTCTGGTCTTAATGCCAAGGGGAGAATTAACAACTGTGTTTATAAACAGGGAAAGCAAGACAGAGGAACAGTAAAGGGCATACTGAGAACTTACTCATCCTGCAGCGCTTCTCACTGCCCCTTTCTAGGGAATGGCTTGTCCCACCGCTTGCTTGGGGTATGGTGATCATAGACTCCCGGTGGGAGCAGGCTCAGTCCCGCTGCAGGTGTTCAACTGTGCTCCGATGTCAGTAGGGGCAATGCAAGGGAAGGTCCCTGCTTGCCCGTCAGTGGCAGGCTTGACTGTGAACTCACTGTTCTGCTGCAAAATAAAATTATGGTCGGAGGTAGAACACGGGCCCTTCGCTCCCGTCCTTGTGTATCTGTCACATCGTGTGAAGCATGCTTCACTGACCCTTTTTATACACCAGCCACAGGTCCTGTTGCTCTGATAGAACCATTCTCCTCCACTGGGAAGATCCAGGTTGGATGCTCAGAAAGGAGGATGTTTTTTCCCAACTCTCTGATCCACCCGCGTGAATTCTGGGACAGAGTTGATGTGTGATTCAAACACATCATATCTCATAAAGAAACTTTCCAGAAAATACGTGGAACTTTCCAGAGGAGGAAAAAAAAAAAAAAAAGAAAATCCAGCCATCACAGCCCTGGGAATCTGTGACTGTTATCATTACTTGCCTGGTAAGGAGTCAGGACCATGCAGGGAACTGTCACTGCCGGAAGGCTCTTGAACATCTGTTGCAACTGCAGCAGCATCAGAATGAGGAGGAAAATATTAATCATGCTCTGGACATTACTGGCTAATGCATCTTCTCTGCTAGCCTGCAGTCAGTGACAGGGGTCTCCTGAACTATATTTTGCAGTGGGCTCAGCAGGGACACCCAGACAGCTGGGAAGCTCTGGCCTTAAATGGCTTCATTTAAAAGTTGGTCTCTGGTTAAATTGCTTTTAAATGTTGCTAACTTCTCCCTTGTTTCCCCCCCCCCAATCCCAACTTCAAGAGGGAGGACTGAGCCTGGAAGTGGATGCAAACAGAATTTGGAGCTGGGATGAAGGCTGGCTTCATCTGAACAAAGCAATCATCACAGCCTGTGTGGCTGCTGTGACTTTTGGGAACAGAAAGGCGTGATGCAGGTGTGGATCTGACATGTATAAAAGGCCTGCTTAGAAAGAGGTGAAAATAGAAAGCAGTTACAGCCGTTATACAAACTCTCCCACGGTTGGATCAGCCAATGAGTGTTTGCTCAGGAGGAAACATTTCTAACGTGTTTTCGCCATGCCTTCAGGAGTTACCACATGGCGGGGAGAGGCTGTCTCTGTGTTCAGTGATGCACAGGGCTTCTCTCACAGCAAACTCAGCTGCTACGTGTCTGCCTCCTCTACGGGTCACAGCTGTTGCCCCCACATCAATAAAGGAAAATGGAGGGGAATGAACTAGGTCCAACTGGCAGGGTACATGTAGGTAAACACCATCACTATGCTGTATGGCTGAGAGCTTTATTGAGCTGTCTTCATTGAAGGATTTACTGCCCATGGTTAAATTGTCTTTATGGTTCACAGGACTCTCCTGCTCCTTCTTTTTTTTAAGAGGGTGCATTACAGGCTTTTAACGTCACCTGAAGGAACTGGGGAGTCTTCTATGGCTCATGGTAGGCGAAATGGATGGTTGTTTTATGGAACCTTCTATTGAATGGCTGACGGACACTGGCAGTGATGGCTCCATGATGCAGAAGACCTCCCACAGACCCAGTCCCAGTCAGACAATTTTTATACTGGATCAGAGCAATTGGGTTTCAGTAGACAGGTGCTGCCTGGAAGGCCAAGAAAATCTCCATGGTTTCACCTCATGCACATAAAATGCACTCAGTTCTTGGCATCCCTTAAAGACTTCTCCTTTCTGAGTTCTCTGAAGAGGTTGCAATTTCAAGGGATCAATCCCAACCTCATGTTAGGAATAACCAATCTGTCCGTGCAAGTGAAGAGTGGCAAGTACATCTGTGAACACGTCAGGGTAAGTGCCAGTAATGATGATTAGATAAACTCCGAGGTGCTGAGATGATGGAGGGCAGAGTCATCGAGCTGAGTGCAAGAATAGTCAGTGAAGGCAGTACATTTTGGTACCACAGCGTTTCACAGTTCCCTCACATTTTTGTTACCTCACAGATTCATGGTGAAAATGGGGTTTTAGTCAGTTTTGACAAGATCATTTCTCCTTCTGCAAGACAGGCCATTTAAGAAATAAATGCTGTATAACAGTATTTATCTGAAGGCTGTGGAAGAAGGAAATAAAATAGTGAAGAAAAGAAACTGTTTCTGTTTGGCTCTCTGCAAAGACAAAGCACTAAACGTCATCTTTCACCCCCCTTTATTATGTCTACTGAGATTCTTTTGACTCCCCTTGTCTCAAAAGCTACAGCCAGCAAAGACCAGATTCAGCCAGCCAGTCTCTACGTAATTCCTGTTGGTGTTTCCCACTGCCTTCAGAGGTGAATAGGCATCCAGAACCAGTGAGAAATATCACAGGGTGTTCAATGGAAGTCAGACCAGTGAAGTCTGATCTCAGGGAGAAGAGATATTTCCAGATCTAGAGTATGATCTAGGTGGTTTTATTCCAGACTTATATGCCGTGCTTACTCCATCTCCTCTGATGAACCAGGGCAAAGACCCTGTCCAGCGGCTTGGCCATCCCACCACTGGAGGGGACATGGTCATCCAGTGAAAAGCCCTGGGCTTTGGATAGGAGCATGACCCCAAACCACAGCTCTCGCGGGACACACAGCAGGGATTTCAAAGTCATTGAATCTTGGTTGTGAAATGACTGAAGAGCTGTTGGCAGTTTTGCGACCAAGCTCCACCATTAAAAATCTCCCAGCTCCCTTGAACGACCTCCCTCCTTCCTTCACGGAGGCAGAGTGAAATGCAATTAGCATCTGTGCCCGCTCTCAAAAGCAGCTCAGAGCAAAAGTGAGCAAGCGTCTCAGGCCATTAGCCCTGGCGCCATGCCACGAAGCCCTTTCTGCAGTGTCTCTGCCACTGTGATGGATGGTGGCAGGTTTTAGAGCTCACCTTGTTCCCAGCCAGTGACTTATGGTAACTTTAGGGGTTGAGGGTAGAGGAGGAATAACTAGTGCATGAAGCATCCGTGGGGGGAAGGAGACAACTCCAGGAGGAAACTCCACCACTGCACGGATGCGTAACATCCCTCCCTGATCACCATGGTCACCAGCTACAATATATTGTGGAGCTGGGGGAATGATAACTAGAGGTGGTAGCCCGGGGAGGACCATTTGCTGGAGGTTGGAGATACAGGCAGCTGCTAGAGGTCCAGGGCATGTGGGTGGCATGGGGGAAAGCTGCTGGAGGTGCTGGGATGAAACGGAGCTGGGGAAGTGCTGCAGCCAGGTGAACACCAGGGATAGCACAAGGCAAGAAGAAAAGTAATACTGAAGTAGCAATATCATTTATTGATATTGTATCAGGAAATTACGGGTCAGACCCTATCTCAGCCTCACAGGAGGGAGGGGTAGGCAGGTGAATATCACAGACTGATAAAAGCCAGTTGCTGCAAGTTGCCAGTATCTTTCTAAGCCAGAATCCCAAATAAATGAAGCTGCATTTGCAGTGCTGAAAGTATTTTCCCCAAGGAGTGGTGGCCATAGTGCAGAAAGGTCATGTCCACATTGTTTGGGGAAGCCCCTTCCAGGCCATCACCTAGCATAGCACTTGGCTATGGCACTCTGTAGCCTTAAGGTAGAATTATTATTTTTACTGTGTTTTTTTCCAGTTCAAAGTGCCTGACATACCACATGCAAATGTGTGTGAGCCTTTTGTGGCATCAAGAGCTGTGGGGATAATTTATGACTGTGTGGTAGAGAGAGCCAAACCTGGGGAAATTCTAGGTATACGAGCTTTCCCAAGTGAACAGCCCTTGTATTCTTCATTTATGAAGAAACTGGGACTGATCTAACACATACATAGCGGGGACAGTTTGGGGAACAAGGACATGGAAATGATCTTAGCAAACACAGAAACTCAAAAGTCTGAAATTGCCTGATGCCAAACTAACTTGCTTAAAGCTGGCCAGGAAAACCTTGTGCTTCTTGAACTGCTTATTAATTAGAGAATGACGAAGTCCTTGTGGTGAGATGTGCTTGCATCATTTGCTAATAATTTTTCCTTCTCTTTCCTATGAGGCACACGTTACAAGCAACTGCAGTGCAACAGCAGTCTTGTTACGCCTCCGTTTCGGTGATCCTGATTGTTATTAATGTTAGTAACAGCACTTACAGGTCCTAATCAGAACCAGCACTAGATGCCGTACACAGGATGGTTCCTGACTGAAACACCATATGAGTGGTATATACACGTCTTATACCTCCCTGTTCCTTTGTGAAACCATAGGAAGGTGTAATTAATCTGACATCAGCAAGAAACCTGGTTCTTGTTACTTTCCCAAATTTTTCCTTTTCCAAACAATATGTGAGATTTGCTCTTAATTTTCTGTATGACATGCATTTCTCTAGAGACCAAAAAGCTGTTACTCCCTTGAAATACTACTAATGCTACTCTGACACCAGAAATTTTGTTTTTGTCAATTTTTATAAATTACTACCCAGTATTTCAGCACCCACTTGATTTCTGTAATTCTATCAATTTTGTTCTAGTTTAAGCTCTGTGAGTTATAAAACCAATGCCTGTCATGTGCTGTAAATTTGAAAGCACATGAAACGTTTGTGCCCAATTTAAGAGCACAATAAAAGATCAAAACAGTTTGCTGCACCAGAAACTCATGAAAGCTGTGCAAAATGCACTCACTGAAGAAAACTGTAGATGGAGAAATTACATACACATTATAATTCTGCATATATATGGGGAGACATCTTTCAGAGGTAAAGAAGGTGCCTTGCAAAATTGTCAGAGGCTATCTGAGTTTATCAAACTGTGAAATTTGGCTGTCAGAGTCCTCTTGGCTACTGAAAATACTGTATAATTCAGCATCTCTAAGCATCAGATGTTGCAGGGAACAAGCTCTGTAGACTGCTTGTGGTATGCAACGAACAAGTTAATGGCCATGAATCCAGTGGAGCCCTTTGCAGCTCCCTTGCTGAGAGACGACTAGGAAACTTAATGAAGCTGTGTGAAAGATGCTCCCAGGTGACCAGCAAAGGAAAACACTCTGGATCCACTGCTAGAAGTGCACCGAACATGAAGTACCTTCCAGTGAGTTTGATTTTGATACCAATATCCAAAAGACCCAGCTTTTAGCACCCAAGAAACTATCGTCTGCCCCGCTAGTGAAACCGTGAGTCACCCCATCACCTGAGCTGTGATTTCACCTTCCTCCCACCCAGCCTTGTCTCGCTCTGCTAGATTGGAGGACTCAAAGCCCACGAGCTCTGCCTCTGTAAGCTGATGTTCCCAAGAGCTAATGAACATGTTTCAAGTAATCAGTCATTATGAGTCTGTTTGCTTCCACTTGTGCTACAGCTGAGTCCGGGCTCCTTGGGGAAACTGACTCGCTTGATTGCCACAGAGTGCACGGGTGTTATGTGACCTTGCTAATACCGTGAATCTACCTAAAAAGTGTATAATCATCCTGCAGGCAAAATGCCTAGGCACTATCTTAGCAAACAGTGAAGGATTTCTGCATTGGTCCAAACTGTTTCCTCTCTTTTTCCTATCTGGGAAATAAACAGATTTTTCTGTTTGCGAAGGGAATTGAGTCTCCACTTCTTGAAGCTGAACTGGGAAGCCAAACATACCCTCTTCAATATTACTGCTGTCATCTTCGTTGTCCCCATGGGGCTTCCCTCAGCCGTCACCCATCCCTGGCAAATTTTCTGGTCTGTGAGCACTGAGCTAGGACAGATCCCTTAGTACAAGTGCATGCAGTGTTTCCAATATACAAAACACTGCAGTGCGAAAGAGCGAGCCCTGCTGCAGTGCACATTCCCTGGGCAGAGAGCAAAGCTGCGTTGGAAGCTAAAGCGATAACTTGGCAAAGTTTGAAGCAGAACTTTTTACCACAAAATTTTATGTCCTATAGCATTCTGCGTCCCGTATATTTTGTATTTTGTTCTGCTTCCAAAAGGTGCTGTTCGCCCCCCGTTTCTTTCTCAGTGTATATAGTGCTGAGTATTGTGAAATGTATTTGCCTTCTTTTTTTTTGTTGTTTCTCATTGTAAAGCCATCCATGGAAGAGGAAGAGGCAGGGAGGGATAATTCTTGGATTTCACTTGCTAAACCATTTCTAACACCCTGCGTTATCTGTCTGGCCTCCAGGTGCAGTTGCAGAGAGTCACAGGTTTCTGCTTCACACGTATCCCTTGTCATCTTTACCCGCCCTATGTGGGGCTGTTGGTGTTTTTACCACTGTTGAATGCAGCTAAGGGATCAGCCTTGCTTCTTGTGTTTGGGAAGAGGTGACTGGAGTATCAAAGCAATCTGAGCTCTCTTTGTTAATTTGCAAGGGCTTTGGCAATAGTGACCTTTCTCTAATACTGTGGGGCAAGAGCGGGTAGTTTCAGGATTGCCACAGTGTACCAAGTCCTCATCCAGCGTGTGACATGCGGTAACAGACCCTCTACTCTCAGGATCCACTGCAAGAGCAAGGGCACACTGCATTTCATTTTATAATGGGGGAAGGAGGCCAGAGAGCCGAGGAGATCGGGCCTCAGCTGGGAGAAAGAGCAAGCAAACAGGAGGGGAAGTCTGAAGCAGAAAAATCCACCGACGAGTGCAGGATAGGATAGGCTGGATACCAGTGTGAACCTTATACCTTCTCTGCCAGCTTGAGGTGGGCTCTGGGAAGGTGAAGATGGCCTTCAGGAGGTGTTATTGGGTGGAGAAAGGACAAGTTTCCACCATTCCAGAATAAATAGCTTGTCCTTGTGTGCTACGGGCAGCTGGGGGCGTGCAGGCGCACAGAGAGACCACATAGCCAGGACAAGTTTGCCTGTGATCTCAGGGCACTTTGGAGGATCATTGAAATTAGCTGCAGGTGGAGGCTGTGTAATAAGGTGTGCAGGTTCCTCTGAGCCCAACAAGTGATAAAAAAAGCAGCGGAGCAATAGGATGTGCAACAAGAAGAAAGATTTTCCCTTTACTCTCTTGCTGACCGTGCGTCTGAAACTGATGTAGCTCAGGTACATCTGGGAACAAGGAGAAGGCAGGTCATCTGCCCTACCTGACTTCGAGGTGCTGGGTACAGCTAGGACCAGCCCAGCCAAAGGAGCACCCTTTTCCCTGGACTGCCGGAGGGATATTTTTAATTCTCTTCCAGCACTTCATGTATAGGGGTCAGGGGACAGAGAAGGAATCAGTTTACAAGACAGGGAAGAGGAGGAAAGTGGCATGCCCCAGCATGGTGTGGACTTGAAAGCTTTAGCACAAGAAAGAGTAAGCCCTGGAGCACTACCATAGCATAAACTATTCCTATTTCTCCATTCTTCTCTTTTTTCCTCATTTTCTTCCCTTTGATCTTGATTTGCTGCTTCTGAGACTTGCATAATTTCACCCTTGGGCAAGTGGAACAGATGCAAACCTTCTCTTTCCTTCCTTAAGATACAGCCCGCAGGCAGTCTTCTGATTTGGGTGCCTGTGGACTAGATCTGCCTTCCACCATCAGGTCACCTCTGATCTGGGTTTTTTTAGGGACCAGGGAAATTGCCTCCAATGAAGTTGGCTTCAGAGGACTGGCCATGACAAGTATAGCGTGTCCATAACTGGTATGGCCTTAAGTGCCTGCTGCAAGATAGGCATCTTCTTTACTCCAGAGGCCACTGCACACAGTGTCTTTATGATGTTGATGGTTGGCAACTTTGGACTCCATGGTCAACTCAGTGTAGATATGGTGTCTGAGGTTTAAGGTCCTGTCTCAGCTCCTTTCTCACATACCCAAAAATATCTGTTGATGTCTTAGAGCAAAGTAATCCATCAAGGTTAGTTGGGCTTGAAATGAATTGAGTTTGAAAGGTGTTTCCATGCATTGCTGAGCTCATGGCAGCAAGGAAAGGAGCAGATCTGAGGTATTTTGGCTCTGCAAGGCTCATATTGCAGATGACCCACAGTGATTTCCATAAGACACTTCTGGAGTGATCTCTAGGAAGCATTAGTACAGATGGATAAATGCAGACAACAGGAATTCTTTCCTGGGATCGTGCTGTGACTGGAGAAGGAAATATTGCTTCACTAACACTTATTGGCCTCCCAGTTTTAGAAAGAGTTTGGGGATTTTTCACCTCATGTTGCTGAGAAAGAGCAGAATGGGACTTTTTTCTCAGCAAGAGGGAGTCACCAGTAGGAGCAGGAAACAATGATGGTTGAAATGAGCTCTCTCTGCTGTGCCTGAAGAGTTAATGTTGGGCTTAAGCCAACCCATGGATCCCAATAACCTGCTCAGCAGGCCTGTGGGTAACTCTAAAATCTTCCCTGTCTTCAATCTTTTCCTGCTGACAGCATCTCTCCAAATTAGTACAGTCTCTCTGTGTGCTAGAAGACAGTGGTTTCCTTTCTTTTGATGCCACTATTTTTAGTTACACTTTGTCCTCACTCTTCTGAGGTGAAGACATTGAGGGATTCCCACCCCATCATCAGGAAATATCTGCTGTTCTTAAAGAATCCAGAATCTGACCCTGAGAAAAATCTCAAGAAAGAGTTCATCCTTCAAAAAACTGCTGCTGGCCCCACGCAGGCTTGAATTCTGTGACTAGGCAGATTATTTTGGAAGTTTAATTCATCCCACAGACTGAGCATTTGTCATTCTTTCTGTGAATTATGTCGTATTCCTAACCAACTATTTGTTAGTCACATGCTTTCCAGCACTTCTGTGAACAAGATTTTTAGGCTCTGAATTGCGGAAAAAGTGATGACTGTTCTGCATGTTTTAATTATTGCTGTTTCTGCCTGCCAACTGGACAGACTTTTTTTCTTTTCTCTTTGCTGGTTATGAATACTGAAAGATACTGGCCAGGTGGCCAGAGCTGTGCATCCTTTTCTGTTGCAGATATCTATCCTGAAGATATTTAGCAAAGGAGACATTGGCAATAGTACAAACACTCAAGTTAATGCAGGCACACTTTCAAGCAAGTTGACTAATAAAAAACAAGAGAGAGGGGGTTAAATACCAGAACAGTGTTTTCTGTGTGAGAATGCCCACTCAGTTGCAACAGTGATTGAGGAAATATGATTTTTAAAGACCAAATCTGTCATAAAAAGGCCATGTAGGTTGTCTTACTATGAGCCCATGCCTTAAAAATAGATATTTTATTTTCTTCTTTGCTTTTATCTAGTTTCAGATTGCAACTGCTGAAAAGAAAAGCCTTGGTGGAGAATAGACTGTGCATAATGTCCTGCAGAGCTGGGGTCCAGATCTCAATTTCTACCTCCTGACGAGTTCTAACAGTATGTCACAAAACATGCCCATATACATCTTTCTTCATTGGAGTCAAGGTCTGCAGTGGCTTCATCGGTGGTATCAGCCCTTTCTCCTAGAATATTTGCTTCCTGCTGCCAGACCATTTTGGCCGGGTGATGGCATCTTTTACTTTGTATGGCCCAAGCTAATCTGAAATCATCGCTGAGGAGCATTCACAGCTCCTTTGAGCCTCTGGAATAGATTAGCAGGGGCCTTCTCAGCAAGTCCCTAACCCCAACACTGCTGAGGCCACTACGCAATTAGCCAGCAATTGTGCAGCAGCAAACAGATTGCATTGAAGATAGCCAGATGTGAGCAGATAAAGGGGCTGGTGGAATTTGGGCCATGTGTGTCTTATCTCTGAAAGCCTTCAAGAGCTTCTCCAGCCAAGAGTTCAAACAGCAGTCAGAGGCCTGCAGTGTCTCATGCCAGGATATTTATTAGGCACCGTTTCTGGTGATCTAAGCCGGCTAAACTTGCCAGGTGGATGAGAAAGGTCAGCAGTTTGAAGGTGAAGGCAAGAGTTGCGTACTGCCAGATTCTTCTGATCACAGGACATCTGCTCCTGCTCATTCCTCTGAAGGTATCACAGCACTCTTGACACAGGACCACCAGGGCCTACGAGGAGGATCACCGCAGCCATCTTGTTCAATGATTGCATGCTCATTTGATTCTGGTTGCATCAAGTATGGGGGCTGGGAGTAGATATGGCACTGCAACATAGCACTGAGTAGGCCCAGGTAGATCTTCTCTCATCCATGTCTTCATTCCTTGCTACCGAGGGATGACACCAACACTCTGGCCAGGTGCTCCTTGCTCAGGTAGGTTGGGGCTAAACACATTGTCCCTTCAGCTAGGGGTTCAGTGAGGGAGGAGAAATGTAGCTCACAAGAAGTGGCCCCATCACATCAGTTCCCTCCATTTTTTTTATTATTCCTGACACCCTTCCCTAGGAAATAGCCATGCTCAAGACCACAAACACATCTTAAACTCCATACACTACAGATGCAGCAAATTCAGGGACATGGTGGTTTTTTCCCCAACCTCCCATACACCTAATATCAACAGTAGTACCAGTGATGCAGCACACTTCTGATTAACTAAGCCTAGCCTTTCAGTGGAAGGGAATTTCATTGAAGACTAAAATGAAGAGCTGTCCAACATATTAGAGAGTTTAGAGGCATCAGGTGGAATCTGAAATCCCATACAAATTTTGAAAACTGTCCTCCTGTATCTAGATATATTCAGTCAGCATGGATGTGTTTGTGCTTCTAGTATCCTTCACAAGTGAAACATCAGCAGGGTCAGATACAAAAAAAGGGGAAGGCTGCATTACCTTGAAACTCTTGGGTTTTAAGAACCAGAAAAGACCAAATGTACACTCCTGCGTGCTCAGCGCATGGCTACTCTAGAGCACATCTCAGTGTCCTCTACTCCACGTGGGTTCCTGTAGCTTTCATGGGTCTCTTTCAACCCTTTCAGCCCTCTTATGAGTGAAGGTTCAACAAGTAACTCTTTCAGTCATCTGATGAAAACATCCATCAGGCTTAAAGGTGGCTGCAGACTGCACCTAGAAGTTTATCTAGACATTTTCTCAGTCAGATCCAGCAGTTTGGGTGCCCTTAATATACTGTCTCTCTTCTTTTATCGTCCTCTTTTGCAGTTGAACATAGCAATTCAATAAGCAACCTCCTTCCCGCCCCTTTCATTCCCTCTCTGAAAGGCAAACTGATTATTTTTTTTTTTTTTTAAAGAGTAATCTAAGCTTTACAGGACCTCTACTGTAAGGCTATTTCAGATATTCCATTGACAACTCCCAGCTAGATTTATCTCCAAGGATATTCAGTGCCTCCTGATAGCATTATCCTTCTGCTAATTGAAATTCTGTCCTAAGGAAGAAAAATGAAAGATTTCCAAAGGGGGTAAGAAATAACAAGGCAAAAAAATAAACCTAAGCAAGCCTCTGAGGCAATTCCCCAGGCTAGAAATCTGGAACAATATTTTGTGCCTTTCCCTTAGAATCAACTTCCCAAAGGGGCAGAATTATCAAATATTACATGGGGTAATCTTAGTAATTAAAGAATTTATACATATATATGAAACACCACAATGCTGATCACAGGGCACGATTCAGTTTGCAAAGTATTTTTCTGCTGGGATTCACCAAGACACTTGCTGTTTTATTATGAGTTTGCTTTTTAAAAGATTGGAGTGTTTAAAATTTATTTTTTCCAGATGTTTTGCCCGATAACTTTTCAGGTTTTACTATATGAGTCTCATTTGTTTGCCCAATGAATTTCTTTCTCTGTCTCTCTCTTCCCCCCCCCCCCCCCTTCTCCCTAAATTTTAGTTATGTGATTTTTGGAATGTGATTGCAGCAGAGCCCTGTGCAGTAGGCCACTACTACAGTTATCTCCATGAGACAGCTTGGAAAAACATTGAAGAAGCCTCAAGTGAGGAGCAGGCAGACATTGGAGTTAGTCACGTGAGACAACTTTCAGAGATGGACAGAAAACAAAACCCAAACCAACAAACCAACCAAAAAACTCAACAAAATGCAACCCTCAAGGATTCCATCTGACTAAGAAAGCAGAAGTTCAGATGACAAACCTCACCATCCTGGTTGGCCAAACTAGAAGAAAAAATCTGTAGGAGGGTATTTAAAACCAATCAGAATATGTTTTTACCTGTTGTTGAAAATCTCCCTACACATGAAGCCCAGGAGAAGAATCACTCCCATGTGCACTGACCACCAACCTGTTTTCCCACGAGAAACCTCTGAACCTCGGAACGATGTCACTGACTTAAAGCCTGCATATGACCCTACGTGTACTTGCATCGGAGTATTTTTGCCTAGTAAAACAGCCTTCTCGGTGTGCTAAGACTGTGTTTTCAGAGTCAGTAGCACAAGATACCCTCAAAAATTTCACTGCTTGTCAGGAAAAGCTTTTCCAAGGGTTCTGGAGCTGCTGGCTAAGTCAGAGCAGCATGAACCCTTTGGTCTTTCAGCTTTAAACTCACATAAGCATTTAAGCTATCATCTTGGCTTAAATAAACATGACAAGTATGCTACTGATTTTGCTGTGGTTTGACATCAGTACAACTCCCTCCTGACTTAAAGGGAGTTTGTGATCATTTGTATCATAAAATATATGAAGGGTAATGAAAATGACAGAGAAGGCACAGAAATCTCTGAGCCAGTGAGAAACGGTGCCCTGCCATTTCTCATCTATGGATGTTTGGCACTTCGAGGTTGTGCTTCTTGATCTATCACATTAAATCCCTAAATTCAGGAAGCTGTAAAAGTTCTGGTGGAAGGAGAAGAGGGGATATTGATATAATGTAAAGTGCTCAAGCCCAGTTTTTTCTTATCTATGCATACTGACCAGCTGGTCTGTTAGACGAGGTGGTGTGATCTAAGACATCACCCGAGCTTTGGAGCAGTAGGTTCTAGTCCCAACTTTGTGTCTGACCCTGGCAAATCACTTCCTTTCTGGAAGATCCAACCTTTGACTCAGATTTACTTTCCTCTTTCTGAACTTGTGCTGAGAGTATTTTATGATGCCTGCCAGCTTTAACTTACAAGGGATTCACAGTCTGGCTGTTTATCAACCATCAAAGGCAAGCTTTGGGAAGCATGGACCACCTCTGAAGTTCAGGCTGCCCAAAATGGCCCACAAACAGACCAACGTTGGAATCACTTAGACTTGTCTAACTTGTAATGCTGAAATGTTCCAGACTGGCTTTTTGGTTTGCAGGCTGAATGTCTGCAGGTAAATGCCAGCAAAAATATAAAGGGGTGTCCCCCACCCCCCTTATCCCCTAAACCATCAAAGAATGCAATTAAGGGAAACTACCTTGTTTGGCCTAACTTGAAAAGAACCAGGATAGCCCCTTCATTCAGCAGGTTTAATGTGGGTTAGATGGTTGCAATATGGCTTGTGCCAGGGAATGGTTTGTGGATGAAAAGAAGTGAGAAGCAGCCTGAGCGTTGCTCTTACTCTCCAGGATGAAGGGAAGGGGATTGGATGTGAGTGTTGACTGGCAGATTGGTCTGTAAGACAGCAACTGCTTTTATGTCTCTATTAAGCAGGAAAGGAAGGAGGAAGGGGATGAAAGGAAGAAGATAGGATGGGTGGGGAAAGTGAGGGCACCTGGGTGCAGCCTGGAAGCATCATCCTGTGAAGTAGGAGTTGGAAGAATGGCAGGAAAAAGAATGGATTTACAGCCTGACACCCCCACAGATGGCTCCTTGCATTTGTCCTTTTGCAGACAAACAGACCCCACTTGAATTATGGGGCTATAATTCTATTTGTGGATGGTGGACGGGAAGAGGGGGGAGGTTGCGAGAGCTGTCTGGTGGTTTATGACCTCCTCAGAAGCCCTTGATGGAATTCCAGCCCCATAACTCACAGCTGCCTCTTCTGGATCTAATTCACCGGAGGTCTCTGATGTGGTAGTTGAGATGGAGTTCGGTGTTGTGTCTTACCCCTGCTGGGGAGTTAATCAGATTGCCTTTGCTAATCCAAAGCAGGGCAGTTTTATGAGACAGTTTCCCTGGCGAGCGCATTCTGGTTTGGCTAGGGTACTGTGAAAGCAGAGAGCAGACTTAGGTACTGTTAACATAATCGGATCAGTGTCTGCAACCTTCTTTCGTTCATAGTCATCCATCAGAAAGAAAGAAGAGTACAGGACCAGAGCCATGGCATGGCCATCGAGGTGACCCTGGTGTCTTGAACCCTGGAGGTTTTCCATCTGGATCTCCTTAGTGACATCAAGGGGCTGGAAGCTGCCTGCAGGTCTGCCCTGTACTGCAGCTGGTGGGACCTAGCTCATGTCCATGCCTGTAGACTTGCCCCATAACATTACAAAGAAGCACAGGTCCTGGCAGTACCTCAGGGTCTGTACTCTGGTGGTCTGGTGCTCCTCCAGCAAAGGGTTAATCAAACTGGACAGGGCAGCACTTATAGGACCAAGGTGACACCAGTCAGTAGTGTCTGAGGGACAAAGGTGGGATCTATCACTTGCTCCAGTGGATAGATTTCTCTCTGGCATCATCTCTCTGCCCCCCAAAAGGCCACGCTTCAAAATTCAAATCTGACTTCAAAGCCAACCACAAGCATTTCTTAGGGCTCATTCTCCTATCCCCACACACAAGGCCTGAACAGGTAAGTGTCACACTCTCGTGGTCATAACAGAACCTTTGAAGCAGCTCCTTTTCCAATATTTTATTACAAACATCTCCTGACCCAGTAGACCCTTTTCCCAATATGCCTTTCTTTGCTCTAGCTCTCTATATTTGGCCCAGTGAAGCAACTGTGTCTAAGAGCATATAGGGCAGAGGGAGCCAGATGGGATGCAGTTTTATCCATGAAGGTGAAAAAATCCCTGGTACCTGCTCTTCCCAAACCGTGCCTGGACATTCTCTGGTAGAGGGTTATCTGACACAGTCCAAAATTGTGCTGGGGAGCATGCTGACAGCTAAGCATCACAGACAATTTGAACATAGTGCTTGATACTCCACCTTGGCCTTCTTTTATTTACTAGCACAGATGTAGCCAGGAAAAACATTGTGCCTAGTGGTGTTAGCTGCTTGTCATGTTCCTACCCATAAAATGTTTGTGTCATGAATTGTGACTAACTGGTGATCTGCTTGCCTGTGTTGTAGGAACAAGGGCTGCATCCCATATGGCATACTGAAAGAAAGCTGGCCTGTGGAGACGTCTTGGCATCATGTTTGGTTTTGGGAGTTATAAGGTCAGTGAGTACATTTCCCATTAGAATTTATGAGAAGGCAGGAAATTCAAAGCAGCAAATAATAATAATAATAAAAATAAAACAGTTATTCTCCTTTCAATTTTTTTTTTCTTTGAACATCTTAGCTGAAGGCAAAAGACCAAATTGATTCCTGCTTTCCTCCCAAATGCTTGCTGGTTTGTGGGAACACACAGCACACCACAGAGGAGTTCAGGGCTCTGCTGCGTATACAGCAAGAGATATTCCCTTTCCTAAAATAATTATGGCAGGAAAGGTCAAAGCAGACCCACTGGTGGGATTCGTCCCACCTGGCTTTAGAAAGGCATAGTGCAACCATCCGCAGCTGGGCTAGCTCCCCCCATCTCCCCAGGGTCAGCAAGAGGAAACAAGCATTTACCTTTGTCATTCACTGACCTATTTTAGCCATCAAGGTTGCAATGAGATGAATCGTACCCTAAAAAGACCCATTTCTCAGTGGTGACTGGGCAGGGAGACAGGACAACTAGCCCAGAAAAAACCTCCCACAGCCACTCAGACAACGCCCCAGAGTGAGAAGAGGTGATTTTGCAGAGATCCTGCTAGGATGGCTCTGAATGATACCTCAGGGATGCCAGACTCATTTTCTTGCCGTGCGGTGTGCTGGCACACCTTGGTACTGAAGCTAGCAGGTCTCTGCAGGGCAAGTGACTCAAAGTTATCGTCCCCATCACTCTCCCCGCCTTGGCGAGGATAACAAACCTGTGGTTGGACACAAGGAAGGGCAAGCCTGTCAGTTCCCTTGCAGAAGTGATCTCCAGTGGGCACGAGAGAGCTGATGCTGGAGTTACGCTCTGCTGAAGGAGAAAAACCTCCAGGAAGGGGACTGGTGAGGGGAACAGCTTAATACGATGCAGGCAGCTGAACCTGTGAAGTGTCAGAAAGGGAGTGAGGGAACCAGGAAATAATAAAGGCAAATTGAATGCTCTCCAGGTTGTTGGAAATATGGAAATGCTGCTGACATCTGGGATTGCTTTGGGAAGCTGAGCTGCAGGCCGGCTCCTAGCTTTGCCCTGCCCTCTCCCCTGCCAGGTTTTTGAGGGGCGCGTGGGGGATATTATTTACACTGGGGATGTCACAGAGCTGAAGCAAATGGTCACCATTTCCTCAGCGGAGGGGCTTGAAGGGGGGATGGATTGAGATGCAGGAAACAGACATCACCTCTTGTGGACAGTAAAAGCAGAAAAGCTTTGAAAATGCCTCTTTTCTGTAGCTTGGGGGTGGGAGAATCCAGCATGGACAGAGAAACACCAATTACCTTAGTGAAGAGCTGGAAAGGTGGCTCCTGCCTGCTTTGTTAATAACTGGTTGGCCTTGAATATCCAGCTTAACCCATCTGGGAGCCAAACACAGGCATTTCAGAGGCTGAAACTGGGAGAAGGGGCTGGTGCCTCCAGCACAGTTGTGCTGTCCCTGTCACTCACTTGCAAACACAGCCAACAGGACCCGAGCCAAGGTCTCTCGGGATCTCCAGTGTCCCAGCAGGAACCAGACTGATGCCCTGTCCTGTTGCAGACATACCCATGTCAGAGGTTTTCCTCCTCACTCCTGCTCTTGCAGGTCTCATTGAATCAGTAGGTAAACTCTCCACTAAGCAGTAGCTAGCCCACACATGTAATCCCCTTGAAAGCAAACATTTTGAGCTTACAGCTAACAACAGGGAGTTACCACAAGCCTGGAATCTGTTTGTTTGGCTGTGCTGAGTAATTGCAGCCCCATATAATGCTTGGAAGGGTGGTTTTGTGGGAATAGTTGCTGTTGTGTTGTTTCCCAGTCTTGGCATCGAAGACAAGAGGAAAGTGTGGTCCAGTACATATCACATATGAGGTTTAGCTACAGGATCACAGCGTAGGTCCCAGCCATGCCCTGCCCTATGGATCCTCACAAACATGTAATACACTCCTGCGTCTAATTGCAAAAATAGTGACTGGGTTGATTGGTATTGGGCAAAAATAGGGTGCAGAGACCCTAGCTTTGCCTCTGAGCTGCTGTGTGGTTGTGGGCAATTTATTTCACCTCTTCGTGCCTCAGTTTCCTCCCCACCTCTTCCTTTTCCTGTCTGGTCCCTGACATGTAAGCTGTTATTTCTACAGGGACGCTCTCCCTCTGTTTATGCAACGTCTGGCAGACACTCAGCCTAAAACTACTTTTGTGCAAATGTTAAGTACAACCACTTTGTCTGGAAGGAAGCTTTTGTGAGATATTTTAGTTTAGGTTTAAAAAAGGCCCCGAACTCTTTAGAAATGCTTTTGTGGTTTCTTCCCTAAATACACTAATAATTCAGACTAGCTGAATTCTGACGCACTTCTTTGCACACAAAATTTTCCAGCATCAGTTCCTGCTATTCACCCTGCTGCCCCGAGGGGTCTGATGGGTGATACCTATACAGGCAACACACCGCCGTGACTGACTGACCCGCTGCTGAGACGTGCTGGCAGGGTGATGTGAGCCCTTTTGGGTGACAAGGACTTTGCCTCTGCTGTGTCCCGAGGAGCAGCTGGACAGACATGTCTCATTTCCATGGCTGGATGTGGTCAGTCTGTCGGTGTATGTATGCTGCTCATCTATAGGTACCCAGACACTTGCTAAGCGGTATGAGGACGAAGCCCATTGCAAAAGCTGTCAGAGCTTCATTTGACTCCCTTTCCGTTTTGAAATCCACTTTCTTACTTCCTTTCCATGCTCTCCATTGAGCTGAAACTTGCAGAACTGAGTTCAGCAAAAAGGTGTTTGCTTTCCACAAGCCTTATATTGGCACCATGGTCTGCAAATCTCATAAAACCTGCCAGCGGTCTCATTCTTTGGTGGGCGACAGAGGCTTAGCCCTTCGGAGCATGGCAGGAGTTGCACCGGCTCCAGGCATCCAACAACAACTCTGTTTTCCTCTCTGCTGAGTGAAATGGAGGGCAGTGGCACAGGGCTGGGAGAAGGGAAGCAGTGGGAAATGCTGGGGCCGTACACAGGCAGAGGAGGCTGGGAAGGATGCTGATTCCATGTGCCCAGGTCTGGGGATGACAGTGAGGATAAGAGCTTTTCCCCTGGTTTGTGGGGAGAGGGAGGCTGGTGGCTATGTGCAGCGCCGGCTGCGAGTCTGCTGGGGGATGCGGGACACAAGGAGGTAGCAGGTACAGGGCTCTGATCTCCTCTGCCACGTCTCATTGCTGTGAGACTGGTAAATTGTGAAAAAGATGGCAGTTTCAGTAGTCCCCACCACCGTGTCCCTCTTCCACCTCCGAAGGGACCTGGCTTTGCTTAGATCAGTTTGGCTTTTCAAGAGCAGGGTCAGTGAAAAGCACCTATGAATCTTTTATCTCCAGTTTGCCTTCAGCTGAGGTGTCTCAGGTCAAGTTTCCTGTCCCTCAGGAACAAGATTGAGGCTGATATGTTAAACCATGCAGACCCGTGTCAAGGCAGTGCAAACCCTGCCTGGGCTTGGCCAAGCCCCTCATCAGTCCCAGGGAATCTGACCTCCTTCATTAAAGATTTACTCTTTGCAACAGCCGTTCAAAAGACAGTATCATAAGAAAATAATTGTAAGATAAGAGCACTGTAGCTGGGGAGCAGGCATGGAAAAGGGAAAATAGATTTTTCCCCTCTTGCTTTAAGCTAAGCTATGTAGAAACTGGAGTGTCCATCAGCTGTTCCTTCTCACCACGTGTGGGAGGAGAGCAAGGGTAGGAGACAGGGGAAGGAGGGAGGCTGCATTTCTCACTGCCTGGGGAACATCTTCAGCCTGAACATCCATGCTGAGCAGAGAGACCATGCCTGGCAGCAAGAGGGCTGCAGATCTGCCCATAGGCAGCTTTTCATTCTCTCTGCCTTGGAGAGACATCCGTCTTCTCCCTCCAGCCAAAGATAGGGATGTTAAGGAGAGAAGATTTCTCCCTCTTTGCGTGGCCAACCACGAGTGGTGCAAGCAGGGCTTACCCCAGCAGCAGCCTCAGGCCTGGCATGGCATCCTGGAGACAGAGAAGCAAGTGGGCTGGGGTATTTGCTTGTCTACTAAGACTACCTATGACTCTTCCAGGTTTGAAACCCAGTGGGATGATTGCTACTCTAATGTAATGGCCAAGGATTCAGAGGCTGGCTCCCAGTGAGGACTTTCCTTTCAAGAGACATAGGACATGGTTCTTTTAATAGCATCCCTGAATTCATGAGTTTGTCAATCATCTTCAAAATGCACAGCTGATGACATCCCAAAGGCAGAGAGAAAGGAATAACTTGTCTGGATCCCACCTCTCAAAAAAAATTTTCAAACAGTCCAAGAAATGTGTTTTTGTGTGAGAAGGAAAGAGAGAAAGAGAGAGGACAAAAAAGAGAGAAAGAAGGCAGGTGGGGAGGAAGGAAGAAAGGGAAGGAGGGAGGGGTGGACTGGTGGAAGAAAGCTTTTCACAGTCATTTGTTGACATAAAAATGCTGATCCCCAAGCCTTTGCCTTCTGCACAAGTAGCTGGGGTCTGCCCAGCTGGGATCCACTTCCCACCGCACTTCACCAGCCCAGCCCATGGGCACGAGTACGAAGCCAAGTCCAAAATGTCAACGTGTGCTGACTCTCTGGAGCACTAAGGAAACTCTAGACCATGCACTGTGGATGGTGGGAGAGCGTGAACTTGGGAGAGGGCTCCTATGGTGTAAATGTGAAGTGGACTTGCTTTGAGCACTTAAATGGTCTCCAGTCTCATCCTTCCCCTTCAGTTGAATTCCCTCTCTCCGGCTCCATTTGGCCACAGTAAACAGCAATCACAGCCTGGGGCATTTTTATTTCTTTATTTTTTTTAATAAACTTTATTCTATATTACAAATAGGTTTTTTTTCTTTTTTGTTCTGGACTGCAAAATAGGAATGCCTTATATTTACATACACAGGTATACAATTAATTATAACAAAGGTACAGAAGCTTTGCCTTTACCAAGTAACAACGGGATTCCAATTTAAATAGTATAGATTTTATTTATTTTTTAACTAGGATCAATTCAAAAGAAAATCAAACCAACAACAACAACAACCTAAGAAAAAGGATCCCAACCTCCTTTCTAATGCTGTCTTGACATCTCTTTGAGACTGTTAGTAACACTGTAGTGAAAGGATATGTCTTTACATTGATTTTGTATTTAAGGTGGAAGCTTTAGCAAAACAGAATGAGACTTCTGGGCTCATGTGTATGTCCAAGACACAGGGTCAGACACTAGGAAGGGCCTGTCTTGTGATGTTAAATAATCCAGTTGCCTCTCATCTTGATTCCTTGGGGAAAACACGGGGAGCATTTAGCTAGCACCTAATCTCTCTGCTTCTTTATCCCACTCTGGGCTGGAAAGTGGGTTTTCTCCAGGGACTTGAGAAAAAGCAGCATAAAAATTTTACATAACACCAAGTTTCTCTTAAGATACTTCAGAAAGGACTGCAAGCCTGGACATGTGCCTTGATTTCTCTAACTGGCTTTTGTGCCTCAGTCTATTTGAAAATGAACAGCAACTTCTACTGGGAAATGCTGCCTTCAGAGTCAAGGACCCATGCCAGACTGCACCAGCAAGAGAAGGGAATGCTGAAAGAGCCTAAATGCCCTGGTTTTCCCCCTGTTTTCCACACCCAGGTTCACTTTACTGAGCTTCCCTGCACACTGCTCTCTGCTGTGAGCATCTTTGAGGTGATTTGTTTCCAAGCAGAAAGAATTTCTTGAGGTAAACTCTCCATTTTTAGAACAGAAGATTAACACAAAAAAAAAGCCAATGAACAAACAACAACAACAACAGAAATCACACACGTGACAGGTTGATTAGACTAAGCAGCTTTATATCCTTGCTGGGGTTTTTTTGGTGGTTTTATTTTTTCCAAGTATGAATCTTTTTTTTTCTTTTTTTTTTTTGACATCTTTCTACAAATTAGTTCGTTGCTGTAATCCTGTGTCCCCTTGGGTGCTTCTCTAATGGTGTAGTGAACTGAGCCAGCCCAAATAAAACATGGTTGACAAGCTCCATTTTCAAAGCATTCTCCGCAAAATGGTTATCCCCTGTAAGACAACACAACTTTTTTGGAGGAAGAGGCATTGCACAGTGGCAGAGGTCAGGGAAAACCGCAGGACTCACTCCATGGACCAAACGATGCTCTGAAATGGGAACAGCATTGGGTGCAAAGCAGGAAAACTCAGGCTGTGAATGGCCAGGAGGCTGAGGTTCACATCATGTTGTGAGGTTCACTTGCTTCATCAGTTGCCTGCTCCACAGTGTACCAAGTTTGGATGGCAAGAGCTAGGACATCCCAAGTCCTCCACCTGCCCTGCAGGACAACTCTTTTACTACTCATCAGATGCACAGAACAAATTGTCCTGGCATCACTGAGGCTATGCCAATACTTCTCTACCCAACAGCTGTCATGGTGAGGCATCTTCCAACACAGAAACAATCTACTATGATCATGTAAATGATCATAGCTCCCTAGTTTGCAGAAAGAGATCCATTCCTGGAGTCCCCTGGTCATCCCAGGAAGAGGAGGTTATCAGAGGCTCAGAGGAGCTTAAACAACAACACTGATTCAAGAGCTGAATTTTCATACTGATTTCCTCATTCAAGGGTGGGGGATATGCAAACTGCGTTCCTGGATGCAATTTCTGGTGAGCTACCCAAAACCAACACAAACCTGGTGGGACCTCAATGCACATTTCCATACTGCGTCCTCTGTCTGGCTTCTGTAGCTAAATGCTGAATGAGGGAGAAGAAAGGGACTAAAACCACCTTGTTGGGACTGATGGTGTTCCAGCAAAGTGCTTATCTGGTCATGCCATCTTCCCACATCAGCAATGGCCACAACAGATTTCTATGGAGGAGCAAAACTCTTACACACTAGAGCCTGTCTCAGGAGTTTAGGAAGCAGGACCAGTTTTTTTCCTCTCTCTCATTCCTTTTACAGTGCCAAGCAATATCTCCACACTATCAAATGAATCTGCTTCATGAGTAATTCTTCTACAGGCTGCTGGGAAGGGTGAAGCACTACTTGTTTTACTGATACCCTGGTGATGTGAGAGAGTAGTCCTGGTCATCTCCAGCAGCCCAGACTTTTGTTTTGCTGTGAGATGGCCCTCAGACTTAAGAGTCCTTTGTGGACACACAAATGTATGCCCCACTGAGGAGCCCTGGGACTCAGTCCTTTCAGGTTTCCAATCTTCCTTTGGAAGAGTCTTCCACATAATAGTGTCTCTTTCCAAAGCACTTCACTAAAGCCTCAGGGAAGGACAGATCTACATTTTGTGTTTTGGCTTACTTTTAAACAATTTTCCTCTTGATATTAGCTGTTTTGTGCTTGGGTTGTGACATCATAGGAATCCTGGACTTTAGGAAATGTGGAAGGAATGTGTAGTTTTTGTGTTGGCTGACTCAACCGTGAGACTGGGCACTGGACTCTTAAAACTCTATCAGTCTTCAATAGCATTATCAAAAATAACAATGACAATTATGTGATTTACTCCGTCTCTTTCCCTTCATGGTAAACACCTTCCTGTGGGCTAATGCACAAGATCTGGAAACTTTGGTAATCACTTTTCAATTAAAGTAAATACCAACTAAAATTCTGCTGGTAAATCTTCATGTCATAACAACTTTTTATGGTCTCCAATGTCAAAGAAGTATAAGACAACTGCAGTGGTAAAATTACAGAGGAGAAAATTGGCATAGCCCTCTTATCTAACAGAACAAGGCTGCTGTATGCTGGATAGGACCAAACTTTCAGATATGTTCAGAACAGAATGAGGAGTGGGAAGAGAAGGACTGGGGCATGCTAGGAGAGGAAGGTACCCTTGGGCGGCTGCATTTCTCATTTTCCGTAGTTCTCCTGTGCTGTCTGTTCAAGCATTAACAATCTCTAACACCTTCTTCCAGATAACACACAACTTTTCCCACAACAGTGTTCACTGGAAGGCTCAGTCTGCAAAAGCACATGACATGACGGATTATGTCTCAGATCACTATGTCCTTGATAGGTGAGTACACTCACAGGAGGACACAATGTGTTTGCAGAGGAACTGTTCACCTTTTGTTTCTCTAACCCAGGTGCAAAGTCCCAGAGCAAACTCTGCAGTAAAGAAATAATTTTAGCTCAGTAAGACCACAGAGAGTCCTCAGGAGTTCCCTTTCCCCATTTCTGATGGTGCTGCAAGTGTCAGCATTCATTGTCTTGATTGCTGTGTTTGAGAAATACCATAAAGATCAGCCTATCATCTGGCATATTCTGGATATTAGGAGCCTGTCCATTGACTTCTAGGGACTTTGGTTCTAGTTCTCTCTATGTAGCTTGAAAAACAGCGTGGAATACCACCAGTTGGGTATTTTTGGTCAAGTGTGGAAAGGGAGGCAGGGGGAAACAAATCAAAGGAAGAGGAAAAGAACACATCCATGTTGTAGTAGGGCTCATTGTTCTGCTTGTGTCTTTGTTTTTAGTTGTATTTTACATGCACTTAAGAAATAGTTAGCTTAACAGGTCAGGCTGGGAAGAAAGATGCCAAGACTTCTCATAGACTGGGGGATGCTGGGACGGTGGTTGGAAATGGGGAGGGCACTGAAGGGGACAGGGGAGGAAGCCCACACATTTACATCACGATTCTGGCACATTTTCCAAGCGAAAACCAAAACCAGCTCAAACACCAAATAGAGAAAAACAAAAAGAAAAATAAGGAGGAGATGAAAGAGAAGCAAAATACAGATTTTCTTTCAAATCCTGGGGATGGGGGAAAGAAGAGGGTGCAGAAAAAAAGGAAATGCCTAAATGGGAACTTGGGAAGGGTTAAGACACCAATCTCATGGTGCTTCCCATCTCCCCTAAGTATTTCATTCTCAGTGTCTCTGAGGTGTTCAAGTTTTTCTTGAAAAATATATATATATATATTACAGATGAGAAACTCCGTACCGCCAAGAAGAAATAAAATAATAACAATGGAAAACAACTATAATAAAACAAAAACACAGCCCTGAAAACATCAAAAAGAAACAGGGTGAGTCTCAAATTTCCCCTGTGGTGTTCCTCTGACTTCAGTAACAGTGCAGGATTACACCAGTCCACTTTGATACTTTTTTTTTTTTTTAAACAGCTTCTTCTTCCTTTCATGTGCGCATGTCCAGGCAGTATAGCCCATCACTCATAACAACTTCCCTCCAAGCCAGCTATTTGTCCTTAGACTCCTACCATCCAGCTGTGAGTACAAGGCATGACAATAGGGTCCATATTTATCTTTTGTGGCACTTTGTTTGTCAAAACCTTTGGTTTCTTCCTTTTTTTTTTTTTTAAATTTTCCATTTTTATGTACTTATAAAAAATATTGTGTTTGTGTTGTTGTTGTAATTTTCCTACTGCTGGCTCTGGTGAGACTTCCACCCCACTTTCACAGCCATAATCAATGGATCTGGAACATGCGCCGACATTACTAAATGGATCAACAAAACCATGGCAGAACCAGCCAAACCCAAATCATCCCCAATGCGCAGGCCTCTTAAAAATGCTGAGATGTCCATAAGGTGCATGATGAGTCCATCAGCTCAGCAATCAAACAGAAAGCAAGCAAAATTAAAAAGGAAATAACGCACACGCGCACACAGATACACACACACACACACACACGCACGCACAAAATAATAATAATTATAATCAAGAGAGAAATGTCTGGGGTTTTAAAACCAAGACGTGTCCCTAAGTTTGCTGTTTCAATATAAATCTTGTGATACTCTCCCCACAGACACATCCAGTTTTGGACTGCTGTTCTTTAAATGGGTTTAGAAAGACTTGCCTACATGTGTACCTGCTTGGCTGAACGAAACCCACTTGCTGACTGACTCCTGTTTGCACCACATCCCCCATTAGACGCACTCACGATCCGTCGCTCTGAAGAGGTTCTGGTTTGCTAGCAAGAGGCATGAATAAAACCAAAAGCACTCGTTCTGTAATCAATTTACACACCCTGTCTTTACCCTTCCTCCCTCCAGGTGCAAAGTAGATCCAGGCTGTAGCTCTGAGGATGGTGTGAGATGGATGTGGGCTGATTCTCCGTGGCATCAAGCCACTCCTCCATCTGCTAGCGAGCTCTGTTCATTTCTGGTGAGATGAATGCAGACCCAGCTCTTGCCTCCATGGTGTACAAGATGCAAGGTTCTCCAGACCCTGAGGGTCTCCCACTACACTGAACCATGGTGTTATCCAGGCTGGCAGCTGTATGAACAAAACAGCCAAATGCAGAAGAGATGCAGGAGCTCACGCCTCTTTGGCTGGCCATGAAACAGGTTGAGATGTTTTTCTGGAGGAGCTGAGCAGAGGATAGGACAGGGTAATCACCAACAATTGTCCTGTGGTGACAGTGATCTCTGAAGGGATAGGAAGTGCAAAGAGAGAGCAAATCCTTCCCAGGCAGCAACTGTGCCTTCAACATGGTCTGTTGATTCCAGAAATGGAGAAAAGACCAGGAGTTGGCACCAAAAGGCGGATTAGTTCACAGTGGTTCAGAGACCTCTAGAAGACATGCAGTTCGGCTGGGGGTATCTAGGTAGAAGAATATTTTGCAGTGTTTCATTTGGATTTCCTCCAAGATTTCCTTCCAAAATGTGTGGTGACATCTCCTCTTAGGAGTGGCTTTGAAGGAAGGTTTTACCATCAGTCCTATGTACCACCTTGCTTCATGGCAAGCCCTTCAGTATCCTGATATTCCACCATGAGAAAACAATAGTTTTGTTCCAGTTGAGGAAACAAAATGGAAAGGACTAACAGCTTGAAAAAAAAAATCCCTCTGGTTGGTTTTTGAGGACAAGCTCCTTGCCTGGAAAAAAATGAGACTTGTGGTTCTTGCTTTCCAAGCTGAGGTGGGAACAAGGGAGATGCTGTGCTGTTCGTTGCCAGAAGGAACAGAACCACCACCAACAGGATGCCACTGAGCAGAGAGAGTATTTTTGCCGCAGTGCTACAACCAACAGGACACAATGGGAAAGACGGAGGGGGACACAGGTCTTTTTTTGAAAAATAAGAATAACCATATGAAACACACGGGCAGGGGAGTGTTGGTCTCCTCCTCCCCTCTTGACCCTTCCCCTGTCCCAAGAGAGCAGCTACCCTGCTGTTTGCCCAGGCAGATAAGAGCCACAATGGTCCCACTCTGGACGGAGCTGTGGCATTTTTCGGGGAGCCTTGGGGTTCCTCTCCCAGTGGGTCACTATCAAAAGATAGAGTTGCAATGGCTCTGCAGGAGAGGATCTTGATTTACTCCTGCCCTCCAGGATCCCTGCAGGCAGGCTGCCTTCCCCTTGGGGAGACTTTTAGTAATACTGAGTTCAATTCCATGTCCGCTCCAGAGGCTCCAAGCCCTTGGAGGGCAGTTAAAGCAGCATGACAGAAGTTACCTCCCAATTTCCCATCTGCAGAGTGATGATATGATGTTGGGGGAGGGTTTGTGGGGGTTCTTTTTGTGTGTAATAGTTTTTCTCTAGGGCAAAGGCAGAAGGGAAGCTGTGAAAAGGAGAGCTCCACCTGAATGTCTTGATGTCCCCAGAGCCAAGATTCCTCTGCAGTCTTTTCTTTCAACCCCTGGGTCTTCGTCACTTTGTCCATAGATTTTGAAAGAGAAAGAAATGAGAGAGAGAGAGAGGAGTGCTGTTCAGGTGACTCTGCTTACAGCCGATCAAAACTTGCACTTGGTAAAGATGATGATCTTGAGTGAGGCACGACTTGGTTTATCCCTCCCAGGGTGTCCCTGGCAGGACAGTTCTCAGCTGTCTATGCTCATGAGGGTTATGACTTGTTCAAGTTTGTAGGCAAGTTTCTGTTTCCCAGCCTGGTCATCTTGATCAAGGGCTCCGAGAATCTGGAAAAGGAGAGAGGAAGAAGTGATAGGGATTTTACTTTTTTTTTCCCAAAAGGACTGAGTCCAGCATCTTATAGCAGCAGACAAGGGTTAGCTTTCTCTGAGGTAGGTGCCAGGCTTAGCTTAGATCATGCAAAGCAGGTCAGTCAGCCAGCAGGGAACTAGACAGGCAGTTTGGGGTTGATCTGACTAAATGCAGACCTCTAGATTGCAACCAATCAAATGGACTCTTATCTTGGACATCAGTTATTTGGTAGTTGTATTCACCACCTTGCCATGCCACTTGAGATGCCCTAAGAGGTCTCACCTGGTCTTCAACACATAGAACCATGCTGGTAACCTTAAAGCCCTGTGTCATGCTTGCTGGACAATTCTTGGGTGCTTTAGGGTATCTCAAATGGCGCTGGGCATGTATACTTAAATAACTTTTGGCCACGTGTGGTGCAGAGCTCATATAGGGATTCTCTGTAGCAAGATAAGATCTGACCATCAAATATTGCAAAACAGCTAAATCTGATTGACTAATAATAGGAGACAAAAATAACAGGGATCCAGATGGAAGAGTACTGGGGATACCAATAACCCCAGACCTTTCCTTTCCAGACCCCAGGCCTTGCTTTTCATTCCATAAATCCATCGTCCCCTGAGCCAGGATGAAGATAGGTTATCTGTGACACATGCTGGGCCCTGGGAATGGGTGGGCTGTCCCATGGTCCCGCAGAACTGCTTTTTCCCCCCCGAGGCACTTACCTCCTCGCTGTACTTGCCAACATAGGAGTATATCTCTGAGAGCGCACTCATAGTGTTGAACTCGTTCATATGCATGCGAGACTGCTCAGCCAAGTATGCATTCATGTCCTGGTCGCTGATCGCTGGCATTTTGGCGATGTCTGAATAGTACCTGAGAGAGAGAAATACAGGTCTTTCTTGAGGGGAGAGAGCAAGGAGTCAAGAGATGAAAGCCACAACAATAAGGAGGAAGAACACTCAGCACTCTCGGGCTCTTCTGGTGCATCAGTGCTATACCCGGTCATGTTCTTTTACAGCAAGGGAGATGACTTAGCCAAAGTGGAAATTACTGAAGCACTATTTCTGAATACCAGACGTGTTGTATTCACTCAACCCTATTCTGAGACTGAAGTCCCGAAGAGCATCCTGTAAACTCTCTCCATGCCATCAAAGAAGTAGGCAGTACCTCTTGATGCTGGATTCCTTTGTCAGGCCTTCAAGGGCTTTGAGCCTTGCCTCTAATCCCACAGAGAAATCCCACTGATCTCGCTGTCCATTGAGAACTCAGGATTTCACTCCCATAGAAAAAAAAACCAACCTTGCATGCTTGCTTGCACCATTCACACTAGTACATCTGCATCCATTGCTAACATCATCCACCTCCCCCACTGAATCCAGTCTATCCCAGCAACTCTCTGCTGCTCAGCATCTCCCTTTTGCCCCATATTTTAAGCTGGCCTGACGTCAGTTTGTGGCAACAGGCTTCAACATTCCCACCCCCACTCTGACTGGGGAAAATCTGCTTTCCGTAGGTCTCAACACCATTCCCCTTGAGCTCAAGAGGACTGGGGCTTTATCCATAGAATGTGGATCCCCCAGAACCATGCCCATCAGGCTTCATCAGCAGAGCAATGTCTCTTTAAGGAAGTTGCTATTTTCGATGTCCTTCGTCCCCCGGGTAAGGCAGGTCTTGGAGGACAAGGTTTGCGGAAGGTAATCAGTCACTGTCACTCGCAGCTGTGCTCTGCTGTCAACTGGTTAATTAGACGCCATCATTTACATTTTTAATTTCTGCAATTTGACATTTTGTGCACAAGGAAAAAAAAAAAAGAAAGAAAAAAAAGCCCATAGCTGCAGCAATCCACAATTTTATAATTAGGAGGCAGAGGGGACGGGGAGCCAAAAGAGCTGACAGGTGTCCTGTAAACAGCGTTGAGACACCTGCTGAGATGGAGGCTGTTTTCCACTGCAGAGAAATTGGACACTGAAGTGCTGTATGATAAGGATCCTTCAGACACACAAGTGGGAAAATACTCTCTATGACAGAGCAAGACAAGCAGCTGCTGAAGTTTCCTATGAAAGACAGCACGATGCAAGAGAATTGGGAGGAAACCCTTCCACACCAGAAGGCTTCAGTTTTGCTCAGTCTGGTTGTGTGCCCCACACTCCCATCCGGATTTATTGCAAAGGGTTGGTCTCAGTTGCTACCCTGGTTTTGCAGAGGTGGGTTGATGTAAACCTTGGGAGAGAAAGGCATAAGAGGCAGAGGTCCTTCTCCCAGCTCTACACCTAGTCTTCTAGCCTGACTGCTTCCAGAGCTAGACTCTGGATCATCGTAAAAACTCATGCAAACCTCAATAACTTTACAGCAACTTCCAGTACACACAACATTACTCTCCCTGGAGTCCTAGCATCTTGTCTTCTGGGCTCAGGACCAGCCAAAAGTCCTAGTCTAACTCAGTCCCTTCATCTAAATATCGCCCACTCCCAGTACTCCAGTGATGGTTTGTCTGGGCTTGATTTTGCTTTACACTCTGCCTAACCCTCAATCCCTAAGTGGACCTGAACAGTCGTCTATGAGGAAAGCAGGCATCTAGAAATCCTGTGAGGACCTGTCCTGCAGAACTACCTCCAGGAGGAGATGCTGAGCAGGATGAATAAATATTTCTAGACCTTTGCCACTCCCAGAAAAACTGAAACAGATCTCAGCATCAGCAGCTGGACAAAATCAGACCTGTGCTACATGGACTTCTGACAAGAGAAAGCATCAGGAACTGGTGGCATCCATGATAGTACTATTTCAGGCTCCTCAGAGCCAAAGCACATTGCTGAGAAACAAGGAGTCTTACGGCCAAAAAGCAAGGTGTGCCTTGGCACCCAGAGAAAACTACATCCATGTGCAACCAGCACAGTTCATAGACTTGTGGGGAAAAACAGCCTGCAATGCAGTGAAATGTATTGATTTATGGTGCCTAAGAAGAGCCCATGGAGAAGAGCCCAGCTCCTCATTAATATTGCATAGGCACCCTCCTGCTGGGCGAAATGAAAAGTGAAGGGGATTGCATCACAGCAAAAATAAATGAGGCTGGCGGAGGAAAGCAGAGGCACTGTGTTGTATTTGCCAGTCTGGCTCTGACCACCACTTGAAATGCTCCTTTTCCTCTCTGGTTCAGCTAGTCATCAAATGGTGGCAGGATAGTGGGTGTAGGGATAGGGTGCTTCCAAAAAGTGAAACACAGACACACGTACCGTCTGCTTCTCCAAGTTTGCCCTGTCTCCCTCTCACCTGGTAGCAACGCTCTCCTGAGTCTGAGACTCACAAGGGTCTGAAAGCTCCCCAGTGCATTTCCAGCCCTGCAGAGATATTTTCCCAGCAGCATAACACTCCCATGACTCATCTGAACAATGAAAAGCAACAGGCAATGTTCCCTGGAGCGAAGGACGGGATGCAAGAATCTGAGTTTCAGGGCTTGGAGACCTCTCCAGCCGTGACAGACTCTCAAGCTGTGATCTCAGTGTTCTGGGTTCACAGGCCATTACCCACCACCATACCAAAGTGTCCTGGTCTCCCCCGGACCCAGTTCCCCATCCATCATCTGAGCAGACATCTCCCACTAAGACTGCAAACCAAGATATTGTGGAAGTGTTTCACAGGAAAAATAAAAGAAAAAGAAGGGGAAAAAAAGCATGTACCAATAATCAAACCTAGCTGCTGGTGCAGGGAGAAGACATATAATGTCATTCCATCAGAACTCTGCCATGGCCAAATAACTTATTTATACAGAAATGTTTCTAATGAAGCCATCATTGCGCTATCTAAAGAAATGATGAATGTGTACATTAAAGCATCCTAGCAGGGAGATGACAACATCCCTGCTGAGTCTCTACTTTCTATTTGAGCCCAGATCCTCAGAGGTACTTAGGGCCTTTTTGCCATTTGCATACCCCTAACGTCTTCAAAACCACTATGAAGCTGTCACCAAATCCCAGAGGTCCTTACGTTTTCACTGCCAGCATTTCCAAGGCTGCCTGTGCTCTGCTTCCCTTCGCCCCTGCACCTGACAGCTCTTACTTACACCATAGCTGAATGGTGAAGCAATGCAGGGGAGTAAGATACTCTTTCACCATGCTGCTCCTGTGAGCACCCCTAAACTGAGGGCCACCAGATCTCACCTGAGCCATGGACAGCTCGTTGACTCACACTTCCACAGCCCCAGAGGCTGCATTACCCAGCAGGAGGTTGGGAACACAAGACTAAACCAGATTCCCTCTGAATGAGACAGAAAAGTAGCAAAGCAGCAAATCTAGCCTAGCCTGCCTCCAAAGGTTCAGGACTGAGAGTCCAAAGCAGAAGATGGTGACTACGTGACCAGATGTGCACCGCTTGCTGACCTGGTGCTGCGGATTTGCTACCTCTTCTGTACTCCAGTTTTGGTTACCTCCAGTGGATCCTTCCTTTCCCAGCTATTTCCAGAAGATCCTTAGATGCATATCAAAAGATCCTGCCTTACCTGCTTGAGTTTCCCCTGAATCACAGGAGGAGCCTGAGTTCTCAAGCCTGTGCATTCTCTGATGTGGTGGGAAATTTGTTCATTAGACTTCAGAAACAATAAAACCCCCTAGAAATTTTCGTAAATCCACCACTCAGGCATATCAGCAGCTCAGAGGATGTGAGGATTATTAGACCATAGGATGTGACTTCAAAAGTATCATTAGCAGAGCAACTTACCCCAGCCTGGCTTGAACAGGACAGCCCACGAGACCATCCACTGCCACTGTTGTATGGGGAAAGATTTTAGATGCACCAGTATACAGGAGTGCTCCCTCTTATTCTCAAAAAATAATTGTTCTTGGTCCTTTCACATGCTCCTCTTTCCCTGGGTTGTCTTTGTTTTGTCTTGTTTTGTTTTACTAAGGAAAGCAATACAACAGTGACCTGGGAATACATCTTGCCCTCTGTTTAGCCAGGGGTAAATGCTCTTGCCTTCCGTACCAACCAGGAAAGGCTCTTTAGCGGAGTTGTTTCACAAGAATGACTGTGCCTGCTGCCACTCAGTAACTCATTAACTCATCAAAAGAGAAGAGAAAAGCTGTATTGCCAGTGCTTCCTCTCCAGTCTGAAATTTTCCAGCGCTGCCGTGGTTTAGGCAGCTTAGCATGGAGCTAATTGCCTTCCAAAAGATCTTTTTGTCATGGCTGTTGTTGTGTCGTCGCTGGGTTGGGACTGCACTCATTAATAATCATTTTAGCATATGAAAAGCTTGTAACGAATCCATGTGCTGCAGACGGCAGACGCAATTACAGCAATAACATAATTAGGGTTATGCAATAGCCGGCTGTATCCAGACCACTGAAGGAGGAAGAGATGTATGAAAGGGATATAGGGGACTGCTATAGCAGAGAAGGGCTGAAGGAAAGCTTGGGAACAACCTAGCAGCCAGCTTTTTTATGGGATGAAGAGAAGCAATGCAAGGACATGCTGTCAGTTCTTCTGTTCACGCTGCACGGCAGTTTTAGTTTCCTGGGAGGTGTCTGAGCTGCAAAGTTTGTGTTTGTGCTGATTCAGCTACAGGCAGCCGCAAGACTCTGTTAGCCCAGACTGATCCTATTTCGGAGAGAGGTTCAAGGCCAGGCTGTTGGGAGACTAATTGGACTTTGGCAGTAATAGCATGACAGCTAAGCAAAAGGTACCGGCTCCAAAGTTAGCTGAAGACCGGTCAGTTCTTCCAGAGATTTGCCTTGAAGAGCTTGAGGGAATGATTCTGTCGGTGTATGCATCCCCTAGCTAGGGCAATGATTTTATTTTGCATGTGCATGGCTTTCCCTGCTGCTTTTCATCTCAGAAGAAATAATAGAGAATAGCCGGGCAGCACTGAGTCAATGGCTGAAGAGTGAATCGGTGCACAGGTAGTTTCTCTGGTAGAAGAAACCATCCAGCATCATCTCAGTGCAGAGGATGTGTGGCTCTGAGGCTGTATCCTCTACGTACAGACACATTTTCATCTTGCCTGCTGAAAATTGCACTATGTAGGAACAGCATGTTACCGCAATGAGAAAACATCAGGAGTTTTTCGGAGACTAAAAGTGAAGAAAGGCAAGCAAACAGTCTTCAGATACACCAAAAGCTGCTGCTGAGAGGCAGGGAATGAGCTGTACCCCCTGCCCCTGGGGATGCAATGAGATGGCATGGGCTTTAATTACAGCCAGGGAGATTTTGGCTGGCCATCAGGGAAAACACTCTGATGGGAAGGACAGGGAAGCGCAGGAACGGATTCCCTGAGGAGAGCAGAGGCTCTGTCGTTGGAGGCCTTTAAGAAAGGGGTAGAGACGCATCTGTCAGGAAGGCTTTAGACAGAGCTGATCCTGCCCTGAGGCAGGAGCTCGTCAGCTTGACCTCCTGAGGCTCCTTCCACCACTGGTTTTTATTATCTCTACTGACAACAACCCCTACCTTGACCCTTGGTATGCTATATCTTGAGCCTTCTTTCTGGCAGGGAAAAGAGGCACAGAAGACTGCATTTTTTAAAGTAGGCTGGGATTTGCACCTGTCATTTGATGCTCTCTTTTAAAGCCTTGGAGTCACCCCAATGTTTCTGTTTAAAACCTCAATAACTTACAATGTTAGGGTGCACACAGCTTATAATCTTGATTCTACTGAACTAGTCCAATTTCTTTCTAAAACTAGCTGCCAAGTGGCCAACAGGCATCACAAGAAGTGCACTGGAAGAGACCATCTATTGACCACAGAGTCCTGAAAACACAGGCTGCCAAGTTATGTAGGTTAGGTCCCCAATGGGTACAGACTACCCATTTTGCATACCCCAGACACACTCTCACAGCAATTTCTAACAAGCTTAAGACCTCGACATCTAAAGGCTAAAGGCACGCAAATCACAGTTGCTTCAGGAAAAGGAAATAGATGAGATCACAGACCCAGGACCTGGGTACCAACTGCTAGGTCAGGTTTGTACCCAGGTTAACATAATAAAATGCAGATGTTACAATTCTGTATCCCACAGATCAGGTCACTTTAAACCTCTTTTAGTCCAGAACCTGGCAAGCCTATTTTGAATGGCCTTCATTGGGAGATTCTCAAGGTGTTAAGAATACTTGCAAGTCTCCACTGACCTTCAGATTTTCTTTGAGGGGTTATTTTTAATGCACAATAAACAGCCAAAAGGAGACCAAGTCCCTGCAGGGATGAGAAAAAAGCACCAGTTCTTCTCCTTGCAGCACTGCAGGTATTTGGGGCACCAGTGTGCAATGGAAAAACTCTTTGGCTTCTGATTTTTGTGCTCTGCCCCTTTTCAGTCTCCCACATCTCTGCCTCCATGCCAGGCTTCGGTAGGGAAACATCGTATTGATTGCGATGCAGGCAATTAAATGGTGTTAATGAAGTTCAAACAAGTGTTATCATAAGCTTGGCAGCATGGAGAGAAATGAAAGGTCAGCCACAGCCCTTTGTCATCTTTTCAGTGTGGTGTTGAATGCTAATGAGACAGTCCCAATTAGAACAGGCTCCCCTTTGTATTGCTTGGGGATTGCATCAAATGCTCCCAAATTCTCCAGATTTCTAGGCTCAAAGGGGACATTTGAAGTAAACTTGAAAAGATGCAGATCTGAAGCTGCTCTAATGTAAATTCAGCAAAGCCTATGGAGTTTTACTAACAGAAGTCAGATGAGAATCTGGTCTACCGTTCCCATTCTTTTCCTCTTTTTTGAATAGACTCATATAATGATAACTGAAAAGCCTCCACCTTGTCTTAGAACTACAGTCTGACTCTTCATGGCTTCAACAAAAGCCAAATAGCCTGTCCCCATTTCCTGGGTTAATTCTCCTGCCTCGGTCAGGCCTCATCAGGCTGCAGGAAACCCAAGTTGTGCCTGCACCTAGATACTTTTTAGCCATGCGTTTTCACGGTGAAAGAGCCCTGGGTGTGGAGTTTGAATGCTGAACCTGGTTTCCCAAAAGTCAGGATTTCTCAGCGGGATTGTTTCAGCAGGCAGAGTCCACCTCGGCTTCCAATAGTGTTAAAAAAGGACTGCTGAAATCAAACTCCCAGTTGACTGCTATGTGGAGGTAGACCATTGGTCAGGCCAGAATCTGTAGTTATTCCCTTCCTAATATATATTCACAAACTAAAGAGGTGGAAGACTAATCTTTGAAGGATTGGAGGAATGTACTTTGACCTATGCCTGTGTCTTATGCCAAGGTCATTACCTGCTTTGAGTTTTGTGAGTCCTAAAGGCACACTCCACACTGAGAAACCAGCAGTTGCAAAGGGATGGCTTGGAGTAACCCAGCTCAGCTACCGTTTCAACAGACCTGTTAAAAGTCAGGAGCATGTCTTGACTCCAGTGCCTTCAAGTTGGGTTACAATCTTCCACTGCTTAATTGCCCTCTTATAGTTTCTTCCTCATCAAAGAAGTTCGTCTGATTTCAGGTTCTTCTGACTTACTCAATGGCTTCTTAAACTCCCCAGCTGAAAATCTTTTTATCTTATGATTTACTCTTTGAAGAAATCTACTGGTCTTGAAGGATGCCATCTCCAGCTGATGCTGACTACAGAAATAGCTCCAACCAGTACTAGAAGCATTTGGATTTGGAATAACTCCCTCAAAGTACAGCCACAGAATGGAGAAAAGGAATTCATTAACTCAGGGTAGAATTGAAATTATATTTTATTCATTCTTGATATGTTTTTCCTTTGATCTACCACAGCATCCAGGTGCCACTGCCTTGAGTCAGTGGACTTGACACACAAAAATATAAGCAGGGCAGAAGCTCTAACCATATTCCAAAACCTGCAGCCTCCCCTTGGGCTTCAGGTGATGTTGTCAGACATCAGTGCAGATAACAACCCAGCACATGCTGGGCACAGAAATCCAGTGATGTTTACTAGCAGCAGGAGGTGTTATGTACCTCGTTTGCAAACCCAGTTGTTTGGGAAAACTTCCAGGGAAATGCAGCACCTATTGCTGAAGACCACTAGGCAACAGGATTTAGCTCCAAAAAGTTGTAAAGTGAAATCAATACTGGAAAACCAAAATGGAAACTGCCGCCTTCTGTTTATCCAGAAAAAAAAGGTGTTGCATGAGGAAATACCCTGTTCTCCACCTACGTACCTCAGTTTGTCACTCAAATGTACCATCTCCAAAGACGGAGACAAAAAGCATCACTAGAGTGTGACACCTTTGGGTCACTGTTGGTGCAAACTTAAATTCTAAATGAATCTCAAACACCTCTTCCCCCCTATCCAGATCAATCCAGCAATCAACCTCAATACATACTTAGAAACTTGGACACAGTACCAGAAGTAGGTCATAATTAAGCAAGGTAGCTCGTAAGAGCCTTACAGGTTGCCTAGAAACGACATTTGCAGAAGTGTTTAACCACGTCTAAAAATAATTGTCCAGACAAATCAGAGACCAACCGGTGCATTATTGTAAAAAAAGTCACCTCATGCCGACTAGGAGGCAGAGCTCTTTGATCAGCCGTGCTCTCCTTTCACAAAATGAGAGAAAACCATCCCCACCAAAGGAGGTTCAGTGGTTTACAGTGCAGTGTGCCTACAGTAGTAGAGGTCTCATATAACCTGCCTGACATGGTATCAATTTTAGACAGTACCTATGAAGTCATCCAGACAAATCATTGCTTAAAACTGGATTGCATTGCACAGAAATGATCTGTAAGATAAACCCATTTTTGTATTTACAGAGTAGTAATCATTCTCCATCTGTGCAGTTCCCAAACCTGTCAATAACACCAAACAAGCGTAGCATACTGGAAAACAAAGCACAGATCAACTTCTGCAAGGCTTGCTCTAGCAGACAGGCTCCTGCTGAATAGAGTGCAAGATGTGTTATTTGTTTGTCCTGCGGAAAATTTTACAGAAACTGAAGCCCTTACATACTGCAGAAATAGTTGTCTTGGTTGTATTCCCTGTAGAGTAGCTTTGCCAGACACTGACCTGCAGTGCAGTAGATTGAACAGTACAGCTACAGGTCTTGCAGATATGGATAAAATGCTTGGAAAGACCTCTGACCTTTCAGAAAATACCTGCAGAACTTCAGACACCAGCCTGTCAATCTTATGGCGTCTCATTCAAAGCACAGAAGAGCCTCCAAGGAAAGCTACTGGACTCGGAATAAGGGAAGATAATTGTATGACCCTTGGGATCTAGGCAGCGTGGGGAATGTCACAACGATGCTGAGAACAGCAAACCGCTTCTGGTCTGTGTGGAAAGACTTAGAAGCCCACGTACTTCACAAGGCTCAAACACATCATCTCCCCTTCCTTCCTCCCTCTATCTCTTCTCAACAGTTTCTCCTCAAGAGAAACAATGATGGCAAACACCTTCAGTTCACACCTCTAATTAAATTTCCAACTCTGCTGCAAGACACGTGGGAATAAAAGGCTAACATGGAACTTTCTACTTAGGCAACAACCAAAGAAAAAAAGCCCAGAGGCAGCAAACAAAAGCAATACTGATGATGCCTCCTACCTCCATCCATGAAGTAGGGCCGTGCATCACTTCCTTATGTCATTCCTATTTCTAGAGCTAAAACTCACCTTTCCACCCAGTTCTTGTAGCTGGGGATGTCCTTGGCGTAGAGAAGCTTGTTGGAGGGTGAGTCTTTGCCCAGACGATGCTCTGAGGTCGAACAGGAGTCCATGAAAGTCTGAGCCACTACAGAGAGGCAGGCGTCTGTGATGCTATTCTTGTGAATGTCGAAGACGAACTGCGGGTTCTTGATCATGTTAACCCAGAACCGTAACGGCAGGCTGCAAGAGGCGTGGGAGAGGTGGAAGAGGTGAGTCAGTCAGTGCATGATTCACAGCCTTTGTTGCGGGAGGTTGCAATGGTAAATGGTGGATGGGAATCAAAGATCATGGTGTGGACATAAGGATTCTGAGATAAGCTTTGATATACAAGAAACTCCTCCCCTACACCACTCTAGGGACAGCAGTGGAGTCACCTCGAGAGTGGCTTTTATCCTTACAAGCCAGATTTTGTCAGTCTTAAAGTTAATGCCATCTTATTGAACTTGTACATAAATTAATGGGAGTATAATTGAGGTGATGAAAATGATGCCTAACTTCTCTACGTTAGGTTGCAATGTAAAGTCGCAGCTGTTGGCTGCTTCATCAGCTGAGGATAGGCATTGCATCAGCAAAACTTATGATGAACATTTGTCATTGAAGGACTTGGCTTTTAGCCCTCATAGCAACCCCATGGGAAGAGAGGTAGATATTGCTCCCAGGTTAAGACTAGGAGTGTTACTGGCGTGCACTGTGTGCTGTGGATACCGTGCACTGTCACACTCCACGTCTCAAGCTCAAGTCCGTATATGATCCCAGCACACCGGGCAAAAAGCAGTCATTACGTGACAGGGAAAACCCTGTTGCCTCAGGAGGAAAAATGGAACTGGGAAACAAGTGTTGCACCCTTTGAAATGAAAATATATCTGCCCTAACCAAGGAAATGTTATTTCAGTTGCAATCCAAAGCCCTTCTTCCCCCCACTTTTTCTCAAAAGAGCAGTTCATTTGTATGAGATGCCCTGAGGTAACTACCTCCAGCCTTTGCCTCAAGCCTTTTTGTCAGGGCAGAGCCATTCATATGGCCTAGGAGCTGAGATGTGTCACTGATCACAGAGTCAAACTCTTGTCTCTCTGCCAGGTAGACCGTTAAGTCTACCTTCAGTGTCTTCACCTTCCCAAGAGGAGGTTATTCTTCAGCTTAACAAATTCACCTGATGTTCAGGCTAAACTCCCCAGTTCCTCCCATTTGCTCATTACCCCCATGTATTCGCAGCACCAAAAAACATTCATCTCCAAATCCAATACATTCTGGGTAACAGCAGGCAGTTTAGCATGTCCTGACAGAGGGATGACACCACATTTTCCTAAACCACCGTGTGTTCTCCTGAGCCAGTAAAATCACAAAGCAAATGTAAGGAAAGACCCACACAGGTAATCCTATCAGCCAAGTTCAGGAGAAGTGGGAGATGCTGGCAAAGAGACCTGGTGGAGTGTTGTGGGGGGAAACATTTTAGGCTGGGGATGGAGGTTCATCTGTTGGGGGACGAGGCGGATGGGTGAACTATGCAGAACTTCCTCTGCAGGTGTTCAGATGGCAAACACAGGCACAGTGAGGAGGAGCCGAGAACCCGTGTATGTGTGCCTGAGTGTGTGTACGGGTGCGGGGAGGGGCTGGGGGAACGATGTCCCTAGCTGGGAATAATGAAGCCCATGATGTGACTTTGAGTTAATTTAATCTGATTGAAGAGATTTCTTCATACTGCCCCTTTTCACACATACACACACACTCTGCCTTCCCCCCTCCCCCCTTAAATAAACCTCCTGCTCATTTAGTCTGAGTGGCTGCAATCAGCCTTAGATTAGCGCTGCAGATAATGTTAATAATATGCTAATGTTTCATTAGTTGAAAGCCTCTTTGGTGCATGGGGTTTCTTTTTTTATGTCACTGCGCTGTGACGATCTGCCATCAGCATGGCTGGTAAAAGGAAAAAATGCATGAGCTGGGAGCCCCATGGCTCTCCTCTGCTGTTCCTTTTTTAGTCCCTGTATTTGCACAGGAGAAGGGGAGGGAGCGATTCCCCGGGGGACTCTTTCCAACAGGGAGACTCAGCGGAGAGAAGCCGCAGAGATCTTTTCTCTCCGCTGATTCTGGTTTTTCCTTGCTGTCCCATTACATGTACGAAGAGGGGCTGCTGCCTGGCAGCTAGAGCAGGGGGCTGATGTCAGACTTTGTCACTCACTCCGAAGGAGACTTGCATCCAGCTCCAGACCCTTTAAGTGCTTGGTACCATTTGAGATGCTCTCCAGCTGCCAGCCCAGGAGGGTGCAAGTCTCCTGTGAGTGCTGCACATCCCCTGCAGATGCCTGGGATACCTTAAAATATCTCGGATGGCACTAGAAGCCTGGGTGTGGGCAAACAAATGGAGCTCTAGCCCCCCTCTGACTAGAGTGGGAATTCAAACACCCAGTCTAGATGAAGACAGTGGTGCTGAATCCTCTCCCATGCCTCCCTAGATATTCCTATGGGCCTGGGCACTGCAGCAGTTAAACACTTCACCACTTTTCCTCCTGAGGTTCCTCAGAAACACTGCCAGCCCCATGTAATACAGGGCAAAGTGGGACCTGTTTAGCCAAAGCGCTCCATCCTAGAGAGCATCTGTTAGGTTCTGGGATCTTCTGACTTCCCCATCAGCTTGGGAAGACTGAGTCCGGTGCTCTGAACCCCACGCCAGGCTCCTCAGATCCCCCAGCAGCCAGATCCCAAATGACACGTCCCTTTACTCTCCGTCCAGGCCAGAACCTGGTGCTGGACTGTACTGGGGTGTCTCACTCACCAATTGCTCTTCCAGGTGTGCCGCACGTGGGGGTCATGGATGTTGTGCTTGTCAGCCTGCTCATCCAAGAAGTCGAACATGTATTTGATAGCTAGGGGAAGCGCGCTGCCACGGTGAGCAGTGCTGAAGATGGTCTCAAAGAGGTCGTCCACAAATTTCTGGAGGGTGCCCTGTTGGGAGAAGGAAGCAAAGAAGAATGTGAGTTACCAAGGAAGAGGACGTTGAATTTTGGTGATCCACAGAGTATGTCAGTGGATCAGGCCCATAAAGTGTGACTGAAAAGTGGGAGCCATCTAATATCTGTTAAATGCAACATGATTTGGAACTTTCAATATAGATGTCTTTAAGCAGACATGTGCATCATCACAATCTCGGCTACATCTGGTTAGCAGACAGATGTAATAAGTCAAGATGCTACCTGTCGTCTCTGCTACTAGCACTCCTTGCCAGGGACGGTGACCGAGCTGCGGTGGGATACTTCACCCCATCTCAGGTATATGGTGATGGAGAGGCCCTGATCTGTTTCCACCGAGATTCCTCTCCTCTGCCTCCTATCCTCAACTGCTTTAGTCCATGCATGAGACAAAACCTAGCCATTTTCTATGCTGGCTTTCATCCAGGGCCAATTCTTAAGCTGGGAATAGAAGTCAGATGACTGCAGAGCAGAGCAGAAGGTGTCATTGAGACAAATGGGACAAGAGTTCGTGGAGAGCGACAGCTGTTTTATGTGTGTGAGTAGTATAATAAATAACACGAACTTCATCTTATCCCCAAGAGACCTCATTTGTTACTACCCATTGGCATGGGACTGAGGCAAACCCTAGAAGCAACGCATGGATGTGTCAGGTACTGCTCTGCAGACCTCAGTAATATCCACTGCAGAGACTGCAGAGGTCTCCTTGTGCTCCTCTGGGAGGAGAATCCCAGATCCTGTGCTTGGAGAACCACCCTGGACAAGCCGGTGAGGACAGTTGACCTTAAGCAAGAAGGTGAAGAGCTGGAATATCAGAGGGTGACCAGGCTTGGAAGAAGGGACAGTTGAGGAGCTGTGATAACCAGATGAGCTGCAGGCTGGGTTTGGGGGGGAACCAGGCAAGGCACGATTTCTGTGTGGAATGGGGAGCTCTAGCCCATGTCTGAACCTCTGTTCTGCCACCAGAGCTTCATAGGCATTTATATGTGAACAACACATACAGCTGGTAAAATAACCAAAAAGCAATCAAATCTCCACCAAATGTTTTCTGACATGCAAAATTTCCTCTTCTGAAAAATAAACCCCTCCCCTTTCTCTGCAGACCCAGGAATGAAATTCTCCTTACTAGAAACGAAGCACCAGGTTCCACTGGAGTGGCTCAAGTTTACATAGCGCTAACAAATACTTAATTAGAAAGCTGGTGTCTCTTGCTGATTCACCACTTGATTTATTCTTTGGGAAACAAACAGAGGTACCTTTTGCTTGCGTGAACTCCTACAGAGTGAATAAAGGCCTGCAGCACATGTCTGACTCAGAAAGGGCCCCCGAGGGGAAATCTTGTTGGTCTGACATGGAAGAGCTGCCCTCAGGTTCAGTTTCTGGAGGGAATTAGTTGTCTACATGCTCACCCACACAAACACAAAGAAAACCTCTGAGGCTTTTAGGCAAGAGACTCTAGGTCTCAGAGGTCAGGGATTTACCAGAATAAAAATCATTGTTAGTTTAACTAAGTATTCCCTGGGATTGTATTACAAGCAATTGCTGTCTCTCCTCTTTCCCTCCCTCAAATGGTCATGATGAGAAAAGAAAATCATCCGTCCCAACAGGGGAAACAATAAACCCTCAGCCTTTCTACTCTCTCTGTTGCTGTGCAAGTTTTGCAGCTGCTTTCCTGCCATATCCACAACCCGCCCCCCTGAGTGTTGAGTTTGTGATCCGGAACAGAAAGCAAAAGCGATTCAATGGCGGGGTAGGGGACATATCCCCAGACAGTGTAAATCAGCACCGGTCCAATGCTTGCTGGTTTACACCAGCTGGGGCCCAAGCCCTGGGGAGCATAATTTTCTTTTTACGTTGTATGACCCGTAAAAGCATCTTGATGCCAGGGAGCTGGACATGTACCAGGGGCTAAAGACAAAGCCACTTTATCTCCAAATCGCACTGCAATGTAGACAGCCTGAGTGAGGCTGCAGGGAGAGTCAGACACGAGAGGCAAAATGAGTTGAGGAACAAATGTGCAGGTAAGACTGTGTGGTAGGATTTAAGCATGTGATGGAGACCTGTCTGATGGGCAAACTCTCAGATGGTGTTTGCATGAACACATGAAATTGTGTTTGTGCCTATTAACACCCTGACAAGAAATGATAATAGTCAAAGCTTCAGAGAAGGGAGGAAGATTGGGCTGTTTGATCACTGCTTGGTTTAATCCTGCTCAGAATGGGGTGAGATAACACCGTGATCGGCCACACCTGAGCCACAACTACCCTGCGGATTCCACTTCTGGGATGCACTGAGATAACTCTCACGTTAGAGAGATTCGGGCACAGAGATGCTCTGTGCTGCAAGAGGACAGCAGAACTGCCCAAGAAGCCTGTCTGATTATATTGCCTTCATCCCCACCTGCCCTAGTCCCTGCTGGGGTGCAAAAGAAGATCGTTGCAGCCTCTTCATTAATGCAGGCTTCTCCAAGGAGACCACCATCCACAGGGTGGAAAAGCAAATAAATGTAAACTCAGACAACTGCTTTTGCCCACAGTCCTGTAGAGCCTTTAGAGATGAGTTAGGTGGAGGGTAGTCTTGGTCAGAGATGGAAGAAGGTGAAAGGCCTGAGATCTTTTGTCAACCCCAGAGTGAGCTGGCTGCAGCAAGAACCGGCCATCCCCTTTGCAGGGAAGTGATGGTGAGTGACAGTGAGTTCTTTCTGTGCAGAGAGTGGCAATTAAGCCACTTTCAGTGGCTGTCCCAGAGCCAAAGTCCACTGCAGTAAGTTTTAGACCTGTCAGCTTGAGTGATCTCCATGTCTGCAAGTGTCCTCCTCATGGTGCTGCATCCCCAATTATGCGAAACACTCACAAACTGCCCTACTACAGAAGTTTTGCAGGCTCTGGCAGGCACCCACATAGGAGGCTGGTTTCCAGCATTTTGGGGAATATGGATTGAGAAGATGGGATCTTACCAACTTCCCAACACAGTCTTTGCCCTCTCTGCAGACACTTCCCATGGACCAGCTGTGATGTGTGAGATGTGTCTGGAGATTCAGTTCAGGATGTCCCTGCTCTGTCCCCACCTGACTTAATCTTTATTTTCTCTTTGGAGACCCTGAGCTTTCCATGTCTCAGTAGGGATGGGCATCTAACTCTGCTTGCTCTCCTTGGAGCTGGCCACCTATTAGCTACATCCCAGTCAACTTAACCCGCTACCGCATCATCAGCACAAGAGTCTTTATGGGCCCAGGGGAAAGATGGAGAAGAAGGATTTGCACCACAAAACTCAGGCTTTTGTGGCATAGGAGCCCATTTCAGGCTGTGAGGCGTGACACATCGTTGGAACCTGATCTGGGCATATTTACTCCCTAGCTTTTCATTTGCTCGATTTTGGTACAAACTACAAGCCAGTATAATCGACAACCCCAGCACCTACCCCTGTGCTGGCTTTCTCCCCCAGTCTCTTGGCCCTGGGCTCTTTACTACTCATTGCTCTTCAATGTCCTTTTCTGTCTCTGCTTTCTAAATTCAAGCTCCTTCCCTACATGCTTGGAGCACTCCTCTTGCTTTATTTTCCTTCTCCTCTCTTTTTATCCTCCTTTGGCATCATTTGAGCAGTCTCTCATTTCTTGTAGTCAAGAAGTTCCACTGCAGCCTTTAAAAACAAATTCTCACCCTCTTCCCCGCCCCCAGCATGTACCTTGGTGGCAAGTAGTCTTGTCAGGTAGATCTCAGAAACCATCTTGCTGCCCCGGTCACCCTCTTTTTGGTCACCATGCTCATGGTTCTTCACCAAGTGCCACATCTTGACTCCACTCTCAAGGTCAGGTGTGATCATGGGTGTGCGGGAACGGAGACTGTCCGGGCTGCCTGTGTAACGGATCATGTTTTCTGCAAAGAAAGATGCGTGTGTCTCAGCCCTAGTAGCACTTGTATTGGGATTAACATGCTAAGGACATGCCACCTAACGGAAGTTTTTCATCAGGCAGGCAAGAAGAAGACCTCTTCCGCCTGGGTTCAGTAGCAGGTACTTCTCCCATTCAGTGTATGGAGTTGATGCTCATACAGATTCTGGTATGGGGCTGAGACAATAAATCACAGCTGGTGAGTCCACCCTGGGGAGATGTTAGTTTGGGTCTCCAAAGTGGGAAGGCTGTAGCAGTACTGCAATGTCCCTGCTCTCACAAGGTCTGCATTTCCAGATTAGTATTAAATAAATTTCCATCAGCCAATCATAACATTAGGCAACACAAGTATATCTCCTTGTGGAATTACAGTGTGAGACGGAGAAGCCCCGAAAGCCCAGGACCAGGACCGGTTCAGGGGATAGTACCAGCTACTCCCGGTAACCGGTACGGCTAAGCACAACTCGTTTTACCTGTAGGGATGTTAGCCACACCATGCCATGCTGCTTGGCATTATGGCCAGAGAACAGGCCATGGCCTTTTTGCACAGTAATACTGACGTAGCTAACATGACCTCTCGTCTAGCTCCCCATCCCCGGACTCAGGAGGAGCTGTCTCCTCTCCCTCTTTTGGCATCAAATCAATCCAGTAACTCCTGCCCAGACATCCTCTTGACTCCCTGCTCCAAAATCTTGTTTTGGTAGAAAGTAAACCAGAACCCCATGTGGGCCCGCACAAATTTCCTCTCCAAGGACACCTTTAGCCTCCAAATTTTACCTCCCTTTGCCTCTGAGTGATGGCATGAGGCATTCCCCTCTCCCTGACCTTCCAGCAATGCTGCAGATAGATAGAGTCTTTTCCAACCATAATTAACAAAAGAGCATTGCACCTTTCTGTAGCAAGATCTGAATCAGCCTCATTAATGCATTACCAGTCTCTACATATTAATTATCAGATGGAATATCCTTTTTCTCTCTGGATGCTGTTTTCTTAATTGCAATTAACAATCACTTCTGACCCACCACATCTTCTCCTCCCCCTGCATTCTTCCCCACTCCCTCCTCCTGAAAAATCAAATGGCAAAAGAATTAGAGAAATCCAGCAGAAATTAACCCCCCTCAAGTCTTCCTTTTCAAAGGTCATTGTGTCTTTCAGTAATTGCAACAACATGGCAAAGAGGATGAATATTAATAAGGGCTGGTGGATTGCCTATGTCCTTGGAGAAAGAGGAAGGGGGCTCCTCTGGACATTGAGTAACTGTACTTCCTTCAAGCTAAAGGGAGTAAGAAGGATTGGGGATGTTTTCATAGATCAAAAATAATAATAAACTGATACGACAGCTGAATCCAGGTTGGCGGATGGTTTTGCAGCACTCTGGGTGCACATTAGAGACGTTTTGCTTTGCTGTCTGGCATCACCATAGTGAGACATATCCTGGTCTGCAATTCTAGCACAGGGGAGAAAGGTGTGTGATGGTGTGAGTGAGGCTCAGGAGGTCTCTGTTTGGCTCTACAGAAGAATTTCCGCTGGGTCTCTATTTCACAGCTGTCTCATTCTCAGTTGTCTCATGGGTAAAGTGGGAACAACAATCCACTGCCTTCAGATATACTGATATAAGAGCTCAGTAAGGAATTTTTATTATTATTCCAGGTGCAAATTCCCTTGGGACGATAAGATAGCTGGGTGGGACACACAACACCCACACTGAGATATAACTGTAGCCAGGCTACGCCCTATGTAGATTGTGGTTGCTCATCTGTGCCACAGATTCTTCTTCACAACAGACCATGCTCCAAGGACTTTGCCCACCAGAACGACTGAGCCCATACAGTGTGCAGTGTTTCTCCCTTGCCCCTTCCTGTGCAAATTCTAAGAGTGAGATTCAGTGATCTAAAATGTAGGCAGCTAATTATATAGGCTCCTCCTTTCATTAATGAGGGAGGAGAAATACTTCCCAAGAGCAATCCAACCACTTGGATCAACAGCTTGGACCAAATGCCAAAGTTTTAGATGGCTAAATTCCTTCCTCCTGCCATCCCTCAAGCAATCTTATCAACTAGTGTCCTGGTTTTGGCTGGGATAGAGTTAATTTTCTTCCTAGTAGCTGGTACAGTGCTGTGTTTTGGATTTAGTATGAGAAGAATGTTGATAACACACTGATGTTTTCAGTTGTTGCTAAGTAGTGTTTATACTAAGTCAAGGAATTTTCAGCTTCTCATGCCCAGCCAGCGAGAAGGCTGGAGGGGCACAAGAAGCTGGGAGGGGACACAGCCAGGACAGCTGACCCAAACTGGCCAAAGGGATATTCCATACCGTGTGGTGTCATGCCCAGTATATAAACTGGGGGAGTTGGCCTGGGGGTGGATCGCTGCTTGGGAACTATCTGGGCATCAGTCAGCGAGCGGTGAGCAATTGCATTGTTCATCACTTGTTTTGTATGTTCCAATCCTTTTACTATTATTATTGTAATTTTATTACTGTTATTATTATAATTATTATTTTCTTCCTTTCTGTTCTATTAAACTGTTCTTATCTCAACCCACAAGGTTTACTTTTTTTTTCCCAATTCTCTCCCCCATCCCACTGGGTGGGGGGAGCGAGTGAGCGGCTGCGTGGTGCCTAGCTGCTGGCTGGGGTTAAACCACGACAACTAGTCATCTGCCTATCATTCTCTGTGCTGGTTCTCAGCGTCTTGTAACCACCATGACTTTTGGGATCTCTTCTCCAGTGTTCTTTCAACCCATATCAGCACACAAATCCTTACCGTACTTGCTAGCTGACGTCCGGGAGACCGTGGAGTTGTTGACTGCATTGTAGGCAGTGACTTGCTTGGAGACTAAAGCTACCACAGATCCATCTGGCACCTGTAGAGAAAAAGGGACTTTGTCAATAAGCTTCTGAAAACTGGCTGAGGAGCATGCCAGGGACAGCAGAAATTCAAGCAGCAGAAACTGAGCCGTAAAACAGTGTCACTGTAGGCAGGGCAGTAGTTTTGGCCCAAAGCTTCAAATGCTTTCTTCAGTGGGTCTGTTAACAAAAAAGGAACAAAATCCCTTGTTACACTGCTAGAAGCCTGCACTTGCACAATAGGACAACTGATGACAAAGCAGACTCTGCTCCATTCAGGTCCTGATTCAAAGTCCAGTGATGACAATGTGAGTCTTTGCATTAACCTCAGGAAAGCTGACAGTAGGTTCTTCACAAGGAACCTCTTCTGCAGAACAGGAGCATGAGAAGAATAAAATCATCTGAGCTATTTCAAACATGAAGGATGGGATGTCCCATAAGGACCATAAAACTGATGTGAAAATTTTCTATTCCTTCCACCTCAATTGCAGGTGATATCTAGGTACCAGGCTCAGAAATGGATATCTACATTTTCCACTTTGACTGATCCTGTCAGCCTCTCCATGCAGAGTCTCCCCCTTCCACATGACAAATGCACTGCTGGACTGAAGCAATTACCGCAACTTCTTTCTCTCTGCTGTGTCAGAAGGTCTCAGACAGGGGAAAGCCGTAAGTTTGGAGTGGCTGTGCTCCAGGATGTCATGGGACAGTGTTTCCACAGACAACAGAGCTTTCTGAAACGAGCCAGACTTTCCATCTCTATAGCTAGGCGATTCATGTGGGTCCTGTATCAGAAATGTTAACAAGCCAGTGGCTCAAAGGAGCCATATCAGGAATATCTGTGATAAATAAGACATCATAAAAAGGAGATGGGTGAAAAAAAAAAACCTGCTAACGTCTAACTCTTGTCTGTGTAATAATAATAATTAGCACTTGCACAGTTTTTCATCTTCAAAGCACTGCAGAGCCTAATTAAATAGCCCCTCAGCAATCACAGAAGGCAATTATTGGCTCTTTGTAGTTTTAGCCCCACGTTACAAATGGGGAAACTGAGGCAACAAGAATATCAGTGTCTGTCCCAGCATGCTCCATGTCTGCCCTCAGGATAGCCAGGGTAAATGACATAGAGGTCAACACCCTGGCAGCTGAGACGTGTTCTGCCCCAGCTCATCCATATAGCTGGGAGCTCACTGCCTGAAGCAAACAACTGGAAAAAGCAAAAAAAGGGAAAGAAAATTATGCCTAGTTTGTTGGTGAAATAAAATAGAAAACATTCCTGCTCCACCTGAAAAAATTGTTCTGGAGTCAGCCAGCAATGCCTCAGTCAATCTGAAGTTAAAAGTTTTGTTTCCTTTTCAAATTATTTCTTGCTGCCTCCACAGGTCAGCTCTTAAAAGAAAAAAAAAAAAAAAATCTTGTTATGAAACATAGATTGCTAAAGTGTGATTGAGGAAATGACAACATTGTCAGCTTTGGATTAAACTTAATGAAGTGCTTTTTTTTTTTTTTTGGCAAGGAGGGAAAGGAGTAGGGGGAGCTTTTGACCAAAACTCCATTTTTCATAAAATTTATCACTTGTATAAGATATTTTCAGACATCTTTAGCCCTCTCTTATGGATCTCAACATCCTGCAGAAATGGATGTCAACAGGATGGATGTACTCAACACAGGGGCTCTGTCCAGTTATTGACCACTCAACTGTTGTTTATGTCTGCATCTTAGAGAATAATAATTTGCCCTTCTCCTTTTTGCTTTCTTAGCTCATCTACCTTCGACCATCGCCTCACACTGTTACCTGATAGTGTGCCAGCGTGTTGAGTCTCTTCCAGTCATTCTCTATCTTGGTCGTGATGTCTTCATCCTGAAGGATCATCCTTGCCCCACTTGCTTGCCGCCACTCTGCAAGAAGAACAGGGACATTGAACTCTGCTGTGCAGAGCCTCTGGGACAGAGGGCTGAGCCCTGGCAATCCCCTGTCCGTAACCCACGTGGTCACACACGAGTGGGCTGCATCCATGTAGCAGCATGTCAGTCATTGCCATTACTTTTTGTCAGATGCCTACGTACAACATACAAATGCACAAATGTCCAGACTCCTCTTTCCAGAGGGAGAGAGAAGACAGATGAACCATGAAAGGTTCAGGGAGATGGTTCAGGAAAGTATGCAAAAATCATAGCCACGTGGAAAAGCTGAGAGTCAAGTCCTAGGTTATCCACACCGGTTTACCCGTGATAAAATGATTTTGCTATCACAAAACAACTTTTACACAGGAAACACTCACCCCTTTAAAGCATGACACCACAGAGAACAGAACATAGAGCAGTTGCCTACAGAGATGAGAGGTCCAAGGCTAGGGCACAGCAGCACACAGTGGTGAGGTCTATACAGATAAATAAAGCAATGACCGGAGAGCCACGGATCCATTGGCAGAGCTGAACAGAGCAAGGTCTGGTGCTTCAGCACCCTGGTTATGCACAGTGCTTAACTCTTGGCTGACTCCCTGGCTCTGTTCTTGCTTCAACGCGGCTTTTTCCAAGACCAGCCCGTCCTTGCGTATGTTAGCCATCACCATGGGACAGGAGTAAATGAATGTGTCGGGGACAGAACTTCATCCCTGGCCCTCTTTCCTTTAGCAGCACAGACACAGCCTTTACTGATACCTGAGATATGTCTAACTGGCAAGACCCAGCCCCAGAGAGGGCTCCCCCGGGCAGAGCAGTGTCTTGCTCAGCACAGCACCAGACCCTGTGCTGGGCTCAGTTCATCTCCATTAGTGCTTGCACAATACTTCTTGCCACTCAGATCCAGAAGTGATGGAGAGCAGGAAGCCCTTAGCTTTGGGCACTGTAGAAGCACAACAGGGAGAAGAACCAGAGATGGAACCAACACCCTGCTCCATGGTGCACATAATCTCTACCAGCCTTCAGCAGCGTGTGGCAGAAGGGCTCCAGTTTCTGACCACATCCAGCTCTCCAGCCTCCACCCCAAAATGCTCAATGCTTCTCTTCTGCAGGTCTGGAGCACCCTGTCACTGCTCAGGGTACCACCTTTTCCTCAAATCTTGAAGAATGCTCCGTGTGGAGGATTGTCACAGCTTTCCCCACAGAGAGCTCACAGACTTGGCTGAAGGCAAGGAACACAAACATGGCCAAAAGGAGAGAAATTTAGTAGCACCTGGTGACAGCAGGGAAAGCTGTGGCTTAACCCCAGACCACCTGGACCATCCAAAGCTTCCTTTTTGGTTGTCATGTCTCAGTCACAGCGACCCAGCCACATACAGTTTAGCCAGAGCCGAATCAGAAAGTCTATTCTTTTATAGGAGTTAATTAAAATCAACTCTTGGATATGGAGACATCACCTACCACCCCTGCTTATTTCTCCTAATACAAAAATGCAAGAACCATTACAGATTTCTTTTGGTTTCAGCAGTTTTCTTATCACATAATTAAAATGTATTGGGAAAGCCTCCCTTGCCTTTATTATTCATTTAAATTAGCAGGAAGAGGTCAGCTGCTGTGTTTATTGCTGGGTGTTACTTTGGCTGGAGATACTCAGAGAGTAAGCAAAGGTTATGTTGGCTAAGCACTGATCCTGAACAGCCCTTCATTTACTCCAGCTCCTTAGATCCTCACCCACATTATCCTTGTGACGTCCGAGGATGATACTCTCTGTTCATTCCCACCTGGACCGGATTCCGAGAAGCTAACTGGTCCCAGACATTGCTTGGCAGAGCACAAATGCTGAAGTTTGGGCTGGGAAATGGTGCTCTTACAAAGTGCCACACAGAGTGCCAAAAGCCCAAAGAATCTGTCTCTTCTGTGCCTTCTTCACGGTCTCTTGGGGACGGTGTCTCTTTGACCTCTCTCCTTCAGGGCTCTGGATGTTCCTATGGTCCTCCTCTCTCCTGACTCATCTTGGGCGAGAGACACACACATTCACGTAGTGTTTCTGGAGGGATGCACAAGTTCTCAGTGTTGCACTTGGCTCTGATACGAAGGGTAGGCACAGCTTCCCTCATTCTGTGCTTTATCATGTGTCACGGGCTGGACAAGGTCCTCAGAACAGCAGAAGCTTTCCGTCTGCTTCAGGGGAGCCGGGGACATCGTGAGATGTCCCCTCAAGCTCTCTGTGCTCCTGCACAGACACGGGATTGCCAAGCTCTTCCCCTTGGCCTTCCTGTAGAAAGGGGCCATGCAAGGAAGAGGAAGGACCAGCCTGACTCTGCACAAGACCCACTGAGCAAGACAAGGAGGAAAACACCCTGCAGGGCAGGTTCAGAGCATCTGGCTTCAGTTTTGCAGCCCATTTGCCCTGACGAAATACAAATCACTTCATTGTGCATGTGAGCAATGTCAGGGAAAGGACCCCCAGCTGTGGTCCCCCAATTCTTCCTTGTCTCACAGGAGCACACTGCGCTCCTCTTCTCCGTGAGTGCCAGCTGAGGTGGTCACACACTGGTCTGAAAAGAAATGCAACGGCTGGGAGCAAGGGAATGGGAAGGGAGGATGCAAAGGAGGAAAAGGTGACCCCGGCATCCATATTCACAGCACTAAGTGAAAACTGTTAGCTTTGTCCTCACTGGCAGCACCCTGTCCCCTCTCTCATCAGATCTGCGCACTCCTCTGCGAGACGGCACAAAGGAGAGACATACTCCAATCCAATTTGTTACACTTCCACCTTCCGGAGAGAGGGAGAGAGGGGGGAGGGAGGTAAAAAATCCCATTATCTTTATCAAGCCTTCCAATCAGGAGCAGTGGTAAATGCAAACTCAGGAGACAGCTGCTGTGAAGCCTTTATATTTCATTCAGCAGATAGTGTATCTTTTTATTGCACGCAGGAATTACTTCTTCTTTTTTTTTCCTTTTTCCTTTTTTTTCTTTCTTTTTTTTTTCTTTTTTTTTAAGAAGCAACCTTTCCGTTCAGCTCAACTGGGAAAAAGGAAATTCCAGGGGCCTTTGACAAAGAGGTGCTTCTTTGAGCTGTAGCAATGCCTGGCTAGGGAATGACTCAATGGGAAGATGGGCGACTAGGAGATGTCCTCCTGCACCTCAAATCCTATAGAAAATGTTACACCTTCCTTGTGCCGTCTCTCTGATCCAGGTCACCCTGAAGATGCCCACTGAACAAGGGAGAAAATTGTAGCAGAGAGAACATTTTTCAGGGGCAATTGAAATACCCAGGTGGATGGAAGACCTGCCAGCTCACTCCAAGTGCCTTCATTTGAGCTAGTCATCATCAGTTACACCATCCTTTACAGGCACTTCTAGGTCATGATGCATCCATTTCAATCAACCGTTCATGCCATATACTGTGCTTCCCACCCTCTTCCTAAAGACCCAAAGCCTCCCATGAAGGGCTGTGAAATGGTTTGTGGCTGACTGTGCACAGCAATGGCACGTGGAACAAACGCACGTGGCTGACCCAGGCTCAATGCCTATTTCATGAACACTTGTGCTCATGAAGGATTAGTCTGAAGAGCTGGAGGGCTGATTTTAGTCTTATGAGTGTTTTTTCACTTCCCAATAATTTCCACATGAGAAACAGATTGGTGCAGGAAACAGGAGAATAAACCCTTTGCCTGTATGCTGCAGGCACCAGCCCAATCAGGTGGGTAGGAAAAAAAAAAAAGGGTAAATGTCAAGTATGTGGTGACCTCTAGGAAGAGAGGAGAAACTCAGATCTGCTTCTGGAGTGGAGAAAGGACCACCGTGGTTGAAGGAAAAAAAGTTCATATCAGAAAGTGCAGATGGAAGATGCCTGGGAAATATTTCATCCTATATATGCAAGTTGCCTGCCTTACTCGAGTTGGACCCAGTTTAAATGGCTACTAAAGGTTGAGCCCCGCATCCCAGTACTGCACCGTTGGTAAGGCAGTGAAAGCTTGCCTGATGTGGTCCACAAGGAGCCTGAGACCGCATCACTGAGTGCAAGGCGGTCAACCTAGTAGCTCCCATCACCTCAGCAGTCCCTTTCAAAAAGCAACCGAAACACAGGGAAGAGTGAATGCCTCAGCATGAAGCCAAATTCCTGTTTCGTGATCCTCACACCCTAATGCTTTCCGAAAGATGGGGCATTTTATTTATGGTGAGGGTGTTAAAAAATAATAATCACAAAAATAGCCACTGTAGAAAGAAGCCTTTACTCAGAGGGCTGCAATTGGGGTTTTGGACTAAAATGTAACCTCAGGGTGTCCAGAATAAGTGCTTTCAGCTGACAACCCCCTCCATGAGTTGTCTGGGTAACTGCAAAACATTATGACATTTGCGACACATACAAGTCACTCTGCCTGCAGCTACCCTGCATTTAACAACTCAAAATAACTCATTAGCTTGTTTGCTTTCTTCCATGTGAGCAATCCGGCCTTAGTATGGACAGAAAGCCCAGAAAATTGCAATGGTAATAGAAAATGGTGTTGCTGTTCAGAAAAACATCGATTTCAAGGCCAGATTACAGTCATCTGCTCTGACCTACTGTTTGGAATGGACTGGCGGGGCTGATACAGCTGCCTTTGCAGTTCTGAGCATTCGGCCTAGGGCAGGCTGATCCCGAGAGCTCTGTGCTGCTTCCTAATGGCCAGCAGTGCTTTCTGCTCTCCCCTTGCTGCCTTCGCTGCCACCAAAGGATGCCAGGTGCCAACAAGCATCTTTTCCTGCAAAGAGGCTGGGCTGGAGCTGTGGCTGGATGTGTGTAATCCTCTTTTCCTGCTTCACCTATGCCAGCCCTCTCCTCCCACCTTGTTAGCTGCTGTGCTAAAGGAGCCGGCAACTATATTGCTGCTGGCAAGACTCTTCTAATAGATGAGGGGGGGGGAGTGTTTTGTTTTGTTTTGTTTTGTTTTTTTCCCCACCTGCATCATCAATGCTATTGGCCAACAATGCTATTGCTCATTAAGCAGTCTCCTGTCAGTATGGACAAGTCTGTCCTCTGAGGGGTGCTCAGGCTCATAAATACTTTTTGGAACTCGCTGGTCCTCGGCACTGCTCAGCAGGTCAATATTTCTTAAAACAGCAGCAATCCTGGATGCAAAATTGTCAGGCTCCAGCTGGGACCACACACACACACACACACACACACACACTTCTGTATCTGTCACTTGTCAGAGCTACAGTAAAATCTGTGGACTCCAACTTGTCCCTCGTATTTGCAAGATGCAGGTAAAATTCCCACCTCCCGTTATGGATGCATCATTCATCCCCACAGCAGAACAAACTACTTTCCACTCAGACCCAGTCTGAGATGGGAACGTAATGGCTCTGTGGCCATCATCCAGCACCAGACAGGTCAAGAGATCTGGCTGGAAACCTCACTCCTCCGGTCTACCGTGCCCTGGCACCCTGCCCTACCCGCCCTCCTGCTCACCCTAGCACTCACCATTCGCCTGCTGACTCACAGCAGCTCCAGAATCACCTTGAGTCCTTTCTTGATGATGTATATGATCTGTTCTTTACTGCTGCTGGTTTTGGCACCTTGTTTCATTATTCTAACTGCTTTTCATGAGCAGGAATCTTGCTGCAATTTCTGTCAGGAATCCCCCCCTCCCCTACACGTACACACACGTATAGACGCTTTAATCCCTGACCTCTCATTCCTACCTCCATTATTGCTGTGAATTGTTTCTTGGCATCAGTCCATCCCTTCTCCTTTTGGTTCCTCTTCTACTTTGCTGGGTTTTATAGACTCCATCATTTTCCACTCAAGTCTCTTTCACTGAAGGTCACTGAGGGCAAATTCTGGCAGATACAGCCACAGTGCAGTCCCCAGCTCCCTACCAGACACCTCTACAATGCCCCGAGCAGATTTTTCTACATTCTTTCACAGTCACCTCCAGGTGTACTATCACACCTGCTCCTGGACCCCAACTTCAGACATCTCACTCCTCCCAGCATTCTTGCTCCAGATTTTTGGGCAGAAACAGATTTTGGACTCAGAGGCACCCCTGCACTGGTCTGTACAGCACCCAGTGTGCCCCAGAGCTCAACAGCACAACTGCCTAGAAATGCAGGTGAAGCTGGGGCTGCTCTTTTCACCCTCCAAGCAGAGCAATGCACAAAGGAACAAAACACTGAGGAAAAAAGCACGAATTCATAAACAGAAGGGCTAATCTTTTCTTAAGACCTCCTAGTCCTCTGCAGAAAGGAAATCTCAGAGCAGCAGCTCCCAGCCCTGCTGTCGGTGGTGGGGTGCTGGCAGGAGAGGGAAGCAGTCAGGGGTGAGATGGATGGAGCCCACTGAACATAGGATGCTTCATTCCCTTTCCTGTGCCTGCACAATGAGTAATTAATACTGCTTGGGCTGTGACTATCTCAGCAAGAAGATATATATAATTCAAACCCTCACTATTCAGAGGAGAGCTAGGAATAAATCTCTGCAACCAGAACACTGCTGACAACATCACCCTGGGCATTTGGTACTCTTTTTCCAGGGGTCTTTGGCAGGACAGAGAGAATAGCCCCCATCGTGCCTTTTCCATACCCTCGTTCAAGCTGAATTCTGTGGGCAGAAAAGCAGGATGGCTACTGGTCTTTTTAAATCCTCAAGGCCAAAGATTTCATAAGCCAGGAGCATGTGCAGCAATTTAATCAGTCTCTGCTGCCCTCTCACCACTGCAGCTGCTTGCACAAGCACCAAGGGTACACTCAGTCTGGAAAAGTGGCATCTGCCCCAGAAAACAGTGTCTGGATTGAGTTTGGCTGTCTCCAATCTCCCCTCTCCCCACTGCCCGGGGGCAATCGGGGCCCCTTGTGCACTCACATACCCAAGTCCATATCAGCAGCTTTGGGCCGGTGGGAGCAGGGCACGTTCTTGAAGATGGCATCGAGGATCTTCTCCTTGACCTGCGTGATGGTGTCACAATTCAGGATCTTCACCGGGATCTCGGGGCTGTTCACATTGTCGGGGTTGACGCAGCTCAGGACCTGAGGGAGAGGCAGTGAGACCCACCACACGTTTCACAGCAGCACGGGAACCCCGTGGCTGCCCTTCTTGCAGGTCCCTGCATCCTACAAGCCAGAGGGATCTAGGGTGCAATAAGGGGAAAAACGGGTACCGAAAGTATTCCCCCTTTCAAGAGGGCACAGAGATCTGGTTTCACACAGGGGGATTCCGTGCATCCATGTCTGTGCTGCTCTCACCCCTTACCACCGTCTGTGCCCAGTGAATTAAAGGTAACTAACTCAGCCGTTGGCTCTCAGCTAAGTGCTGTGGGCTCCCAAATGTTGCAGCCAGTGACTTACGGCTGATGTGAAGGTTCTTCTGAACTTGTGTCTCACACCACTTATCTCTGTGAGGTGAAACTACTATACCTGTGGGAACAGCCCCTTAGATTTGAGCCTTACCTCCTTGGCATCTTCACTATACTTAATAACAGAAAGCCCATGAATACCAGTTCACGTTCTGGTGCTTTCAGTAAAGATGGCATTCACTCAAATGGTACCAGAGAATGGTCATTGACACACTCTTTTCATAGAAACCATTAAAAATTCAATCAGAACTGACCCTGGTTGGAGCTGAACTGATATCCAAAGGGCTCTCCAGGGCTTTCCTTGGCCTCTGACCCATTCCATGCTCCCTGGAGAGCTGGCAAGGTGACCTAATTCAGTAGTGGCCTTCTTGCATTGCCACCTGACTTAGACAATTCAGGTAAAAGTGCTCTTCAATCTCTCAGCCTTAGGTTTGTCTATCTTCTGCACAGCCTTGGGACTGACCCAGAGCCTTCTCAGAAGAATGTTCTTGATTTGAAATGCAGGGCTTCTTAAAAAACGAAACACAAAACAGCAACAACTTCTGCTTTCACATATAGAACAAGAAAATTGACCCAACTAGAGAGGCCTCTCATTTCTTAGGAGAATATAATTTTCTCCAAAGACTCTGTCCAAAACTAAATGCAAAGCATATGGGGTGGCGACGGTGGGCAGGATACCTTTTATACACACAGCATTTAACAGCAATCTGCCTGCTGACTCTTGGCCATGTCTATGTCAAGCATTCTGCTCTCTTCTGGTTACAGGAGTGTGAAGTCTATAAACTTTTACAAACTTACCACCTTTGCACTTGGAAGAAGTGTTCGGTGATGCTCCTGGCTATATACAGTCATTAAATGTTCCTGTGCCACTTTTACAAGTGCAGACATGTTAGTTTTGGTGCCTTAGACAAATTCTGCCTTGACTGTAAATTCCCTTCTGTAGTACGCAATAGGTACTGGACCCTCCATCATTTTCCATCTTAACCTACTAAGATGCAGTGGGATCTCAAAGTGCCTGGAAACTGGGTGAAATCATATCAGTATAATTATATATTGGCTCACCAGGCTCCCTTTGGTGCTGTTATGCTCAACTAAGAGGGACTTGTGAAGATATTGCTTACAAAGAGCTCTGTGATCTTTCTGGATGAAAGGGGAGATGTAAATATGAGATATTGATTAGATCATAATGCTATTATTTATATGTCACTTCCAGGAGTACTGAAGCAGCATCAATTCAGATAATAATAACAATGGCACAGATTTACAGTTCTGTGGCATCTTTCATCTCAAAGGATCACAGAACTATACATAAAAAGCACCGCTGAAATGCAACCAGTGTTGTGGTTACTAGTTGTCCCCCTCCCATTACACATAGGGAAACGTAGAAGTGATGGCAGGCTAGGACAGCCCTTTTGAGAGTGCTAGGGGGATCATATGTGATTCTGGAGACCAAGTTACTCTGCAGGTCTCAGGGATCTGAGCTCAGCTGAGGTGAAATGAGATGATGTCAGTCAGAGCAAGCTCCGTAGTGTGATTCATCTCTAATGCAAACACCTAGGGTTCAGTTCAGTTCCCCACATGAAAGCACTTAGTGCTCTTTAAAATAATCTGGGCTACCTTGCCAGGCCAACATCTGGTCCAGAAGACCCAACATCTCCTGCAGGCATTGACTAGTGTCCACCACACCAATATCCACCATGCAGTGAGGACCATCATCCAGCTGGAAGCTGACAATGGTGATTTGCTCTTATAACTTGGTCGTCCTTGAATTTCACAGGGCGCTAACATTGGAAGGTGGCAGGAAAACTCTGCGTGAGTGAGCCACAATCATTCATGCTCTGACTACAGTAGTCCTTGCTTGCTTCTTTTCCAGCTCCTTTGAAAGAAGAAGGAGCAGGGAAGGCAATATTTAAAAGGGCTGTGCAGAGAGAAGTTTGTTCTCAGTGGTTTCAAGCATAGACAGGGGCAGCTGGTAGTACCTGTAAACCCCTGAACTCCAGTGTGTTCATTTGAATGACAGTCAAGAGGCTCCTTTCAACATTTTAGGAATTCAAGCATTGCTTACAGAAACCCCCACCTTTCCCAGAGCACAGGGGCTTTGACATATATGCCCCAGGCTGCACAACAGCTTTCAGTTGGGGTTTTCCCCACTGTTCTCTTGTGGAGGACTAAACTTTCTCCGTACAAAGACTTCAGGAATTTTGCAGGGTGCATCTGTGTATTGCACCTACTAAATAGCTGTTCTCTGGAGATTGTCACGGGCCCTGTATAAGTCATCCTTACACCACAGATTGAAAATCTTCGCTGCCCTTCCAACAGACTGAAGCTCCTAATTGTAATGAGGTGTTTGCAATGGAGACATTCCTACCACTTCTGTGGGAATCCTCCCAAGGGTTTCCTCTGTTGTCACTCTGTGCTTCTGTGGATTATCCCTGGTAGGGGATGACCAGGAGAAAAAAAAATCTAAGCATTGGCTTCATCGATTTAGCAGAGCTCAGATGTTCCAGTCTCACTGGAAGAGTAAGGTTTGCCCTGTGCTTCAACCCAGACCTGTCCTCATACAACCAAAGTAAGACAGAAAACTACTCCCATTGCTCCTGCAGTGCTGCTCAGCTACGCCAACACAATCTTTGATGTCAACTGGTGGGGAAGAGACCCCTGAGATGGCCTGTGTTGTATTCCTAGCGATCAGTCACTCTGAGGGAAGTTTTGCGATGCTGATCTCCTGAATGCATTTACTGTTACTACTCCACCACCCACCCCCTGCCGTTGAACCCTGTGGGGCTGAGCCAGCAAGGTGGATGAAGGGGAGAGGAGACTCCAGTGTCACTCAAGGAGATGCTGAATGTTTTGCCACTGAGAGGACACCAGTACTTGGCACTGCTGTTCTGTCATGCGTTGAGGTCTGTGTCAGCATAGCATAAGGAAGGTGCCAGTTGTGGGGTCAATGTGAAAAGGTATGGGACTGGGAGCAAGCGGAGCAGTCAGCTCTGAGCCCTGCTCTCCCACTGACTGTGTTGGGCATGTCATCTCACTGGATTTGTATTTATTGACTTTTTTTCTACATCCTTGGGCTTTTTTTGTCTGTTGTCTCTAAGTGTATACACATACATGCAATGCTCAGCACAGCTAAGCCCTGATCTCCGCTACAGATTACTGGCACTCAAATAATAAAGGCACAGCTTGTGATTACTCATATGGCAACCCTGGCTCTGAGTTCTCCGCAGTGTTTGAGGGCTCTGCCCTGCGACCAGGACGTGACTACAGCTTCTGTCCCAGGGACAAACATCTTTCTCTCCCTTCTAGACTGATCTAAGGAAGGTTCAAGGGGGCTAGCACACAGCGAGGCTTGGCAGTGAACAAGGAGAAGGACTCCCAGAAAAGCCAAGCATAAGAGAGTCTTCTGATACCTTGGCAGTGGCTTCCTCCCTGCCACCAAAATTCCCTGAAAAGCCTTAACCAAAGGCAGCTCAAAGTATCTTTATCTATCTGGAATATGTTGTCAGAAGAGATGATCTGATTAGGCTTTCAGCCCTGGAGCCACCGAGGTGTGCGGGGACCACACAGAGCATGCCACTGCTCGAGATGTACCGGGCAGCTCCCACCTACCCCCCCAAGCACTAATTAGCCAATGCTCTTGACAGCTTCCGACACACATCGAGGTCTTTGCTCCCCTGCATTATTTGTATCAACAGAAATGAAGCTGACGCAGGAGATGGATGGTCTTTCATCTCCCAGTGACAGCGAAGCAGTGGCAGTAGGGAGTGAGGTTTTTGCATCTGGACTCTGTTTTGGTGAACGGTTAAAAAATCACGGATTCTGGCAAAGGCAGATGGCAGTCAGTAGGGATGAGATCTTCCTGTCTCACATAGATGGAATAATCTAGCTGGGTTTTTAATAACACTGCAGACCAGAGGTGATGAGCACTGACTGCTAGCGAGGACATTAACACAAGAGGGTGTTTCTCTGAGTTATACAGCTTGGGAGAAGACCTACTGTTTAGTTGCAACACATTTATTCTAGCAAATCACATCTGTAACTAGCTTAGTTTCTACTGCACTGAAAAATCCCTCTTAAGTACAGAAATTGTTAAAGACTGCAAAGACCCTAGGACATTGAGGCTGCTTCCTCGGAGAACTGTAGGACCTGGCAGACAGCAAGTCAGAGCTATTTGGTTTGGAAAGAAATCAGACTGAACTATCTAAATTTAGTGAATGAGGTGTGTATTGTAAAATCAGTAATTCCAGATGTCTGCAAGTGCTCTGTCTTCTTTTTTCTCCCTGGATAAGTCAATTTCTTTGGATCTGCTTTTCACTCAAACCATATTCGAAACCATGACTTAAAATAGTTGGTCATGATTAACGCAGGCTAAAGAATAAATGCCTTCCAAAAGAAGCCCCGGCCTTGGCTTCCTGGAATAATGACAATAAACAGCCTGTTTCAATATGCCACGCTGCTGGAATTGTGATTTAACTCAGTCAAGCAGCTATCTAGCACTCATGAAATGTGAACAACCCAAAGAATTTTAGCCACACACACTGCAAACTCACAGTGGTGACCAGGTACATTTGGTAGAAAGCAGAAAACATTGAGGGAATTCCTATATTACAAATAGTGAATCAGTTCTTGCTTTATTTCATTACTATATATTTTTAATAAAAGATGACAGACGGCTTAAGGAAGGTAGAGAAAGGACAAAATATAACAAAAATAAAGAGAAACAGAAAGGAAGAACAATCCTATTCATATTCTGCTTCTTCTTAATCTCCTTCACCGAAGCTGATCTCTGTAAATCTGCTGAGATTCCTATCAGGATATATTTGTCTGCTCTTGAGATGTAAGAGGGAGAGCTGATTAACATCAAACGACACAAAGCGAATGGAGGAGAGCTTTGTTCAGGCTGTTGTATAATTACTACCCTTTGCTGGCTGTGTTATATCAAGCCTAAAAGGATCGGAGGGATTTCCTTTGGTGAAAGTGATCACTCTGTGTCTGCAATTTTCTTCCTTTTGCTCACTCTCTCTGTGTGAGATCAGGCATCCAAATTGCTAGACAATCACACATTATAGAAAAGAATCACTACGCTGCTAATTTAATAGGAAAGTCACGTTTTTAATATGCAAAATAAAATTGTGGTCTTATTTAAGAATAAAGTCTATCCCCTCGTCAGACTGGGATTCAATCAAAGCTCAGCTCTAGACTGTAGTTACTGAAGCAGGCATTTCTAGTGTCAGCCCACCTGAGTTAAAATCTAAGACAGGTCAAGGAAGTAATTTCGACTGGACACAGCTCTTAAAGTTAGCTAAAGTCTCCCAATTGAAGGTGCAAATAAAATAAACTGCCAAGTTCAGAGCATCTTCTGACTTTCCTAAAATTTGGGCTTGGGGTTTTCTGAGAACAAAGACATGGGGAATAAAGAAATTACAAGGATCATTGAAGACTTGGAAAGTGTTCTTCATCCCACAGAGACTTAGAAGCTCAGTGGGTTTATTGTATCCAGGAAAAAGTGAAGGCCCACACACACACTAAGAAGAGATATCTAGTGCTCTTTAATTGATGCTCTTTAATCAAGTGGGAAGGGGGTGTAATCTCAGAGCAGAAGCTAAAGCTGAACATAGGCAGTGTATATCCTTCACCATGCAAACAATTACATTTTGAGTCAAATGACTCAGTGACAGGGATTAATTTTCTTTCCCTTGAAATCTTTAAATCAAGTTCATTTTTCTTTGACTTGCAGTTGTTCAAGAGGAATGGCTGCATTAGCTCTAGAGAAGACCTAATAGGTCCCTCTACTGTGTACCTCCAACATGTCCTGGTGAGGATTATTCTAGAGAACATCCCTGCAATATAGCCTCATAAAAACTTTTTGCTGTCACTCACAGAAGGCCACGGGCTTTGCACTGACCCGACACCGCAAGGTCTCCGGACGTCTCTGGGCTTGCCGTGCCCCGAGCCGGGTGTCCCTGTGATGGCAAGTGTCCCATGGCCAAGGACTCGTGCCCGACCTGCCTGAGCTCAGCGCTGGGGACACCCTGCATGGCCAAGGGCTGCCGCCCCGGGCAGGCACTGCCCAGCAAACACCAGATCTTTGCGTGCCGGGACTGGGCGCTGGGCAGCTCTGCCGCTGGTGCTGGGGACTGGGGAGAAGGGAGCGGGTGATGGGGAGACGCGGGATGAAGATACCCCCAGGTGGTCCCAAGAGTGAGAAGGAAGCAACCCCACCATGGACATCAGCTCCTCCCAGGGAATTGCTCAGGGTAGTGACAACTTGCAGTGACAACCCCACCTTTCTGCTGTAGGAAGAGCTGTTACCTTTGACTTACAACTCAGAGAGATGTTGGAAGGGTGGGCATCAGTATTGGGTCTGCATGGCAAGGTCTTGGTAGCGGGGGGGCTACAGGGGTGGCTTCTGTGAGAAGCTGCTAGAAGCTCCAAGATGGACCCGCTGCTGGCCAAGGCCGAGCCCATCAGCGATGGTGGCAGCGCCCCTGGGATAATGGATTTGGTTGTGACCCCATGGGAAGCCCACGCTGGAGCAGTCTGTGCCTGAAGGACTGCAGCCTGTGGAAGGGAGCCACGCTGGAGCAGTTCATGAAGAACTGCAGCCCGCGGGAAGGACCCATGTTGGAGAAGTTCAAGGAGAACTGTCTCCCATGGGAGGGACCCCACACTGGAGCAGGGAACGAGTGAGGAGTCCTGCTCCTGAGGAGGAAGGAGCGGCAGAGACAACATGTGGTGAGCTGACCCCAACCCCCACTCACTGTCCCCCTGCGCCGCTGGTGGGGAGGAGGTAGAGAATTTGGGAGTGAAGTTGTGCCCGGGAAGAAGGGAGGGGTGGGAGGAAGGTGTTTTTAAGATTTGGTTTTATTCCTCATTACCCTACTCTGATTTATTGGTAATAAATGAAACTAATTTCCCCAAGTTGAGTCTGGTTTGCCCAAGACAGTAATTGCTGTTTGACCTCCCTGTCCTTATCTTGACCCACGAGCCTTTCATTATATTTTCTCTCCCCTGTCCAGCTGAGGAGGGGAGTGATAGAGCAGCTTTGGTGGGCACCTGGCATCCAGCCATGGTCAACCCACCACGGCATCACTCCAGGAACAAGGGGTAGATACTAGGAAGTATTTTGCCTAACAGAATGGAGTAAATTGCCCATATCTATTGTCTTCGCATTCGCAGGCGTATTCATGAGACAAGGTTCACGCTTGTCCTCCAATGCTCCCGGACCTCACCTAATCCAAGCAATGGTAAAGGATTGGCACTGTCAGTCTACCCTGCAATGAGTGCAGATGCTTTCAGAGAACAGGCAATGCCTTTGGGGAGCTGGAGATGCTCTGGGCATGGGGCAGGGCAGCCACCTTTGCAAAAGTGCTGTGCAAGCAGGTGCTTCAGCCATGAACCTTGCTGTGTTAGAGGATGTGACTAGTCAGTCTTCAGCAGGGTTACCCTGCTGGGTTGCTAGAATAAATTGTCTCCCAGAGGGTCAGCTTGCCCACCACTGGCTTCTATTCTCTAAATCCCCTTTTGCTAGAAGAGGCTGGACAAGCCCATTGGAAGGTGTGCTCAGAGCACTCACCAGTGTCTTGTAATCAATCTGCTGTCGAATAAGCTTGTCCTCACTCAGTGAATACCGGGCCTCCCCAGTGATTGAGTCGATGGGACCCTTTTCCATCTGCTGCTTGATGGCACAGAAAAGGGAGAACAGAGGCTCGCCAGCACACTCCTGCAGGGGTGAGAGACAACCATGAGGCGAAACAGGAGAAGCAGAGGTGAGAACCCAAACTACATAGCGTCTCAATGACTGCCACAGCTTGCCATCCCCAACCGTTCGAGACAGATGCATCAGTGGGAATCAGTCTGTTCCATACAGCCCAGGAACAGCGGTTACTTTCCACTTCCACAGAGTGCAACCAGCCCTCTCGAGTGTCCTGTCACAGGACAAAGGTGCCAGTGCTCCCTGGCAACGGTGGGGCTAGCAGAGCCTTGTAGGAGCTGTTCAAGTGATTGTCACCAGGCCAGAGCTTTGCGCTGGAGCAGGTGGTGGGATGTGTCCCAGAGGACCTGGAGACAGGTCTGAAAGGGAGATGGACACTGGTGCCCCGTGCTGGGTGTCTGGGCAGACTCCACAGTGTCCCCGCGCACTCTTTTGCTGGAGGCAAATAGGGATGCTCAGACAGAAGCTGCTCCATGACCCAGGGGAGATGTACCCCTGGATCTGTACGGTCGCGTCGGTGATGTCAGATGTGTGGGGCCCAGCACAGGACAGCAACAAGCAGCCCACAGACAGGGCCAGCAAAGCACACCTCTCCCTAATTTCTCCTTCCCATCATTCGCACTCACTGCACTGCTCTTCCCACAATTCTCCTAGCCTCTCCTCCCTTGCTGCCCTCCCTCACGCACCCCTCCTCATGCGTCCCTCTATTGCCTCCCTTCCCCTTCATCTCCCCATCCTTCCTCCCCTCCTCCCCACCTTGCCCTCTCCTCTTGCAGTGTGTCCCAACTCAACGAGCGAGGTCATTTTCCTCTAGTGTAAATCCCAGCAAAAACAAGTTAATAATCTGAAGCAAAGTGGCCCCTTTCTCAGTTCCTACACCTGTCTCCCACTTAATTAGCTTATCTGCCAGCAGCATATTGCTTCTGTGTGCCTGTCTCTTGCCCTTATCAGGCCTCTGTTCAGGCTAAGGCAAGAAGACAAGCAGCTGAGTGGGGGTGAAAAAAGCCTATTATAAAAGCAGCTCTTTAGAGAGTCACCTCCTTATATCCTTTCCTTTCAGCTGAAAGCAGGAATCTGATACTGAAGTCACTGAAATTACCTTCCAGAGACCTACAAAACTTTCCTATGTGTTCATCCTTGGACTGGTTGTGCCTGAGAAAGGCTCAGGGGAATGGGATTGATTCGTAAAGCCTTGAATTGCCAGGAAGAGGGTGGCTATTCTATCCAAACAGGGCTGTAAGGTGTAAGGATATCTAGCAACCATATTGGGAGTGGAAAAGACAGTGCAGAGCCCAGCTCCTTCCAAAAATGCTGGTGCCACAGCAATTAGCATGCTTGAAGCTCAGTGTGGGTCCCCAAGAGGAAGCTGCCACCACCCAGCAGTCAGCAGCAGGTCTCAAAGGCTGAAAGTCTTTTTTTTTTTACTACACACCACCTCAAGGAGACCCTCCAGGAGGACCGAGAGGGCTCAGGGGGTGTCTCAAGTCTTTTCACTCTTTTGCTGATGAGTGTCCTGCAAAGTCGATGCTACTTCCCACTGGGATACAAAGCAGCAACAGCCTCAGCCCGTGTTGGGTTCTGGATGCAGCAATCGGATTTACATGGTGTATTGAATCCAGCCCTCTGTACTCAGAGGGTACATGGCCGTGCCCAGGGTAGGCTTGAGACAGCCTAATGGCAAGAAGAGCTTGGGCTCAGGCCTAAATTAAACTAAGCAGGGATTCGGTTGCGGTGTGCGTAAAGCAGATAAGCATGATGGAGGCACAGGGTATGATGGAGGCACTGAACTGGGGTGGGAGGAGATCTCCAGCCACTATGGACTGAATATATGGGTCGCCACATGATGGAGATCTGAGTCTGCTAGTAAAAGGAGAGCATTTTCAATATAGGTCTCCATCAGGCTCTGAAATCCTTCACGTTTCAGCACTGAACCTTAGATCTCACCTCTGTACAGGAGTAAGACCAACAGGCTGCCTCTCTAACGAAGTGTCCCTCTTTGTTCTCCCTGGATCAGAAAACAGCCCCTTTCCATTAGGCAGTGAGCTCCCTCCAGAGAAAAAAAGCCTTTTCCTTTATATCTAGGAAGTTTTTGCCCCAACTAAACCTCACCAAGAAGAAATGTATTAAAGCAGCTGTTCATCCAGGCATGCTGCTCCTCTTACCTTGAGGAACTTGTACAGAAGGAACGTGAACCAGTTGGTGAGCATTTTCTCAGCCACAGACTCTGTCCTAAAATCAGCCAGGGAGAAAAAGCAAATTGGAAATGAGTTAGTCGTGCTGTTAATATTAAAGGGCTAGTCAAAAGATTCGCGTTATCCATCTTACTGCCTAGATCTCTGAGCCCCATGGAAAGTCTGGCATGACACCATCAGGATTAAGCACATCCTAGGTTCTCTGTTTCAGCTTTGGATTTAGGAAACCTGCAGGCAGGCATATCCTTACTGCCCTGTTGATTCCTCTGTGACTAGGGATGTCTCTGTATGTCTGTTTTGCAGTTTCTCCATCAATGAAAGGGAGATGACAACATTTGAGGGAACCTTCTCAGAGGAGTTCAGGGACGATAAATCCATCAAATATGAGGAGCTCAGAGTTAGGCCATATGACAAGTAGGCTGTATAAATACTTAAGACAGACAGATCTGAATCACCAGAGAATAGTTATCTGGCACTGACTATCTCCCTGGCATTTGGGAGTGATTATACTCCTCAATATGTCGATGTAGCGCATTCACAGAGCTCATCCTTTTGCCCTTGAACACTCTGTTCTCAAACAAACAAAAACCCATCTTGAGTCCTCAGGGTGAACGTTTCCTACAGAAGAACCGACTCAGAGCTGTAAATGTGGTGTGGACACCAGGAGCACAGGATAAACCTGTGTACGTGCACTGGTGTTGCTCAAGAAGAAAGCAAGAGGCCCTGCCTGGATGAATTAAATGGGTCTTCCTTGTCCTGGCTATCACCAAAGCCACACAGGGGTTCTTGCTTAGGACAGCAGCTTGCCTTTTAGATTCCCTAGTCCTTCAGCATAAAGCTGATCTTGCTTCCTCTGGAGCATGAGACTTGCAAGGGGAAGGGTTTGCATCACTGGAGCGATATATGTGGAACCAGTCAACAATCTTGCCTGAAAGCAGTGCCTTCTTACACCAACACAGAGCAAGTCATGGTCCCTTCCCTAGCTAAATGCAGTTGATCTTTATCCTGGTTTCCATATGGATTTCTCTGTTCTTGTGGGCAAATCTCACTTATGATGGGGATGGTGGGGGGAGGAATGATAATAGAGGTGTTTTCTGTTGCTCCTCTTTTCTTGCCTGCAACCAGAGAAAGAGGTGATATGGTCCCAGTTTGCTACCAGATTAATGCTGTGTTTCCTTCATCTATAGTGATCATTGCTGTGTCTCTGCCTAGAGACTGCCTCTGTCCAAACCAGCCTGTTTGCCTTGTATTCCCCTTGGTCAAAGTCACCTAGCTGCTGTCCTCCGTTGGTCATCGTATGATATTCAATTCCAGCAATCCCCATGCTTATCATGGTCCGAGCTCCTCACAGGGAACATCACCCAGAGGAGTGCTCTTTCCGATACTCCCTAGTGTGACACCTGGGACCCATCACAAGGTGCGAACTTATCTCATGAGAAAAAGGACTGAAATCCTGCTGTGTTGTCGCTCTCTGCCCTGACAACTTTGATCTCTTTGAGCCTGTAGATGTCCTGCAGGATGAATATTGGACACAGGTGAGGTGGGAAAATCATTCCGGCCAGCTCCTTCCTCCTGTCAAATATCCCCAAAACCCAACACCGCAGAAGGGTGTTGGAAGATCCCCTTCCATCCACAGAGTCACAGGGAGGGAGGGGAAGCATCACGTTGAATCCGGCTGCTCCAAATAATTGTCTGGGGATGTCACACCAACACCTGAATCCCAAGGCACTGAGCTATTCACATGTTCATCAGTAGACTCTGTTCTGGTGCTGCTCAGTACAGGACCTCCATCTCAGAGCACAAACCACACCTCTGACTTCTTGTGTTTTCAGAGCTTGGAACGGTGGAGATGCCTTTTTTGTTTGCTGGCTCTCCTTCCAAAGGCCACACTTCATTCCCAGCAAAGATGACTAAAGTTAAAAAAGTGCTGGAGGAAGGAGAAAGAGGGAAGATGGGATGCTCAGGACAAGACAAGAGTGAACAACCAGGGAAGATGAAGAGATGGAGAAAGTGGAAGAAAAGGAGAAAATGAAGGGAGGAGACAGTTGGAAGGAGGCAGTGCCATCCAGCATCAGAGGAGAAGCACTGAGTGGAAGCCTGGGGACAGCTGGAGGGAGGTCACCAGCCAGCCTGTAGGCCTTGAATTACATCAGGGAGTCAACTGACACCAAAGCAAAGTCCAGTCTCTGCCACTGGCATTGCTGCCCTGAATGCCAGGAAGTGCCTTCTGCTCCCTTTTTTGCTGGTTCTCCATGGTGGGCTGTGTGCCAGATGAAAAGCCTCCCAGCAGGCACCACAGATCTCTTCCCTGACCAAGACATCCATCGTAATCATCTGAGGGCTCCTCAAAGTTGGCTCTGACAAGTGGCAAAGGCCATTCATCTCCAGAAGACTCCTCCTGATTTTACTTAGGGTCCTTGAATCAGAAGGGTTGGTTCAGACTGTGAAAAGGAGATGAATGTGATCCTAAAGGCAGAAGAGGCAACATTTCCCAGACAGGGAAAGCACATTAATTACAGAGCAGTAGATTTTTAATTTGAGGGTTTCCACAGAACTGTGGAGTTTAGCCCTTAGACCTGGCCAAGAAGCACCAATCCAAACTCGTGCCCTCTGTGAAACCAATTTTGTTATCCACTGGCTTCAAGAAGCTCCCAGCACCACCGCTCAGGGAGAGACAGGGATCCCACAATGCAGCCGAAGAAGACTCTCCATGTGTCCATAGTTAACTCATGAACAAGAAACAAAGCAGGGCAGTCCGCGTCCCAGGCAGGAGACAGCAGCAGCTGACTTACTCACCAGGGATATAACAGCCCATTCTATGTGATATAGGTCCTACACAATGCAATTGAAGTTTTCAGGTTAAAAGGAAACATAAGCATAAATGAATATCTTAATCACAGAAAGATTCCAAAATAAGGCTTAGGAAGCATGGGTTCTTGCTGCCCTTATGAAGCTTTCTGGAAGATCCATGTTAAAATCCAGAGGTTTTCTGTAACTTTTAATCATTGACTACATTTTGGTTAGGGAAGAGGTGGTGCAAGATCTACAGACACACTTGCTGAAAGGGAAGGAAACGCAGAGAGGATGCTGGGAGGAAGAGGATGAGTTCTCTGAGAGAAGGCATGCTGTGTCAGGAAGTCTTAAATGAGCAGGAAACCAGAAAGGGAGAGCGATTCAGTCTTCATTCAGCCCTACTTGTCTTATTCACCCCTCTCTGCAAACAGCTTCATGCCAGCCCTATGGGGTTATATGAATTGTGGCTGTCTACCGTCCTGATTTCACACCCTGCTGCACAAACAAAAAACAAGCAAATTTGCCCATTTCCTCCAAATACAACTAGCATGCTTATGTTAGACAGTGGGACACAAGCTGCCCAGCCCAGCTCACTGCAGCCCCAGGCATCCTTACCTCCGGAGCAGCAGCTTGGGGTGGTTCTTGCTCTCCAGATTTTTGTCTATGAGGTCGGCCAAGAGCTGTTTGAGGACATCAGTGGCGTACTCCAGCTTGCTCTGCAGCACGGTCATGATCAGCGAGGCCACATTACCACGGTCCCGCATGGAGAAGCTGCGCTGGGACTCCAGCGTGCGGATGAAGGACAGCAGGAAAACCTTGTTATTGATGAGCTGGGCAAAGAGCTTCAGGCCTTTCTCCACGCGTTCTTGCCTATAGCCAGGGACCTGCACAAGAAGAAAGGGAGTTTATACCTTTTCCTCACTACCCACTGTCAGACCTCCCCAAATGGGTCACACAACCTTTGCTACCGTTCTGCCCTCAACCCTCCAGCTCCTCCAACTCTACACTTTGACATCAAACAGAAGTCAGTTCTGAGACAGGGAAAAAGGAAAAGCTGCTTCAAACAGCAGAGACAATTAAAAAAAAAAAATCTTGCATCTAGCAGGCAGGTGAGTCGTTCCTTCTGCATCACAGTATAGTCCTGTAAAAAGGAAGAGAGTCCATATGTCATCTAATGATTTGCCACCTCCTAGCCACAGCCAGATGACTTTCCAATCTTGCATTTCCCTCTCTGAACAGTACACCAGAAAGAGATTGCTAGTGCCTAGACATGGTACCATACCATGATATATTTTTATTGTAGTCAGACCGAAGTCTCAGTCTATCTTCACCTAAAACCTTTTTGATCCCTGCAAGAAACCTGCTTACAGAGATTTGGCGTTCAGCGTTAAGAAGCTAGGAGAGGCAGCAAGGAAGTGAATGGGGAAGAGAGCCTGGGGTCAGGTTTTGAGGAGATGAAGAGATGCAGTGGCTGAGATGGTGATCATGCAGCTGGGCCTTGGTTTGAAGAGCTAGGTAGACAAAGGTGTGAGAGGACACCCTGAGTTGGGACCTGTCTTGGAGGTCCCACTGCAGGAGGACCCTTGGGCTTGGGAGACAAAATGATTTGGAGATAGAATGGTTGATAAGCCTCTAATATAATATATTTCTCAGTTGTGAGAGGCTGCTGAATTTGTTTTTATTATAGAACAATTTGGGACCTCAACACCAGACCCTGGACTCTGCAGTCTACAATGGGCTTTACCCTTTCCAGTCCTCCTGGCTCTAGATGAGAATGGAGCCTAAATAGAGAACTCCAAACTCATTCTTCCATGTTGCCGAAGCTGTTCCAGCCCTTGAAAAAGCGTCCCTGGAAGCTGGAGGGTCTCAACACAGAGAAACACATGTCACTGAGGCATGTATGTATTAATAACCCACCAGATTTGGCACTTTAATCCAAAACAAGTAGGTATGCTTTGATGACCAAGTAATGAAAGGCCCCTTAAAGAGTCATTACTTTTTCATTCTGGAAATTAGAGCTCTTAACTCTTTTTGCATACTGCAAATAAATTGCTTACTTAGTAAATAGCTTGAGACAACCAACCAACCAACCACTACCACCCACCCTACCAATAATTATTTTTAACTCACTTGCTTGAACATTTAATATTGTCTATCCCCGGGTTACTGTGGAGAATTAAAAAAAATAGCAAGAAAAGTATTTTGTACTGCATCTGGAAGCAGTTAATTAGCAAATGAACCGGAAATAAGTAAGACCTCCTCACTGCAGGATTTATGCTGGGGCTTTTTGCAATAAATAGCAACTCCTAGGTGCTACAGAGAAGGGAGCAGAATGGGAAGTGCCTTCCCTGATATGTTAGTAGCCAAAGAAGTTGACACTGAAAGAGCTGTTGAAGCTGTACAGAGGATTAAGGAAAAAAAAAAAAGATGAATGAAATGAAAGGAAGACGAGATCAAAGGTGGCAGATTGAAACATCAGCTCTGTGTCTCTCTGTATATATCTACGTATGGGAGCATCCATGCTAAAACCTCTATAGGGGTCAGATGCTATTCTGTGGTCAGCTGGCTGAGGTTAATGAATATAGGGATTGAAACGGGCTGTGGGTATAATGAAAGTGTTTGTGTGTGTGTATACATATGCGAGAGAGAGATACATCACCCCTCCTCTCTTGTGCTCATTTGCTGAGGCTGCTGAGCTACTCTTCCTGAAGGAAAGCAGCTCAAGGCCACTCTACCTGCACCCCAAAGGCAAATATATACAGTAGTCAATGTGTAACTCAGCCTCCTACCCAATCCCACAAGTCCTCCTTGCTGGCAGACCACGTTTTTTAATGCTTCTCTCCATATAGTTTGATGAATTTTGGCTCTCCTGAAGGAAAGGAGCAAAGATGAGCAGACACCTCTGATTACACAGCCAGCCAAGCATGGTGTTGCCTGCGCCAGCTCCTGCTCCTCCTTTCTGCCAACTAACCCCAGTCTTGGCCTCCAGCAATCTCACCAGCCCATGCCAGAGCCTCTCTGAAGCTCAGAGCTTGCCAAAGACTTTGCAGAGAGCTCAGCCAACGACCTCCCTGGCCTTGGCCATGGTGTATCCCCTGCTCCTCTGGCCCAGGTATCCCTCGAGCAGAGCCTGTCCATCTGCCAAAGCCTGAAGCAGTTTTGCAGCATGGGCAGACCTCACCTGGGGTCTCCTCAAACTCCTTGTCTCCGGTGAGGTAATACAGGCTGTGTGTAGACCCCAACAGTGCTGGGCAATGCCTGGCTGTCGTCCCACCGCTGTGGTCAAGAGAGTTGGGGTGGAGGAGGCAGATGTGGGCAGAGTATGGGCAGACTGATGCTGTGGGTTTCTGACCTCGCTGCAAACCACAGAGCGTGGCAAAGGTGAACCTCCTTCAGTGACTGCAGGTTATTTATATAGGCGTTGCCACAAAAAAAGGCCTCTAGGTAGTGTAGGTGTCATGCAAAGCTGGAGTGACACAGGCAAATACGCTGCTCTGCCATGCAACTGTTTTTCCTGGCGCCTGCAGAGCAGTAACTAATAAATCCAGTCTAAAAAACAAACTCCAGCAGGATGAAGACCAAGGAGAAGATTAATAGAGTAGACCTAATGCACACAGATCTATGAGACTTTTACAAATAGATGAGTGATCAAACAGAATTTAACATCTAAGATAGAGGCAATCATCTTCCCTTTTCAACCTGGATTTTTAATGAGGTGCTGTTTCGTCCCTGGTAGGACACAGCATTGTAAGCCATCAAGTCCCTAACACTGACACAACATCTCTTGCATTCAGGACAGAATAGGGAGGCATAAGAGGATGCAGAAGCAGGAGATATTGGTTTCTTACCTCCAGATCCCTCAGGACTGGATGATCTTCAATGCCAGGGAAAAGCACCCTCATGGTGTAGGTTCGGTAATCGAGGAAAGGGATCCCAGCTCCATCCAAATCGCTTGTCAGCTCGTGAATATCTGTCTGGAGCTCTGCAAAGGCTGACACAAAAAAGGCACAACTCATGTAGCAATGACAGTCCACATCAACCGTAGCATGATGGGAAAGGCCCTCAGACCCATGTGTATGAGACTAAGTCACAAGTGGAGAAGCAACATGTGGAGAGGAAGAAGGTGGTGGACAAGAGCAGTCTCACCTTTCTTATAACACAGGCTCTCTCTGGACTGTGAGTTAGCAAATGCAGTTAGGACAGGGTGGAGGAAGGCTGGACTCAGGGAAAATAGGCAAAGTCAGACTAGATCTAGGCTTGAGCATGCCCACAGGGTTCAACATTCCTTTTGCCTGTGTTATTTTGTCTCAAAGCTTTGTGGCTGGATGCCTCTCTTCTACCAACAGTGACACAGTGTCAGCCTTCCTTGCTTATCCTACCTTCTTTGCACTCCAGTGCCACCCTGGACTCCAAGTTGTCCATCTGCATCTGCAGACGCTTGAGGGTGAGGTCGCTTTCTCTGGATTTGCGCTTGTACGCAATCAACACAGCCACGATGAAGATGATGAGGAGGCCGCCGGCCACCGCAATGCTGACAATAGCTGGCAAGCTGAGAGGGCTGTCTGGAGAGATGTAGACCATCCCTGGGGAGAACTCCATCCCTCCTACACGAGCCTAGAAGGAAGGCAGGAAAGAGTTGCATTGAAACTGTCGAACAAGCAGGAGCACAGAGGAACTTCATCATTTCTGTGACTAAGGCTGAATAATGAGTTCCCTTGTCTCCCAAGCTAAACGGATCACGAAGTACTTGGAGAGAGAACAGCTTAAAAACACCTGAAATGTCATATAGAAGCACCTCTGTTGACAGAGTGACCATGAACCCAACCAACAAAGGACTTGTGGTGAGACAAATCTCACCAGTCCCAACGCCCTGACTACATATCAGTCTGGGCTTCATTCTGGGTTTTCCATTCCCTGTCCCGAGCAGTTATGTTGTGCTGGACTGCCCTGATGACACCTAGTCCCAAAATGCACACAGGACACACAGCTCATGGTTATGGTCTGATGGGTCTTAACCTTACAATAGGACAGGGGACATCTGACCCAGGCAGCTAGCACAGCAGGAGTCAGTACAGTGGGAATGAAGAAATCAGAGTCACAATTTGCTTTTGACTCTTCAACTGGAGAAAACTCTATCTGGAAGCCACTGGGATAGGAAAAAAAACCCAAAACACAGAAACCACAGAGCCTGGCCCATGCTCTTTACAGCCCCTCTTGCGGGCAGGGTGACCGCAGATGCTCACCAGTGGGACAGGGAGCTGAACGCAGCTTTCTGCTCTCCGTGCATTCCCAGAGGTTCCCAGGGCTGCTGCCAGCCTCTGGAACAAGCTGCTGTGTGAGGACTTTGCTTTTAACAGCCAGAAAAAAACCCTGCAAGCAGTACTGCTGCAAGCCCAACAAAACACTCTGCTGAAGCAAGTCTGTTTGTTGGGAGCCCATTTTTACAATACGAACACCTCTCCCAACAGTAATCCCATGGGATACTACTTGCTCAAGGCTACTGTAAGGTTGTTCAAGGCTATTTGTAGAGTAGGAGAAGTTTGAGTGGCAGGGGGAAAAACACTGCTGACTAGCCTGAGGTATAAAAAGAAGGCTTCTAGGACTGTGCTGTGGTAGGGAAACACTGGTTATAGATCAACAGAGAGCTAGGAAGATGCCATGCACAGAGCTTGAAGGATCGTGACGTGGTGATGAGCCTCATCACTTCACCCCAGCTGAGCTTTGTCATGGAGAGGAACAGCAGGCTTGGCACAAAGTGCAAAATCTTGCTGCCAGGCAGAAATGCAGTCAAGATCCCAGGGCTATGTGCTCCCCCTCCCACTGAACTGGGACCATTACAGCATGTAATTGAACCTTTTTCTTCCTCCTTTATAAGGAGCTCTCCCTCACCTTTCCAGCTCCCACAGCAGCTAGTAAAAACATCCCCCACATCCCAGCCTGGTGGCTAGCCTTCTGCTTCATCCCACTGGCTCTCAGTTAATCAGTCCGTCTCCAGCTTTCCTGTATACTCATTAATCCCAGGCCTCCCATGCCTCAGCTCAGGCACCTACTCGGGTTTCCTCTCTAGGTTGCAGGAGGAAGAAACCAGCCCCAGGAGGAAGGGTTGGAGCCAGCAGAAGAGGCTGCGAAGCAGAATCATGAATTAATGGGAAGTTTTCCAGCTGCTCTCGCTCCTCACCACCATAGCTCTTGCTGGGGACATGATCCCTGTGACACCGACATCTCCTAGAAATTATTCTGGCCCAGTTACAACCTCTGAGAAGATGTCTGTTTTGCTCTAACACCAGCTGTAGGCTGTTCCTCAGTGGGTGCCCGCCAAAGCCACCTAGCTGTAACCTTTACGTCTTGGACAGGACAAAAGTGAATGCTTGGAAAGATCTAAATTCCATCCACAAAGTCCTCTCATGCTATTTTGGGATGGGCTCTAGAGAGATAACAATGTCCACAGTGAGAAACAAACCCAAATCTATGCTCATCTGTCCAGGTAATACACTTTCAAGGTGACCATTCCTGTAGCATGACATTGATGACTTGTAGAGCATCTTCAGTGGCCAAGGAACAACCTAGCACCCACGTAAGTTGAGGATGCAGCAGTAAGTAGTTTTCCCATCTATTTCAGGATACAAGGCCCAACTGACTTATAAAATCTGCATGGGTCAGAGGTTTGGTATTGGTATGGGGCATGTTCAACTGAGAAGACAAACTACCAAATTCACATGCTAATCTATGCACTGAAAGTTGTTGCCTTTTGCCCCAGACTACTGCCCCAAATCCTTCCAGCAAAATTTGCTCACCAGTTCTCACAATTTCCTTCCTGTTACAGCGGATCAATAAATAGATGCATTATATTTCATTTCACTGTTTCCAACAGTGGCCCTTTTCCTCCAAGCCCTGCAGTCAGATGAGTCCATTCAAGGAGTATCAGACTCGAATCAAAGAACCCCATCCCAATCCCCAGTGCAGGTCCGTCCTCAAGGCTCGCAGAACAGCCTGACTCCATGGGTGGGATTCCCCTCACCAAACACTCGATGTGCACACCTGAGTTAGACATTACAGCATGCTTTCACAGTCAATACAGAGAAGAAACACTTTTAGAATGTGATTCATGTGAGCTGCTTTTGATACCTGCTTTGATAATAGGATGAGACGTTTTATTCAGTGGAAATTCCCATTTCTCTCCATTAAATATAAGGGGATCTAGACTCCTAAAGGTAGGAGTCTAACAAAGTTAGCCCCAGTGTGTTCCTCTCTAAAGGTGGTTTCACCACTGGGAAGGTTGCACAGTCCACGAATCAAACTGCCATGATCTGAGGGAATCTGTCTCTTGAAGAAGAAAGCCTGCAAGGCTGGAGTATTATTGTGAGCATTTAAAAGAAAAACAAGCAAATATGTAGATATAGCCCTACTTTATTTCTTGGGCCACTGAGTGTTTCTGAACGAAGCTGTTTATACCTTCCAGAAGTCTGAACATGAGCCCTCCATATTACCAGACAACTGTTTGGCCACCTGTTAAGCCTATTAATCATGAATTTGTTCTAAATGGTACTATGGCAGATCCCAGTTTTCCCCAGAAAAGTCTTAGGGACCACCTGTAGCTGTTCGGGAGTTCCTGTTTTGCAAAACTTGACTGTGGTAGTGTCTTCCCTAATGCAAGTTTGCCCTGGCCAAATGTAAGTGTCTACCTCAGGATGAGATGAATTGTACCCTGAATTTCAATTGCTATATTTGACCATCTCTCCATTCACTGTACAAAAAGTCTAGTGTGACTTTCAATATGTAAGTGCCTGCATTAGATACCAGCGACCCTTCAGATATACTCCACTTCTTTACTGCAGACCTTCTCCAATATAGTTACTTGTGGATCTTCCTCATGTCTCTTTCTTTTCCTTGGAAAAGAGCTTACCTCTGAGTTTTAGTCAATCTTTTTTAACCATTGCTCAGGCCTTTTAGTTCTTCTCTATTTTTTCAAATATTCAACTCTGTCATCGTACAAAAGATAGCTGAACTAGATCAAAAACACGTTGACATCAATGTGTGTCATTGTCACTGTTCCTTCCCTTAGAAATAATCTCAGTGTTGCAGTGGTTGATTTACTCCCGTGGTCCCCTCTCAGATCTAGGCCACTTCACTTTGCAAGAAAGGGTTTGTTCAGCAACTTACTCAAGGTCACACAGTAAATTGTTGGCAGAAACAGGAAGAGAACCTGGGACAGCTACCTGTCAATTATCCTGACCATCAAAGTGACATTCATGTGAAACATGGGGATACATTTTGTACCAACCCCAGCAACAGAGATGTTGTGCCATGCTGGAGGAGGCATTTCCCAGCCCAGCTGTCCCCCTGTTAAGTTCCAGATGTAAAGTCCATCCTTGAGCACTGGCCACCATCACAGGTGACCTTCTGTATTTGGTTCCCAGCCCAGACGCTGTCAAAGCATTGCCTCAGTGTTGGCAGTTGAACAAGATATCTGTAACTTGCCCCTAATACTGAAGCTCATTAACAGGCTTCAATGCGATCATCTTCCTATGTTTCCAGCAGCATCTCTTGTTTGATCAGCGTCCTCAAAAAGGGATTATTTTTTTCTCTATGGCTTCGCTTAAGCTGTCCCAAGCTGCAGGAGCAGCGGAGTCTTCCCAATTAGTAAGACCTGACCAGATGTTCATCCTCCCTGATCCCCAGGGGTTGATTATTGCTCACCTGACTTTGAGTGTTGTCTCTCTAGGATTGGCTTTGTCCATCTCTGACTAACCATATGTTTAATTATATTCATGAAAATGACAGGGAACATATATTGCCTTGTTCAAAAGCTTTGGTATTCACATAGAGAAAATCTCTCCCTTCATTATTGCTCCTCTTGGAGTGTCTTAATGTGCTTTACAACGAATCAAGAGCCACGGTATATTTGCATGGCTGAAAAGGATTATTACCTCTATTTTCCAGATGACAAACTTTGGCACAGAGAAGTTAAATAGCCAGTAGGAGGTCTCCCTGCAGCAGTCACAAATGAGACCCAAAATGGTCACCGTAAACTCTATTTTCTAAAAGTACCCAGAAAACTCTCTTTTCAAAGAGCCATGCAGCATGTCTCCATCAACCTCTATGAGTGTCACTGCATTGAAATAAATAAATATGTGACAGATACAGCTTTGGGAGGGCAACAGAGAGGTGAAAGAAAGTTGATCACAGGGAATGAGAAACATTGGTCATCTGTATGCCTGATGTCAGTTGTTAGCTTTAGTTGTGTTTCCACCCACAGCTTGGTACAACTCAGATGAGTTTGCTGATGTGCTGTTTATCAAGCAACAGCACTGAGGAATGCAAATGACTGAGAGGAAAGTAAAGAAGGAGTGAATAAATCAATGGTGAGAGGAGGAGAAGCTCCCTCTGATGTAATCACTAGGTCCATTTTTCACAGGTTCCAGGAAGGATATGCAGGAGCATACTAAGTTGTATAGATGTCAAAACCTCAAAGTCCAGTCACACTATTGTCCATATCATATTTTTTTTCTCCTACATAAAAGCAAATTTTAGCCACCAGCATGTTAGTAATTGCTGGGGACTGTGCTGAATTTAACAAAGTATTGCATGTAGGAAACACGTTACATATATGAACTTATTGAGCATCTAGGGTTCATACAGATCATACAAAAACAGAAGAGAGGCAAACTTTCCTAAAGGGACTTGATTATGAAAGGTTTCTCACTGTCCACAAAGGTCTCCAGGTTACTCTTCTGCTCTTCTACTTCTCCAAATTACTCTTGATTGGGATATTATAACAAGAAGGGGCCCTGATGTTTATGGGATCTACAGAAGGCAAATGGGGATGCACTCCTGGGTGATCTCTGCCAGCTCTTCAGTATTGGTGTGCCCTCTCAACCCACCCAGGGAGGGAAGGCTGAGGATTAAGCACCACTTACCATCACTTTGTGCCGTCCGATGAGGTTTGGGGACTCACACAGTAGCTGCGCATCTGATACGGTCACTGCACAGGGCTTCTCACCAACCAAAACCGTATAGTTCAGCTTGGCATTCCCTCCTGCCACTGGTGGGATCAGGTTCTTGCCCTAGATAGAAAGGAATATCACCACCCCCCCCAAAAAAAAACATGTTAGGAAAGAGTTTGCCTTCCATCTCTAGTTTGCTCCTGTGACACAAGATTTAACATTGCACTTGACATTTGTGGTTCACTATTAGCTAACACAGAGAAAAGCCAATTTAGAAAGTCATGCAGAGGACAGCGTGGATGGCTACAGACTGTCATCAGTCAAAACAGTCTGTTCTGTTCCTCTCTCTCTGGAACTAAATGAGAAATGTTGCCTCTAAGTCTTGCACAAGCAGATCCTCACAAAACTTATTCAGGCCAAACATGCAAAAAGGTATTCTGCAGGCACAATCATTTCTTTGCATGTTCACCACTTAAAAGTTCTGATACGGAAATGCTCAATCATAAAATTACTTCTCTGTATTGCTGTCCAGATTACAGAAATCACAAAGGACTGGTGTCAGATTTAGCCAGGGGTGAGAGGAAGCTCTTGAAAACCCAAGAAATACAGTTGGGTATTTAATTACCAGCCCTGTTGCAGTGGTAGAAAACGTTCTTCTCCGGTGAACAGCAGTGGGTACAAATTTAGGCTGCACATAGGTAGCTGCAGCAGGAGTTTATATTTTTTAGTTATGGGTATTGGCAGATGCTGAGCAGTGATTTGTGCTTGCAGATGGTGACTCTGATATGATAAGATACAGTAGGTGCAACAAGTGAAGGAAATTTCTGGGATGCAATTGGGATGCCACTGTGATTTGTGGGGTGCTGGCAGACACAAAGAGGCAATGGGTGGCAAGTGTTTGTCTTTCCTCATCCAGTCCTTGGTCCCCACCTCACCTTCAGTATGATGGGACTTCCTGGCTTCAGCTCCAGGATCCCCGAGGGATTGAAAACCTCAAAGATTGGGTTTGGGTAGTACGTGAAGTTGGTTTTGTTGAGAATCAGCAGAGACTGCACGTTGTCAAGAATGAAGCCAAACTCCTCTGGACGCTCAGCAAGCTCAGACTGGTGATTGGGGTCAACAGCCAGTGCTGGAGCCTGGCAGGTCATCTCTGTGCTGTTCTGCACCTCGCAGTTCTGGAAAAAGAAACCCAACACAAGGAGAGTTTATGGAAAATGCCCCCAGCCCTCTTGGTGGGCAGATGATACCTCCCAGTGAAATGCTAGCCTACCTACTGCCAGAGGACAGGGAAGAACAGACTTCCTTGGTCATCGTGGGACAGGCTGGTGCTCCACTGCTTCAAAACATACCCCATCCCCATCACGCAGTCAAGGCTGGGAAGGGATTAGGAAAGTTTTTCTGGGGCAGGTGTGTGGGGCAGTTTGCACTGCAATTGGGCATCCTGTGCTTCTTCCCTGAGGTGGCTCAGCCTCTGGGGTTGCCAGAATGAGCATCTTCCCCTAACCTATTTCCTTCTGGAAACAGAAATTTCTTCCTTTTTTTTTGTATGGCAGAGACTAGTCGAAGCCTCACTACCACCCTGCAATTAGCTCTCACACTCTGGGGAATCAGTCCAAAAGTGTATGTCCGGTGCATGCTCAGTTGTGCCCAGGACTCCTGTTTGACCATCAGGTTACCTGGAATGAAGCCCAGGAAGCAGGAGTGGTGAAGACAGTTGGGTAGGACTCAGGAAACCCTGAAGTTGACTTCCAGCCCTGTCAAAACGCTGCTTCTTTCGTGTATTTGAGACATGGATAATAGATTGTGAAAGGTGTTTTATCCTGACTCCCATTTTAAACAACTAGGAATTAGATATCTGGTTGTCCTTCAGGATCTGAGCCTTCATCTTTCTGTGTTGTGGTTGCTAGCACAATACATCCTGGTCTCACCAGGAACCAACAGGCTCTGTGGGGAAACAGCACCAGCTCTGTGGGATCCCGACTGTGCTTGGTATGAGAATCTTCTCCAAACTACTCCAGTATCTCCAGCATTGACAGCAAACTCATTATCACAGCTAGCGTAGCTCAAGTGTTAATATTGCTTTGGCTCAAATCAATAGAGAGGTAAGTGACCTGGACCAGCCAGTTTTATATTGTAAAGTCAGATGTTCTTTGCTGTAACAGCTCTTACAAGGAAGAAAAGGCACCAGAGTACTTCCCAGCACAAAACTGATGGGCAGTTCTACACGAGCATGTTTGAGATGATGAATAGGCGTCATCATCTGTACGATGGCATGATTGTTTGAGACCATTGTGTCAGACAAGAGCTGGAGTCTGCTGGAAGAATAAGATGAAGTTATGCAGGCTTCTAATTCTGCAGGAAAGCTAGGTGAGTGTTTGGCTGTGCTGTACCAAGAAATACAACATACTACCAAACCATACCTATGAATATGCATAATCAGTCAGACCAGGGCTTTCGCAGAGTTCATGAAGGACTGGAAGATTGCCAGACAAGATCCACATCAGACCAAGAAACTAATCTCAACAGCTATTTCCTGAATCTGGAGAGGTGACAAAATTGCTTTGGGTTTGGCTTTATGAAGGGAGCTATTAGTTCATGGCAGAGTTGGGATAAGACCAAAATTTAGGTTCCTCAATTTGAAAATTGCAGATGCAAATTAATCTACCCCATATTCCTGCATTTTCTTTTCGGATCTACCACAGCTTCACCGCTGCTCATGTGGCAGTAGATTTTTTTAATGTCCACAAAGTGTTTTGAGAACCTTGGGTGGAAAGCCCATGGATTAATCTTAAAACCTGAGAAATGCAGAGGATCTGGACTTTCTGCCCCCACCCCAATTAGTCCTTCTGTATTTTTTGCTTTTGGAGCTGCTTCCTCTGGGATGTTTTTTCACGTGTTGTCCCAAGAAGTGCCCATACACAGACAACACCTTTTCAGACGCTGTTGCATGGCCCCATCATCCAACTTACTGGAGGTACCAGCAGATGTTTCCTGCTCCTCAGTTTCCTCATTGGAGGTGCTAAACTCACACCTTTTATAGCTCTATCAGGAGCTGCTCAGCAGCTACTGGCAATTGGCTCTTTCCAAGTGAATTGTCCTCCCAGATCTTGGTAAAGTTCTGCTGGTCTCTACAGAGCTACATCTGATCCTCAGTGGTCACTGAGAGTTGAATCAGGCTGTAAATCTAGCTGGTTAAACCTGGATACACTCTTGCAGGATCCCAAATAGTCCAGGGAGTGGACACAGTAGTACCAAAGAGTATTATTTACAGTCCCTTCTGATACCAGCATGCTCAGCTAATAATCTGAATTTGGGTCTACTTATGCATGGGCATGGCTGATAAATAATGTAGGTCATACATGGGCCAAGAGAGAGGGCAGATATCCCTGAGCCAACAGAAGAAACAGGCTCAGGAGCTGAACAAACTTTTGTGATGCCTCTCTCTGGTTCCTCTTTGGTCCTGTGCTTCTTCACGGAGAGACGATGGGGTGATCTTTCTGAAAGCAAGTCATCCCCTCTTTTCTGGATGCAATAGGAGATTTCAACCTCCAGAGCTGGTAGCCAGACCCTATCACGACCTCGGACATGTACCCTCCTGTGATCCCCAGCTCAGCAGCCATACTCACGTTGACGTGTTCCTTTCCACCGTGCTTTGCCCGGATCTGAGGGTTTTGGATCAGGTCTAGGTGAGTTCCCCACACTGCAATGGGTGTGTTGCCGCTAGAGAAGAAGAAATGAAAGAAGTGCATGAACCCAGCTATAGATATCAGGACCGACTGCACCAGCAATGGGTTATCTGTATTCCTAAGTGTTGATTGCAAAGTGTCTGACCACATCTCACAGTCCCATAGGAAGGGAAAACAAAACAAAAAAATTTTCCTTCATTCATAAGGTGAGAAAGAAGTAAACCCACATCCTTGCTAAAACTGTCACATCAAGCAGCATCTGGGTGTTTTTCATTGTTAAGACGCAGCAATCACAAGCTTCAGTAATGAGAAGAGTGGGAAATTTAACAGGGGCTCTTCAGAATGGCCCACAGACTGTATCTCTTATATCACTTAAAGGAAGGGAGCCCCCAAAAATCCTCATAGATACTGTCCTGTGCAATCAGCTCTTGAGGATTCAGTGCTACCTTGGTCGAGGGCTGCAGTCCTATCTTGCATATTACACCTGCTATAAAAACATCACCCTGAATAAGATGTCACCTCAGTGAACCCACTTCAGTGCTGCCAGGAACCTGGGCCTGCAGCATCTAGTAGAAACAGAGACAAAGTGTTCAGCCTTGGTGTGCACAAGCCATTTGCTCAGTTTCTATTTGGTGATCCAGGCAGACAAGCTCTGCCATGTGTGTTAGATCCAACATATGACAGAATAGAGATTTCCAGTCACAGTGCCCCTTTGCTCAGGCAAGGACTGTTTCCTGAGAAAGACGATTCATACAAGCCATGGCACTGCATTTGGTAGATTTTCTTGCTTTTATAACGTATCTCAGCCCAGCTTAAGATGGGGAGATGTAGACAGAGGCCTTCTTATTCCCTGCAGTAAGTGTCACCAGAAGGAAACAGCTTTCCGAAACACCCTTCTTTCCTTTCCCTTGCCTCCTGCAGCTGCAGCCAGCAGCACTGTTTGTGGGACTTTGGGGAGCAGAGGGGAGGGAGGAAGGAATCTGCAAAGGAGCATTCCCAGGCTTCAGTAGGAGCTGATGCATGGCTTTGAACGTTGTGTTGAGGGGAAGGATTCACCATAGACAGCTTTGGCCATCCCAAATCAAAACAGCGTTGCTCTACCAGGGTGAGCTCTCCCTTTGCAGAACTGTGGCGGAGGCAATGGGATGCAAGGGCTGAAAGGGGAAGAGTTATCTGAGAAAGCAAAACCCTTCAGCTGTCAGGGCTCACGCAGCCAGGGCAGGATGAGGAAATGTCATCAACAGGCGGCCCCATCCCTGAGGGTTTCCCGGGGTGAGGAGTGCTCTCATCAGTTTTGGCACCTGCCTCCATAACTCGCCTTGGGAACTGTCCAGGCTACAATTTATTTCCTGGAGTGCTCTGGCTGAGAATGGGAGGCCATGTGGAAATCAGTGGGATTGGGAGAAGTTCAAAATCCCTTTCCTGCCTCCAGGTAAACCTACACATACATGAAAGGTGAAAGAAGTGCCTTATAAATGAGAAAACACCAGACGATAAACACACTGTAAGGAAGAAGCCTGTGTTGGCCAACAGATCTCCAGTTCTGACCTTTGTTTTCCATGTTCCTCATTTATCTTCCATTATTAATTAGATGGGGCAGGTAGGAATGAAGGCAAATATACATCTCTGCTCAGCAGTGTAGCTATGGGGTTTCAGTGAGTTGGCTGCGCCAGCTGGGACCGTGCTTCAGCCCCTCCAGTTACACCCACACTGATAAACCAAACAGTCAGGACACCAGCTCAACCACTGGCTGGTGGCCATGGATGCTGATAAGCTGTTAGTAGTACCCCAGGCAATGCCTGGTCATGGTTCAAGGGATAGCAAGGGCCAGGGAGCACTCCCAACAAGCAGGATAGATGAAGCTAAAATTTCTTTGAAGGAGGAAAGATCATTGGTGGTATGGATGAAGGCTATGCATGCTCACTAGCTTCAGGACCAAAGAATAGACCGGGATTAAGTACTTACTAGTTTAAACATAGCCTATGTAACCAAGAAGCCTGTAAATTTGGAGTAATGAGCCATGAGTTCTGCCAAAGAGCATTGTCACAACAATATCTTTGGGCAGGTGCTCCTGTGACACTTGTCTGAGAGGTTCCTTATGGTCTTTCATTCAAGCAATGCCTGTACAGACTGATCCACAGTCAGGACAACATTTGACCTTGAGTTTGGCAGAGTACCTCAAGATCTTGCTCTCTGAAACCATCAGCTGAGATGGGAAATTTCTAATGGGATATTTTATGGGGTAAAACTACATTTTGCCATTTCCATAAAATCTGCTTGGATGGTTGAGTTCTCTTGAACGCACAGGGGATCTCTTCTGAAGTCATACATCCACTTACAAGAGACCTCCCCCTCGCTGCCTTATAGAAAAAATACCCTTGCCTCAAAATTCAGCTTCACTTTAAGTATTGCTGATATCACCTCGGGAGAGCTGGCTCACCAGAAACCAGAAAAGAAGGATATAAACCGAGTTGTTCTTTCTCCACTGTCCTGGTTCTTCTGGATTTTTGGCTGTGAGCCTTTATAATTTTTATTATCATTTATTATTATATTTATTATGAATCTCTCCTGATTCAAACTAGAAGGCATTTTGTATCTTTACTCAGCTGAAAGTTTTACGTGTTCCAGACATATCAAATGTGTGCGCATATGTACAGATATATGAGTCTGTGTATATATACATAAATACTTTCATTTAATCAAGCAAGTCTGTGCACACAGTTTTAAATCCATGTGTTAAAAATTCTGTATTTGGTTTGGAAACTGAGCTTGCAGGCTCAGACCGCAGTTATTAAGCACAGCCACAGCACCAGATCAGAGAGGGGCCTTTTCTCTGAAAAAAAAGCCAAAGAAGTTGTGTTTGCTAAAGACGTGAAATCACCCCCAAAGCCTCTCTGGCTTGCAAATCAAGCAAATAAAACTGTTGCTTGCCTTTGCATGAAAACCACCAGCATTGCCTTTTGCGTCTGCAGGTGAATGCCCAGTCATGGCCACTTCTCGACCAGGTCGGATCAGAGCCCAGAGACATGCTGCTGCCCAGCAAAATAACAGAGGTGCCAAGTCTACAAGCTTTCTTAATTTAATTCTTTATTGTCCCAAAAGCTCTGAGTATAATTTTCTGTCTGCAGACCCAGATAATTGCTGGACGTAACTCAAATCAAACCCAGATCAAAAGTATTAATGGAGCCTCATAAAATTCTAGTTACCTGCCAGCCCTGTATGACTCTTTTTTTTTTTGGCTATGGGAATAAATTAGCAGTAATCTTTTCTTTATTGTCTTGGAAAATGGCACTTGAGAAGGTTTTAAGCCAGGCTCAGTACATTCATTCACTAATTTTGCAAAGCTGGTTTAGTAGCAATCATCTATCCCTCAAAACAGCTTAGCCCCACAGCCAGGAGTGATGAATCAGAGAAGCACAGTGGATTTGCTGTAATGAATCATACCGCATAACAAATATACTGAGGAACAGCCTCCTCGGTCTATCTCCAGATCCATGTGTCTAGACTAACTTATTTCAGCCCAGAGTTGGCTGCGCTTTCATCCAGCTCTGTGTGGGGAGGCTTTACTCCAATGCTTGTCTCCATTATGACCTGCTGGACGGAGGTCCACAACTAATAATTAGAGTGTTTAAAACTGTCCCGGACACCCTGAACCACAGTGATAATCCTGGATATTGCATCTTCTCTCTCTGCACCCTCTTCCAAGGTTATGCACGTTTGGAGTGGTTCAAAAGTGCACAAGGAAGAGGATGAAAGCGCGTAGGTCTGGTTAAAATGAGGCACCTGTTAACGCTCAAGTGGATGCTTTCTGATTTCAGAGACGCTGAAAAGAGCAAAGGGTAGAGGTGGTACCTGAATGATGAGACAGGTAGAGTCCCAGTCATCCATCCTGGCAGCTACACCCCCTGCAAGTAAGCTGGCACCCACTAAACAAGCACCTCTTCTGAATTCCCTTTATGCTGGGAGGTGGGATGGGAGATCCAAGGCAGCAAGCAATGGGATGCAGAGTCTCTGCAACCCCAGCCTGGGCAAAGCTTTGCCGATATACCCAAAGCATCTCCTTGGCTGTTTCTTCATCTCTTGCTGGCAGCTTCAGCAGAGAAACCAAGGAGTAAATGGGCTCTGGAGAGCTTCTCCTCTCACCTCCCAGCCAGACCTGAGGCCAGGCGGAGGAAGGTCCCCGTGCTGCAACTTTCCTGGGGATAACAGGGGAATTCACTCTCCTAGGCTGTCAGTCTTGCACCTTTTAACCGGCACTGAACTCACTTTAATAAGGAAGGGAGTAAAGCGATTTCTCATTTCACTGATAACCTGAACTCTGACTGAAAATAAAACCCCCAAATGGAAAATCCAGACACTAAAGCTTCTGGCCCAATGTGCAAAGATTCAATCCGGCTAAATCGGTAAATTCCTTCACGGTAATTAAAAGCACTAATTGATTTGTGAAAACATCTTCTGGATGGGAGCTGAACCGGGGGGATTTACAAGCCCTGCTCCTAATCCCCAGATACCCCCATCAGTCCAGTTTGACAGGGAAGCAGCGAGCTGCCATGGATGAACGAGGGGAGACTAAGATTTTTTATTTTGTATCTTTTCAAGGAAATACCACTGCATTTAATGACCAATTTCTCTCTTCCCGAGGCCATTTCTGCAGGCTTCTGAGAGCATTTGGGTATCACTTTGATGCCTTCCACAACCAGGGCAAATGCTCCTCTCAGACACCTTCATGTGAACCCTCTGAATTCACCAAAGCAGCATCAATGGGATGAAGAGAAAAAGGGATGCCTAACGAGGAGGAAGGCTGTTTGATAGGGCAGGGACCAGGGCTCCCTTTGTGTTTCATCTCGGGAGACAGCCCTGGGGCTTTCAGGCATGACAGCCAAACAAGCAATGCTCAGTCCGTGAAGGCTGTGGGAAAGGTAGGAGTTGCTGCTTTCAAACCCAAAGGAGATTCACTTCGCTAAGCACAGTTATGACATCTATGCCTCTGTTTAGGAGATCAGTGACTGGTCCTGCTGCCATGCAAAGCCGTGGACCCAGCCTGATGGGGCCTGAAACACAGTCATGACCAGAAGCACTAGGAATTGCAGCTTTTAGGGATACAAACGTGTAGTTTAACCAGCCCCAGTGGTCCGTAACATTACTCAGACAGGAGCATCCTGGTGCTGGAGATAAACCCTGGGCTGCAGTAAAGAGGGAGAAAGCTTCAACACCAGGTTGGAGACTTGCTGCACCTACCTTTGTAATTAAAGCACAAAGTCTCCAAGGAAAGCTTCTGTTGAGCATTGGAAGCTGGATTTTGCTGCATTAAGCCAGGAAGCTTTGCTCTGCTAGTGAAGGAGGGGTGCAGGATCATTTAGGTTTGGACTACGCGGAATTTGTTTGGAGAAAGGATGGCTCCTGCCCATCCCTCCTGAGACTCTGTGGAAATTTTGTCCTGGGGTACACATGAGCACAGACACAGATTGAGCATCCAAGGTGTTACAAGGAATGCACAAGGCACTGCTCGCCTTTTGGTCTTCCCAGGAGGCAAGTTTACCAGCCCTCATGGTCTCAGGCTCTGGGAAGAAGCTCTGCACAAACCTATTTCTTAGTGAACACAATGCTTGGAAAGCACTTTTCTCTACCCAGGACTGATATGAACACACCAGTGCTGCATTAGAAAACCATGGGAGGTGGTAGGGGGGGTCCATGCTTACCTGAAGATGCTCCAATCAGGCTCGATCCTGAGGATGGTTGGATCCTCTACATACTCATACTGCAACTCCTGATGTATCTTGGCCTTGTCCACTCTCACAGACACCTTCACCTTCTCAAATCCTTCATCTGAGGCAGTGGTGTTACAGACAATGTGCTTGGTGGATCTCCTGTGAGCAGAAGCAAGTAGATATAAACCAGGCACTACCAGCAGCAAACCAAATGGTGCCAAAAAGAGCCCAGCTACTTACTCTTATGTCCTGTGACCTTAACCTATGCTCTGTGAAGTGGTGAAACTCACTGCTACAGGAATATGCTGTGAACAGCGTGACACATTTATGTGAGGAAGTAACATTGCCTTTTCGCTAGTTTAAATAAAACCACAAGAGTCATCATTTCTCAGGTCTCAGAGTGAAAACTAAACCCCAAGAGAAGTCCAAAACAGACCTCTCTCCAGAAGTATTTCTTTGTGATTAAATACTTGATGGATGTTTCCTTCCTGCCTGCAGACATATGCAGCAGCAGCTCATAAAAAGGGGTGTTTGCACCTCAGCTTTCCAGTCTGGGATAATAAAGTTTACTTTGCATAGGACTGTAAGCCTTGTTTAAGTGCAGCTTGCAGTGTGCCTGGGACCTTTGCATGGGAGGTGCTAATGTAGTGGGAATCATTTTGTGATTATACTCAAAGAGTATTCTGCATAAACCTTTCCTTTTGGGCAGATCTCAAAACCAGCTCCAGGTTGGAATTTTCCAGTGGCCCTTACCTTGCAAAAAGAGGCAAAAAGCCAGGCTCCAAGCACCCTCAGCCTCATCTTATATCCCTAGAAAGGATAAAGCAGGGTGCATCCTTCCCTTGCAGCATGGCACTCGCCTTCACTGACTGCACCCTCCAAATTCCCCTGAAAGACCACGCTCAATCCCTCCTAAAACTCCCCGATCTTTTCAGTAAGCATCCTCAAGCAGCTGTGGTTCCCACTTGGCCTTTTAAATCACAAGCTGTGACTTCACCCTCCTGAATTATAGATGCTGAAACACAGCACAGTCATGACAGGCAGCTAAACAGGTTCCCCAGAGGCAGGAGAGGGAAGGGCATTGCCCCAGGACAGCGGTCCCAGGTCTCCTCTGAATGAGCCCTTCTTCTGCCAAGGACAGGCTGGGAGAAACGTGCCAACTTCATCTTCAGCCTCCACTGATACTGGCAGCGAAATGTGTTGCACTGGGTAGTTTTGAGCTGCGGGAGCCCCTGGGAACAGGATTCAGGCTCATTCTCACAGGGATCAGGGAACATTCAGCAGGTAACACTGACATTAAGCTTCTCTGAACTGCAATTGAACAGGAGCCAACCCAGAGCGAAAATGTTACAAATCATCCATTTCTTAGCACTACAGGACTACTCTGGGATAAAAGGGAGGTGTTTTAATACTTAGACCCAATGTTGTCAGATCTTCTTTGTCACCTCTGTTAAAGCAGGGACATGAAAATGAATCTTTTAAACAACGTACTCCCAGAGCAAGTAGCAAAGCATAGGACCGTGGAGAATCATAGCGAAACTTGACAAGGGGCCATGGAAAAAAGCACATCAAACACCAATCAAAACAATGAAATAAATCCTATGCTCCCACCCGAAAACACACACAGTAAGGTTGCGCATGGTGCAGAATACAAAAGTCCCATTGCTGAATAGACATGGCCACAGGCAAAAGAGGCACTTGAGGGAGCAGGTCTCTGGGCTGCAGAAGAAGTTTCTTGACTATAATTTCTCACATCTTTCAGACTCAGGCACGTACAGTAGGAAGGACTCATCTGTACCTGTAGAAGAGGCAGGGTTGTCGCCCAAAGGTCACGATGACATTGCTGCCCGCGTTGAGGTTGTTGCCCGTAATTGTCACCTGGGTGCCACCCGACACTGGTCCCCGCTTCGGCTTGAGATCAGAGAGTGTCAGAGTCTGTGAAGGCAAAGGGTTGTGTTGAAAACACAGCAGAGGAGCATAGGTACCTTCCCTCTCTCCTTTTAGTGATGGAGAGAGGTAGGCAACCCCAGGGGTTAATCATACGTTAGCTGGACTTCAGAAGATGACCATATCCTCTGGCCAACAGAGGAGCCTAGGGTGACACCAGTCCTATCACAGACACCCTGCTTGAATGTCAAGTTTGGTGGGATGAGTTCAGACCTAACCCCTAACCTCTGCAAGACAAACCAGGTCTTGAATTGGCTGATTGGAACTTAATGGGGACTCTCCACCTCCAAATTACAGAGTTCACAAGTGATGAAAATGATCGAGTCTTGAAAAGATTACTATAAACCCTATTGATCTGAGAAGGGAACAGAACCTGCTGTATAGCTCCAGAGACATGCCCAAAAACTCCCCCTGTGCTCATGGGCTTTTTCCCTGGGAAGGAGGAGAGCTGTGGTTGAGCAGAGCATCTGAGCTCATGTCTTGCCTCTTCCACATGCCCATCGCACGACCCCAAATCTTTCTCTTTTTCTTATCAGACTTGGGTGCTGAGAGAGTCTAGTACTGCAGGAGTGTCCTGCACCGATACAGCACGGCGGTGCTCATGTTGAGATGTACTCTGAAATACTACAAGAAGGAGCACTGTCCAGATGAGCACCTTTTTCTTTTTTCTGCTGATTTTCTGAGCCTCTTTTCCAAACAGAACATGGTGCTGTGTTAATATATCTAAAAGGGACACAATTCCTTTAGGGGCCACAAATCTCAAACCTCTTTTTCTTACCCTCCTGCTCTCCCTTCTTCCCAAAATCAAGATAAAATACTTGTACTCCGAAGGCACAGATCACCCTGTTACCACAATGCAGAGAGGAGACATCCATTTTCAGGGAGAAATTTGGAGTTACAGTTTATTCTTTCATTTGCATTTTAATAGAAAAACTTTCCTTTCAGTCCCAAGTGAAAAGCTACTATATGCATTTAAATGAAGATTATTTTTTTCCCCTCTTTAAGAATGATGACACAAATGCTTGAAGCTCTCCTCAGCTCCTCTGAACGAGCAGGTACATCACGCAGTCACCTTATTGAGCTTTGGAGACCATTAATCCATGTTTATAAAACTACCTGACACACATCACAGCTCCCTGTTTCACACACACAGAGCCCTCTCTGTCCCTGTCCCCCCTCTGGCTAATCATTTTGAAAAACTGCGGCAAGGTTTCCACTTTGCTTTTGTTCAAAATGCAGCTACCGCTCGGAGGAAGGGCTGAACATGAAAATCAGACATATAGCTCTGTAGCAAAATATATTGTCAGAGCTGGATGCTTCTTGTGTTTAAACTTGACTGGTTTTGGCATGATGGTTTGGAAACTGTTTTTATACTTTTTCTGGGAATATTCTCTACCAGCTGTTATTGGGATAAAAGATACAGGAAGAGTATGTGGATGCAAAAGATGCACTTCAGTGTGTAGTGCTCCTCCTTTTTTAGGGTACCACCTCAAGCTCTGATGGCAGCTCCTCTTTAATCCCTTATTGATGGCCACCACCACCAGTGCAAACTACTGCTGACCACGATGGCTGCTGCTGGGACGTGACCTCCCACCTGGGAGAAAAGGGGTTGAGAATGACCAACTCGGTGCACGCAGCCTACACGACAGCGCTGCAATAGTATCTGCTTTACAAACCACAGAGGAACATTTGAGTTAAAGACCCAGAGCCCTTGTCCCACCCCTGGGTGGGTTTCCTGCCCTCTCCACAGAGGTAAATAAACTGGCCGTGGCCTTTTGAGGATCCTTGCAGACCAGAACTACAGCAGCAACGCTCCTTGGCAAAGCGTTGCTGTGTCTCGTGCCGATCTTACAAAAGGGTTTGTGGCTAAGCTTTCAAAGTTGCGATAAACCATTAATTATTCACAGTGGCCTTCATAAATATTGCACAGCATGTTTGCAGTAAAACTCAGCCTCTAGACTATTTACTATTTCCTTGCTGGTGAAAGGTGTTGGAAAACGCAACGGGATCTAGTGGATCTGTAACAGGCTGAAGTGGACAGTGACAATGAGGGAAAGAGGACAGGAAATCTTCTGTACTTTTCTAGGAGCCTGCCTACTTTCCTCTGCTCCCCAACCCTTTACTTTCCTCCAGTACCTCCTCCACACAGGCTGTGCACAGAGAAGCTGCCATCAGAGCTGTGCCTAAACTGACCTCATGGCGCATGTCAAGACCTTGGTTCCCACTTAATTCCTCCCGGGAACAAGGGCAGAGCAAGATGTGACTCACACACAGCTTGTGTGCCTGGGTTTCCTTTCTATAGGTTCAACAGTAGCAGCAGGAGGGGAAAGATGGAAGGGAGACCTGTTGCGAATGCTCTCCTGGGACAAGGATTTTAGAGGCAGACCCAGAAGAGGTGCGATCAGAGTAGCCCACATCACCTGCACTGAGCCATAATATTCTCATCCAAAGCCAGAATAAAAGCAAAATTGCTTCAGCGTCCGAATTGAAAAGCGAAGGGAAGGGTTTTTTTGATTGAAAGACCATGGCAATAATCATAGCAACAAAATGAATAACTTAAAAAAAAAATAAAATTATTTTCATTTAGATCACCATAAATTTAATTTTAGCCTACAACCAAATGCTTTGTATCCCTTTTGGCTTATTGTACTCTCTAATGCAATTTGCATTTTTGATCACAGATGAGTATAAAACAAACTAACAGCATTTTGAATTTAAAAGTTCTGGTTAGAAATGTGGAGAAGAATTGTTCTAGCATCTATAAACTAAGCTACCTCTTTTTTAAAACATTGAAATTAAATACTCTGTTGAGTTCAAAATATCATGTCTTCCAATTCTTGCAGGAGTGGGGAAGGCTGAACCTATCGGCCAAATTTGGCTCTCTTTTGCTCCAAACCTTTTGAAAAGCAGTTTTCCAGAGGATTTGCTATGCGTCAGAAAGCGACATTTATCTCTCATGCGATGCCCTTCCTTAGTTTTCAAACATCTTCCTTCCCTTAAAGCTGTCACCCACCGTTGCAGGATGCCAAGGCATGTTGTGATGCCTGCAATAACATCTCTACCCTCCCGGCAGAAGGATCGGAGGAAGCCAAGCCACGCCAACAAACACAGCTCCCGCTAGGAAAGCAAGGGACACGGGAGAGGGCATATGATGGGCAGGGTGGGGAAGGTCTGTATTTTTTTTTTTGTCTAGCACAAAGGTATCGAGGTATTCAGCAGAGAAAACCCTGTTGACTTCAGCTCATGCACGGCTGGGATAGCTGGCAGCCGGAAAGCCAGCAAGCGGAGGGAAAAGCTGTCACGGACGGACACGGATGATCAAAATCGGACAGTAATTCCAAGAGTAGCAAAGGTGACATGCTGAAGTGTAATGTCCTGGAAAGAGACCTTCTGTCTGCCTAGTGGGGGCTATCTCTCAAGGTGTTTCTCTACCCCCACCACGGTAGCACCTGAGTGACATCAGAAAATACAGAGAATAGACCAATTTCTCTAGCTCAAGGGGGAAATCTAAGATATTTGCATTTATTACCAGTTCCCTTTACCATAAAAAATGCTTGGGCATGTGAATAATTTCAGAAAAGATCTGTTCCCTTGCAGGGGTCTAGAGTTTTGATGGGAACAGAGACCCTCTCATCTCAAACCTGCACAGATCTGCACAGATCAAGGTCAGGCGATGCTTGCATGTCCCCAGCAAGGGGCCTTAGAGGAATAAGCATGTCTCTTGGACAATTAGCATCATCAGAAAGGAGCAAAAAACCAAGCTGAGTGTACAACATGTGTTTGGCTCTGCTTCCCTCTTCCATGAGGCTTTCACCACAGCAAAGCGACAGTCTCAGGCTGAACTTGCACCAGGAGTAGTGCAGAATCAGGCCCAGAGCCCCTCTGACTGCTTTGCAAACTGATGCCCCAGCAAGCCAATTTCACAGCCCCAGCAGCCTCTCTAAAAAGAGGAGAGTGGCTGCTCTCTGAGTGCCATCAGCACGCACTGAGAAGTTGTACGTGTCATCCCAGCACTCACCATCCCTAGGGACTTTTGACATCATCTCATAATTCCTTATGGCTAAGTCTTCTCTCCAAACCACTCACTGTTAAAAGCTAACTGAAGCTCAAGCTTGCTGGTGTCTATCGTTCCATCATGGAGCATCCAAAACATTTCCTAATTGCACTGAGCCCCAGTCATACTCTATAGCTCACCTGCAGCCTGGCTGGTGAACGGGTCCCTCCTGATCTACTGCTACTGGGATGCAGCACTGCTTCTCCTGGACACCCAGAAGACCACCTAACGCAAACACCCTTTGAATGTTACATCTTCCATCACTGCTATGGTGACTGCCCGTAGACCAGTCAATGGGAATTTTTGTCCTTGCTAGCAGAAGACCATGGACATTGCACTGACCCGACACCGGAAGGTCTCCGGACGTCTCTGGGCTTGCCGTGCCCCGAGCCGGGTGTCCCTGTGATGGCAAGTGTCCCATGGCCAAGGACTCGTGCCCGACCTGCCTGAGCTCAGCGCTGGGGACACCCTGCATGGCCAAGGGCTGCCGCCCCGGGCAGGCACTGCCCAGCAAACACCAGATCTTTGTGTGCCGGGACTGGGCGCTGGGCAGCTCTGCCGCTGGTGCTGGGGACCGGGGAGAAGGGAGTGGGTGATGGGGAGACGCGGGATGAAGATACCCCTGGGGGAACCCAAGAGTGAGGAGGAAGCAACCCCACCATGAACATCATAACCTTCCTGCTGAAGACCTCAGGGTGGTAATGACTAGTGGCAACCCCTATGTTTCTCCTGGAGGACACCGGTGCTTTCAACTGTAGAGCCTGGAGGGATGCCAGTAGGGTGAATATCACACCTGGGAAAAGTAAGATATTAGAGATACTAGGGAAGTTCTTTTCCATTTTCTTTTTTTTTTTTTCTTTTTCTTTTTTCTTTCCTGTATAGCATTTTTAACTATTAATGAGGATTTTCTGTACTAATTTGGACCATGGCTGTATGTAACTGTAACTGGACTAATAATTTGGACTATTATTAGATTGTTAAAACATTAATTAGGCAAGCTATTTTTGCTCGTAACAAGATTTGAAAGGAAATGGAAGGAACAACTTGGTGCACTCAGAATGGCAGTGAAGAGCTTAGAGGTTGAATATGGTCAAGGACAATGGATAGATGCAGCAAAGAGGACCAGGGACCTTCAGGGCCAAGGAGAACTTCTCCCAGGAGCTTACCATAAAGTAGTAGAGCTGTGAAGACCTCGCCATGAACTCTGGTTTGCACTCAGCCACGCAGATTTCCACGAATCCGGCATGCTGGCTGGGCTTGGCCTCCCCCATCTCACATACTATCCTGTGGAGAAAATACGAACCAAAAGCAAGGTTTGAGGGATGGTTTGGTGGTCTCGGTAAGACGGAATTGGTGTAAGCAGCCCACATTGCTGGCGAATGGACTGTAGACTTAACCTGTCCTCTTCTTTCCAATCCAGGGTCCAAACTGTGGACTAAGTTATTCTTTAAAGAGTGGTGGCTTTTGGCTGTTGGCACTTGCCGCGGCAAATGCTTAGCTGGTGTAAATCAACACAGCTTCACTTAAATAAATATACAGACAAATGCTGGGCTGAGGTCTGACCCCAGCGGGTCCCTCTGTCCTCCAGCCTTGCATGGTGGACAGCTCTGCAGCCTTGAGGCTTAATGATCACTCCTGCATGTAGTCAGCTGCTTTTTGGGACTGCTGCCCCCCAAACTGGAATTGAACACCCTTGTGCTGGCTGTTATGTGAAAAAAAGAGGATAACTTCAGGGCTTATGCCGTGAGGATTATCTAAATATGCAATCCAAATACAGTAATAAACGGATTATTTGCTCCTGAGCTGTAAGTGAGGAATGGCATGTTCCATTCCTCACTTCCAAGGTTGGGTGGAATGGACTCCTTAGAAGACCCTACAGGTAGCAATGACTGTTATTAGGTGTGCTGTGGCCCACTGTCTGCCACACACCCAACTTACTGCTCTGCTGGGATGTACCCTTCCACCAGCGGTTTGCACTCCACTCCAGCCACTTTGACGTGAGACGCAATATCTCTGAATTCCAGCCCCAGATTCTCCCCACGGATGGTCACTTTGGTCCCTCCTTCGCGAGGGCCCGTCACTGGATTGATCTGGAGAAACAAGTCAAGACAAAGGAGAATAATCAAACCACCTATGTAAAGACATCAGCATCCTCTCAGGTGAAAGAAGAGGCAATATCAGGTCTCTGTGACCACTAGAGAGACTCATAATTATGAATGCTGAACAACTGAGAGAATAAGCCTACTCCACATACATCACTCAGTCCAGATCCCCTGCAAATATATATCACGCATGCCCCAACCTCAAAGTATACAAAAATCTCCCCAGATCTGCCTCAGATCTCATTTACTCTCTTTTAAGTACTTGAAAAACATCCAGAGATGAGTAGGAGATGTTTTCTAGGTAGGAGCAGGGGTTTCTGGTTGTGCAGCTGAGCTCTGCACTTTATAGACATGAACCATGGAAAGGCAGGAGAGAGGCACGGTGGAAAGAAATAGGAGAAAGAACACAAAAAGGACACAAATGGCTTCAGCCAGTCACTTTAAATCCTAAATTCCCAGCCCAAAGCACATGGAGTTTTTGATCTGTTCTGCAGGTAGGTGTTGGTCATGCACCACAAACTCAGCTGAAAAAACAGCCGAGACACAAGAGAAACAGCATGTCAGATTAGGTACGGAGTAGGTGGACGGTGATCAAGACGGCAGCAGCAGTTGCTGTGTGCCAACACGTATTTCTGAAAGAGCTCCAGCTACTCTCATGGGAGAGCCGGGGCCAGGGGAAGGGCCAGCATGGGAGCATGGACAACTAATTCGTGGGGTGGGAGGACAACAAATTTGTGGGGTGGGAGGCCCCTGAGCCCCAGCATGAGATGAGCGGCTATCCCAACCAATCTGGTGGCTGGCGACATCAAGTTTGCATCCCAGTCTGGACCTTCACCAGACCCTAGCAGGGGTAGGATCGCTGTGTCTTGCTCAGCAGCGGCTGTGTTGGGCAGCAGAGCCCAAGCACCACCCAAACTCCAAAGCTCACCTCTCCCTCCCATCGCAGAGCCTCACCCTACACCCAGAGCTTTCTATCTCTGTGCAATATTTCTGGCCCATGCAAAGGGGTTGCGTACATGGGAAAGCATTCCGCATCACATCCATCACCTTTCTTCAGAGCCAGGTGGAAATTAGCATTGGAGTTGTCTCCTCAACATTGAAACAACACAGAAATCATGGGGCTGGCCCTTAATTATCTCAGTTCTGCCCTTCCAATCATTCACCGTGCCCAAATGTTTTGCCATACAACCGGCTAGTTGAAATGGCCTTCAAACGTTGCTTTCAAAGGGTATTCCCGGCTGCCCGTTCAGGATGCCATGGCTGCCATCTGCCAGCGTTGGCAAGGCTCTCTCTGCAGTGAGAAAGGGGGAATTCCCTGTCCGAGGTCTGTACCCGCCGGCCGATGGCTCTGCCAACTGGGAATCTAGGGCTGGCAGATAGACCCTCGCGTAGCAGTCAGACTGGCAGGGAAAGTCGAGGCACTGGCACGAGCAGGGCTGCTCTTGACTGCTTCCCAGCGCTGAGCCTGGCACCAGGGCTAGCCTAATTTCCACCCAGAGGCCAGTTTTTAGAAGGTCCATCTTTAATAAAAGGCGAGAGAACCTGGCACTTTTAGGGGGTATTTTATTTTAGGATATTTAATTTTAGGTGCTGTGAACCACCTCCTGAATGAGTGTGTCTTTGCTCTCACTATACAGGGAACCAACAGTGGTTAATAAATTAATAGCGCAGATGATCACAGACAACTGCTTGGACCTGTAGGGTCATATAACATAGACACAATCTCTGCAGCACAAGATCCCTGCAGCGGCCCAGTCTCAGTTCCCAAAAACCAACAAATACCACTTGAGCCAACAAAATCAGAACCATGGCACGCTTATTACTGCTCCAAAAGTCAACAAGATACCTAAGTCCTAAAAAGAAAATAGCACAACATTCATAAATCTGACAGGTGAAATGGTTATTTGGGTTGGCTGGAGATTTGACCTTTGGATTGTCTGTGGTGATGAGATTGATAGACAAGTAGAAAATGGATAAAAAGAGAAAGAAGGAGACAGGCATTTGTGGTTATTTTCCAGGATATGAGGAAAGTATCTTAAAAAATGAGAACAAAAATGAAATTTTGATTCCAGGAGAAAACAATACCGATTGTCTCAGTTGGGGACTCAACATTGAAAACTTGAATTATTTTCTAAAAATGGCAATTCCAAAACATTTTTATTCTGAATCATTAATAAATATCTATTCAAGCAAAGTCTGCTGTTTGAAATACTTATTTTGCTGAGGTCAGTTAATCCTCTCCTGATAAAACACTATATGAATGATGCTGGAAGGCTAGAATATATCACTATACCAAATGCAATCTAACACATACTCAAAATGAAAAAAGAAAGATAAACTAAAATTCCTGTATTTTATTTTATTTCCTTATGTATTAGACACATTTTTTAAGAGAACTGAGTTCTGTTTTGTGGTATTAAACTTGCCATCAAATGGTTTTTACTTGTACAAGTTGGGTGTCTAGCAAGATAGGTCTGTGGTCAATTAGGGCTCACCTATGCTTGAAAGAGCTTGCTGGCATGGGCAGTACATCTCATAGCAGGTCAAAAGAGGACTTTTTTCCTCATATGACTAATGCCATTACCCTGAATAAATGAAGGCGCAGTGGTGAAAAGAAACATCTTGCTAGAAAATTCCTTTTCTTTAGAACTAGGGGTGAGTTTGAGACAAAAGTTTCACTGCAGAAGTCACAAAAAACTCTGTGGAAACATTATCAACTTCCTCCATCTAAAGCATAAGATTTTTTAAATTTCTTGCTCTGGCTCAAAAAGTGTCAACAGGAGACTTCCCGGTGTGAAGCCAGCACAGCACCTCCAAACCCCTCCCTGTGCAATTTTTAATTTGTAAAGGCCAGCTTCAAAACCCACTTATTTCCTTAAAATGGGAGGACCTGGGATTCTCCCAGGAGCATGTGGGAGATTTTTTAACCCCAACTCATCACACTCCCACAGCTACGTACAAGAAAAAGGTGTTACCACGCTGGTTTCACAGTGAGAGAGAAGGACCCTGTTTCTATCACAGGTGCAAAAATGTGGAACGAGACCTGTCAGTCTGGGAGAGGAAAATACAGGCAGGGAAACAAAAGCTGCCAGGAAGCCTCAGCTTTCTCTCGGAGACCCAGAGCTGCGACACCGCATCGCAATTTACGCCCTCCGCTAGTATCAGCCTAATGCTGCAGCTTGTCACTCTTAAAGGAGGTTTTGTGGCTCAGCGAGTCTGTAAATCCTTGAATTTCACTGAGTGGCAATATAAATGCAAGAGCTAATAAATAAGCACAGGTTATGGGAAGCTCTGTGCTGGGTGCGTGTGGGTGCCTGTGCAAGGGTGAGTACACGTGTTGTTTCTCCTCCTTTGCCTGCACAGATACTGCCCTGGCTCCTCGCCCGAATGTGCGTGCTCTTACCAACCGCTCCAGCCCTACCCTTAGCTGCAATATATATCCAGCCACTTGAGATTACTTCCATGCTAGTGGCTTAGAAAAAGACTTTCCAAGAGCTGCTTATGATTGCACCGGGTAGTTGGAATATTTCATGAATGAATATTGCAATGATCTGTTCGAGCTTTGGGAGCTGTTGGTGGAAATGCCAGCAGAATTAGCAGTACGTCCCTTCTGGAGCTGTAGGGTGGAGAGTGAGTGCTTTGCACTTCATAAAGAGACTGTAGGTGCAGGGCTGGGGTCAAAGAATGGCAGAGAAATGCAGATGGACCTTCAGAACATCATACTACCACATGGTCAGGTCCCTGTGGTTTGGACGTGTGCTTTAGTTGGTCATCCATCACTCTCCCAATACCAAATTCTATGAATCTGTGCAAAATTTCTGAATCTTTCCCAAGGTTTGAGAATCTGAAAAGATTAAAAAAAGGTTTCATCCAGTCCTCTATAAACTTCAAGGCCTCAAAGCTGGACTTTCAGAAGTAGCTGCTCATTCTAGTTGTCTCTGGGTTTGGTTTCACAGCTGCAGGTGGTTCAGGTGGACTCAAAATTACCAGCCCCAGATAAATCCACGTGTGGTGGAGGCCCCCACCTTGGAAACATCAGGATGGGCCTGGCACTCCAGCAGTCCAACTGAGTCAGTACTTCAGGGACTGAAGGATGGCAGGAAGATGGATTGAAACACAGTAAGAGGGGCTCCTTTCAATGGCACCTGGGAAAACCAGATTCTATCCAGCCTTTGCTTTCACAAAACTTTCACAAATGGACATTGGTTTAGGGCTCATCCATAGCAGCCACATTTTTTGATTCTTAACTGAATACAATTGAAAAAGCCTTTCTTGCTTTCTAGGAAAATAATCGACCCGATGTTTCATATTAAACCGCAACTGTGGAAGCTGGATTTTCCTCCTTTGCATTTCCCTTTCTCTTCCCTGTCTCACTTTCCTCCATACTTTTCTCATTTGCAGAATAAGGCCCTAGCCACCCTGTAAGGGAACTCATGTTAACAAAGGCATGGTGACTGAGAAACGCTGAAGGCAGGAGGCAGTTGGTAAGGATGTAGCCCTGATCATCAAGGCTCAGATTTGTCCTGCTGCCTGCCCTGTGATCCTGAATATGGTGCCCATCATTATGGCAAATGTGTCCTAAGGCAGCAGACAAAAATCACTTTAGACTGGAGGCCTGATTTCCCTCCCTTGCCTTCTTTCCCTTTCTCTGCTGCCTCTCTCTGTGGTTTTCCTATTTTCTTCTCTCCCCTTTGTACCTTTGCCCCAGCTCTTCCTTTGGCCCAGTCAACACATTCCACAGGAAACCTTCTAAAGAACACCGTTATGATGCAGACCCTTCCCCCAGCCTTGCCCTCATTCTCTCTTTATCACTTAATAGGGCAGTTCCAAGCTTCATTTAGTCCAGGCTTGATCCTGCCTCCTCCTTGAGCCTTCAAAGAGGGAAAGCTGACACCTGTACAGGGCTTTGTTTGCTCTACGGGGACTTTTTTCACCATGCAAAGTCAGCCCGGCAAACAGAAGGGAGTTACTCTGCTGGAGTCAGTGGAGTCTTGTTTTTTTCTGGACATTGACTTTGTCCACGTCATGCTGCCGGGAAGCATGAAGTACAACCTGGCCTCTTCCTTGACCTTCTGTCAGAAAAGCTCAAAACACTCTGGGATCACTCAACATCTCCTTCTCAGCCAGGCTGGCCAGAAAGGCTGTTTCAAGAGACAGTTGGGCTCATTTGATTACCTTCACACCATCCATTTGAGAAGCCCCAGAGCATCTTGTCTCACCTTCAGCTGCTCCTAAAGGCTTCACATCACACCTGACAGCTCTGCGCGGGCAGGTCAGATGCTCCGCTGTTCCTCGGATTGCACTAGCAGACTGTGTTCGTGTAATGGATTCACATCCACACTGACCGTGGTGGGAACTCTGACACCCTGCTCACCCCTGTGTTGTAGACACGTGAAGCTGTGTGCCTACCTTTGAAGGCCACCATGGCCTCTCCTCCCCAAGGTTGCCTGGGGCTTTGCCTGACCCAGCAGAACTCAGTCCTGACCTTCCCCTCACCAACCCAAAGACAAATCAGGAAAATAAACCAAGGAAAGGGTACGAGAGGGAATACCCCAGCTTCTTGCAGATCCATGACTTACATCCGTGATCTTGGGGTTTGTACATTTGCCCTTGGTGCTGGACAACTCCAGCCACTGGCTGTCCTGGGCTGGGCAGTGCTGCTTCAGCGTGCACTGGTTCTGCCCCTCGCACCAGCCACATTCGAAGTCCGGGTCGGCTTTCAGGCAGAGTCCGCAGCTGTCCCGCATGGCCCCGCATTTGTACAGGTGAACTGCAGGGACAGGAAAAAAAGAGAGGAGCTGAGAGATGCAGACAGCACGGGAGAGCGGTGGGATGTCAGAGGGCGAGAGACGGGAAGGTGTTCTGGGCTACTCGTCCCAGAGGCAGGATGGGACTTCTCCAGGGGGGGAAAATAATGGGGGGAAAAAATGTTTACATCCTTCTTGACATAGACTGCACTTGTCAGAGTTCATCCCCCATGAAAGATATTTTTGGAAGCTGAGAGCAGAACGAAGGATGCTGCCCTCAGTAGGGTGAGGGGCTACAAGCAGCAGGTTGGGGGGAAAGGTGCTCAGGCAGTGACTTGGCCTCGGTCCCTACCTTTTCCAGAGACTGAACGTCATACAGTGCCACCTATAACCAGTCTCAGCCTCAGCGTTTCATCCTAAAACAATTTCCTAGAGCTGGTCCACCCACAGTTTAAACTTGGGGATTTGTCTGGTGTGAAACTACCCAGAACTGTGTGCTAAGGTGATGCCACTCAGGTTTCCCCCTTAACAGAAATCCTAATAGTAAATCCACAATGGTTCACTATAAGGCTAAATTTAGGGATTCACAACCAGCCTTTCCCCCTTCTTCTGCTCCAGAAATTCAGTCTGCTTTACACTTCGAAGTACTAAACTGATCCTCCTCCAATACAGTCAGCAATGATTAATGCTTAGCTCCATCTTGGGCTGCTAAGTGATTAGCAGCAGTCAAAGCTTTTTTCCAGATAAAGCTTAAAACCATTGCAGTCCCCCTACAAAATAAGATCATGTTATTTATCCTTGTTTTACAGATGTGTAAACTGAGGCCTGGGTTGCACAGGGAGCTGATAGCAAAAGTCTCCTCCCTGAAGACAAAGACTTGCTTTTTTTCTGTATTTGTGGGTGTGGGGGTGGTTTTCTTTATAAGATGGGGGATTTTCCCTTTGTGCTTCTGTTTTGCTGTGTCAGTAGGTGACTAAAGTCTTGTCCGTGGTTATTACTATACACAATCCCAAAGGTCAAAGGCTTTGGATATTTGTGCTGAAAAGCTCTGGCTGTCTCTTCATATCTGCACCCCAGAAGTCAGCAAGTATTGCCCAATGCAAGTAAATGTTCAGAAACTTTTTATTTCTCCAGGTAGGGTGCAAGAGAAGTTTGCAAATCAGCTGTCTATCACAGTGTGCTACGGGCCTCCTGGGATACAGCCCTTTCCTTAATTTTCTGTTAGACGTCCTCAAATTCGCTGAGTTGCTCTGCTTGCAATGCTATCAGTGAGTATCTCTGTAGGTACTTCAGCAGGTTTGGTTCAGTTTAGCCTTTCAGCCTACCAGCCCAGCCCATGTGATGCTGGCTATGAAAGTAGTGGCATCTCAGTTGCTTGAAGGCAGCGTACCCCAGTGCAACTGCACTTAGAAAGGCACTGGGTTTAATCCTGCCTCTGTCTCTCCCTCTCAGTTTTCCAGAGAAGAAGGTCTGCTTGTTTGCAGCACTGTCCAAAGCCCTGCCAGGCTTTTGTGTTTGCTTGTAGCCACTACATTTACGCCACTAAATAAAACTCTCTGTGTCCTCGAGAGCATGTGGTACAGCTCCATATGGTATATCCATGTGCACATGCCTAAGCTCTCCTTCTGACCCCAGACATGATGGTATCATCCAAACTACTCATTTGGGATAGCTACCAGCCAGTGCCACTTCCCAAATTTTTCCTAGTCATTACTGATAACTTTTTGGGTTTGAATAACCCAAAAACTTGTAAGGGACTGCACTAAACACTAAGCACCAGAGATGTTTCTTGAGTTCATCCCTGGTCTGGTTTAAATTACCAGCACAGGCATGCCTAAAGACATCACAATTATGAGACTGATTTTACTCCTACATCACCTAGAACAGCTCAGTACTGCCCAAAAAAGGGTTCACTCTCTTGGTGTGGACCATGTTGCATCAGGAACGCTCAGGGCTATAATGGTAGCAGAAAACTAAGTGGGACTGGGACAAAACCAGCCAGCTCAAACCCTGATCTTCAACCCACACTGTTAAAGGCTAGCACAGACCACGGCACGGTTTGGGCCCAAGGAAATTAGCACTGTCCTGGCAATGCCTTGGCACAGTTTGGAAAGAAGGAGAGAGGGCAGACAGCTTCAGCATGGAGAGAAGTTGGCAGTGTGAAGGTGGGCTGTGCCACGATGCTGGACACCAGGGCTAGACAAGGGTCTCCAGCCTATTGTGTTTACTGAGTGGATTTAACCTTGAAGAGCCAGTTTTGGGGACGACAGTGCAGGACCTTTTGCATTCAGACCGGCTATTTGAACCCACGGACTATTCGAGCCGGCAGAGAAAGACATCACAGAGGTGGGTGCAGGGGGAGAAGGACAGGAAGGGGTCAAGGGAGAAGAGCTGCCTTCTGTATTGCTCTCCAGCTTCAATGTGGTGTTGGTGGAAACCTCACTCACCACCCCTCAGCATCAGGGTGATGGTGAGAGGAGCATGGTAGTACCTGATGGGAAGAGATGGAGTGGGAGAACATGTGGAAGGTGTCCAAGAAAAGAGACAGTAAAGCGAGGGAGGGAGAAACTTCTGAGAGGTGATGTGAGAAGGAGAGAGTCTGCAGGTCTGAGCTGTAAATGCACAGCAGGCGAGAGGAGAGGCTGCCGGAGGGAAAGGCCTCAGGGTGGCTGAGGGTAATCAACAAAAAGGAAGAAAATGTGAATGGACCGTCCATCTCCAGCAAAAATGCCTGCCTCAGGGTTGTGGCTGGATGTGCAATATCCCTCTGTGAGGGGCACATCAATCCTGGGCCATCGGTGGTAGTTAAACAGAGCCAGGCTCTGGGCAGGAGGTGGTTTTCTGTCCTTTGCCATTATCATTTTATTTTGTTCAGACTTTTCCCACGGTGAGCTGCAGCCTTTCTCCTCCCCCTCTCCCTTCCCCTGTTCATTACTACATTGCCTCTGAGCAGAGAGCACAAAATCTCCTGGCATGTTAACTTGAAGAGCATCACTGCAGGAGAAATAAAGAGGGGGAGAAAGCTGGAGAAGGAGGGGCATAAAAACAAGACACAAAAATGTGGGGAGAAGCAGGAGGCAAAGATGATGAAGGAAGAGGGAAAGCAACACAAGTGGGAGGGAGAGTCGTATTTCGCAGGTGCAAAGAGAGAAGTGGCGGGGGGGGACACAAAGCACACACACAAAAAATTGGTAATTTGCAGAGTGCAGAGAACAAGTACGCACCAGACAGCACGGGGAGATGGTGGCGGCTTTGTTAAGTGTAGGGAGCAATGCGGCCCGTTGCTAAGGTTACCGCTTCCAAGGACAAGTTGAAATAACTCTTTACCTTTGTTCTGTGCTGGGTTGTCAATGTTGAAATTCCCGTTCCACACGACCGTCAGCTCCACCGGCAGGCTGTTAATCTCCATCCCTTCGTACGAATACTAGAAGTGGGAGAGGAAAAACAAAAAAAACCCTCAAACCCGGACTTACATGGTGCCCAGAGGTGGTGAGGGGATGGGATGAAGCAAGAGGTGGTGCTGCAAATTATCAACAAGAGAAATGGAGCTGTCAGCTACCTCCTTAATCACCAGTACCTGCCAAAAAGCCACGGGATCCTCTCAAAGTTGTTATTCTCGACAGAACAAGCCATGCCCCTCTCGATAGCCTCCTTAGCCCTTAGGTGACTATTCTGTGATTTAAGTGATGGGGCTTATCTTGGAAATCTACCTTCTAGGTGTTGAGCATAACTCTGAAGAATATTTTGCCAACTCTTGGGTGCACCTCTAAGGTGTCCGTTATGCATTGTGGATCTACCATCCGAATATACCTCTGCTATGTATTCCGTAGATTCTGACTGTGTATGTAAGGTTATCTTCACTAGTGATATTTTGAAGAACTCTTGGAAGTTGAGTGAGGTCTCAGAAAGCAGGGAACAGGCATATCATGGAAATACTTTTAAAAGGGGGAAAATGGAGGTTCTGTGTAATTATAGACCTGTCAGCTTAACTTGGCTTCCCAGAAAGAAAGTACATCAAATTATTAAACAATCAATTTATAAGCACCTGCAAGATGATAAGGTGATAAAAATCAGCCAGCATAGATTTGTCAAGAACAAATTGTGTCAACCCAATCTAATTTCCTTTTTTGACAGGTTTAATGTCTTTGTGGTTAAAGGGGAGGCAGCAGATGTGATTTATCTTGATTTCAGTAGAGTATTTGCTACTGTCCTACAGGAGATTCCCATAAACAAACTAGGGAAATATGATCTAAAAGAAGCCGCCATAAGGTATATGCAAAAGCTGCCAAAAAAAAAAAAAAAAAGTCAAATAATTCAATGTCAGGCTGGGAGGATGTTTCAAATGGAGTATTGTCCTGGGTCTGGTGTTGTTCAGTATTTTCACTGCTGACTTGGATGACAGACTACAAATTTCATGAATGACACTGTTCTGGGAGAGAGTGCAAGAACATCCAAAAGCAGGGTCAAGAATTCAAAACAAACTTGACAAATTGTAGAACTGGGCCAAAATCAACAAAGTGAAATTCAATACAGGCAAGTACCGACTATTCTTCAATAGGAGAAATCAATGCAAACAAATGTGAAATTGGAATGACTGGCCAGCGCTGCAGGAAAGGGTCTGGGGACTACTGAAGATCACAAACAGATTGCGAATCAACAATGCCATACTGCTGCCAAAAACCCAAGCAAATCTCATTTGGGGATGTACTAGATAGAGTTTGTTACATATGTAAGCCCCAGGAGGCAATTATTTTTCCCTACTCAGAACCAGAAAGGCTTCAGCTGGAGTAGGGAGTATCCAGTTTCCAGCAAATATGTATTAAGAAAGCTATAGAAATCTTCTGAGAGAGTTGGACAGACTTAAACAAACACTTGTCAGGCACAGTCAAGGTACACAGATCTGGCCTTAATGAAGGAAATGGAAGCTGATCTCTGGAGGCCCTCTCCACTGGGAAAGCTCTCTGACACATGGTGCTTAGTGTATTTTTTCAGCTAGATTTTGGTTTATCATAAGCCAGTTCACACAGGGTTCACCCAGTTGCCCGTCAGATCCCACTGCCCACCTCCATCAACAGCTTCCATCCAACACTTCACCAAAAGGCAAAAAGCTTCATAATGGGAGAGGAGGTGGTTGCTTAAAGGACAGAATGAGAACAAGGCAAGAAGGGCAGAGACATTTCATAAGGATTTACCCTCCTGAGATCAGGAATCTGCCACTGCACTGGGATATATAGCGGGAGAAACTCCCACTTCTAAAGAAAAACACGTTTTCCCCACTACGAGGTTAAATATAATTCAGTAAGCTGTCTGGTTTGGCTGGGTATGTCTTAGAGACCACTAAAGGGTTCCCCATCACTTAAAGTCGCAGTGTGGTTTTCCACAGAGATACCAAAGCTCTGAGCCTTTAGAGGTAGGTTTTTCTGTATCTGTTAATTGCCATATAATTGTGGAGGAAATCATGTATGGTGATTTCTCTCCATTACGGCAGAGTGAGTGCTAGCTGCATGGCAATTTCTCTTTGGACAAACTAAACACAATTAGCCACTAATCTGCAAGACCCTGTGATTATGATCTAGTTGTAGGGTATTTATGGGCATAAGCTTTGTGGTTACCATGGAAGTAAACAGCAGCCAGGTTAGCAGAGTCCTCTGCAATAGGACTGTACCAGCCAGTCTCATTCAGTATTAGCATTTTTATGACACTTCTCCGTGTCACTGCCAGCAAGATGCAAGATGATGCAGAGCCGCTTGGACTCACAACACTGGCTTTTCACAGCTTTTTGGAGCTAGGAGCAAGGATGGGGAGACAGGAGTGGGAAGGAGAGCTCCTGCAAAGTAGAGAATAATTAATCTTCTGCCACTCAGGAGCTTTGCAAACGCCTGCTTTGCACAGCACTTTGCAAATGCTGATTGGGAATGGGAAAAAGCATTTATACAGAACCACTGGTCACCCTTAAGTCAGATAGTTGAGTCTGTAGGTGCCTAAGAAAAGTGCTACTTTCTGCCTCAGCAGAGCCCTGTGTGTGCGTTGGGATTTAGCTGTTAGCGGAGCCAAGGGACAGGCAGCTGGAGTCCCCCAGAGCCTTTCATCCCGCTGAGGCTCCCAGCGCCAGCAGCAGGAGCCCAGCTGGGATTTTAGATCTTATCTGTCTGTGGCACCAGGGGCAAACACATATTAAACTTGTTAACTCAGCAGACTTGATCCAGAACTGGAAACGGATGCGAGGGGATAAACAATGGGATCCCCATGGAAGAGCTCCAAGGATGAAGGCAGCTGGGGGCTGGAACGAGGATGCTCCCGCTGCCGTGCCCGGCCTGCTCAGACAGCTCGGGGGCTGCACGGCAGCAAAACAGAGCGTTTTGCAAAGTAGCAGCGAGCAAATGCTCCGTCCTCTTCAGACCACAGGAGCTGCTAACTCATTGTGACCCCTGTTCAAAGCCCACTGAACTCAATAGGAGGCTTTGAAAAAGATTCGCTCAGCTGTAACAATAAGATGGAAATATGTTTCAGAGAAGAAAAAAGGGACGGTGTATCAATCTCCAGGACAGCAGAGCTTCCCGGATACTCCTGCTAAGAGCACTCATACCATTAGGGCTTGCATGTTTACATTGCCCTGCACTACTTTCTCCAGTACAGGCAAAAGCACTCAAAAGATGTAAATCTGACCCCTAAGTCTGCCAAACCTGGATTCCCACCATGCAAATCAAATCAAAGCAGAAAATTATGGGCAATTTAGAGACTCAAACTGAGAAAGAGAGGCTGCCCTTCCAGAAAAGCAGACTGGTTCTCATCAGGAAATGGCAAAAAGCTGCTAGAAGGAGCTGTTGTAATTCACAGGAACAGCACAGTGTGTTTTGAACTCCCAGGTACCAGCTCTTTGTCTCTTAAAATCTTTGCTAGTATCAGATACTCCTGCAACACGGGCTGAGCCCGTCACATCACTTGGCCATTTTGCCATGTCATTAGCGGTTTAACATATCGTACCCAAGCTACTGTAAACACATTGACTGTTTGTCTCATGGAAGTTGGACTAAGAGGATGGCTGCAAAATCACAGCTATCAGTTCTACAACAGCTATGCAAACATTAGCTGCCCTCATGGAAAGATACTTTGCATTTCAAAAGTCTGTGAATTCCTGGCTCTTTTGGGCATCCTGTTACTACAGGCACCCTGCATTAGAGGAACTTATCTTCACAGAACTCTCAGCCACACAGTTTGTGCAAATCCATAGCCACGCTTGACCTCTTGCTGTATCCTGCTGGGATGTTGTATCACCGGGTAAAGCCCTTTGGTAGTTTGGCTTGGGCACATTTAGGATGATAAACCAAGAGCGGTTACATTTCCTCTTTGTACCTCAAGCGTGTCCAATAGTGGGGAAACATCTACAGACAAACAGCATTTTAACAGTATTTTAGCGTTAGTCTCTTTTCCCTGACACCACTTTTGTGATTACAGCTCGGGCCTGAGGACTGATTCCTGTACCTGGCTCTGCTACCAACTCTTTGTGTAATCCTGTACAAGTCATTTAATCCCTCTTTGCATCAATTTTCCAGCCATAAACTGTAGACAGAAAACTTCTTGCCCACAGTCATCCCATCTCTTTGGACTCTCTGCTTCCCAGAGCTGGGACTGAATTTTTATGTCTGGGTATCACCCACAACAACAGAGCCCACATCGTGTTTGGAGTTTCTCTGTGATATTTGAATGCAGATAAGTAATAATAATGCATCATAATAATTGAGAAGTGGATGTATAACTCACAGCCCCATGCTTCTCTTCCTTTGGCCACCCATAAGTGTGTTTTCCCACGATTTCTGTGAATAGCTCCTCATTTTTTCCCAGCTCTGTTTTTTGTTTGGGGTTTGGGTTTTTTTTGTCATCACTCCCTCCACTGTGTGAGCCACACCACAGAGTCAAACGCCGCTGAGCTCTTTTGCTCAAGTGCAATGATGTGACAAATATAACATATTTGCTTTTCCTATCCCTAAGTTACACAGCTCTTTTGGCTGTACAATCTCGGGTCTCACGCCACACAGACCTGTGAAGGACTTGAGGCAAATTATCAGCAGGGTTTTTACTGCTAGAAATCAGTGTGTGCTGCCTCTGTGTGCAAGGCCAGGCAATGGGCAGGCTCACACCATGCAAGAAGGTGGGCTTAGTCACTGAAGCAGGTAATGGCAATGATCATGGCACGGTCAGGTGGGTCATCTCTCACCCATCTCCCTGTTCCTCATGCCGAAGGCTGCTAATATCGGGCTGATTGCAAGTGCTGGGGCTCCCACTGTTTCCCACTGGGGAGATTGCTCTCTGCCCTAATAGATCTAGCAATTTCAGCCATTCCTGCTGATGTTTTTACTTACTTATTTATATGCCTCCTTAGCTCTCCTCCTTTTCATTTCCTCCCATCACTCTGTGTCCAGACTGTCGGCAGAGCTATCATAAGTGCAATAAGGAATGGCAGGCAGGGTCTCTCTGAGTGATAATTGCATGCCTTGGGTGGTGTGATAGAGGACAAAGCCCAGAGCTGAGAGTCTCAAACCACTTGACAAGAACAATAATTGTCCCAAAGCATGCTGCCTGCAGTGACTTATTGCTGTTATCAAATGAAATATCTCCAGGAAAGACAGGGGGAGAGACAGAGCTGGCTACTGACTGGACCAAGCACCGAGGCGGCCTCAGAGCTGGATGTGACATTACTGACACACCATCAGATAGGGTGGTCCCACCTGGGTCTCCTTATAGCATCCTTTAACCAAAGTTGGAACCATTTAGTAAAGCACTTGTTTAAGATGGTTCTGATCCCTGGTGTAAATCTTGAGGGACCAGGCACTGGAGAGCCAGAATTAAGGCTTTTTCCTGATCCTATCCCATATGAAAGCAGGAAAAATCCCGCATTTTGCTGAATTTATTCTGCAAGAGCTGAATTTGAGCTCATCGGTGCCTAGCGCACGATGGGAGGGGGTAGATCTTGAGGCTTATGAAGGAAAACAAGCCAAGAATGATTGCTTAGTCTAGCATGCATCACCAACAGAAAGATCTGCTGGCAGGATAGCATCCCTTCAGGGACACACCATCACAACACATCCTCCCACCCTCCTTTGGACCTTCTCCAAGCCTGCAATGCAGGTGCTACATTCAGTGTCTCATCCAGCGACTCTGCTGAGTAAAAAGCTCTGTCAAAGGGGGCTGATTCAATTTGCAAACAAGCTCATACGGCTGTTTCTAAAGCCAGGTGACCCTTGGAGCAGAGGCTCATTGTATCGCAGTGGCTCCAGACTGAATGCTAATTCTGGCAGGGAAGGAAATAATCATGATGGAGACATATCTACAGCACTCCTTCCCTATTGTCTGTGTCCTCTGCCACCTGCTCTAACAGAGCCGGGGCTTCTCTATTCCCTTTTTGTATCTGTGTGAATGTTTCTTTCTTTTGTCTGGCTCTCCCTTCCACATCTCTTTCTCTCAGTGTCTGGCAAATTCAGAGCAACAATGAAATAACATTTCTCAGGAAAAAAAAAGAACTCAAATCACAGCGTCAAAGTACCTTTGGAAGAAAAGGGAAGAAAAGAAAAGGAAAGAGAGGGAGAGGGAGAGGGAAGGGGAGAGAAAGAGGGAAAGGGAGAGAGGAGGCAGAAAACAGGATAGAAAAGAGTTGAGTTTATTCCAAAATAAGCCTCTCTCCCTGGAGAAGAGAGAGGTCCACCTGAGCCACCACGAAACATGGGATAGGCATCCTACAGACACCACACAGCAGCAAGGTCGCCGAGTGCCTTTGCATTAGCCTGAGAGTCAGCCCTGCCTCCCTGTGCGGCTCAGGAGTAGCCTTGAGTGTTCTGCCATGAAAACAATCAGTAAAATCAACATGGTGCTGCCACAGCACTCGGGCATCCCTTGAGCAAATGCATCTCGGGATTCATCGAAGCCCGCTTGTCTGGTCCTAGGCACTAGCAACTTCTTGAAGCATGCAGGTAGTATGGGAATAGTAACCATTACCTCCCAAACCCAGGCTCACTTATTGGATACCACAAACTCAGATGCTGAGAGGGACCCTCCAGGACTACTGAGGCAGTCACTCCCCTGCTCAGCCCAATTATGCTTAAAATCATCCTGAGATAATCCATGCTGATGCCGATGGGGGCCAGAGAATTCATGACTCTAAAGGATGGCTGCTCTCTTCCCTGCTAAGACTCTTTGGACAGATATGTAGACTCTGCCCAGTCCATATAATACCCCTTTAGCCACAGGCTTTCACATTGTAAAACAAAATATTTTTTTTAAAAAGTGTAATGCCACCTTAATTTCTCAAGCCATCCATTTCTGTGAAACCTCAAACCTGGATGCTCACAGGCCACTAACCACTAATGAAAATCAGGGGGAGGGAGGGGGACAAACAAATAAACACAAGAGTGTCATTGGGAAGTTGCTTGTTTGCAACAGATCATAAAATGTGTGAACTGCCTATAATCTTCAGCACGCTACTTAATGCGGCAGGATACGTTGTGATGGATTTTAACAAGCGCTGCCCGGCATGGAGTGGCAGAGCTGCAGTGAAGTGGCTAAAGCCTGTAATTAGCTCTTTGACTAATAAATCATCTCGTAGTACCAGCAATGATAATGACTCAAATACACATCTTGGAGACGTGAATCTCATGGAGAAACCTCCAGAGAAGCAGAGACCACCGTTGCACATATGCACAGCTCCTGGCAGATGACAGCGTTTGCCCCCCAAACTGGCACTGCTGCGGTGACAGCACCGTTGTGACTCGCACAGGCTCCCTGGGAGGGGGGTTACTGGTCCTGCACTGCAGATGGGGAGGCGGAGGTGGGCAGAGGCGAAGAGACTCACCAAAGGTCAGGCAGTGAGTCAGTGGCTGGAGGAGGGTTTGACTCAAGCCTTCAGCACCTTACCCTTCTTTTGACCCATTACATGCTGGCGTTCGTCAGATTGTTTATACAGGGTTTCATATGTCCCGTCACCAAAACCCCACGTAATAACCTTAACTCTCAGGGTTGATATGAACACATGTCCCTTTGGAAACCCTTCTGAACGGACACAAGGATGTGACACTGTGAGGATATGGGCAGGTGAAGCTGATAATAATGCCTGTGGGTCATGGCTAAGGTGCCTCAGCACGGCCAAATGCCGCAATCCAAGGGCAGAAGCAACTACTGTGTGGTGACACCAGCTAGCCTAAAGAGCAAAAAGGGCAGTTTGCAAGCTACCATACCAGCCTTTCTTTGACTGTGGCTGGAATTGGACAGGCAATAAGGTAAAAAGGGCTGCCACACAACCCCACATCCCATTAGGACGGTGCTGTAGGCACTTCTGGTCCTCCCTGGCCCCTGCATCTCTCCCGAGTACGCAGGGCTTGCTCACCGAAGTGTTCTGGCACTGCACGCTGGAGCTGTTGAACCTCAGAGCGGGCACCCGCTGCTCATTGCCCTGGATGTTCAAGATGCATTCGTAGCCTCGCTGGCCCGACTGCGGCTGGGGCAGGTTCTTGGCCTTCAGCGTGATCGGCTTGATCACTTCCACAGGCACCAGGATCTTCTCTGCCTGTAGCAGCTGGGGACAGTCCTAGGGAGAGAGAAGACAAGGCGCCAAGTCAGCACACGGGTTTCCCAGCCCCAGCTGGAGTCCTCTGCTGCTTCCCAACCTTCCCACTTCACACTTCGCTTCAACCGATTACAAAGCCTTTGCATCTCCCTGGGCCTCAGCTTATTACAAGGGTATTCAAGGCGCATTGCCCGGAAGGCTCAGACAAACAGGTGAGGAAGGATTTCTCTTACAGACCATCCTTTCCTATCTCCCTTATTCACAGGACAGACTTTCAACCCTCAGGACCCTAGGAAGCTACCTCTGGTGCTTTTTAATACCTGCTCCATTAATCAGGTAGTGGGAATGCAATCGTATTCCCTCCGGGGACTTAGCCCAGTCACAGTGCCATGACATGAGAAGTGAATAAAGCAAAAACCTGAGCATAATTCCTTGCCTCCCCAACAGCCAGCGCACCTTTGTACAAAAGGCACAGCTCTAGCTAGCTCCAGCAAGACACGTTGTAAGCTACACAGTCTGGGCTGTTAAAAAGAGAGTTTGTTTTGGCTTAGAAGCGGACAGAATATTTATTACAGATGGATCCAGCTCCCAAGAAACAACTGTTACACAATGTGTGGAGGTCCCTTGGAAAGACTTGCCACCATTTCACAAAAGGAGCAGTGCTAAATGGATGCTGCTAATCCAGCACCTCTTGGTGAGTCCCTTGCACAGGTAGAGGTCTGGGCACCCAAAGCTGCCATGTAGAAGGCTGTACTCAAAGTCTCATTAAGTTGCACAGCTTTAGTTAGAGTAGCAATGAACTGCTTCTTCATAGTACAATCAGACAACTGCAAGCTGTCAAATTCATGTATTCTAGGAAGCTCTCAACTCTTTAGGAAATTACTGCAGCATTCGCCCGGCTAATCCAAGGCAGTTTGATATTAAATGGGATCCCTTAAAAAAATGCTACAACAGGCTACAAAACATAAGCATGCCATATGCACAGACTACGCTGTCTTGATCACTTGTGAGTGCCTGGCTGTCCCCTCTTTTAAGTCTTTTGAACTCCTACCTGCCAAGAGGAAGCCTGTCCCCTCTTTTTCTTCTCGGCACTGTTATTGGCACACCGCCTGCTCTCCCTAGAGCACCACGGGAGAGCAGCCACCCTGTCCAGTGCAGAGAGCAACACCATTTCAGCCTGTCTCGCCCAACGTTAAAGTCAGGTCCAGTTGGTGCAAGCAGAGACAAGGAACTTACATAAAGAGGTGCAAGCTTAATCTGTAGGTGTGGGCAAGGCATGGCAGGAGGCTGGACTGATCCAGGGCTGGAAAGTAGGGAAAGGGACTGAAGGGCTCAAAAGTGGAATTTACGGCTTACGAGAGTCTGGGAGCTTGTTAGAGCAGATGGTAGAAGCATCTTACTGAAGCAAATAGCTTAGGAAGATAAAGAAATGGATTAGACGTGTAACATCTGCAGTTACACCAACCAGAAATAGAATTACAAGAGCCATCAATCATCACACTGTGGGTATGAGCCGATCCATGGCCGGGGGCAGAAAGAAAATCCAGTAACCACCCAGCACATCACTGCAGTGAAGTCCGAAAGCCTTCCTCAGTCCCCAAAGAGGGTCTGTCTGTCCTAGTGGGGATGCCAGACTGAAGAGCCCTTCAGGGCAAACTGATTTCTCATCTGCACTTATAGGGTGATGCTAACGGTGTAAATACTTGACAGCTGCTGATGAACTTCAATTGGCTTTGCCCAGGTTAACACCAGAACCAGGACAGCCAAGCACACAGTCACTGGAGCTGGACGGAGGTAAACCATCTTGGGTCCGGTGGCCACTTGTCTGGGCTAATCTGGAACAAGACCTAGCTTAATAAATGCTACCAAGGACTGAGGCTTAAAAGGCAATCGCGTTAACCCGGCTGGATGGTGTAAAGCTTGGAGGTGGCAAGCTCATGTGGTACTGCATTGCAGTGATGAGATTTACCACTGCGATTCTCTGCTGTTTTGGGGATCCTGGTGCTGAGCGGCACTTCAACAAGCAGACTTGTGTGAGGAGGCTCCAGGAGTATATGAGCAGTGGAAGTTGCCTTACATGTCATCATGCACAAGGCACAGCCAGTGTGGAAAGAGCCTGTGTCTGACCCCCAGGAGTGCTTCAGGAGCTACACACTGTTCCAACACTCCCCGCTCTTGCTGTTGTCCTGTCCCATGTTGAAATGTTCCCAGGGAACTACTAATGCTGAAACACAATGGTTAAAGTGTCACAGAAGTGTTTGCCTTGACAAAAGGGCAAGGCTTGGCAGTCTAGAAAGTCTTTCCAACCTTGAGTCCAATGATCCTACATTATCAAGGCACACCAGCGTTAAGGCTAGCTGCAGGGTTAAGTAGCTACTCAGCATGAGAAATTGAGGCATAATCTAACCCTGGGTGACTTAGACCTATAAAAACCCAGAGGGCAGGGGAAGGAGGTGACCTGGGCTATATTAAAACAAGACTGAGAATCTCCAGTTCTGATCACGCCAGCAGATACCATGTATAAGTACCAGTTGGGACTGTGTGGTTTCAACACCCCCTGACCCTTCCCCTTCCCCTGCCCTACATGTCCTGGGGCCTCTGAATCAACTCCTTTTCTTTCTCCTGGCATAAGAAAAGACCTTGGCAACATCATCTCAATTTTTTTTCTCCCCAGCTATAGGAGTTCAGAGAGAGATGCATTGGCAGAGCGAATCAGTGGGATAGGAGGATGGGAAAGCCCTATCTGCTACTGAGCAGCCATTTCCCAAGAGTGGGCATTTTGCTTGATGTCTGTCAAATAGAAAAGCCTCTGAAGGGGGCTGGAGGATGGGGGTTGGAGATAGTCCACTAAGTTACCTGCAGGCCAATCCCAGCTCTTCAGGCTGGTCTTTCTTGTCTAGCTTTATCCCGTCCCCCTCCACCACTGGTGCTGTAACCTTTCCGATAACACTTGTTTCAAGTTCATTAACAAGCAGTGATTGCGGCAGCCCCAAAACAGGATTCGTTTGCATATAAAAAGCTTTGCAGTACTGTGAGGAAGTTCATTATAGATAATTGAAGAGGCGAGCGCCATAAAGAGGAAATCCTCCCAATGTGGCTTTATCTGATTGACCTAATGTTCTTTCTAATTGAAACGGGGGGGGGGGGGGGGGGGGGGCAAAAAAAGGCAATTTCATTGGGTGATGTACTGCATAAAACCTCAGAGCTTGGACTGCTCTCGGTTCGAATTCAAATGTAGTACTCATTTTACAGCCTGTGTCAAGCTTTGGGTGCCTGGGCAGGTTTGTATTTTTGAGGGTAAAACTTCAACCTGCTCAGAGCAGACCCTGCAATCAGGACCCAAGCAGAAGGGTCCTTAAAAAAGAGTTATCTTGGGCATTTTCCAGCAGAAGCAGTTTCTCTTCACCTTTCCTCTGCAATGGACATCACCTAGGTTGGAAAAGCACGGTTTTCACATGATGTAGGGGAAATAAAAACATCCACTGCCAACAACTGTACCAAGGAAGGGCACAATCCCATCCCTTCTGCCTTTGGTATATAATAAATTAAGCCTTTCCCCCAACTCTAAGGGCAGCTGGTTCAGATTCCAGAGGAGCTAAAATCCAGTTTAATCTGTACCAGGGCAACACATTTGAAAGCGGACTCTTGATTCATTTTGTGTGTGCAGCTTCATTCTATTCCTTAAATGATTTCGAATGAGTCAGTCTCTTTAAAATAATATCCTCCACCCTTGCCAATTGCTCGTATCAGCAGTGATGCACACCTCAAATCACCAAATTTTGCCAGTTATCAAGTCAGAGAGCTTTTGCAGTGAAAACACTGCATGAAATGGGCTGTACTCATTGGGTCAATGGTAGTTTAATTTTCTTTATTTATAACTCCTCATAGAATGCCTGCAAATGTGTTTTCCTGTAGCTTGCAGAAATAATGAAGTCTCAAAAATATGAGAACCCTTTCTCTCCTTTTCTCTCACACATGTGTTATGGCCCTCATCACAGCTATACCTGAGTGAGTCCCCAGTGAGACCCATCATGAGAATTCTGCTAAAGAGGGCAACGAAACCTCTCTGAGGCTATGTGGTCTTAGCCCTGAACTAATTAGTTTGGGTCCTTTATGGTGCTTCATACATATATAGTTATGATTTCATGGAGATTTCACCATGCTGTTTTCCAGTATAAGCTGGACACTGACCAGATACTCTGAGTTATCATCTTCTCCTAGGGACTGAAGCATGTAGGGATCTTTCATAGTCTTCTGACATTGCATGGGTTTTTCTTCTAGCCTTGTTTTGTACAGTTTCACTCCCTGTTACTGTTTGTGACCAGGATCATGAGCCCAAGTCTCATCAAAGTATTTTCCAAAAGAAAATGAGTCTGATCTACTTTGACTGGCAGGCAACCTACATGGGAACAGGTAAAACATCTGTGAATTTGCAATGACCCATCCACCTATCAACAGTCTCCACCTTATATTGGTATCCCAGTTCACTTTTCTTCCCCTGTGCATCTCTTGTCATGCAGAGCATTCAGGTGAGTGAACCTTTTCTACTTTTCCTTCATACTGCTCCCTCACGATCGCTGGTAGCATTGACTGGATCTCCACTTTCTACAGAAGGAAACTAGAGCTCACCTATTGCTGACTGCATTGTAGGCATCTTTGGCAAGATAAACTCAACTCTTGGCAATGAATTTTCACCCTTTCTTTCCCAGAAGGGTAGGACTCATCTCCATTCAGGACCAGACATAGCCACCACCTCCACTACTCATCTCAAAGCATCCAGTTCCCCTTTTCTCCTCCCATCAAAATCCATTTTTTCACCCTCAGCTTCAGGGTTTTTTTTTAAGACTTTCTTTTCAGTATCCCTCATTCAGCAACCATCTTTTTGCCTTACCCAAGCCATCTTGCCTGGAAGGAACATGACCACAAAGTGAATCTAAGTAAGTGGGGGCCATAACTTACTCACTCAACCCCTTCGGGACCCCACAAGAAATGATGCTCAGATTGTTATTTACTCACATATTACATAAATACAATACATCTGTTGTTCATCTGCTCTGCTGAGCTGCAATGTACCATTTTCCCTGTGTCTCCTATGGCTTTCTCACCCTCCCACTCTGTGCTGTAATCAAGTCAAGAGGGTAAGATTTTAGAGGCAGGGACTGGGACTTTATAAAGATATCTAGACCACAGCATCTGGATGCTCTGTTAGTTAGATTAGATTTAAAAAAAACATTAAAACCAAAACAGAACAGGGAAAGAGAAAGAAAATGAAGGGAAGGAAGGGGAAAAAGGAGAGGGAAAACAGGCAAACAAAAAAAAAATTTTTTTTGGTCATTGATTTTAGAGGAATCAGATTTCACCTGGATAAAAAGCAGGAAAACAACAAGTTGGCAGATGAGAGGCAACAGGGACTGCCTGGAATACATTGCCTGAACTTCTCTCTCACACCTCAGCAGGGTCGCCCAAGGTCAGGGCTGTGACACCACACCAGCGAAGTCAGACCCTTGTTTAGCAGCTACGCTGTACTGCTGCAAACAGAGGGCTTCAGGCTCCAGGGCTGACAAGCTGGTTCCTTCGATGAATCATTTTTAAACTATTGCACAACTTCCCACCCCCAGGATAATCTGGAGAAGTAAGCAGCAAGGAGGTCGGCATTCCCAGTGCGGGAGGGGAAGGGGTGAGTTACAGTCCATGTTGTGTTTACATTATTACACCACTAATTCTTAGCATCATAAAAATTATATTTAAAATTTACACGAACAGTGCTGGGGAACGTTATTAGGTTATAAAGTGGAATCAGGTCAATGCTTTGTAGGCAGGATTCCAAGCTCCATAAATTTCTGGATATACTTCCCCCAAATTTACATCGGCACCAGCAGCAATCAAACCAGCTACAAAAAAGCTCACCCGGTCAAAGAATTTTTTAATGCACCATATATTTTATCTGCACTTCCTAAGTTTACAATGTTGTTAGTTTGATTGATGGTGTGCTTATTTATTGGCACAGCAAAAGTAATAATACATGAAGAAAATGCTCAGAACTTTAAAGGCAGCTGATGAGGAGAAAGCAACAGGATTTATAGGAAGTGTAAACATCTGCAGAGACAACAAAGAAATAATTGAGTCCTTGCATCGCTGTCACTTCTGGTGGCTCCTTTCTAGTTAAGAGTCTTCCATGCACTCAGGAGCAAATACCAGTTCTCTTTTGTCAGATATTGCAAGTGATTCTGGTGCCTGGGAAAAGGTGGTTGGCCTGGAGGCTGGTGCTCAGTCTATGGAAGAGATTTGGCCCTGTTTAGGCTCTGTGCACTCTAGTAGCTGCATACTTCAATGGTGGGTTGCACAGATGAGTGTAGTGATATTAGTGTAGTGATATCACTGCTGGAGGAAGGGAGTCCAACAGATCAATAGCAGATCATTAGCTCAATTGCCATAACCTCTTGGGTCCTTGGCTTCAGTGTTGTGAAGGCTAGAGTGCAATGCTGATCACCAGAGAGTGGATGGAGACTCGAAAAGCAGAATCTAAATGAAGATAACTAACCTCCTCTCACATGGCTTACTGCTGAATCCCGTTGATCGGGAGCAAAGTGACTCCCCCAAGGCCACGCAGGCAGTGCTGGGAAATGACCCAAGTCTGTTGAGAGCTTGATCCCAACCTAGGACTATTCTGCCTCTGAAGTCAGTCCACACATCTCTGCTGATCAACATTAATGATTTTACCCTCCTTTAATTCTTTTTTAATAGAGTCTTTCTCAGCTGGTCCATTATTTCACAAGGATCAAGGTCAGGCTGCCATAATTATCCAAGCACCACATTTATCCTTTTTAAATAGAGACACAACATTAGCTTTCTTTCAGCCCTTTGCTGCTTTGACACACTCTCAGAAGGAAAAGTAATGATCCAGAGAGCAGGAGCCTTCTGGTCACTGGATGAAGGGAGTGGACTAGTGACAAAAATAGTAGATGATTGTGTCATTAGGTACATCTGCTCAAAGGAAAGGGGCTACTGGAGAAATGCAAGCAGCCTCAGTTCTGGTGTTTCCTGAGTAACTGCCTGGTTTTGAAATCATAAGAAATATGAATGTGTGCACTGAGGACTGTGGTTTACATGCAAGAGACAAGATGACCATGTATCTACTTGGACAAAGTCTGTCATTTGTTAAAGGAAAACCCTGGTTAAGTAAGACAGTCTTCAGAATAACACGCACAGTAAAACTGGATTGTGCAAAGCCATGGAAAGCACAGGGCAGAGCACAGGCAGCTTATAAAGCAGTAACAAATTTCTTCTCTAATTATTACTATATAAATCTGCGTCCTTCTGCCTAGCCAGCCTTCTGTCCTTCTGCAAGGACTTCCATCTGAAGTTCACAAGACCTTACATGTGTAAGAAAGCACTGTATGTCTATGCATGGCACCCTAGCAGCCCAATGAGGCTGCGAATTTTGAGCATTGCAGTAACACCCCTTACTGCTTATCCATGTAGGTACCAATGACATGGACATGTCACTCCTCAACAAAGCAGCTTCCTATACATCTGTGCCAACAAATGGGGTTTGCATGCATAAGGGACATTCTCCAACCAAGGCTCCCTCAAAAGCGACAGGGACTCTCATGACAACACTCTCATGTGGGGATTTCTGGTGTCCAACAAGAGTTGAGCCCAAGCTGTAGCGCTTTCTTCCTAAGAGAGGACCGAAAGACTATTTCTTCTCTAAAGCTGCCCATTTTTACAAAGTTAGTAGGAACTTGGTATCTTTGAGAGCTCCAGACTTTGGCCCAACTAGGCCAAGAATGGCCAATGAGATCAGAAGTCAATAGAAGAGACAGAGTAACAGATGGACCGGAGGTTGCACACACAGGCCGCGTTGATGCAAACTCACTTCCTTCAGAAACCAGGACAGAAGCCCAGAGAGTCATAATACTTTGGCTTCCACAATGAAAAGGTCAGGACCATGATATCCTGGCTTTTGCCACTCACCCCTCACCAAGATGCATGACAGCATGAGATAACGTCCAAGCCAAAGCAAATGGGCTTATGCTCAAAGACAAGGCGGGGAAGGAGGGTCTGGGCTCAGCCTCCTGGAGATGCCCCAAGCAGAGCAGGAGGCACATTCCAGCCTCACCTCTTACCTGCAGCTTCAACATCCTGAGAATGTTTCTCCTTGGCCAGGTCCCAAAACTCACATGTCCAAAAGCAGTGAACGCAGCTGATGCTGCAATGGAGAAAAGCAAAATCTTCCTGCTTCGGGGACAGGCCATCACCCTGGACTAAGTCTCAACGGGGAATTGTCTTTCGTCCCCCAAACTGCAGGGTGCTATACAGTCCTAACAGATGTTCAGATAGCCAGAAAATCCTGTAGCCACTTGAGGCATTACAATGGCATCACACTAAGCCAGGCTATCAAAACAACATAAGCTCTTCCCAATGTTATTTCAAGGGTGCTGTGTTGGCAGGGACAGATGAATATTATTACCCTGTTGCATTCTGAAATCACTCTGTCCTACAGGATAAATAATCTTGCATTACAAAGATGAGCAGCCCAACTGGTATGAGTAACATTTAGCAGGGACATGGTATTGAGTGTCAGATGTTTCTTACATCTCTGTTCAAACCAATCTCCCTGAGTTGCTCCTAGAAATTACATGAATAAGTCCTTGATTAGTGTCTCACATTGTGGCTGGAGAAGCTAAGCTCTAAGAAAACAAGATGTGTATTAAGGTAGGATGAACTTCTCACAGGGAGGCCTTTTTCCATCAGTTCTCAGTTCCCATTGCGGTTTGGTTGGAGGTCTCAACAAGGAGAAACAGGGTGGAGCTGCCTTGCACAAGGGCAGATTTCCTGCAGATCCACCACCATAATAATCAGAAATCCTGCTAAAAGTTAGTGTGGAAATTGAACAAGTTACTAGCCTTTTCCCCTGCCAGCTGGATGACTGCAGGGCAGAAAGGCTCAGAGATGACAAAAGGTACCCCAAAATAACAGAAGGAGTCACTTCACACACAGGCTTTCCATCTTTTTCTTCACCTCAGTGCAAGTCAGTATGACTTGCAAACAACAGCAAATTATCTAATTTGTTTGTACATGCTCAAAGACTTCTTATGAACAGCCCCCACTGCGAGATCACAGCTCCAGGTACTAAGTGCTGTACAAGCACCTATTAACGGAAAGTGCTTACCCAAATCAGAAGAGGGTGTGCGAGAAACAGGGACACAGAAAGGTGAACGTGTCCAAGCCAATGCGGAGGCAAGAATAAAACTCTCATCTGCTGAAATAAAACCGGTGGCCTCATACACTACCCGATACTGCCTCTGAGCAGTATTTTCATGCTCGAACAGGACCCCATAAACAAGGGGAAAGCTTTCTGCCTCCACTTTCTGTGTTTAATTTCCTCTTATGATTATCTGAAGCACCCCTTCCGAAGAGCATGTACCCACTACACGATACATCTCCATTTCTGGCAAAGAGCCATTAACGGTGGGTGAGGGCAGAAATGCCACAGCCTGAAATGCCAAACCACCAGCAGCCCCAAGGCACGGTTGGGTCGAAACCATCAGCTACAGCCTCCTCCCAGATTACCCCTTGCCTCCCCGTGGACAGGATGCCGACAAGACTGAACTCCACCACACCTGCTCGGAAACGCTTCGAAGACCTAAATAGACGTTAAAACACCAAAGCCCCGTGCTGCTTTGAAAGCAGGTGCTGTGAAATGGATGCATCGCTACGCCAGATCCCAGCTGTACGGGGTGGCTGCTGCTTGCCCGCAGCAGCTGCCCGCCTAGAGCTGCTCCTGCTCCCCTCGCCTCTCCTGCCGGTCCCCCTGCCTGCTCACAGCACTCGAAGGCAGCAGGTTGCCTGCAGTTTCCATAGAAACTACACCTCGCACCCTCCCTTTAATGATAGACAGGTGCCAGGATAAGCGAGCGGATAATCGACAAGCGGGGAAAGATTCGGCGCTCTGGTGTTGGCCTCGCTGCAACTGTCATTAGAGTCCCGGAGAAAGGAGAGATCCATTAATTTGGGCGGAGATGGGTTTTCTCTCCTCCCCGTGCCGATGCTTCCAGCAGCCGCCTCTCTGGCCGGGTTAAGGGAGGCTGGAAAGAGGAGTGGGAGGGAAACCGAGCAGTTGCCACAGCAACAGCTGAAGATGCATCACCCGAAGGGTTGTCGAGGGAGCAAGGAGTTGACCATGCTCACCTGATGGCCCAGCAGGTCCTCTCCCCCCTTCCCAGTGCAGCCACCCAGGCATTTCCATTGGGGTGCATTTTAGGAGGAGGTGGGCACCACGCCTGCCTTCTGCAGCTTGCAAAGAGGACAAAGCAGGACATTTGGGGGCCCTGAAAACCTCTCTGCTTTTTGAGACCTTGAGGAAAAACCCTCCTTGAGCCAGACTGAGATGCACTGGCAGGGTGGGGAAGGGCACTGCTGAGTTTACTACAGACAAAGTCCATAATGAGGAGATGTGGGCATTATCACTTTAGAATAGAATAGAATAGAACAGAATAGAATAGAATAGAACAGAATATTTTTAGTTGGAAGGGACCTACAATGATCATCTAGTCCAACTGCCTGACCACTTCAGAGCTACCCAAAAGTTAAAGCATGTTATTAAGGGCATTGTCCAAATGCCTCTTAGATGTCTCCCCGTTCAGGTTGAGCTGTCATTATCACTCCCTACCTTCTTTTTTCCCTTCTGTTCTTCCCTGTTTCCCAAAAACCCCATCCCCAAGAAGCACAAGTGGCCAGCCAGAGGTAAATCCATGCACTCCATTGCAGAGGCCTCCGGTAGAGCTCTTCATTCAGCACAAGGCACGAGCAAGCACTGGGCAAAGCAACACTCTGCTCCTCGGCAGCTGCTCGCCAGCATGCAGCTCACACAGCATTCTATTGCTTTTGACAAATTAATATTTGAAGCAGTTGTTTCTTTTATGTGGGCTTTACTGTCGTTAGCACGTACAACTCGACATAAAACACTTTGGTGCGAGATCTTTTCTTCTGTTCTCTTTTTAGGCAGCAGATGAAAATCCTTTTAATAAAAAGCTTGTTTGGGGGAGGAAGAAAAACACACGCACACGCAAATCGGCTGAGCAGGGAAAGATGAAAACCTCCTTCAAGGTAATTAAATGATTATGTATCTTTTAAGCCCGGCGGATAATAGATTTGTTATCTAGGCTTGCTTTCAGCTTTTGCCATTTTTTTTCCCTCTCTTTTCCCCCACACAAAGCTAAAATCCTTGCACGGCCTGGAACAAGATAGTGTTCATCTCAGGGAATAAGGCACAAAAGAAGACTTAGTCCTTTATTCCATCAACTCAAGTAGGCTACCCCAGCTTACTCATCCTTGTACATATGTCTGTGAAACACTGACATGAAAACTACCCACTGGATGAGAGCAGGTCTGTACGAAGACAAGATGGACAATGCCATCAGGTGTATTGGGTAATACGCATCAGGAGAGGCAGGTGCTGTTTCTGTAGCTTCTATGACACTGGACACCCTCAGATCAATTGTTTTACTCCTCCATGCCTCAGTTTCCCTCCACTACTTGTTGACTGTCTTGCCCATGTACAGAAGAAAATGACAGAGCTCTCTTACTTGGTGATTTTGTCAAGTAAGTAAGGGGTGATTTCACAGTGCGTTAGTCTGCAGTGCAATGGTTTGTGGTGCGATGCTAAGCCTGCACTATGACTTTAGCTACAGTCAGCAACAAATGTCAAAAGCAGAGACAGGATGGCCAAGAAAAAAAACCAGAAACTTGGCCTGCTCCCTTTTATCTTTGAGACTAATTCTCTCCACTTTTGCCACTAGCTCTCTTTGTGAAAAACAACAACAAGCTACTTCAGTATTAAAATGTCTTTTCTTTCTTGTTCTTTCCCTTCCTGGCCTCAATAGCAATAATCTCAGTTCCCCTTTATAAAGCAAGAAGTCACTCAGTATATTTCAAGCTAGTGGACTTGGCTTTCGAAAACTTGCTGTAAGGGGAAATTATAAGCCAAGGTGAAGTATTTCTGCCACAAATCATCTGGAGACATCATCAACCCTATTTGATTGAGTTCAGTGCCGTAATCATAAATACACTTGCTTTATGACCACGCTGGAGTTCTTCACCAGGAGCAAAAATGGGCTTTCCCAGGGTTCCCAGTCTAGTTGATTCAGCTCTGTTATGGGCAGAGCTGATTCACCGAGCACCTGACAAGTGACAGGTAAGAAAGTCATGGCTCCTTGTTGATAGCGAGGGATGTGCCTTTTCCGTCCTTCCTCCATCTCTGGTTTAGTTTTTTTGCCAGGTGGTGGTAGGACAGCTGCCCTGTCCCACCCTGGGGCTGGCCGATCACAGCTATCCACCATGAAATTCAAAGGCTCCCCTTGGATGGTAGATCACAGGCTATACAGATAGAAAAAATATTTTGCCTTCTGGACAGCGTGGGTCATGGCCAAAGCCTTTCTGCTGACCCACTGGATCAGGCTCAAATTCATCCTGCACTCTGCATTAATCAGCAACTCATACTACAAGGAAAAAAAACAAAGTAAAAAACCCAAGATAGTGTCAGAGAACATGAAGAAGACCTGAAAGAAAGGCAAGTTGAGCCCAAGGGTATCCAGAAACTTGTGAGATGTGCTAAGGAAATGATAAGAGTCAGAAGTACACAAGGGCACAAGCCTCCCTTCAAAGTGCTCCAGGCTGGTCCAGGGGTGCTGTGTACCAGCTCAATTGGTCCATTTGCAGCCCAGGCCATCTGGAGAGTGGGAAGCCTCTTCCCACATTACAGCAAGATGCTGTACAGGCAAAGAGAGAAAAAAAAATCACCTGGAAGTGGGTGTATTGGCAAAAGAAGGTGAAGGCCATAGTGAGGGGGAAGGGAGCAGGCTTGGCATGCCAGCAATGATGATTACAGAGGGAAGGAGTTTCTGGCACCAGTCCATATGACAGAGTAACACCAATATTTGTTTGCTTGGCAAGGAGTCTCTTGGTGCAATCAGACCATACAATCCTGGAAGCTGGCCATACTAATCTGCTCAGCAGATTCATGGAAGGACTGCAAATGGGATGGTCCAACCATCCCACTCTGGTAGTACAGTTTTGCATCAGTACCTCCTCAAGACTTACTTATTTAGAAGGTACTCATGCCTGGATGGTAGCAAACGCTTCCGTCTTCTCATCCTCCAGGGTCCAACTGCTTGTAGAGGAAAGGATCAAAAGGAGCATTGCAGATGGAGATGAAAAGCCAGTAAAAATAGGCCCACTCAGGGTGATGGTACGTTTTGAACACTACTGAAGATGGCATTGGGAAGTCTGGAAATCAACCTCAGCCCTGTCAGCCTTGTGAGTCATCGGCAACTGGGTGGAGGTCTGGATGGGGAATAAGAAGCCAGGCTTAGCTTCAAGTTACCAAATGGTTTCTATTGTTCAAGAGCCCACTCAACAAATAGGCATGGGTACATGACAGAAAGGGAAAGAATTGAAGGTGAAAGTAAAAAATAGACAGTGGAAATTTCAGTGAGAGAGATGAGTCAGTGAGAACATGGCTTCTCAAGAGAAGTGTGGGAGATATACGCAGCATTTGTTCAAAGTGCCATTTGGCAAAACCTTTCTGGCCACAGAGCAAATGTAAATCTGTCAGAAGGCACTTGTGACACCATCCTTTCCCAGCCCTAGTGTCCTTGAGGGCCACAAACACACCGATGGCAATGAGAAGGACCATGAAGCTACAGGGCATTTCTCATATCGCCAGGCAGAAAGCTATCTCTGAAAGTTTTGCGTTTCGCAAGGCCATTATCCTTGCAGATATTGTCCAGTCATTCCGGTGCTGAGAAGTGTTTCTTCTCCACAGCAGACAGCAAAACCAGCTCCTGAGCTGAGCAGCCGACTGCCAAATGTTGTCTCCTGTGGGAAAGAGGTTTGTGCCTGGGGATTGTTTTGCTGCAGAAGCCAACAAGGCTGCAGCCCTTATTAGCAATGACCAATGTAACATATATGTGTTGCATGATGCTATCATTGCCTTGTAGATCAACAGTTGTCTTCTAAGGTCAAGTTTGTGCCTCTTCCTGCTGCCATGCAAATTGCACAGAGCAGCTTTGCAAGATCAGAGAGGGAGTATTTGAAGGTCAGCAGGAAATCCTGTGTTAAGGGGGATAGAAGAGAGAAAGAGCAATCTCTACTGAAAAAGCCCCCCAGACTGGATCTGTCTCCTAGTCTGAAAAGGATACCTTTCAGAAACAAAACTAGTGAGAGGTGATAAAGCAGCGATGGAAAAGGTGCGCTAAAATAGGCTGATCTGCCGAGGCCAATGAGTCCACTGCCTGCTCCCCAGTTCTGCAGAGCAAGACCTTGGAGGGGATAAAGACCAGGGGCTGTGCGATCCCCAGTCTCTTCCCTAAGGAACTGGGATGACACAGAGCTTCTCATGATCTCCTTTCCGATGGGAGCAAGTGTCAGAAACACCTGGGATGTGATACGAGTTGAGGGAGGAGGAGATGCACTGAGATTTGTAGGCACTTCACTTTGGGCAGAGGGCTGGAGGAGAGAAGAGGTGGGAACTGGGGAGGTGAGTCCTGTGCATGGTGCACGAGACACACCAGAGGAGTCTGCCAGAGGAGATAAATGGTTGTGGCATTGCACAGCAGGAACCTGAGACAAAGGGAATGCCGCCTGAGCAAGAGGCTGAGGTCCCTCCAGTTCCTGAAGAAGAAGGCACAGAGACCTGTGGCCAGCAGGACTGGCCAAACTCTGCCAAGGCTCCATGCAAGGGAATAGGATCTGCCTGGCTGGGATAGTCTACCAGAAGGGCTGAATCCTGGGCTGCCTTCCTTCACCACTTCACCACCGAGTAGAAGGTGTCAAGCCCTCCAGCTCATCAGCAAGTTTTCCAGCACATTTACAGCAAATTCTGAATCCTGGTAGAGGAAGAACTGGCAGCCTCCCTGCTCGTGAATATTTATGGCCTGTCCCAATGCCACAGCAGTTCAGGATGTCTGCTCCAGGACACCTCAACCCGCACATATGTGACATCTCCACCAGCACATAAGGTAGGGGTGGGAGGGAATGGGTGATGCCACAGGAGTGTGAAGACACTACACGTGTGTCATCTGGTCCAGCAAACTGGCTTGCCTGGGTCAGGGGCTGGGGGTAGGTGGGGGAACATGTTAGAGACAGCAGACCCAGCAGGCGGCACAGGGAGCAGTGGGGATTTCATCCTCTGAATGCGACACACGTTGCCGGAGTCTTCAGCAGCTGCCTCTGCGCTCAGTGGTTCAGCAGATATCAGATCTCTTAATGGGTACTGGTCCCTTGGGCCAGGCAAACAATGAGCCATCTCAGGTCATTTACCAGACAGGCCAGGATGCTTTCAGACCATTCCTGACCAGGAAGTAATTAAGTGGCTTCCTATTTGTATTCTCCCGAGCTCCACTTGTCTGCAAGTGCTTGTTAGTTACAATACGAGCTAGACAGCATTTGCGGCACAGCAGCCAGCTCTGTATTAAGCCCCAAGGTCCAGTTCAGCTCAGCAACTGGCGATGAGGCATTCTCCAGCCTTGTCTGGAGGCAGTTTGATGCACTGGCCATTAGGCACTGAACACACAAAGCCACAGAGGTGCTCGAAGCATGGCTGAAATCCACTGACACTCTGGACATAGCCCTAAATCGTCCCCAGATCTCAGCCTGAGGAATATCTGCTTAGAGGCAACCTTCTGCTCTCCCAGAGGAGATGCATGCCCAGTGTTTCCCATTCCTCCTAGTCCCTTGGTGCCGGGAGCTTGCAATGACTTTCCGAGGCAACACGGTCCCTGTAGTGTATAGGAGGGAGAGGGCAGCTCCCTGGGGGTCTGGTAGAGCAGAGAGGAGAGGAGCTATCTACAGAGGGAAAGGTGAGGGTCTCCTGGAGGGTCAGCAGAAGAGGGATAGAGTGGGACTGGAGGTGGAGAAGACTTCCTGGACATGTTAGTCTGACCCAGGCCAAAAGGCGGCATCAGCCCCAAGCAGCCCACGTACGTGACGCGTGCCCTGTGCCCCTGCCTACCTCGGGCAGCTTGACTCGTCCCTCCTGGAAGGAGCAGGAGCTGGGGTCATGAGTGCAGACGTGGCGGTACTTGCACCAGTGACATCGGTAAGGGCTCTCCACGCACGACAGACACCTGAAAACAGAGAGAAAGAGTAGTCACTTGGCCAGCCAAGTTCTGTGAGCCAACAGGAGTTGAGGCTGAGAGTGTTTCTCAGAGGGAAATATAGCCCAGCAAACATTGCTTTTGCCATCACTAGCAGAAGGCCATAGGCTTTGAACTGACCCAACACCATCAAGTCGCAGGATGGTGCTGGACTTGCCATGGCCTCAGCTGGTTGTCACTGTGTCTCATATTAATCAGATAATTCAGATTGCATTCATATCATTGTAACTAGAGTAGTAATAAATATTCGTTGTATTTTGGTTGCCCTGTTACAACTTTTAATCTGACTATCATGTTCTCAGCTTCATACATAAGAGGCGTTCCCTTTTTTGCCCATAACAAAATCCTGAGTGTAACCAAAAATACAAGATCAGGGGATGGGTGTAAACTGCTACAGCCTCGCTGCCTCCACCAGTGCCCTGGGAGCTGCGAACACATCGTGAGAAGGTGACTAAGAGAGGGGCAGGCAGGAGGAGCGATGCCCGTGGAGGGCAGTCCCTGTGCACCAGCAGTCCCATCTGGCTAATCCTTCCACTCTCACGCATGATACAGAGGTCAGACACAAACTGGGATGCACTAAAGTCAGAAAGCCAAGGATTAAGCAGGGCATTTTCTCCCCCTGTGTCCCACAGGCTTATTAGTGTGAGTTCTGCCCAGGGTGATGGGACTCTTGCAAATGTATGAACTGTATTCTTCTTTTCTTCATCTCAGCAGAGAAGGAAAGACTATTGTAGCACTTGCCTGGGAAGCAGAGGGCATATCTAGGATGTCACCTGCTCAGGGTGTAGGAAAGAGCCGTGCCCTCCATCTTACAATGTTTTGCTCTCCTATGCCCCATAGACCCTGTAGAGTAAGAGCTGCAAACACCTCTCCTGGCTGTGTTACAGCACCGACTTATACGTACATCTCCTTTTTATTTTTTCATTTAATACGATGTCTGCTCACCAGCAACCAAACTGAGCCGTAACAAGCTCTCTGCACAAAACAAGCGCTGGACGGTAGTGACTCCTGGTCACTCACACTGTTGGAGATCTTCCTGTAGTTGCAGCCTCTGATGTACCTGGAGGGGACTTGGGGTGGGGAGGAATTTTTCCGGCCCTTATGTGCCACTGGGTTTTTAATGGGCAGGAGTGAAAAAATTGCCTCCAGTAGAGCTTGGCTGAGCCCAACAGGCAGGCGCACACCCTCTCCCCTGTCTCTGTGAAATCTCGCTCAACTCCAATCCACTTTCAGCTCTGGTACAGCGAGCTATTCTTCAAATTGGTAACAAGTGCTTGCTCTGATACATCAAATTAAAAATGGATAGTGTATTATACTTTGTCAAGTAAGAAACCAAAACATGCCATAAATATTTAACACCACCATCTCTTCTGCTCTCCCCCCCAACACTTGCTTTCTGACACCGTTTGTCAAAGCAGCAGGAACACGGAAACAGGATTTGTGTTTCCTTGTGAATTGCTGAGCCACAGTAATTATCTGCTTTTGGCACTTCTGCTGGCTCAGTGGTGGGGACAGAGCCGCTCAGCCTTGCTCAGGGGTGGATCAACCTACTGGAAGAGCATCTTTCTGCAGGAAAGCGGCAGACCTGCTCCGGTGGGGCAGCTCCTGAGCAGCCCTGGGTGCCAGCTAAACCCCAGAAGAATGGGGTGCAGGGCAGGAAAGAAGCTGGCAGGGTGGAAAAAATGGTCTTGAGGGAATCAGCTGGGTGTTCCCCGCTCAGTTCACAACATGCAGGAACCAGAAACTCCCGTCTTTCCAGATCTGAAGGTCCAAGCTCATGCTAACCACTTGGGGCAGGCTCCTACTGATGGGACTGACAGCATGGATGAGGGCTGGAGGTGGGTATGTACGAGCAGGATCCAGCCATCCACAAAAAACTGCTTAATAGGCAGATGAGGGGGCCATTTGCTGAGGTTGTGACTCACTTTTGACTCAATTCTGTGGCAAACTCCCGCTAATGTGGTGCTCCTCTGCCCGAGGGACACATGAAGATGACAATGATGACTCCTCAAGACAACGCCTTCCTGCAAAGGAGGCTCATCAACAGAGCAAATGGTCACTGCGCTACTCTTGGCCTTCTCAGGAGGGACGCCACCGTGCTGACTATCACACAAGTGACCCTGGCCCCTGGTCACCTCCACACCTAACCAGCTTCCTGAGGGACACAAGCCCCAGTCAGCAGTGGATTCTGTGGCAGATCCAGGGGTAGAATGGAAAGCAGGTATCAAAAGAAATGAACATACGAGTTGTGGACGCTGCAGTTGTAGAAGACGAAGCTGGTGCTGGCAAAGGTCATACCCGTTTCCTTGGACTTGAGCTGAAGCTGGACAATGTGGTGGTCTCCTGGGGAAAAAAAAAGACACATCAGTGTGAGACTGCTTTGTTAGTGTAGTTAAGCCCTGTTGGTCATGCCACCAGTCTGAACCTGGAGCTGTGCCACAGTACCTTGGCTAGTCTATCCTCAATAGATGTAGAAAATGCAATAAAATCCTTCTAGAGTCCAGTTCTCTGAGTACATCTCTCTCTCTTACGGTACTGGGGTGATGGAGTGTGTCTTCACCACTGGAAATTAGCATACCTGGGAGCAGAGTCTGGGCTGTATGATGACAACAGGCCTAGACCATACCTCACCAATTTCAAAAATATTCTGACTGAAGTCATCAGGTAGGAAAGCTAAGCTCAAAGAAAGGATGCAGATGTCTGGAATTAGGAGGCCGTTAAATTTGAGTACTGTCCTTAAAGTTCTTCCTTGCTGTTGGTTCATTTGATGTCCCCAGAAGGAAGGAGCCTGTGGAACATTTCACTGCTGGCCCCAGACATTGGTGGCCTGTGCATACACTGCCTGAAGGATAAATGTACTGGCTTTCCTAAGGGGATAAAGAAAGATCTACATTCTCCTCACCCTCATTATTTAACATCTCTGAATATGGCCCAATACCCAGGACAACCATGCCTGAAAAAGGCCACCTCCCGATCCTGCGCCCAAAGAGAGATTATACCTTGAGAAAGCAGGGTGAAGGAATGAGCAAGGACGATAGATACCATAATAGTGAGGATAGGGTAGGGGCTCCCTATCTGCAGCCTGGGAAATACTGATGGACAGGAAGATTCCCACATGAACAGTTCTTCCAGATTCACTCACCCCGTTCACCCCAAGGTCCATTCACCCCAGCCTTAGGCTACAAAGACCCCATCTCCATGTGAGAGACATCCACGAGCCATTGAACTTCCAGAAGGACCCATCCATTTCCACAGCAGACCCATCTGCAGCAAAGCCCGCACCTCAGCTCCTACACACCATCTCCTCATTCCCATTCCCATGGCTCCTGTGCTGGAACTGTCACTTCTTCCCACAATGCCAAAAGCCCTATTCAGAGCCCATCAGCTGTGGGTAATGAGCGGGCGCAATAATTGCAGTAATTTGGTGGGGAAGGGACCCATGTTTAATTCAAGACCTCAACCTGGCTGGCCCTTTCACCTCTATTATTTTCCTCCTCACCTGAAAGATTCATTAATCAGGCCAAAGTAAACTTGACAATTCGTCGCAGCGTGCGCCCGTGTGCACGCTCACCCACCTACGAGCACACACGCGCACAGACGCGCGCACAGACCACACACTTCACTAAACACATTTTGCTGCCAGTGTTCGACTCTGCTGCCCATCTGCTGCCGCCGGCTTTGACAACTCTGTTAACCGCTTCGTATTTAACAACTTTGCCAGCGTCTTGCATATATTTTAAAATGGGATGTGAGAATTGGGTAGCCCCAGGGATCAGATGTGCTACAGAGCTGCACATCCTTTGGTTCAAACCCAGCTTCTGGCACTACGCATGGAGGACTCTTGGTCTTTGCAGAGTTGCGGAGCACCAGCTGCTGAAGTTGATACAAGCCGCAGGTGCCCGGCTTCTCTGAAAACCATGCTTCACAAAAAATCTCTCTCTTGTCCTGCCTCCAGCTTCCACTGCTATTTTTGTTTGCTGGTTGATTATAGCCTGGCCTGGGATAGATGTCCATACCAAGGAAATAGTTTCTGGCATCTATCTTGGTAGGCAAACACGACTGATAACTCAGTGGGACCTGAAAATGGTAACAGCCCTCTGGGAGCTTGTTTTGGGACCGCAATGGAGAGCACCGGCAGCTGTGTGCAGCTTGGGGAGAGCAGAGATGATGGTGACAGTTCATGTCACTTCATTTTCTGTGGCCTGAGGAGCCTTAGAGACAAACTTTACAGTACATTTCACAAGAAGCTAAGGATGAAAATGGCAGCACCCTCTCTGCATCTCTTGGGGTGACCAACAGGGTCAAGGTTTTTATAGTAAGTCCCTGCAAAGAGCCACAGGTGCTCTTGAAAGTACCTAGAAACGTTGTTAGAAAAGGAAACAAAAAAGGGCAGGGAGTTGTAGGTGGGGGGACCATCCTTGGAGACAAGGTATTTTTCTGTCCTGGACCACTTTGGGAGAGGGAGCCAGTAGCAAACCTGGAACAGCTGAAAGGAGTAAAGGCTGGGGACAGAGCAAGGAACTAAGCATAGAGATCTAAATCTGGGAGGAGCAGGATAAAATTACAGGCAGGATCATTCATGCCTGCAGGACTTTCTGGCTGCTGCATGGGATGCGATGTGTTGAGAGCATGTACACCCTCATTCCCTGGGTTGTACAACACCAGCCTGGGCAAAAGGTGCACAAATATCCCACATCCATCTCTTGCCTTCGCTAGATGTATGCAACTGCCACTCGGTGGCAGTCTGAAAACACACAGTATCACACATATAAGCATCTTAATGCATTTACTGGTATTGCAACTCAATACTTGCACACGTGTGCACACATAAACAGACACATTCAGACAGCTCCCGTTACAAAGTGCTGCTGCGCAGCTCCAGCCCCAAGCACCGGCACAGCGTCCCACCCGCTCCCTGTGCTTTGCACCCCCTGTCCTCAGGCTCCCACAAGCTCTGCTTTGGGAGAAAGTAGAAGGAGAGACACAGGGCTGTGGGGTGAGGAAGGGAGGGAGAAGTGGAGCTGTGGGATACCCACCGTTCTCGGTGATGATCTGGGGCACTTCTTTGGCAGCTGGCGAGATGCATTGGATCTGACTGCCCACCACCAAGCCATCCATCTCCGAAAGGTCCTCAAAGGTGCAATTGACTCCTGCTGACAGCTCAGGGACATTGTAGGTCTCCAAGACCAGCTGCAAGCAAAGACGGAGGGAGAGAAGAAGAGATAGAAAAAAAAGAAAAGAGAGAATACTAAGCCAAAAACCAGAGCTGGGACAGCAGGAGAGAATTACACTGGAGAGGTTGGACAAAGAGCCTCTTGCTAGAGAGAGCATCCTCCTTCAACAGAAAGCAGCGATTCAGGAGAGGGATGTGTGCGCGGAGGGGGAAGGGGATGAGATGCTGATGCCGACACAAGTGGTACGTGGCTATGGGGGGACGACGGCACTGCACCCCAGTGCTGGCTGGGTCAGTGGAGGGGAGGGAGTGCTCGCTATCTGTCATGCAAGTGTAAGGTTAGGCAGGGAGTCTTTGGAGCCAGCCGTGAAGACCAGGGCTTTGGTGGCCCCAAGGCACGCGGTTTCTGAGGAAGGTGACTACTACTCACAAGAGGCACTCTGCAGACTACAGAGAAACTGTAGCGCTCCAGTCTAACTCTCTACGGCCTGCTCTCCTAGCATCAGCAGATGGGGGAGCACTCTGTCACCAAGTTCCTGTGTAAGGAGAGTCTAGTTACAGCCTTCAGTCCGCCACAAAAAAACGCTGTCTCTAGAGGCACAGCAAACCTCTCCTGCCCATCCCACCAAAGAAGCAGTTGGCTCTGGGGACATGCTATACTGGGGCTCCATACATAAAAAAACCTGTGAAGGTAGAATTGCCCATGTTTTTAGAGTTCGTAACACCCGTTGGCATTGCTATGTCATTGCTCATGGTCATGAGAAAAAGGAATCTTATGGCTGGTTTCCACCACGTTCATTCTCTGGAGAAGGACCCTCCTGCTGTTAACTTCCCAGACCAGTTAAGGTCCTGCACCACAGCTCTCCATCACTGAGGGTCCTGCCCAACCCACCAGATCATGTCTGAACACAGAGAGGCATGCCAGGGTACTTCTAGCACCTGATGATGACTTAGCAGTTAGTACAAATTTAGGATTTTTTGTGACCAAACGCTAGAGCCAACCCCCTGACACAGGCACAAATGCAGATGCTCTCCACACTTGCCTCCTCCATGAGCTAGCTGAGGCCCCATCTGAGGTGACAGCCACTGAAAGGAGACACAAATGCATGCTGAAGTGTTGTTTCTACCAGCAGAAAGAACAGAGGAGGTCAGTCCAGGTGACAAAACAGGAGAGGATGATAACGTAACATAAGGCTTATTGCTCCCCCACACTTTATTTTCCCCACTTAGAGAAGGCTTGGAGCTATTCCTTCACACTAGGCACCATCAGGGAGAAAGGCTGAGCAGACAGGCCTTAGTCTTGGCTGACATAAAGCCTTTGTGAGAGTATGTTCATTTTTGGGCAAGGGGAATGGCAATGGGAAAGGTGATTTTTTTTTTTTTTTTGTCTTGGATGGGGAGTAGGAAAAAGCTTTGGTTATTTGGATGAATTTAGTACTCAGGCTAAATCCAGTCTCCCTGCTCACTAATACCTTGCTAGCAATGGAGAAGGGGAAACTATTCTGCTTAACAAACCTCTCTCTGAGCATGGATGATGCAGAATGAAGGTGTGCCATGCAGAAGATGACACCAATGGATAGTGTCATAAATGTCATGAGCCAGTGCACACTCTGAACAGACCAGAAATCCTACAGCCCACATGCCTGCTCTGGAGTTGCTGCAATGAGGAAAGAACGGAGCCCCACAGCAGCAGCCCTGGATTGAAACAGACTCAGATACAATTTTCCAAGTCCCTGTTAGTGTGCAAAATTTAAAAGACTGGCTGGTCACACAGATATCTTCTCTGCCTCTGTGGGCAAGAACTCAATATCATTGACCCTTTGCTAGAACCCAGGTGAGACTCAGTAAGGACGCTGCCAGTCATTCGTTCGTTGGTGCTCCCCTCCTGATTTTCCAAGAGACTATCTGTGGTGACTGTGCAGGAGCTGGGTCACCAGTCTATCTGGGACTGGGCTGAGACTCCCATCAAAATGTTCATGCAGATTATTGGGCAACAGTCGGATGATGACAACTTCTGATCCCAGCAGCTCTGGGTTGACTTGCCCTGGGAGTAACCTAGAGGTAAAGGTCTTTTATTCTGTTATCATTTTCAATCGCCCTGCGCCAGCTAGTCCCCCAGGATTTATTCCAACATGAAAGAATTCAACGACTACTGAGAGAATAAGAAAAAGAAACCTTTAACTCCCAGAAGAACAAAGGACTTAAGATGTCTCAGATCAGTTTTGTTTGAAGCCTAGGAAAGTAAAGTCACAGCAAAGTTAAGAGGCTGAAACAAAGCAGCAATGATTGGACATGCAGGCTTTGAAAGGCTTATTTCATTACCACTGAAGAAACCCTACCACTCCAAAACCTGTCACCTGGAAGACATCTGGCAGCTGCACCTTGAGCAATTCCATTTAGACCTTTCGGGTTGTGGGGCTAGTGACCAACTCGTCCAGAGATGGAGCTTTGGGGTCTGGGTTATCAACTTATTTCCAGCCCAAAAAGACAGAGCCCTAGTAGCCTGAATGAAATGGGTCTCTGCCTCCTTTTCGGAGCGTGTTGGGATCTCACCACATAAGGTATTGCTGTCATGAGTCAGGAGAGAAACCACAAGCTGGTTAGATCTTCAGCAGAGATTTCTTGCCCCAAGCCCTGCCTCAGGATCATCTACTTCTCTGCCAGCATTCACTGTGTGGCTTTGTTGGCTTGAATAGCTCAAGGCCGTAAAGATTAAACCTTGTGCTGAGGAAGGTCACAAGAGATAGCATGAACCTCGGCAGCCTTACGTTCCTCTGCGTAGCATCCTGCCTCTCTGCTCTGCATACTTGGTGCTGGAGCTGGAGTAGAGTGGAGTTCTTGGTGGCTTAAGAAGGAAACATTTCCACCCAAGAAGATGGGAACTTGGAGCTTACTGAAATAACGCGCGGTATCCCTCACTTGCCCTCCTTCTAGAAGGTAATTTCTAATCATGATGATGTCCCTTGCCTAAAGTCCATGCCCAGCCATAAACAAATCCCTCTCACAGGGAAGTAAACAGCTACGTTGGGTGCACACAAGAACTGCAGGGCACAGAGCCCCTTCAGACCTGCCCTCAGCTACTCACAGCAAACAAGGAAGCCTCTTTCCACACTTCTAGACAGGGGATAAACAAGGCCAAAATGTTCTTCCATGGCAAATCTTTCTCTCTGCCAGGAAAGTTGCTGGGGAAGTTAATGGACTCTGGAGAACCTCTTGCATCAAGCTGCCAGTCCTTCCCACTCATGCTGAACCCAGGTTGCACATACCTGGGTCTGTCAGACTGCATGGGCAGGTTAAACCTGAGGGGGGGCAAGGATTAATGTTCCTCACCAATACGTTGTACTGGGAGACGGAGATGTTGTTGGGATGCACGGTAAGCCGGACACACTGCTTCATCTCTGAGGCGAATCTCCGAGGCTCGCTGGAGCGCTCACACCGCTCCTTCCTTGTGCACCTGAGCAAACAGGAACAGAGAGGGACAGAGTTAACACAGAGCCAGGCTGGGAAGATGAGGACAACCTTGGGACATGGGAGGAGCAATCATTTTGGATGGAAAGTCAACACTGTACCCTTTGGGACTGCACTAGCCAGGAAAATCACACTCACGCCCTGGAGCGCTCCGACTCCGGTGTTAGCAGCCATGGGATCACTCAGGAGGCTGGAGAGTTGCAAGGACACCACGAAAGGTGGAAGGGTGATGGGTGAAAGCCCCATCCCTTGGGTAGAATGCACAGCTGTAGAGATGCTCTGTCTCTCTACCCACATAGCAGATACAGCGTAACCTTCCCCCGGGCAAACCCACAGCCCTGAAAACCATCCTATCCAAGGGCAGTGGGACATTTTAGGCAGGGATGTCCTTTTAGAGTAGCTGTGCATAGCCCGTGCTCTTTGGCCCTGCTGAGAGGACTGCAAATCTGTGGTACTTCTGGGCTGCTGGTGCCTCTCTGCTGGGACGGGGCAACCCTCCAATCCATTGCTCAGCAGGTGCTAAGTAATCCCTGGCAGATGAAGGATTTTTTGGCATCTGGTTTGAAAGTGCCTGACTAGAAGTGCCCAGGGTTGAACCTTAAAAATTCTGGTGTTCCCAATTAGTGACAGTTCAGTGAAAGTGGTGGGTGCATGGTACCTGGGCTGCACAAGCCCAGGATGTTCATGCCACTCACTAATTGTTGTCAGTGCTTTCAGCACTGTCACTGTCTTTCATCTTATCTGTCTGGTGTAAACACAAGCCAGCAATGTGAATTGGTAGCGGTGCACCCTGTTTGAATCCCGATTTGCATTTGCTCAGCATAAAGCACATCTGTATTTTACTCCATGTGCGCTGCCAAGGCCATTGCTTCAAGGAAGATGTCTGCCTAGAAATCCACAGGGTTAATACAAAAGGACAGCTTCAACTGCATGCCAATTACCTTTTGCCATTAAGCTAATGTTATGGACTTGCACAGGGTGTCTTCAATGGATTTCGTTATTAGCAGTGCTATTACCCCCCATTAAAATCAGCTATAAAGACTAAGTGTGGATGTTAAATTATTCACCCACTCCCAGACTTCAGAGTCTTAGTTGTGAGAGCACACAGGGGCTGCTGGAGGGTTAGCTCCATGATCACCCCTCAATGTCCTTGCTCCCTGGAGCAGAGGGAGCCTATATGCATAGGGTTTTGCAGAGGGGGATCTATGGCAACACATGGAAAAGCAACCCAATATATGGCTGAGCCTGAATGTTACGAGGCTTGGGGGCTGGCCTAAAACTTTAGGCTTGGCTTCTCTCTAGTGGCTGACGCTAGATAAAATGAACACCCCGATTTCAAACTCAAATTGCTCCATTTTTCTGGTAGAGAAAAGTTTCGCATTCCCAGTGGCAAGAATCATAAAGGGAGATCGCTGCCATTCTCAGCATGCTCTTGGTTTGCCTTGCAGATTTGAGAGAGCAAGAGCAGCATTGCAGCTCCCACTCTCTGTTCCCTAGGAGCCTTCACCCCATTAAGTCTCCTTTAGCGCTGCCGCATGCTGGATCAGGAATTTTAAACGTGCAGTCTCCAGAGGGTTGGACGGATAGCCGATTAACTACTCCAAAACTGTAAAGTCCCCTATCGCGGAACGAAAGCCACGGCAAAATGCTGATCCGAGATTTTTGTAAGCACTTCTATAAAACAAATAGACAGAGCAATTCCATCACAGCTCTGCAGGGCGTGGGAACTCCTCTCCTGAGAATAGCTTGGAAGGAAACCCTTTTGGGCTTGATGTCAAAACCCAAGCGCCCGAATTCTTCAAGATGTCCTGCTACCTCCCATTTATTTCCTCCAGCTGCAGCATGACAGCAATGTCTGGATTTTCTAAAATTAAATGGGCAAATACCCAGGCTCAGTTCAAGTGTAATAGCACAGTAGGTTGCAAACACACCCAGCACATTTGTACAGGAGGCCAACACATGGGTATAGGTTAAGCATCTAGAAATGTGGTTTGTATTCCCAGCCCCACCACTGAGCAGGAATATAATAATCAGCATCTTATCTTGCTGTTTACGGGTCATACACATTTAAGACATGTAACTCTTCAGACCAAAACCTCACTCTATATTAGACTGATGTGTCTTGCAGACTTGATATCTGTTGTAAGGTGTGTTGCCATCCAAATAATGACTTGATGAAGAACCAAACCAAACTAAGCCTGGTTTTAATATAATGCTAATGTTGCAATGTCAGGCTCTCAGGAATTAGGCACTGGCAGATTGAAAGTAGCTTCTGCACTCCTAAATCTGCTCCCTGGACTGACGCACTGCAAGCCAGACTTTAATTACAGACTTTAATTAATTCTGCCACTTCCTAACTTTTGACTTTGCCTGTCTGACTTTTTCAATGTAACTTCTCAATTTAAAACAAAGGCGAGAAAAAAAACGCAAAACACCCAACTGTGCCTGGTGCTTGAGTCTGATGATGGGGGAGCTCTGCCAAGCTGAACCAAAGTGGGCCGGGCTCTGGGTCACCAGCAAGGTTCAGGCTCTCGAGTCAACATCACAGACCCCTTCCTTGAGCTAGCAGCAGAATTCATCCCAGGTAACTGATGCCAGCTGCTGCATAAATCAAGACTAAAGGGATGGAGCCGCCTGCCAGTGGGTTTTGCAGGTTTGTCCATGCAGAAGGGAGTGATGGGGGCTCTTCTTCAGAGCCTTTTGCCCATGGTTTCCTCCACCTCCTCTTCCTTGACCACCTTATCTGTCCTGAGCTGGAGCACGTGGAGCATCCTGTGGGTTTACACACCACGCTCTCCCAGGTAGCTGCCCAGCAAGTTCTTCAGAGGCAAAATGTGATGGATTCTCAGGGGAGCAGACAAAGCAACATACCAGTCATAAAGTAACCTTCTCCCTCCAGTCTTCCTCTGCACTGCCAAAAATGTTCTGCCCTCCCCCAGGAGTGGGGGGAAACAGCAGAGAAAATTGTTTCAGCATGTGCAGAGCAAAGCATTGCCCTCCAGTGTCAGTCCCAAATCCCTGAATGGTGTTGGCTGAAACGGAAAAACGACTGTGGCAAAGCACCCAGCCGCTGAAGGCAGCTGCTCAGAGGGGACATCGCAGCCCAGAAAGTAAGTTCAGCAAATTTTAAATATAGGCAAATGGGACTCTTAATAAATAAGTACTTCCAGACACAAATGCCTGCCTTAGAGAAGTGGTCACCTGGAAGGCAGCTGCCTGCACAGAGCAGCTGGACTGTGAAAGGGATAATGAAATATCCCAACCCCAACTAATCACTTCTGTTGTCTCTGCTGAGAGTCAGCGTGTACTTGGGCCCTGGGAGATTGCTGTGACTCTGCTGCGCTCTCATCTGGTGTGTCTATTACAGCTTATGCAGAAAAAATGCCTTGTACTGCCAATAACTGTTTTGCTTTAATAAAATACCAGTAACTCTAACATGCTGGGTCTGTCAATATGCCGAGATCACTTTCCACTGCCATATAACCTAATTCAATGCTATTCATGCTATAATTAGCTGGTGCGTAACTCCCACCCAGTGGCATCACATTACACTTAAGACACCTTAAAGAGCGTATTCCACTCCTGAACTTATTTGCATAAGATTATGGTGTAGACACGGCACTTCTCTGTACATCTTAATAACGCCTGCTATTTCATTATCGGCTGCATCTTTAACAATTGCAAGTGTCCTGCTTCTGTCCAAACCATTAGTACAAACACTAAGAAACTGGTCCTACCGCTGAACCATGAGGAATGTTATTTCCTCCTCATCTCCCATTAAGAATAAATACCGCTAACGCTAACCCTCTGTTCACCATCCACTAACCAATTATTTTAATAATGTTAAATTAATACTTTGCGCTTCTATAGCATCTCTCATCTGAGGATCTCAGAGGGCTTTGCCTGGAGCTAATTAAACTTCACGACACCTCTGTGAGGTTGAAACATTACTACACAGAGACAGAAAAGAAAGGCATAGACGCACGTGTGTCTGAGAGCAGACTAAAGCCCAGGTCTCGTGAGGATGAGATGACGGCCCTTGTTTGGGACCCAAAAGATCACGTTTCAATCCCAGGACTGCCATCTGGGACCTAAAGCAACCTGCTGGGGCCACATTCTGCAAATGCCAGCTGCAGAGGGGTAAGGTGCTATTCCACCTCTGCAACGAGATGCTAAGGGCTCTTCTGCCTTGCTAGGGCTTGGTCAAACCAAGCCCAGACTCACTCCCCCACCTCCAGGGTTTGTCCCTAAATGTCCAAGGTTAGGAGGGTTAATGTGAAGGCCAGAAATTTTTGGAGGGGCTGAGCAGATACCCAAGAGCTCCATGCACCTGGATAGACCAGGTACAAGAAGGGTCAAGTGGGGTACTCCTAAACCTGCGAGATCTTTTTTTTTCCCTGTGCACAGCATGGAAGAAACATCATGCTACTGCAGGGCTGCCAGCCTAACAGAAGGCATGTTGCGTCTTTACCATCCAGACCTCATGGGATCTGGACTAACGGTGATCAAGTGGCTGTGATTACAACATCTGCAGGGGATGGAGCGTGGTTCAGGAGGCTGAAGGTGGAAGGAAGATCTTTTCTGACCGTGTAGAGGCTAGGGGCGGGGAGAAAACCGGGGAAAAGATGCTATTTGCAGAGGGAAGGGAGCAGAGGAGTTGTGATGCCAAGAAGTAAGTGCTAAATGAGGCCATCCCTCCTGAGAGCAGTGGGGTGGGACAAGGGCCTCCAAGGGGGATATTTGTCTACCCCTCCCACTTCTTGTCCATCTCTCCATCCCACCACTGCCCAAAATGCCTGCGTTTGCTTTGCGTGACTCCCGATTTCTTAGCAGAGGGAAACGAGAGGAAGGTGCCGGTGCGTTCTCCCCTCCCAAGCAGCGTGTCCAGAGGTTGGCAGAGCTGCAGATCCTCTTAGGACCTGAGCCAGAGCATCCCTGCAGCTCTCATTTCTTGCACCAGGATGGAGACACTTGGTGCACAGAGAGCTCTGCGGACCAAGATCCCCAGCCTTCTCCCTGGCCATTCATTAGGGACAAACTACTCCACAGTCCCATGAGCTATAAGCTTTTCCCTTAGTCATACCTGCCAGCAAGCCAGACCTTAGTATCACTTGTGATAACAAATTAAATGCATCTAAAAGGCACAGTGGCCCTTGTGCCTAGCCTTTCTAGAGGTAATTATTTTCTAAGACATGCAAAACCCTGATAAGATCATGCAGTGAGTTTCTCTTATCGTTTGGGCTTACAGGGTCTGAGGTGCTCAGCTGCTCCACAGACCCATGTGATGGCCTGGGGCCACAAGGCTTCGTGGAGAGGTGGAAAGTTATTTCTGCTAATTCACACTATTAGCCCAATCTGGTGGTCCCTGCTGGAGACCAAACTAACTGACACCCTGAGTGGACTAAATAGACAGAGACAAATAGTCCTGGGAGGAGAAAGCCAAGGAGAAAGTTCTGTAAATCCTTTTTTCTCTCTCTTTTTTTTTTGGGGGGGGGGGAGGTGGAAAGAGTGCAGTCAGAAAAACAGCATATAGTCCTGACTGAGTCTCTCTTGTTTATATCCATAGTTGTTGAAAAAGGAGAAGATTTTTATTCTGTTTTCTTTTTTTTTTCCTTCATTTTCCCAGAAGCAGACTAAAATATCCAACTTTTCTAATATGAGACAAAAAAAAAAAAAGAAGACAGTTTTCTGGCAATGGAAAAGGTCTTATCTGCAATTTTGACTATTAAAAACAATTTCCAAGACAAAAGAGTGGTGATTGGATCTGATCAAACATTGCTACTCAGAACAGAGGGGCTTTTTTTTATAAATGGCAATTAGCACATTATACAATTTTTTTTAATCAGGAAAAAAAAAATCATCTTACCATTAAAAAAAAATGAATTCCCAGAAATAAAATCCAAACAAATTAATCCTTTTTGGAAAAGCCTCATCACTTGATGCACAGCAGTTTTCTTTTGACTGCTTTTGCATTGCAAGACTCATAATCTGGCCGGTGAGGTGGGCTTGCAGGGAAGAAGAGGGACCTGAAGCATCTATATTTGATGTCAAAGGTGCGGGGGAGCAGCACAAAGAGAGCTTAATAGTTTGGCTCACTCAGCAAACCGAAATGACACCCTTCCACCACCTCCAAACAGGTAATCCGCGGGCATCGCTGGTTTGCAAAAGGTTTTGACATTTCAGCTTTCCTTTCTGATTCCAAAGGTGACATTTCCCGCAGGGGACAAATTCACTCACCCTTTGACAGAATAATCACAGCCACCCTTTCCTTACACCTTTCCCCCGCCCAGTGCTGGTAAACTGGAGGTGGCAGGTGGGAACCCCCACATAGCCCAGTCACACCAGCCAGGACAGGCCACCGGCGCAGGATGGGACATTTTGATGGGACATTTTGATGGGACACAGGCTCAATGCTGGGATCCCCATTTGCCTCCCCAATCTGTTCATTCCTAGACATTTTGTTGTGGTGGTACGGGGTCACTCACACCGAGGTCCTCAGCTTGTGCAAGGTGGAGATGTTGCCCCACTCCATTCTCAGCCCTTCCCAGTTCTGTGGTTTTTTGCTTGGACACGGTTTCCCATGCTCTTCTCATGTCTATTCAGCTCTTCCCCTTAAATTCACCCAATCTTTTAGTCCTGCCGCATTCTCTTCTTCTCAGGTTGTCTGTCTGTCTCCTTGACTCTTATCACCAGGGTTGTCATGTGTCTCCTAATCTCCTCATGCCCAATCAAGAGAAAATAGAATATGGGGAAAGAGAACATGGGATTGGGTGGAGCGGGAATAGGGAGATGAGGAGAGGGGATGAGGGTGGGGACGAAGGCACCGGCAGACAACTTGCATGTCCCAGACTCTCTGTGAGGACACAGATGTGCAGGGCTGATGTGAACACCCACATGGTCCAAGCCACAAGCACTCCCGCTTCTTCCCAGTGTTCACAGTCTGACCTTTCCTCCGTCTCCAGTGGTCTCCTTGCCCAGCTGTGTTGGATAGATACATCCAAGGAGAGAGTTCAGAAGGAGGGTAGAGGGGATGAAGGAAAACTTTCAGGGAAATCTTATTTAGGTCTTAATTTGAAGACCCTGAAAAGCCCAGATGGTCCCAGCTGTCCTGCAGGCAAGATGGGGCAAGAGGCAATGATTTTCCATTTCTTCCATCTCTTCATCTCCAAGGGGAAATCTGAGATTTCCCAGCCCAGCAAGAGCCCGTGGTGAGTGAGGCAGGCTGCACTTGCAGGTGGCTGGCAAGGGTCAGACTGAAGAGGTTCCCCTGTCCCCAGCTTAGCACAGACCACCAAACTGGGAATCTCAAATCTAGTGGGGGGTGCAAGCATGGCCCAGTAGCAGCTCTCCTTGCCCCTGAGGGGAAGAGGCACTTCCTCCAAAATGAAAGAACAGAAAGGATGGCTGTTCCTCCAAGTCTTTGGTCCTGTACGACACCAGCATCTGCATCCTGGGCAAAGCTGGGGCAGGCTACAGAGCCTGCGAGGTGATGGGGAGACTTCTGGCATCACCGCATCACTCGGGTTTTCCTTTCTACACAAAGCCAGGCAGCTTCTGGAAGAGGGTCACTTGATGTGCTGCTACCTGCCTCCCCAGCACGAACACTGCACAGAAGATTGCCCAAGACCCCCTGTCTCTTGCTCTGCCCCAAGTCCTTGCTCAGAGGCCAGAGATTACTACTCCGTAGGACAGCGTCTACTCAAACACCAGCCAGATACGTCGGCGATGCCTTTTGCAAGGTGGTCAGCAGAGGGAGCTCAGTGGAAGCCAAGTGCAAACCCTCTTAATGACATTTTCAGCCAGGGCTGGGGACAGGAGTTGGGGAAAGGGACTGCAGGACATAGAGAAAGACATTCGTTTCCAGGAGGCTCTGGGGATTCAAGCTATCTGACTGTGATGGTCTGAATCAGTCTCATTAGTCTAGTCCCTATTTCAGGATGAGATGCAATATGACAGCTTCATTTTTTTATTGGGGAAAAGTTTTTGATTTCCCAGTTGGAAAGAAGGATGGGACAAGAACAGAGCAATTAAAGGAATCTCAGGACATAATAAGATGTTTGTTTTAGCCAAATTCTGACCAACGTGCAGAGCCGGCTTTGTGTCTCCTGAGACGGCTTTATCACAAGGGTGGAGAAAGGCTGGGGAAGGAGGGAGCAGCTGAAATTTGCCTTTCCCTCTGCTGGAGCCAAAGCAATTTTCTGGCTGGAGCCAGGAAAAGGAAGGAGATTCAGTCCCACTTGCAAGTAAAGTTTAAGGTCAGTTTTAGCAATGTTTTGACATTTCCAGGTTCCCTCGGGGTCCTAGGGATAGGAATGCCATAAATGTCAAGACGCAGGCATAATTGACCTTAAACTTTATGTGGTGATGTGGCAAATAGCCATCCCTCCCTGTCTACTCTTTCTGGCATCCAAGTTGCTGTCCATCCCTGCCAGAGGATAGCTGAAATTTAGCTCTCCCTGGCATCAAGGAGTTAAATTTTATCCACTGCCTGGGATACTCCATTCAGGATGGAAAGGCCGGAGATGCCACAGGGAAAGAAGGACAAATTTGAGCTGAGATCATGCACAGGATCATTCCTGGGAAACCCGTCGTGGCAGTGAGAGGAGAGGAAGCTTTCTTAGCAAATTCATATGCATCCAAGGAAGGAGATGGACCCTTGTTTTTGTCTTTGGCTCTAAAAATGAACAGGCTCACCTCGCTGAAAAACCTGTTCTTTGGACATCAGGGATGAGCATGGGCAAAGAGGGGGAAAAGGGCATTGGGGTGGCCTGGGGAAGTCAAAGCAGTGGGGTTTTTTAACTGGTGGTATCTGGGGACCCAGAGGTCTGTGGAGTCTTTCAAAGATACATGGAAAAGGTAACTCAAGAAAGCTGAATTTCACTCTTTGGAGCTTTGCATCTCCCCAGGGCAATTTTTCAGGGACCACAAACCACAAAAAAGTTTCCGACCACTAACCAAAGCTCATGCCCACCCCTGTTTTTTTCAATGTCCCAGCGGGGACAGCCCTGGGGTGAAAGACCAGAAGGTCCCTCCATCCTTGGGCTGCATTTCGGGAAGCGAAAAGCCACCCTGCCAAAGCTGCCTCTTCCCTGCATGCCTCCTGCCCACCGCCACCAACCCTGTCACTTCGCCAAATAGAGTGAGGATGCTAATTGCTCTGCCCGCTAATCTATTCTAATGCATGGTAATAGAAGCCGAGTTTCTGCCCTGATAACTCTCCCGGCTTATGCTGCAGAACGGCAATCCCACCGCCCGCCCGTTATCTCTGTCCCCAGGTGGGTTCCTCCCTCTATCACAGCAATTGAATAAACCCACCCCCGGAGCCCCGCGGGGCGTGGGTGCAAGGGATTTACTTCTCCATCTCCCTCCCTACAAAGCCAGGCACTCCTTAAACAGCATCCCTCCCGCCTGTTTGGGGGGATTTCATGCCCCTTCTCCTTCCCCTCCCCGCTGTTCCCCCCCGCTCCAAGTTTCCAGAGCTGCAGATTGTCTTGTACATGCTAATCTTGCCTGGGGGAGCAGTGGGTTGGTCCATCAAATGCAACCTGCTCCTCACCCCCAGCCTGTGAACAAAGGTTCAGAGGTGGCCCAAGGACCATACCAGCTCACGCATCGCTGGGGCACAGCCACGGACAAGTGATTTGTGTGTAAACATGTGTGTGCAGATCCCTGATGAGCACTTTGATGGCTCCTTCAAGCCTGAGATGAACCGGAGCATTTCACATGCAAATCCCTAGAAACTTGGAGACTTTGTCCAATGAAGAATTGGAAATTGTTTGCTGGCACAGGGGGGAGGAGAGTGTGGAAATGAGGGAGGGGGTCTGCGGAAGGTGATGTTGAAATACAGTCCTCAGCTGGTAACTGCTCAGCATTACAGAAAGGCTCTGTTTCTCCCATGAGAGCCATCGTGTTCAGAGAGACCTCAAAAAGCCCCAACAGACTCTGCAGCATCAGCCAACAGCTGGGATTGAACAACTTGGCTCCAGGTGGGTCCCAGCCTCAGGCTGCAGGTGATGGTGGCATTTCAGCCTGGGCAACTCTACTTTCATTGTCTTGAGTTTCCAGCGAGACCCATGCCATGAAGCTAGGTTGCCCTGATGAGCCCTGGCTTTGTTGATTCCCACCTAACACTGCAAACTCACTTGAAGCAGTGACTAGCAGCAACTGTTCTGGAAATGCACAGGTCCCTGAAGAAACCTACTCCCCGCTGTAGAAGCAGTCTGAAAAAAGCCAACACACACGTTTGACGTCTGGGAGGATGGGTATCACCTGCCTTCATCCACTGACCCTTTCTGACCTCCTGCAAGGGTCAAAGACACAAGGAAAGGACATCTCTGAAGCTGCAGGGTCTCTGCTATGCTGTCCCTTAAATCACAGCCCTCTGACTCCTTTGGTTGCTGAACTAACCAGGCACAACACAAGCCTGGAAGCTAAAGGCAGGAGGAGAATCTCAGAGCACAAAATCACAACAAGCAGGCAGATCTCAGGCTAAAGGCACACGTGTGAACTGCAGTCAGTCCACAGCACTGAGGTGGTCCACAAGAAAGAAATCACAGAAATCTGTCTGGAACCGTCTTTTGCCATCTGCCCATAAAAGACTGGGCTTCAAATGAAGATGGAAAAACCCCTGAAGACTCAGCTGAAGGCTACCTGAGTAATACAAGTTTCTGTCTCTGAGGAGGCAGTAAAATAACTTTCCCAGCACTGCATTCACTTATAGTCATTTTAAAGAAAATTAAAAAAGAAGAAAGCGAGAGAAAGGGAAGAAGGTTGCTAGATAAGGCAAGTAATTAATGAACAAAATTACTTTTCCCAGAGAGCATCCTATCATGGTGCTTCCTATTCATGCTAATAATATTTGTGAGTGTCTTCCCCAGAACCTGGGTAGATAACACCTACGCTCTCCCGCGCTCCTACATGCTCTCCTCTGCAAGGGCTGATGCAAATAATTTGTTCAAAGGGGCTGAAGTTCTTTTTTCATGGCCTGATTCAGATGCCTCAGAACATCATCCCTGAATTCTTTGTGGGAGCTTCTCTCGAGTAACTCCAGAGAAACGTATTTGGTCTTTTCCCTATCACTGTGGCCCAAATGCCAAATACCTGTTGGTGAAGATGATGGAAGGGTGCCCAGGCCTTCAGGAAGGTAAAATTTGGAGTGTGTTGCTCAGAGATTGGGACTAATCCAAATCAGCAGTCCTGAGGCTTCCTCATGAATCACTGCCAAGACTGCAGAGAGACCTAGAAGTCCTACGAAACGGGTGAGAGGGTTTGGTGCCACTTCAGCCTCACCTCTTAAAGGACAAAGAGGGCAGGAAAACTGCAAATGAGGAGCACAGCATCTGTGTTCAAGGAGGTTTGCAGGGAGGTTTGGGGAGCCATGGGAAGTACACTGTAAGGGGTCCCCCACTTATACAGATACTGAATCACTGCCAGACTCAGCCAGCATGTAATTTAATTGCTCTTTTGCTGTTAGCATCTGCTGTCCTGACTTGGGGAATCACAGCAAGAAGAGACAAAACATTTCCACAGGATCAACTGATTGGACTTGAACATTGTTTATCGAAATCCCCAACCTCTAGAAACCCCTTGCCCCAAGCAATTTTACCCAGAAAGGTGCAGGGCATAGGGGACCCCACAGAGTTTCTTAAACCAGGCTCTCCCTCCCTGCTGCTCCTTTTGACCTTCATCATTATCTCCTTTTTCACATCACTCTTTAGCTCTTTCTTTTTCCTCCTCCACCTCCTGGCCATGTATCTATCCATCTGCCCATGTCCCCCGGCAGCAGAGCCAACAGACAGTGACGTGTGTTGTAGCTCCAGTATTTGCTGCTGGCAGAGACAATTCTTCCCTCCAGGCCCAAACTTTCCCCATGCTTTGCATCAGTACAATTAGAAGCCAGAAAAAAACACAGGATAGCACAGAGAGAATTACATCGAGTCCCCATTACCGTGCAGACCTGGAAAGGGAGGTCTCTGGCTGCCCCATGGTTCTGGTTGGAGAGAAGAGGCAGTCTGTGTGGAGAGTTAAGCCTCACTGGGGAAAAAGAAGCCAAGGAACCTCTTAGCTCAGGCTTGGCTTTCTCTGCGACATGTGAAATCACCGTGATGGGATTTGCTGCCTGAAGAAGACAGGCACCCATGCGGTTTCCCCAACCCCACCCAGACTGTGTCTGAAGCTCCCCATTCATCTCTAGGGTATACATCTCTTTGGAGCAAGGAAAAAGCATGGGCTGAGCTGGGTGCACAGCCTTCAACAGGTGAACTATCTCAGAGGTCATAGATAAAGGAGAAAACGTGTTTACATGGTAGTTTTCAGACCCTCACAAGACTGATACACAGGCTTTTGGCCAGAGCTAGAGCTTCCCAACTACCCAAGTCAGCATTTCGCCCCAACTCCAACACAAATAACAGTAAAAGCCCTGCTCACAGTATGCCTCATCCTGACTTTCACAGCTCAGCTCCTTCACACTGTGCACTAGGAAACGGAATTTGGGGGACAGAGGAACAAGAAGAAAAACAGAGCAGGAAGGATTTTAATCTTAGTCTCACTGCCCTTCTCTGCCAAGCCTGCTCCAGCCAAAAAGTCAGAGAACAAGCTCAGTTCCCCTCTTCCTAAACCTCTTCTGTTTGCTAAACACTAAGGGGTACATCAGGCAGCCTGAACTCCCTCTGCAGTGGTTGCCTGCCCATCGAGGAGAGCAAGCTGGCTCTGCAGAGATGTTCGGAGTTGAGCAAGGGTCCACCCAGAGCCAACCCATAAGAAACAAAAGGACCGGGACTTCAGACCATCCCAGAAATGATCCTTTCTTCATCCCTCTGCTGCTTTAACCATTCAGCCAAAAGAATTCCCCAGGCATTATTCTCCTCAAACACGAGGAGCTCGAGTCTGGTCCGGCACACCCCACTGAGCCTGCCCCTCGCACCGCGACGCACGGGAAAGCACTACCTGACCTGAGGCTTTGCTAGGGATCTCGGCTAATACTCCAGCTGCAAGGAAAAGGCTGTCGGCATGTGATGTATGAATTTCTCCTTATCCGTGCGTGGCTGGAAGGGATGGGTTAAACGCTGAAAAATTGCCGTGGTGCTGTGAATGACCTCCGGCAGGCTGGGTTGTCAGATGCACAGCAATAGAGCCATTTATTATACATTCCAGGTGTCCATCTCCCACACGCATTTTCCTAGTTTCCTCCCCTTTAAAAGCACATAGTTTCTGGAGAAAACTTGCACGGTGCTCCTCTCTGGACAATTCTAAGACTACTGGGTGAGCAGGATAGCCAGGTTGCATTGGTGGATGTGATGGGAGTCACTATGGGAAGAGGTTATTTCTTCTGGCTGTGACATTGTACAGCAATGCTACAACACAGGCTGTGAAGTGATAGTGTGGATCCAATGTGGGTGGGTGGTGGGAAGAGGCTGGGGATGCTGAAGGAGGTGGGAATTCAAGTGCAGTTTTGTGATTTTTGTCTTTCATGCACGATCCACCTGTATGAGACATCTTCTCCCAACATGATAATTTGTGATGGACAAGAGTCTAACTATGCCCTCAAAGAGCAAGAGAGTCCTGCTAGACTTGAAGTCTTTCAGGATCAATCCTATCACGTCCAATCCAGAGTCCTGGATTCAAACCATCCATCTTACGGGTTGGTGACAGACAAAACGCAGGTTTTTTGAGTTGCATCTGGAAGGGAGACCATCGTTTGGTACTGCACACTGAGGGAAAGACCAGGCAGCAGAAACAGAGCCCATGGTGCGTATGTGCTCTCAGGTGGGTTATAAATTCAGGGTAGGACTCTTTCAGACAGCTTGGTGGGAGCTAGAGTCAGGATGATGCTCTGCATGTAGGGAGATGGTGGCCTAGAAAGGTCTAGGTTACGTGCTTATGTTGTGAAGGTAAACGGCAGATTTGGCAATAGGCTGAAGTGCATTAAGCCCCACTTAAATGATCCTTCTCTAACCTGCACATCTTGTTGCGGGAGAGCAGAAATCAGGACATCAGCTGGTGGGACAGGCTGTAGCGTGCTCATCCTCACTCATCCCTGACCCACTGAGACAACAAAAAAACTTCAGCACTCACAGGGTGGACCCAGGCTCCCCTTGCAGGGAGACCTGCCAAGCTCAGGATGCCTCTGCTCCTCATGGTCCAGATGTTTCAGTAGCAGAGGAGGCTTGGACCAGCATTTATCTCATACTGCAGATGTGTCCTCGGGAGTGCGGGTAGGTTGGCAGAACCAGGAGACAAAGGGCGCTTGGTGCAGGCTCCAACCCACCCCTTCCCCTGCCGTCTCCGTCCCTGCAGCCCGGGGTGTTAAGTGTCATTTGAATCTGGTGCAGCGCATGAGGTGAAGGTGTTATTATTCAAGCCACTGGTTCCAATGAGATTATCCAGTCTAATGAAGCAGCTTGCATGGACCTCCTCTAAGCCTGAATTTTCACTGTCAGAGAATCCCCAGTCAAGTGGAAAATTAGAAGGAGAAGGGAAGAGGGGGTTGTGGAGGGGAGAAGGGAGGGGATGATTAAGTTCTCTAGAAATTAATTCATAACTAAAGAAATGGAAATAATAACTCCCCAAGCCGATGGACAATCCCCAGCAAACACATTTCAATTTGGAAGCCAGCTTTGCTGCTGTTGCGTCATTTGCTTTCTGGCTCACGCTGCTTCATTGATTTAATTTTCCACACAAGGTGTTGACTTTGTCCTTGGATTGTGGCTCCTGCTTTCTCCCTGCCAAGGCTCGAGCAGTTCGGAGCCCCCTCGCTACCCCTGGCCACCCAACCTGCAGCACCCACTGTTTGCCAGGTCCAGTGGAGAGCACTGGCTGGAAGTAAGGGTAGAGCTAGAGTAATGCACTGGGGAAGCAAGAGGAGGAAAGGAAGGGGAAAAAAGGAAGGAAAGGAAGGAAGAACGTCACATTTTAGTCCTCTCTAGTTTTTTTTCCCAGGAATGGTTCCCAGCACTCAACAGGTTTAGAAGGTCTTATGCAAAGCACACATGCATGCTGGGTGGAGTTCACAGCCAACACCAGCCTGTTTCACCCTGACAGCAAAACATGCAAGTCTCTTCAGCATATAGCGATCCCACACACTGTCCAAGGGCAAGACAGGACTTAGTCAAAGCCTCTAGACTGTCAAAGCTGCAACAAGCAGTTTGTTGGGTGAAGCAGCTTCTAAACACAGTTGGATATTCAATTCAGAGACAGCAGGGCTCACCTCCATGGCATTATTTAACAGCAGTGCCACATATAGCAGCTTTGTCCCCAGTTGTGAGAGATATCACAGTCCAGGCACATAAATGGTGTCCTATGGCCTGACACTCGACAAACCATGTCCTCAGCCATCAAAAGCCAGACCTGTTGCCCAACAACTGCGTGGACCCGGGAAATGGCAAAATAGCAATGCAGAGCTTTTGGTCCCCAGGTGCCAGGACCATGGGTTCAACTGAATACCAGTTAATGAACAAAGAGGTTGGGGCATGCAGGCTGAATTGCAGCAGGGGACGGCGGATCTCCAGCAGCGAGGGGTTCTTGAGCACAGAGCTCTGCTCAGCTGCTTGGCAGGGTTTGCACACACATGCACACACAGCTGCCCCGAAATGGCCTTGAAATGAGGGTGGAGAGAGTTAACAATTGTTTACCTGATTCCCCAGTGCAGCTCTGTAAAATGTTACTGCTTCCCAGAGGCACGAAATATAATTTTGCCTTAAAGGTTAATAGTATTCTATTCACTGAGGATAGAAACGAGTGCTTGAAAAGCTCTTTCATTAGGATCCCAGCCTGCTGCACTTCAGTGGGTACCCAGGGCTCTGACCACCAAGGGGAGCTGCCCTCTCCCAGCCAAAGCCTGCTCTCCCTTTCCTCCCGCCTGCATAGCCAGCTCTGTTTGCAAGAAAGATCTCCTTCCAGGGATTCAGAAGTTTCTAGCACTGAATTTAAATTAAAGGCAATACTCATGACCTTGGGCAAGAGTGAGTGCCTTACTCAAAAAATGCAAGTGATATTTCCCCGTGCTTCGTGGGGATTTATTATCCTTACTAACAAATGCACCAAAACAGAGAAAAAAACACCCAATCCTTGTGGCAGGGAGAAAGCTGAGAGACCTCAGCAACCCAAGGCTGCCCAGGAAGAACTGCCTTGAGCAAGCCCACTCCTCGCTGAGTGGCTGACCCTCTCCAAGCACACCTTCGGTAACATTTGGGGGTACGGTGTCCTCCTGCTGCAGAGCAGAGGATGCACCCATAGCTGCCAGGTGGTTGGTGACTGGGAAGATGCTTCGATGAGGAAGCTGTGACCTTTACATGTTTTAAGTCTTTCCCAGAAGAAGAGGATGCTGGAAAACAAGGTTCCTCCCAGTTTATGTGTAAGTATGCCAGGCGCTACGATCCACTCGCTTTCTGCAACCACAGTGTCTTTAGCTCGGCTCTAGACTGCCTGATCAGATGCTCTCCGATCAGACACTGTCTGGGTCCTCCTGGGGTGTGAGCAGCATCTCACAGTGTCTCGTTATTGTCTGCGAAGCCTGTTTCAGGATGGGTTGTTCTAGCCCCTGGCTGAATCAGGTTGGGCTTGCTCACGTTCAGTCCTCCCGGGCTGTCTCTGCATGTGAACTGGGGCCAACACTCGGATGCTGAGGGATGATAGGCTCTTGGTGGGTCTCTCTTCAGACTTTTTTCCAAACAGACCGGTAGGTCAGCTCTGGGGACATCAGGCTGACCTGAGCGGCTTCGATATTGTGTTTAATTGCCAGTGTGTGGGTCTGCAGCACACACAAGAGTCAGAGGACTTCTGCTTCAGTCTTGCTCCTGGTCTCTGCCACACATTGCCTCCCAAAGCCCTGGCCTGGGCTTAGCATCGGTCACAAAACAGGCCGGCGGTTGCCCTTTGCCCAGTTGTTGGCAACAGACATAAAGACAGAATAGTCACCGAGACAAATATAAAACACAAGGCTCTTCTCCAAGCTCTGTGTCTTAGACTGACGCAGGATGCAACGCCAGCACGGTGTCTCCTGAGCCTCCCAGCAGATCCATCACCTCCCCCAGCGGCTCAGGAGAGGATGCGAGCCACAAAAGGCAGCAGAAAGCTAATCCGTTTGCTATATAAAACAGCCAATAATATGCAGGACATTTCCTATTAACCACCACCCATCCAGACAATTACTCTGATTGATTCCAATCAGGTTTTACACGGCGCTTTATCCATCAGCACAAAGCTTCACTGCCTGTTAATATCATGGGGCAAACCATTCTTAATGGAGGCTGCCAAACAGTCTAGTGTCAGCATTAGCAGTCACAAGAATTGATGAAGTAAATGCAGTGTTAGGATGGCTGGGGTTTTGCAATCTCTGTATGGAAAGCGCAGTAAAAAATCTATTAGAGCATCCATACAACAGCAAGCTCACCAATAACTCTCCCTGTGTTCTGAATAAATTTCTAATCTGATGGAAAGGACTAAAGAGATACTTTGAGATACATGTCTTCTACAACCACGATTATTACGCATGTGTGATACTAATTGGATGGATGGGTGGAGAGATAGGTAGACAAACAGACAGAGAGAAGATCTGGTTCATTCCCTGCCTGCCTTTTAGCTGGGGCTGGGAACTTCTCCTCCCTCTCAATTCGAGCAGAAAGGCTACCATCTTTGTGGTTGCTTTTTTTAACATGTTTGCAGTAGGCACAGTGATCAAAAAAGGAGACTCTTGAATGTGAGAAACAGAGGTTTACACGAAATTTAGAGACATTAACCAACTATTACCTTCACAAGATGGGAATGAAAATTATTTTTGCCTCTGTCCCTTGCCCTGATGAAAAAATGTAACTGTGCAGCAGGGAATAGAGGTGCATGAGGAGGATGCTGTGAGCCAGAAGCAGCAAGAGCAACTGACCTAGGAACAGACTTTATAGAGGCTGTGACCCCAGATTCATGAAGGAAAGAGATCAGTATGGAGAAGAAATCATCCACAGAACTCCTCTTCGTGTCAAAGCATGTGGTTGTGAGTTTACATAGCACTTGAATGTAGTTAATGTGTGAGGTGTATGTATATACACACACACAAAACGTACACACAAATATCTATCTAGCTACCTAGAGAGAGAAGAATAAAGCCTCAACCCCCAGCACTGAAACAAGCCCCCACAGAAGAGGGTGAGAAAGGAAAGACCCCTGGGGCACTCTGCAGGGTGACAGCAACTGAGACCTTCCTCCAGAGGGAGGAGATGGCCGAGCCATTCCAGCAGCCACTGCTGAAGACACTAAAGCCCTTCCAGCCCCAACGAACACAGCCACTATCTCTCCCCATGAAACCAGCAAATTTGTGACACAATAGGTCCAGCCCAAAAGTTTTGGCTGTGACAGCTCCATCACCATGGGCACCTCTTACTTATTCAGCCAGAAAATCTGAAACTGGGACAGATGTCCCAAGTCACTCCCTCTGCTCTGTGTATGTTTTCAAGCATCTTCTACAGGCTGTTTTCCAGTCCTCTCTTACATGCCTTATTGATGTGTTTCTGCCTCTTCTATTAGGTAGAGTACTCCACAAGCAAATGAATCTCCACGTCGGCGATTTCCCTGATGGCAGTCTCAGGTGACAGGTCATTGCCAGTTCACTTCCAATAAGCCACACTGCAGAATCCCTGTCCCACACTGATCCTCCCTCCACTAACCTGTTAATTGCTTTACCTGCAGTATGTGGATTTAGCTACTTTGGCCATCATGATGACGTGCACAGCCTGCTAGTAAATAGGACTTTATTCAGACTTATGGGCAAATGGCTAGTAGCTGGGGAGTTGTTCTTGCTCATCCCATGGCTGAATGGGTGCCAGTATGGATTAAAATCTTGCTAGCACTGTATCTTCTTGTATTTTCAGTTCACCAAAACTACAAATTACCAGCACTGCTGTAAACTAGACCTTGATCTCTGGTGGATGCTTGTGATCACCTTTAGAAACTGTCTTCCCCCAACATCAACTTTCTGATTACTTTTTTCCCTGACTTGATCCATTTTCCCCATTTTTTTCTTTCTTTCCCAGTAGGAAAAACCCCCACACTTCCAAAGTGCTATCGATAGCATGCATGCAAAATACCTTTGACCAAAGCCCTGGGTTATTTTATCAGATGTCGAGGAGAAAAAGGAATGGCAAACAGCCCAGAGCACTGATCGGAAAACCTGGTTCAGCTTATTAATTTGAACACCTGGCATTGGCTGTCTTGTGCAGCAAGGTCCATAATATGGATTCCAAATAATTAGAGGAAGGTCATGGGCAGGTACAGACCTTCTGCCTTCACTGAAGCAGCCAGCTCAGGCACACCAGGTGGGGGATGCTGACCTCAGATATATGTGGAGGCCTCATTTCTAGTCAATGATTCAATATCTAATTAAAATATGTGCAGCACCCATGTAGTGATTTGTTGGTGTTGCTCTAAAGAAGCATCAGTTGGACCAGCACTTTGTGAGAAAGCAAATCTGTTTTCCCACCCAGCAATATCCTACTCTCTGGTCTGCAAACAGCCCCTGAAATACAAATTTTATTTCTTGTGTTTCTGTAATAACCTTGAACTGTCCTCTCCGGTTTCATGGGTATACTGATATTTAAAGAAAAGAATTAGGGATTTCTGTCCATGGCCTCGCAAAGGAGGACATGCAGGAACTCAGAAGATCAGCCAGACACAGGGAGCCCTAGTTCCTTCCCCAGGCACAAGGCACATATGCTGCAAAATTCAGAGTAGAAATCAGTATATCATCAGATGAGTGACAGTGCCAGTTTGCAATAACACATATATGGACCTGGGTGGAGGCAGGGGAGAGAGAGTCAGACAGCTTCGAAGATGGTTAAAAACTTAACTCCTTTGGAGCAATTATCATGGTGCATCTCGAGAAACACACTCCAGCTAGGGAGCTTTTCTTGTAACACGGGATGAAAGTCCATGCTATCAGCTACAGGGACTGTAGGTGCTGGGTGATGCAGGCAGGCAGGGCCTATTTCTCTCCTGCTACAAGGTTGGGGTTTTTTTCCATTCAGCTTTCCTCCATCCCTTCAGACACAGCACAATCCCAGTTTGTGTTTAGTTTATAGATTTCTTCCCTTACTTTCACACTCAAATCTTTAGCTAATATCACGTGCAAAGAAAGGGGATCCTCCGTAGCAAGAAGTTGATGCCTGGAGGCAGCTGTGAAAGAGGAGCCAGCAGCAGCAAGTCAGATCCCTCTTTGGAACAAGAAACTTATCTTGTTAAAATAACTCTTCCTCTATTCCCCGTCTGACCAGAATGGATGCCCACCACCTCAACTAGTCTATCCACCCCAGAGCTCACAATGGGCACAGCTCTCCCATGACAAGGTGAGATGCACTAACATCCATATTCAGGGATTTCTCTAATCTAGGAGGAAGTAAGTCTCAGATCCAGAAGGATCCACTCGGTAATTCCTCAAAGACTGTGTGTAGCTCAGGGATTTCTCCACCCTCCTATTTCTCACGACCTTGTCACAGTGACTGGCAGGCCGGATTTTAGACCAGCTTATGGCTGTGACATTGACACACCTCACACTGGAGTCATTTAGATGAGCAGATAAAGTTGTCATTCAGAATCCATCCTTAAAGCATCACCCATCACACATCCAGAGGAAATCCATAAATCCAGCACATGTCCTCCCTGTATGCCTGAAGGAAGTAAAAGTTTGGAGTCACCATTTTTCAGAATGTAGAACCTGAGATCTACAGAAGAAACATCACTTGCCCATCGTGCCTCAGTGACAGAGTTTTAAATGGAAACCAGGAATCCTGATGCCTGGTCTCCAGGGAAAAGACCACTTCATAATAGACTCACCATGACAACACTGATACAAACTTCATCAACTGCAATCAAAGGCAAGGAAACAAAGGACGAGACGGAGGGAGACAGCAAAAATGACTTGACTCGAGATGAGCTGAGCACACATTTTAATGGGTATTTGGACTCCCCGCTGTTGCTGCTGAAAGGCTTCTGCAACGATCTTGGCTTCCCCTTCATGCAGTTACTGAGTTAATCAAACACAATTCAGCCTGGCGCTGGACTGCTGTCTAACAAAAGCCACAGCTGGTGAGAGGGAGATGGGAGTTTCTGAGCAGGACCACGGGATGGCTGAATGGAAGAGATCCCCCGCTCCAGGCGGCACGGGGCAATTGCCAAACACTGTCTTGCTCCAACACCACGCCACAGAGCCAAACCGGCCAACCGTGCCAACGTCAGAGCCAAAGCCAACTCCGAGGCACGCTGGGCAGGGTGAAGAGTGGTTTAATGACTGCATGTCTGCAAAGGGCTGCCAGACACCTCCTGGCTGCATGGGCATGGCAAAGATACTCATCACACTCCACATCAGCTGCACTGGGATTGCTCGGTGTCGTGCTAGTAAGGCCACAGATCAGGGCGCCTTTATTTAAGGGATGTGCTGATGCTTGAGCGGCACTTAAAAATGCAGAAACATAGAAATGGCCGCAACAGCTCAGCCCAAACATCCGTATGACCATTCATTCTGTCTCTGACTCCAATAGCAGATACTTGGGTGGAAAAAACAATAAACCGGAGATTATAGAGTGCAACTTTCTCCTGGTTTAAACTCCCAGCTTCCAGCAAGCAATGACATGGGGACTGCCTGAGCTGGAGCCTGCAGTGACGTCATTGTATTGAACAGCTCTCAACAGATCTTTCTTTCATTAATTTGTCTAATTGCTTTCCAGACAGTTGTATTTCTGGCCTCCGTAATGTGCTTCACAATGTTGCGCAGATGAATGATACTTTATATGAAAATGTCCTTTCTTCTGTTTGTTTTAATATTCCACTTGATAATCTCATATAAAGTTCCCTAGATCTTGTATTATGAGAAATGGTGAGTAATCATCTCCTATTCACTTTCTTCATTACACTCATGATTGCCTGGATGTATTATAGCCCTCTCAGTCATCTCTCTTTTAAGATGAAAATTGCCAAGTCATACAATCTCTCCTTGTACAAAGATCGTTAGAAACCCGCGTTCCTGCTTCCCACACTTCCCACGGCCTTCCTGGGTCGCCTATATTCATTTTAACTCTACATGATCAAAAGTGCCCAGTGTACGCAGCATGGGAGAGCACCGCGGATCGCCACGTAATGATACTCTCTGTTGTGCTCTCCATTCATTTCCAAAACATGCCTCGCATTGTACGTATTGTTGGAGGTTTGTAGAGAATTACCCAGGCTGACTTCACCACCTCCTTCGCTACAGCCGCCCCGAACACCTGGAGGTACAGCCGGCTGCTACCTCTGCTTGTTAACCCCGCACGCATCACCCTGGAGCTACGCTTGCCATTTTATGACCCTGCCACTCAGTTTGGTATATTCTTTCTACAGCTCCTTGCGGACTTTTTTATTTTTGACAACCCTGAAAAACACTCTATCACCAGTTACCTTTTCTCCTTCACTCCTTATCCATTTTTAGCTCATTTATAAATACACCAAACACGCGTGGTCCCATGGGACCCCCCTGGGTATTCCCTCCCCCCCTCATAACCCTTTATTCCTGATCTTTATTTCCCATCTTTGAACTGGTTGCTAATCTATCAGAAGACTCTTCTTCCTGTCCCATGACAGCATAGTTTAAATTCTTCACTATGGGAAAAGTATTAATTCTTCTGTATTAACCACATCATCTATATCACATGGACTTTGATTTATTTAAAGAACAATAACAGACTTGTGACACCCACCCCTCTCCCCCAGCATGTCATATGCTTTTTTTCAGTCTATTCTTAATCATGGTTCAACCAAGTTGACAGGTAAAAAAAGTCAGATTTCTGGATTCTAGTTCTTGGACCGTTCACGAGTCCAACTTGAAAAAAAGAAGATGATACGTTTTCCACCTGTCATTCTTCCAGTATCATGGCCAGTGTAAGCAATGAGGTGCAACATGGCAATTTTATATCAGAGTTTCTTAAACACCTTTCAGTGAATATCCCTTTTATGCTTTAAAAGCATTTTTTACTAAACCTTTAGTGGCAGACACCTCAGACACCATGTGTCCTTTAGAAAGTAAACTTCTGGGGGGGACCTTGTTAAATTTTAATCATTCGTTTTTATGAGGTTAGCATTGTGTTTCCTGTGTGGGCTTCCTGATGATTGTTTTGCAATTCACACCATAGAGTTAGTGATCTTTTTTATTTTTTTTTTTCCTCTGAGTACAACTTCCAGTTTTGAATAGTGTCTCTTTACCTTGATGCCTAAGCAGGCATTTTAATTTTTTTTTTTTTTTCATTTGCTTTTACTGTCTTTCAGGTCTTTTTTCATAGGTCATATAACTTCACAATAAGCCTCTTACATTATATCTTTATGCAGTCTCCAGGATACCATGAAGCACTTTACCCTTGCGGCTGCACCTTTTAATAAGCTTCCTCATTTTTATGTTTTTTCCAGTTTGAAGTTGAACTTCACTGTAATTTTTATTTATTTATTTTATTTTGCTTCTACAGGACACTGAACCTGAGTACCATGTGGTCACTCTTACAGAGCAACGCATTGATAGCTGTGCCCTGCAGCACATCCTGCAAGTAAATCCTGAGCGTGAATCCAGACTTGTTTCTCTTTTAGTGGGTTTACGGGTATGAGCTCCAAGTGTTGTGACATTTGCTCCGTGCATACGAGGCCACTTGAAGTCTCTCATTACCGCATATTCTGCCCTCCTAACCTTTTGAATTTCTCTCAGCATGTCACACACAGTCACTTTCACCATCTTCAAGTGGTCAATAAACCAGCCTTAACACCGTTCCCTTCCCTAGGGATACCTTGTCACTTGTGCACAGATTGACCCTATTTTCTTTCTTTGATTTTACATTTCCTTTAACATAAAAGCCATTTCTTTACTATTTTGGCCTCCTTTATTGTTCCTGTGTGATTTATGCCACAGATGAGCTTCCTTCTATCAAGGTTTTGGGCTGTGTATCCTATTAGCATCTTCATTTAAATCAGACTACTGGCATGTGCACAGGAGCAAGTATATATTTAATTTTGTCTGATTGCCTATTTTCTTGTGCCCTGATTAACAGGGGCATTTGTTGGAACTGATTTTTGCTGTTTCTTACCTGAATTTTATCAAGTTCCAATCCAACCACTTTCAAAGGATAAAGACGTATTATGACTTCACCTTTAGAAAATGAGTTTCAGCCTTCAAACCTCTTTCTCGTCTGATTTTTATTTAACTGGCAACCGCCAGGTTCCTTCCTGTGTTGGCTCCCATTCTTTGAAAAGGTTTCCTTATTCCTTATAAAGTTTTCCTACTCTGGTTTCTTAACCATGCATTGGAACACTGCCTCTGTGCCTGGTTTTGCATTTGAGAAAATCCTTCTATGAAAGTCCTCATTTTTAGCCTGTTATCTAACAGCTTGTGTCTTTCCTCCAGGATTTTCCTCCTACTGTCTCCTTGCAACTGGGAGCTGTGGCAACATCCCATTAGTGTATTAAACAATACGAGGAAACATTCTCTGATCCTGGGGCCAAATGACATGGTCTGATCACATTCATGCTATTGAACTCTATTAACTTCCAAAACACCTAGTGGAAATCCTCCCCGACCCATTTAATTCCCAAACATGTCCAGGAATTGTTTGAAGGAGCGATAGCTGGCCCAAGCCAAACTATATTCTAATAACTTTGCAGCATAGGTAGTTGTCTTCCAGTGCCTAATAACATTCCCTGGAATTGGTTTATTTACCACTACAAATACGCATTATGTGGACCAGGACCCCAGGATTCCTCCCGTTGGAGTCTGTCTGGATGCCCCATGGGATCTGTCATGTCTCTACCTTGCAGGTAAATCTCTGAACATTCCTCGTTGTCCTCAGAAACACAGCTACATCTTTACCTGCTGATCAAATCTCCTACCGTCCAGTGTTTCTCTCTGCCACCCGTGATCTCTGCACCTGAAGACCATGTCCTTGGTGCGAGGGGCCACATGGATATTATCTAGGGGGGCATCTTATTTATGTGGTTCTTCATCCTTTCTCCACATGTTAGCCACATGTTATGAGGTGTTCCTTCCTCTTAAATTTGCCGTAAGGGAGCGTCTCTCCCTCTAACCTGATGGAGGGATTGCTCTATCATGTTGCTCTATCAAGTTTCGTCAGTGAATTTCCCTGTCACCTCAAGTTCTTCCAATCTGATCATCTTGATACCAAACCCCAACACGTCTCCCTAAGGACCATGAGCTGCCAATACCATTTGCACCTACATAACATCTGCCCATGGGGCAAAAGGTGATGGTCTGTGCCATGATCCAAAGCCCCACTCTCTTCCTGGAGATTTGGCAAACCAAAGAAGCATTAGGAATGTGGTATCAGCTGGAAAATCTGAGGTCCAGAGGTAGCAGGGGTGGGATTAAGATGGTAGATTGAGGGTCTTAAATTTATGTGTCAATCTTTAGGTGTGTGAGCTGATGTCTGAGCTCCCTAGGCAAGGGATTTATTCAATATAGTCAGCAGAGTCCAGAGAAGTGATTCCCCTGCTCTAACACAAGGGCTCTGTTCTGTGGACCACATATAGGGGATCCAAGACAGCCACCTGGGGCTGACAACTGTGACACAGGACCTATGGATGACTTGGTCAAAGTGAAAAAAGACCACCAAATGCCTATGTTTTGGTAACTGAATGGAGCCTCAGATCTACTTTAGGGTGAGCTGTGTCTCTCTTTAGCCTCCACTGACCGTACTGATGGGGAGCAGGACCTCCTCGGGCTGTAATGGGGTCTCAGCACCCAGCTCATATGGAGACACATACATATATGGACTTAGCAGGTCACAGAGTCCTAAGCAGAGCTGAAAAGCAACTCTAGTTTTCCCACACATAAAGCAGAGAGGTGGAAAGGACCGCCTGATTCACTTAGTGCTTCTGCAGGCAGCCCCTCCATAGTAGCTTATACAGAATTGTTATCAAGCTTTATCATAAAACCAGCTATATTTTTAGCACTCACTAATCCCAGTGGAAGATTACTTCAGACACTCATTCTCCTCCCAGCCAGAAACCTTCTTCTACCTTACACACTAAATGCTCAGTTTATATGCATTCCCTCTTGGGCCAAGACTATCCACATCTTAAACATCCTTTCTCTTTCGTAGGCATTTAATCCCTAAATCCACACAAACAGCTGTCCTACCTCTGACCACCTTTGTTTTCTACACTCATTGAGACTCATGCCAGTCCTGTCTTGCCCAAGCAGCTCTGCTAGCCCTTCTGAAAGCCTCTCCTAGCTCCATTTCTTTTTTTTCCAATGCAGGCAGAAGAGTTGCAGTGTCCTTAGGCAAAAGAAACTCCCTAACATTAACACCATAAAATGTAAATCAAGTCAACGGGGGAAGACACCTTGTCCATGTTTCCATCCTGCAGAGATATGTCTGTCTGTCCACCAATGCAGTGACCCTGTGCCTGGTCTGGAGTCCCTCCAGGGTTATGCCAATGTAATCCTGATCAGATTTTCTGCTCTGTTTGTGTCCACACTGGTGGAAAAAGTGAGCTAACCTTCATGCCAAGTATCCCAAGGGGATAGCTGCAGCAGTGACAGGCAGGCCAGCAAATTCCCATCTACTTTCTGAGAGATGTTTCATCTGCAAATAGCTCTGACATGACAGAGACAAGTTGCTCTTTCAGATATTTAAAGATATGGTATAACACTGCTTGGCCTTAATTTTGGGCTTCAGCAAGCTATTGATTTTTTGATTCTTTATGTTATGTTAATGATGTCATGATCATATCAGAGCAGCAGTGTACTCCTGTAAAGCTCCAGAGTGCAATATTTAATAGATACTGTTAGTATTAATTGATTTTGCTATAATTCATTCTACGCATGTTTTCACTCTTAAGGGTTTGGGGCTTTTTTTATTAACAGTGAATTCCCTAAACATTCAGGCAGAATGAAAAAGTCAAAGCATTTACTTCTCCTCTTAGTTTTTAATTTGGGAATGGGGGTACTGGGGAAGGCTGTCTTCTTCAGCTCACCCCAATCGATAGGAGATTAAGTATTACACTCAATAACTGGACTGATGTGTTCCTGAGCAGCTCAAGAGGCAGCCGAATGATATTTTGTCAATTGGCCAGATGAGTTTATGCTACGGGTCTGCTCTCCTTCCCTTCTTGCCAACCCCTCCAGATCCTCCATCAATTAAAACCGGGGGGGGAATCCTCAAGGTCATTTTTTGCCTTTGGTCCTTGAGAGCAGAGAAGGGAACAGAGAGCAGAGACTCACCATTGCCATAACAGTACTAGTAAGAATTAAATCCCTACTATGTAGAAAATCACATTCATACCTAGATATACTGAGACCCTACACAGAAAGACTGCAGAACTTAGATCCATACATGAAAAAAAAAATTATGAGACAATAGGCTTAAAATGGAAAAAACATTCTACTTTCTGGCTTACTCATACACTCAAAGTTACTCGCAAGCTTGTTTGCAGGATTGGGACTGGGTGAAAATAAGGAAGGGCTCAGATTGATTTGTCCTCATCCATGTTTGCAGCTTCTCTTCTCCCTGAGAAAAGCATATAGCTAAAGCTCTTGGCAAGCATCCCAATGTCATCCTCCTACCATTATTAACTGTCTGGCTCTTTAGAGGCACAGGGTGGAAGAGGGCCAGGGAAGCCTGCAAGGAGTTGAGAAAAGCCACCTCTGGCCCAGCCGCATTCAGTGGTGGCTCCAGCAGAGATGCTCTGCTCTGATAACACCTTATCAGGCCAGGCAAGCTCTAAGAGACAAGGAACAGATAAAATAGGAAAGTGTTATCTGAACTGAAATCCTGCCCCCTTGCCCAGCACAAAATAATTCAGTGCTCATTTGGCAGGGCTGGCTGGTGTCCATTCCACGCGGGTGTTGGAGGGAGGACGTGTCTGGCCGCCTGGTGCCTGGTCCCAGCTCCTGGGGTGCCGAGGGAAAGGACAGCTCGCAGGGGCTCCTGTCCCTCTGCTGCAGCTGAGAAAGTCTGCAGACAAAACTCCCACCTCTTTGCGGTGAAGGTTTGCGTCTGCAACAAAACGAAAGGAGTCCGGTTTTCTTGTCCTCATCTCCCTACCTCGGCCCTGAGCTGTGATGGCGGGGCCCCATTAAGGCAAGTGAGATACTAAAGAGACCTCGCTTCACCCTCTTTCCTTCCCCATCCAACTGCAGGCAAGGCTGTGTTTCAAACAGCTGAAGCATCTTGACCTCCTTTCTACTCCTGCTACGGAGGATCACAGGGAGGGAAGAAAGGATGCAACTGCAGCCAGAGGACAGCCTCTTGCAAGAGAGGGAGAAGATCTAAATGAGGTCCTGCCACTTTCTGCTCTGCTTTTTCCTGACAGCTCCAGCCTTCTGCCCTCCTCCCCAGACCTAGGAATCAAGAAGGGATGGGAAAAGGAGAGAAACAGACATACAACAACCCTTGCCCCCCCAAAATGTGCACTTAGCATCTGCACCAAGCTAACAAGGGAGAAGCCTTCCAGGCATGGGTGAGCTAGATAGAGATTATTTTCTTAACATGTCTCAATTAAAATGTAGATCTCCTTTACTGCCTGGGGCCAGAAGGGCAGGAGGCATTGGGAATGAGATATGGGAGGAAGAAGCAAGACACAGGGGCTTTTGCTTCATTCCTTGCTGTCCTGCCTGCCTTAACCCTTCTGGTGCCACCTCTGCTCTAACAGCCAGTGAGTTGGGTATGTTCACTGGGTTAAGCAAGGAACTACACGTGTGTTTGCACCTTGCCGTGTCTGCTAAGGCTCCTTCTGCTTTAATTAAACAAACCCAAAACTCACTTAGCCACTGGTGAGTTGAAATTAATATTGTCCTGCTTTATAGCCAGTACTGTCTGGGAGCCTGCAGTCGTCAAGTCCAGCTCCCGACAGGACTTCTGCAAGCCACTCATCGTCCAAAGTGCTTTAAGGCTTTGGACCTCCCAGCTGCCTGTGAGGTGAGGAACTGTTACTCCTCTCCTACAAACAAGGGGCTAAAACATAGGGAAATTAAGAATTGGAGTCATTGTAAGTTGGGCATTGTTTGATATAGTTATTTAGATTTCCCCAACAGCTACTAAAAGAAACTGGCACTTCCAGAGGGCAACTCAGCCCACTGCCTTAAACACCTCAGGGTTACAATGGATGTGTTCAGAAAAAGTCCCTCTCTTCACTGGCTGCTGAGACAAGAAACCTAGTAGTAGATGAGATAAATCCCATCCTAAGTAGCTTGTCCAAAATCATGCAAGGGATCTATGGCAGAGCAGGGAAATTAATACTGCTCTGTCTTGCCTAAGGAAAATTCTCTAACCAGTGGATCATGCTGGCATCCCTTCCTAAATGTACCAAGGGGTGCAGAACTTGTTTTTCCCAGTCAGAAACTGTCCCAGATCTTACAACAGTGCCTCAGACCTTCGGCCCACAGCAATTCCTACTTCCTCATATTATTCACGCCTCAAATCCCTTTAGCCAGGTTAAGCAGAATCATCCTCCAGCTCCTCCACTCTGCCCCAGCAGACCCTTCAGCACATCTGCTCCTCCTCAATGTATTTCTCTTCCTCCAACTTTCTCTTTAGTCTTTGCCACAAGATAACCAATAAAAAGACATGCTAATTGCTGGTTCAACATCCTAGGCAGGGAAGCAAACAGAGGAGGAAAATAATCAGAAACCTGCCCTTCCTTCCATTAGCAAGGGCTGGTGCATGCCGTATGACAAAATACAGCCATGCCAGCTTGCAGTGGGGTTGCCCCATGTCCCTACAGTGCTTAAAGAAGCCCATAGCCAGTGGCAGAAGAAATTCACAGCCAGCATGTCTGTTCTTCACTGTGAATTTGGCCTCCCCTGTGGGAGGATGGCAAGAAAACGTTTCCACTGAATATCCTGGTTTCTTGCAGCCAGCCACGTTAGCCACTCTAGTCTAGCTGTGGCTGCAGGGATGAGGCTCTATTAAAAATGCACCCGTTACCCTGGCAGAAATTAATTTGGTCCGATCTATTGGGCATTGGAACAGGAGGCAAGAAACGTTGTTCCATGTCCAGATCTGCCACTTATCTCTAGTATAATTGCAGCCCTGGCAATGGGCTGTTTTTCTCTGCTCTCCTCTTTGGCTGACCTGCGCTGGTGAGCCCAGCAGAGAGCTGCAGCCTACTGACACCCAGGCTTGCTCTTCACTACTGGGGCAACTGGCAGGGTTCATCTGCAAGATGTTTTACTTGAATGAGGGAGGGACTTCTATATCTCCCCACAAGGCCAGTGATCAGGCTGTCGTCTGGCTCTTGTAACTCATGGAGCTAAAACATCTGCGTCTGCCTTGCTAGATGGTTCCTGATATTGATGGTATGGTATTCAAAAGCTGCTGAAGGACATATCTGAAGTGGAAAATGATGGAATACAAGATGTTCAAGAAAACAGAACGATGAGTTGCTCAGATCCACTTACCAAACAAAAGAAATATGTATATTGCTGGGGACAGGAAGAAGAGACTCTGCTCATAGCAAAGCAAGAAAGATCCCACAAAAAAAAAAAAAAAAAAAAAAAAAGCCCCACAGCAGGATGAGATAGTTAGCTTCAACTTCAGAAGCCCCTGTGAACTCACACAACCTGCCTCCAGGACCGTAGCACTACAGCGAAGGGAGGTAAAATCTCCCTGGTACAGAAGCCAACTGGGAAAGGATCTACCTCTGCACCTCTGCTTGGGGGAATGAGAGCAGAGTGGTGTGGGAGCAGTACGGAGAATTAGGGGCTGGAGACACACGTGCTGGTGGCACACGGGGATATTTGGTGGCAGGTCTCTGAATGTGGGAGTGTGCAACAGAAGATGACGGCACATATTTATGGGTAGGAGTGTGTGTGCGCACATCCACAGAGAGGGTGATTCTGGATGAAGACATCCCTTAAAGGTTCGCTGTGCTTTTCTTTAGGAGGAAGAGCTTCCTGATCCTCCCCCAGCCCTGTTCCCTTCTGAGACCTGTCACAGGCTAAGGATGATGAAATGTCACAGAAGAAACAGTGGAAGTGGAAGGCAGACATACCCCACCCTGGAGAGAGCTCGTTTGGTGTGCTGTTTTCCCTCGTTGGCAGATCATTGGCTGCAGAGGCACCAGGGAGCATCCGACAAGCAAGACAGAGAGCAATTCCCTACAAATAGCCCAGCAACTGAGACAGAGTTTCCCGAACCATCCATCCATCATGACACTTGCTGAGTGGCACAACCTTGCAGGAAACCCTAGCCCTGCTTTATTGCAAAATACGACCTTGGAGGACTTTTTAAAATTCATGGGATGAGTGAGACTGGTCAAGCTGCAAAGCCCAGACCTGGGTTTTGGCCACCCTATGTGGGGAGAGGACATCCCAACCTGGGATTGGGCTCTATTCTGTTGCCCAGGGGTCTAAAGTCACTTGAGACGTCCTCAGGACCCCAGCTGGTCCCCATTTTATCCTCCAGAAGTGGGTTTCCTGTAGACTCTGTCATATTTACCAGCCCCAGGTGAGTATCTCAGATACCCCAGGCACTACAGTTGCAGCAGACAGCACGGATGGGCAACTGAATTGAGCTCCTGACATAAATAAAAACACCTATATTTCAAAGTCTCTTGATGTTCTCCATACATCTGTGTTTAGGCAGCTGAATTAAGTCCTTATGTTGCTACTCCATACCTAGGTCTCCTTGCTGGCTCTGTCAACCTCCACTTTATAATCTAAGTCAGGGTACACTCTGTCCCTGTGGCAGCCCTTTGACTTTGCATCTCAGCTCCAGTGCACATCTGACAAGCTTTCTCAGCTGATCAGGGTGGTTATGCAGCTTTCCCCTGTCCCTGTTCCCTCCCTAGCTGTTACCCTAGATATGTCCTGTGGGATATCTAGATATACCACCCACCAGTCTGTAGTGTCCCAGAGCAAAGGCAATGCTGAGATGACAAAGGTGTGTCCCCTGCCAGGGAACCAGCATACAGGAGGTCCTTTAGAAGGTCCCTGGGTACCACTGAGCACCATTATCCCTTTCTCATTCCATGTCCTAACACGTGAGACACACCTCCTAGCCCATGGCGGACTGTGTGCTGTGTTTCACATCAGAGAGGAAACCCCAGACATCTTTCTCTGCAAAGGCTGAACTTTCTGCAATGCTAAACCTGAGCTGCCAATGTTTCTGTGATGGAGACAAATCCCAAGTAGGACATCTAACTCACAGGGCTGCATCAGGAGAAAGCTTCTCCTGGAACCCACTGCACAAACTAATTATCTTCCCGCCCCTCCCCACCGCCCTCTAGCAAAACAAGCTAATCAAGGAAGAAGGTTGTTATCAAAATACATTTACCACACGCCTGCGTCTTATGGTCCACGGTGCCCAGTGCTGTCTCCGAGTTGCCTCAGGCAGGCACGGCCACCGAGATAATCAACCTGTGAAGGGCACAGCTTTGCCCTGCACTGCTAGGTAGACCAGAGCAGCAAAAGTGCTCCCAAAAGGGACACGATGATGTCTAGGGAATGGAAGGACATCAGCGGTGCTGGACACACAACATGCAGGTACAGCAGTGGGTCAGCTCTCCAGGACTAGCGATCGGCTGTTCCGCTCAAAGGTACAGGGCTGGTTCAGAGTGGTTATTCAACATCATCACCCATTTGTAGTGAAATGGGATTCCCAGGAGCCTCCGTTTCACTCGGGGCTTTATCACCATCAATAGGCACGCTCCCCGTCCCAAGAATTTCCTCCTGCTCTCTGGACTAAGAGCCCCGATCTCATTTCAAAAGGCCATTGGAGAGCTGTCACATTTGGGGCTATTTCCTCTGCTCCAAAGGAGAGGCAATGCCTAGGTGTGAAATGATGGGTACTTTAGCTATACCTCAGCAGACAGATTAAAGATTATCTAGGCTCAATGCAGAATGCTTAATGGGCCAATGTCACTCTACAGAGCCCCCCTGCTGCGCGCTTCCCTCTGTGCAAAAGCTGAAATGCTGTCTCCAGTTTCGATAACTACCTGAGAAGAAGTGGGAATCACTCTGTGCCAAGGCCAATTGCAGGAAGATGACTCCACTCCTCCCTTGCTATCAGATGGAAGAGGTTCACAGGCCATGTGCACGGCTGCCTGAGCGCCAGCTGTGACTGGGGAGGAGTCAGACCCAGCGAGGTTTGGAGACAAGACATCTTGACAGCTGGTTCACTCCTACCTTTGCCATCAGTGACTGGCAGTGCTAACACTGCCAAACAACCCATGGGAGAATTTTGAAGCAAATGGAAAGATTTCAGATTTCCTGCGATTACTTTCCCTCCCAGCGTTTATGTTTTTCTCCCTATTGTGTACCAACAGCAAGTAGCTGGAAGTCTCCTGTTGCAATGAGAAATGCCCCCAGATACCTCAGACACACAGGGGTATTGAACACAGCGACTGAAGTAGCTCTGAGATTCCCCTCTGATGGGAAAGATCAGCCTAGATGCCTACAAGTTTCCAAGGCAAAGCAGGATTTGAGCTGGAAGCCATTTGTTCTTTGTGTGGCTGATCTACCTTTAGGAATATCAGCACAGTTGTCACGTACTTTTGACGTGTGGAGGGTCTCCCAGGTATCTGAAGGCACCAAGAGCTGACCCATGGCACGACGATGCTAAGGCAGGAAAGGATACTGAAAGCTTTTCCTATAAAAAAAGGTCCTAACCATGATTGCGAAGACTTATTCATTACTCCAGGCAAATGCAAAATACCTGCAATTTGCTACCTTTTGGGGACTCTGGTTTGCACCTTGGGACATAACAGCATGGGGAGTATAAAGCAGGAACAGCTGAGAACGTGGTTTCATGGCGTGGAAGCTGAGGGTCTATAGGATCACAAGCCCCTGCAAGAATCAGTAAATCACTCTTTTCTCACTATCTGTTAGAGCTCAGAGTGGCACAGGACTGGCTGTGATATTCCACCCTCCTGCCCTGCTGGGTTCCTGACCCCTGATCCATACAGCCCTTCCCAGTAACCCTTCCCCACACAGCACTGGAGATATACTCCCTCCTCTGCGCTAGTGGAGGAAAAGACTGGGAAGGAAAAGAGAAGAGGTGAAGGGGAAAAGAAAGAAAAAAACTCAGCCTGAAAGACAGTCACAGTCTTTCAGACAGCAGAAAGTCAAGCAAGAAAAAGACCCTTCAAAAAAAGGTCTTATTGCAGCATCTGTAGGCAGCCTAGGTTACCCGAGACTCTCTAGTGATTCAGAAGACTTTGACCAAGAAAGTTAAAGCCAGGGACGATCAATGAGCCTCTGCATCGGGTTACCTGCTGAGAGGAGACAGCGGGAGCTGCACTTTGTAACTTTTTCTTTTTTTTCCCTGGTCTGGCAATGAGTCTGAGCATGGATAACAAACCTCCCTCCCCCTCCACACTAATTCCTCAGTCCCTAGAAAACAACTTGTTTAAGTGCCTTTTTCCTCCATATCGTGTTAGAAATGAGAATTGTAATTTCTGCGTACACAAGTATCCTGCAGCTACAAGGCAGACGGGAAGAGCAGGACATGGAAGGCAACTTCCCAGATACTGGGGTAGGTGTCTGCTGCCAGAGGACAGCATAAAACCCTTCTGAACAGGGCTGTCCTTTTGTGGGAAGACCAAAAAACTCTCATATGGCTTCTCAAGTGTCTCATAAACACCATCTCTGTTGCTGCAGCTATCCAGTTAATCCACCGTCAGCTCAGCTTGAGTAATCAGGCGTACCACATTTTGGTCATCCCTTGACTAACCCCGAGCCAAAGGGATCCTGGAAGGTGGCTGGTATGGCCCATATCTAAAAGTCTTCTGTCTTTCCTTCATTCATGGGGTGAGGATGCCTACAGGAGGCCAGTGCATCCTATTCCCATGGTTCAGTAGGGCACATGCTCTCCTGGCACGTGCTCTGCAACTGGGGTGGAAAGCCAAGAGAGCCACCTCGAGTCCCTAGGTGAGGTTCTTGGGTGCCAGAAGGACACACGAAGGACATGTGCAGCTCCTCACAGACAAGCAGAGGGGTGCAGAGAGCAGAGCCGACTCCCGGCTCTGCTACCTCCACAGTAGGACAGACTGGTGATGTTTAAACAAGCCCTCTTCCCTCCGCAGCAAATATCAGTTCCTTCAAACCAACAGTGTTTGTTGACGGCCTGCTTTGCTCAGTCTCTAGAGCTGGAAAAGACTTCTGGGGGAGAAGGAAATCACAGATGCCCAAATGTTTCATTTCAATTAAAAAAAAAAAAAAAGTAATGCTTCACTTCAGAATGACTTTTTACTTCGAAATTTTAAGCAATTTACTAAAACCTGAAGTAAAATCCCCAAATAAAACTTCTGGTGTCTAAATGAATCATTCTCCAATTCCTAAATGGTATCAGCCCCTTCTAAAACTGCTTTCAAGAACATTTCTTATTAAAAAACATAACTGGCCCACTACAAGCCGGAAAAAAAAAAGTTTTGAAACATCACAACTCCTCCCAGAAAATGGGACTATTTACCTCTGTGATTGCGACTTATGACCTGCCAGCCAAGGATTCCCTGTAACAGCGAGGGCAGATGCCAGAAGCAGGAGGAGGCTGGTGCCGAGGGACTGCATCCTCGCTTACGGACAGCTTGTGCATGTTCGACTAGTCACCTCAAAATTAGACAGAGGCTACATGAGGATGAAATGAGGCAGCACAGCTAAAATCTAGGAGCAGCAGCTAACATAACAGAGCCTGGGACAGGTCCCTTCTGCACCCAGCAAGTCAGCATATTTCCCCTTGATGAAGTGTTGCCTCTCCCTATAGGGATGATGCTGGTTTTCTGCCCCAAATATCCATTCTGCTGGCAGATGGGGTGTTAAGCACAACCCAGAGACACTGTGCAGGGCTGAAAACTTGCACGATCACCATGTGCACATGGATCAGTGCTTGTGCACGTCTGCTCTGGAGCTGATGCGGGGCCAGGCGGGGATAGTGAGGGCTCATTCAGCTGCAGAAGGGTTTATCCCTTCTCTGGGGGAAAAAAGCCTCAGCTATCTCTGCCCCTCTGCATGGGAAGGGGAAAGGAGGTAGAGGAGGGTCATTGTTTGGATATGGATGGAGACAGAAGAATCTTGCCGGGGGGGTTTAGAGGGGTTGTCAGCTATTGCACGGCATCTTTGGACGCTGCTGCATCTGACATAGGAAGAAGCTGCAATTCATTTCAGGCTTGGAGAAAACTTTGCTCTGCTCTCATCCCTCTCTGCAGCCCCCCGTTCTGGTTGATGACATTGCTTCGACCTTCCGACCAGGCACCAAGTGCCTCCGTGCCAGCTATTAGCTTTTCAGCCTGGTTCCTCCCCCCTACTCCCACCCCGGCCCCTCTCCCTCCCCTGGAGACCCATGCAGCAACCGAGCGCCACATTTTCAATTTACACCAACTAAATGATTCATCGCCGCCTAAAGAGGCCTGAACAGAGCCCAGGAGGGGAGCAGAGCTACAGCAGGGAAAGGGGGGGGGGGGACAAGATCGGAGCTAAAGATACAGAGATGAAAAGCTCCAGTGACCTGCTCTATATCAGCTCTCCTCTCTTCGGGGCAGAAACCAATCAATCCTTCCCCCCCTCCTTTCTCCTGCAGCCGTCTGTGGGTCTGTCTGTCTCATTCTCTCTCAGCGGACTCGAGTTTCTCGGTGTAAGGTTAGGACAGCAGAGCTGTGGAAATCGATTCCTGAGCCCTGGCACACCGCCCTCCACGCAGACAGCCCAGCTCCGCCGTGAGACGATGGATGGAGAGCTGTCCCCAGGCATCCCCAGACCTCTTACGTGGTGGGAGCGGATAGCTTCGAAATGGGGGTCTGGGGAAAAGGGTCAGCGTCAGCCCTTGAAGTGCAAATCCCAAAATAAGAGAGAGACGCATGGGAGAGACAAAAAAGATCGATGCTGTACCCCATCTGGCAGTTTTCACCTGTCTCCCAGTCTACCACTGTTCCTCTTGATGGTTTATACTGGAGGAGGAAGATGAGCGAAAGGCATGGCTTTGCCCACAGGCAATCTGGTTTCCAGTACCACCCTACCCCAGATCCTGCACAGCCTAACTGCTTCCTCCATCCCTTCCACAAAACAGCTCCCACATCGGCATGGCTGGATTCAGCCGTGCACTGGAAAGCCCCTGGGATTCCTGACTGGGAGGGAAGAGAGAAGGGTTAGCACTTCACGAGGGGAAATGCTTATGGCACATTTCCCCAGAGGTCCTTGTGCAGCAGTCGTTGATGATGCATCCCACTTGAGGAAAGGTCTATTAATGAATCTTAAGGGGTTCAATGTGCACAAAGTTCTAATAAGAGACTTAGTATCATGGCACTCTTACCCTGAATATCCTGCACAGCCAAACCTTGTTGAATGGGATGTAATTGGCTCCTCTGCTCTCAGGGCTACCTAAAAGGATGAGGAAACTGAGACCCAGAGAGGAAAATCTGAGGCTGCACTGAAAACCCCTTCCAAACCTGGACTGGAAATCAGATTTCTTGACTGCAGTGGAAACTAGGGGGAAGGAACATACTGGAGTGGGATTTGGTAACATTTGCCTTCCAACTGCTTCAAAAAAATCCACAGGGAATTAATCTCAGTGACCCTGCTGCAAGGTACATAAATAAGAGGTGCCTCTCTTTTCCAGATAAGGAAACAGAGGTTAAGTGACCAGACGGAGGAGGGCATGGGGATCCTGCCATCAAGCAGGTCCAGACTGTGAGGCCAAACTTCTCCTTGAAGGACCGAGTCTGTACAGGAGTTTCTTGTTCTGAGTCGATGCTACCAACCTCACTCATCACCAGCCATCACATTTCTGACACCCCTTCACAATAAGCTGCTGGGCAATCTGCAGTTGTCTCTGCCCCTTTTCTCTCCTTTGGGGGATTTATTGCTGGATGTATTGATTGCTTGTTGCCACTGACCCTGGATGGTAGGAGATGAATTATCTAGCATTGCTGTGATACAATCAATGGCCAAACTCATGCTTTTCTATACCGCCTGCACATAGTCTGTGCTGTCCCTCCATTGACAGCAGAACACTCACTGCTCTGTAGGATGGTTGCAGGATAAGATGAGATGGAAACATATTATAGAGCTGTATATCAATTGGAAATATCCTCAGGTCAGCAGGATGAAAGTTTCACGGGTTCGTGCCTACCAGACCGCAACCCAGGACTGGTTTGCCAAGGATCCCTTGAATGATTCCAGAGCCTGAGTCAAGTTTTTGGACAAGTTTTGGGATGGATCACCTAGATCTGATCTGAAATTAAGCAGACTGTCATGGCTTTGGATGAGGTTCACAGAAGCTAAGGAGCATCCACAGAAGGTTGGAATATGGTACAGGTTTGTTCCCTTTTCTTCTGCTCCAGAAAGAAGAGGATCGCTTCAGCTGGATCACTGTCTCCACCAGGAGAGTTTGCAATGCAACAGGAAGAATTCAGAGGTGAACTCGGTGGGAGAAGACAGACACACTGCAATAGCAGGGTCCATCAGAAAAACCCTCCATCGCTGCCAAGGGCACTAGAAACTTGGAGTGACAGCACCCTGCAGAGCCACGCTCAGCTAGAGACATTTAGTTAGACAGATCCAATGCACTTTCCAGCCTCTGTCTCTGCTGAGAGGTTCTTGGCAAAGGAGACCACCCTGCCACTCATAGCCAGGAACTCAGCCAACCTGACACCTCCCTCTCCACAGCTTTGGCAGTGGGTTCCCCTGAGGAGATCACTGTCAGTGAAGGCTGCAGAGAGGAAACTTCAAGATCAATAGCATCATTAAAAAGCCTACAGAAAACAAAGCCGATGAACTAATCTCCCAGTCCTGAGGACATCTGGATCCAGTGCTCCTTGCGAGGCACTGGATAAGCCAATACTGTAGAATAATGAAATGGTGGAATGAGATCCCTTCTTGGCCTGTTATACAGAAGCCCAGGAATGTGGATATAGACAAATTTGCTCAACATCCTGGCCAGATAAGCCAAATGAGGAGTTGGCTCATTTGTGCTCATTTGGCACAGTTGAGTTGACCCACACAGGACAAACACTCAACTTCAGGGTCAACATTTTCCCACAGTGAGCGTACAAACCATAAGGTCTCCTTGAAATCTAACTTGGGGTGGACCCCATGATGCTTACAGGGACCTGATCCCTCTCTAAGGGCAATGGAGATCATGGCAAGTCTGAAAGAGGAGAGGTTTAGGTCAGCAGTGGAAAGTTGGAGGTGCTGAGACAAGTGTGTGAGCCAGGTTGCTAGTCAGAGCCAAACTGCCTTAAGCAATGGAAACAAGAAGGTAACTGTCACCCAGAGAAGAGCTGCTGGTGGGTTTGATTCAAAGCACATCAGGGTGGACAGGTGCTTTCCTGGTGCAGTCAGCAGACTGTGGTTGAGGAGATCTGACCAGTCTCTACCACCCTTCTCTTCCCTTGTCTTCCAAAAAATGCTTCTGTTAAACAAAGTCTCCCCCAGCAAGTCCCAGAGACCTTGCTGGAGGTACCTGGGTGACTCATTGGCTCACCTAGTTCAGCCAGGGACTGAGACAGCATTTTGCATCTCTGCCATGTGTCATCACAGCCGTTGAGGGAAGATGGTTGGCAGAACAGCGGGGCTGGGATGGTGGCAAACACCAGCAGGTACTTACGTGTTGTGAAGAACACACCATCCACAGTGAGGGTCGCCTGAGCCCAAGCACTCGCTGCAGGTCTCGTACTGGCTACACGACTCCACGGGCACCCGAGTGAGCTGCAGGAGGAAAGGGGACAACCTGTCAGGCTTTTCACAGGGCTCCGTAATGCCCATAATGACTTGACGGAGGTGCCACCCTCCCTGTCCTCTTCCCCTGGTGCCTGTCCTCCCGGAGGGACATCCCCGTAGAGCTCGGCAGGCCTGGGGCAGAGGGATGTGGCTGCAGATTGCTCGAGTTCAACCTGGTGCAACCCCTGTCCAGATCAGCAGTCAACTTGGTGCAACCCCTGTTGAGACCAGCACGTCCCCTGTGACCTTGCCCTCTTCCCCATGGCCTTTCACACTTCCGTGCCAGATGACCTCACTTGCGGAGCTTCATTGCCAGTCGTCCTCATTTGCAGTTTCACAGGGAATCAGCAAATCAGGCAGGCTGTGTGCAGACCTGGCACCTTGAGACAATTAAACAACGTGTGATCTTCTGCAGCAAGTTGAGCTCACTGGATCTCAACGCTCTCCTACACTCTGGTTGTGGACCTTGTTGCTTTCTGGCTTCCTGTGAGAACTGAGGTCTCGTGATCTCTGTTTCTCTCCCATGACCTCCCACACCACCACCGGTCCCAGGAGAGTCTTAGCTCCACTCCCCATTGCCCAGGCACCTTTCCAACCATCAGTGTCCCATCCCTGGAGAGGTTGTTGCCACCAGGAGAAGGACAAAGGCTACCAGCCTGGGTATCGAACGAGCTTGCTGTTGCCCTGACTCTGCAGCTCAGAAGGCATTAGAGGTGGACCTGAAACACCCATCTGCTGCCAAAATACTGCATGTTATTATCTTTTTTTTCTTTCTTCCTTTTTAATTAAAGTATTTCACTCAGAGATTTCAAAGACAGAAGGGACTGCCTAGCCTGACCTCCTCCTGTCTAATGGACTGGAGCCTTTTGATTCCTATTAGGTTTTGTAAGCCCCTTACTTCTTTTGAAGCCAAACGCACAATTTGGGCCAAATGACCTGATAGTCTCTTTTCCATTGAATAAGCTTCAGAGAGCTTCTATAATGTACAGTCAATTGCCAGTGCCTTCACCCCAGCTCATGTCAGCAGGGAGAATTTATTCCTTCAGATGATATAGCGTGGTATTATCCTGATGAAACACCACTGAGAACTACCAACTATAAACAGCAGAACAGTTACTCGTGACAAATTACAAAGGAATACACCTGGATCCTAGTGCCAATTTTTTACTTGGTGCAACATTCTAGAGAGTTTGAGCTGTGAAGTGACAGATTAAGATTCATTCTGATTGCAACTGTAAATGAAACAAGAACTGGCTTTTATATATAAATATATATCAGGCAAAATTCCAGCTATTTATGAAGACCTTTTCTGTTTGTATCAGAAATTGTCTTCTTAACCCCTATACAGACACCCCACATGGTAGTTGATAGTTTATGAGCAAAAGCTGAAAATCTGTATTTTTACCTCTGGCAAGTGGCAGCAGCTTTAGAAAACTTCAGATAAAAATATGGTGGGATTTATTTACCATTGCACCATTGCCTGTGTCAAGTCACCCAAAGAAACCAACTGCTGCTCCTGAAAGCTTTTAATGAAAAAGGAAGAATGTGGGAAAAAAAAAAATCCCAAACCTTTCTCAAATTTAATCTACTGCCATGAGCATAAGAACATAATCAGGACAGATCACTGAGCAACGAAAATGGGAAGATCAAAACAGGGAGCGAGTCATTGAAACTTCTGTACATATCAAGAACTTTCAAAGGTAAGATGGCTTGGACATGAATGCAATTGTTCCACCTTCCTTAAGCTTCAGGTCAAGAAGGTATCAACTGTTCATCAATTATAAGTTGTATGCTCTAGGATTTCACCCAATTAGACTTATGTTGAACCCAATAGTCTGTGTTGCATCCAACTTCCAAAAAGACATACAATTTTTTACAAGAAGACATCAAAAGTTGGAGACCCTATAATTTCTTCTGTCAGCCATTCCCGCCTGTTATTTCCACCTGAGAAAAATACGTTGCGAATTATTTTTCCTTGATCACATCTAGCTTGACCATGTCTGCGCTGTGAACATCAGAGTACTTGCAGAAGAGGCAGATAATTCAGTTTTGAAAGACTGTAAATCTGCCATTCCCCAACCCAGATGCAATCGATTATGTAACGTCCACCTTGTAATTAGAAATTTGTGAACACAGTTGGGATTGGCTATGCAGTTCCTATCCAAACTACCCTCAGTTTAACATATGGTGCTGCTCAATTTATCCTCATTAGCTGTAGATAGTTTCTGTGAACCTCAGTTTCTGAGGTAGTTTACATCTGTCTTATAAAATGAGCCTTGTCTAAGAAGTTTAGATCTGAACATGCATTCTTCCAACATCTAGTGATGTTGGGTTTGAATGATGTAAGTCAAAATCCACTTGTGACTATGATATATGTACAAGAAAGAAGTCCTGGAGGACTGAAACTTGCTATTTCTTTGCAAATTTCTACAGAAAGAGTAGACAAAAAGTGGTCTCTGTAGGTATTACTATTATTATTATTATTTAATTAGCTGTCAAAGGATATCCAAGCTCCTTTCAGAGGCCGGAGGAACCTCCTGGGAATCCAGATCTTCATCTTTGCAGAAATGTTTCCTTTTCAGTATGTTTAGGGTACTCGGTCTCTATAGGATACAGTTTGTATGTTGTGTAGGAGCACACCTAGCTTGTGTCACTGTCCCAGAGCACAGCTATGTGGTATGAGCTTGCACCAAGCTACATCCCACCTCCTGTCAAGCACACCAGAATAGTAGGTGTCCTGTACACCAGAATAGTAGGTGCCCTGTGTCACCATTTGCATTGCTATGTGTTATTCCTGCTATATGAGACCTTTTGTGAGTTCACCTCAAGTACCATTATTGTGAGATTAATTAAAATTATACCATGCTGATAAATGTCTTGGGCTGCAAGTGTCAGACCTTCTAATTAATAAAGAAAGAAACTACAAAAAACAAAGGAGCTGAGACTGAAAGGAAAGCCACCTAGGGGTCATCAGCTGAAAAGAAAGAGAACATCAAGCAAATAAGGCACATCAGAGGTCTTATTTTCCTTTGGAACATAAACTGTAATTAATTCAGCTCAGCAACTCAGTTGAAAGTTTTGAGAACTGACCGTGCCTCCTGGGAGCAGTCAGCTTTTTATGCTGCCCCTAAAATATCTGAAAAAGAAAAGTCCATGCAGCCTCCCAATTACAGTGCCTTGCCATTATTCACTGTGATGAAGGGACTAGGCAGCGCTGAAGGTTGAAATCTCCATTGTAAACCAGACTGTGATTACTCCTTCCACCCCTTCTCCATCCTTGGAAAGTCTAACAAATTTTTCAAGGTCATTTCCCAACCTCTGTGAGGCTCCCTACCTCTGGTTCTCATTGGGGTGGAACTTGGATTCAATATTCTGCAGCAAATATAACCAGGGTCTCAGGTTATATGCAGACAGAGGATTAACAAAGCAACGTGTCCTTCATTTTGGGGCACCATGAGCCAGGTTTGAGTCATTTATATTCCTGCAGTGGTCGCGGCTTAACCGATATTTTTGGCCTCACTGTGCTACAGCAATATATGGATGTAAGAAAAGAGTGCTGTTGTTCTAAGGGCTTATATCCCATGTGTGATGAAGCACATATCCCCATTTTATCAATGAGAGCTGAAGCTGAAAGTGAGATCTCATGCAGCTGAAGTAGGTGCTATCTAAATGTCTTTGGAGATGTGGGCTTAAGGCATCTGAGCAAATTCACACAAGAAGTCCAGGAAAGACCTGATTACTGAACACTAAGTTATTAAGTACAATATATTTAGACTTTGGCTTCAATGAAATATCAAAGAAATGAAGGTAAGGTTCCTACAGATCCCTGTCCCCACACCTGATGGACGTCTAAGAGCTGCTGTGCTTCCAAGGCTCTGCCCATAGCAGAGCAGAGGGACAGATGATCCCTGATCATCCCTGAGGTAAGCAGCATTTCCAGAGCAGCCAGACTAACACAGGATTTCCAAAATCACTGCAGTGCAGTGGAGGGTGCGAAAGACCCAGGAACCTCCCCGCTAGCACCTTGCTCGAACAGGGGAGACCAAAGGGTCAGGACCGATATCCCTCGGGCAGCTTCAGCCTCTAGACTGTCCCCTACTCACAGCTATCCCGAGGGAGATGCAATCCCAGAGCCAGGGTCGGACAAGTGGTAAGGGCATCTGATGTCCTGCTCAAGGGCAGCAAGAAAACCACGAGCAGGTCCAGCTGCCATAGCTGCAGCAGGATTTGAAAGGTCATTTCACTTTGTCAACACATTCATCCACCAATCCCCAAAGAAATCGTTCATCGAGTTTCTGGCTCACAAGGACGTCTTGGAAAATCTGGCAAAATCTGCAAACTGCTGTACGGTTCAGAGCTCACCTGCTACATACGACTTCAGGGCTTTTCACACAACACCTGGGCTGTCCTCACCTCTGATCCAGCCTAAATTCCAAACTGCAGCTTCTCTAGCTCCCAGCCTCACTTCCACCCTCTATTTCTAGTATGAATGAACTACAGAAAGTCATTTAAAACAAAATGATTGAGGTTTTTGGATCTTATAGACAGTAACAGCTAATCCTGTTAGAAATTTGGCTCCCGCTTCCGCCATTATACATTCACAAAAGCTCCTGCTATGTGCTCAGTCATAATTTTCTGGCTCCCATTTTTGACTTTTTTATTTCAATATACATTACTTTTTTTTCCCCTTAAACTGCCAACATTCTGGTCAAAATGTGAATCACTGCTCAATCTCTGCTGTTATAATTGGATGTTAATACAGCGGCGGGATTTATTCAGTCTGATGGACTAAGTTAATTTAAATGTACAAAAAGACATCATAAGTAGCCAATTTCCTCCCCAACAGTCAAAAGATACACTTCCAAAACACTGAACAGTGACTCTGTCAAGCCATGTGGGTTCTGTGAATGCGGCTATCTTTCAAGACTCAGCCAGCCCCGAGAAACTGCAAAAAGATTAAGAGAGGAGCTTATTTGATTTCAAAGCCTTGAATAGAGAGTTCATGATAATACAGTTTATTAAATAGAGCAGGAAAAAACACCTAAGAAACCACTGGTGGCACCGGATTCTGCACCCTTAACAGAGTCAGTGAGGACGTTCGGTCACCTGCACGGCATCCCAGGATGCCAATTGTAATTTGGCCTGAATTACAGACAAAGGGACCTTGAATTCCTCTGTCATGTTCAAGATCCTGTGCCTCATCCACCTGACCTACAAACTCAGCAAGAAGCAGGAACACAGAAAAGAAAAGCCCAGGGAGTTGAAGCACATCTTAGTTATATTGGTAAGAAACAGGACTCAGACACATGTGAGGCTGTAAAACTGGTGGGCGAGGAGATGATCCTGCAGAGATGGAGAAGAGGATCTGGGTTTGATTCCAGCCTGGCACTCCAGCATGATAACTAAATAACTTGCCAGTCCCACAGGGACAGGGCATGTCATTTCTCGTCAGACACCCCCAAGCTCTTCCTCTTTATTGTAGCACGCTTCCCAGTAAATCCATGCTTACATACTTGGAAAACTGGAGGCTTTAATTAAGGACAGTTAATTGGAAGCAGCAGTAGCTGTCAAGGACAAATGACACAATAATTAAACTGGGGGGTCAATGTCCTGCTGTGTGGCAGGGTAAATTACCTGTCCAAATATTCTTTGTTCACAAAGGGCTTCCTACCTACAGCTGTATCTGTGCTGCTTCTCCTCTTCTCTTCACTGCCCTGAGCTGTCCTGCACATCTTCGGTGAAAGACGTCTTCACCCTGGCGTTGCCAGAGCAAATTCCCAGCCACAATCACACGCCAATCACAGGAACAGAGGTAAAGCAATGACAGATATAGAAAGATTTGAGGCCCACAGCCTCTGTGGCAATAGCCCCAGAAGCCTTTGGGGTAAGGCTGAGAGATGTCAGTTCCCATCGGATGCTCTCACGATGACATCGCTACTGGTGCTTCTACAGCAGCGCAATTTTCTTGGCACACCTTGCAGTGCAATCCTCTTCTCCATGCCTCCCTTGGCAGGACGACCCTGCTTTACAGCTCGCTCAGAAAAGCCAAGTTGGGGACTTTGGGAAGGCTTCATTTCTGATCCATCAAGTCTGTAAACCTTGGCACTTGTGGGGAACAGCTCCAGCATGGGAGGTATGCAAAGCAAGGGTTTTGCCCTCTCACCAAAGTCTGTCTGCAACATCAGAGTCTAAGTCTAAGCTAGAAATCCAGGTTCTGCTGAAGGAGAGACCTTTGGCAGGGCAGGATTTGTCTGCTCTCTGTTTTTAGATGTCGGCCCAGGGATGAGATAAATCACACTCTGGGTGTTCCTATGTCTATCCACTGAATATAAAGGAGTCTAGACAGCCAGGTCAGATGGAGACTTTTACAACATACAGGTTGAATACAGGGTGAGGTGAATCTCACATCAATGCCATACTTAATTTTCTCCTATACCTTTAATCTTGCCACTGCAAACAATACCCAAACATGCTAAAGTCTCCCCTCTTCCTAATTGTAGTACCAGAATAACCAGTCACAATACAAAATGCATTTTCCTTAATCACTGGGAGAGTAGTAGAGGAAATCCACTGTGTCACATAGCTAGAAAAATGTTCCAGGAATTCAAAAGACCTTGTGTGATGACACGAACTGTGTTTGAACAAGTGCCTTTCACCATCTGCTCTGTAAATACAGCCCTCGTGCTTTGCTGCATCCAAGCTCATTCTTGCTCTCTGTTCTGGTTTATTTACAAAGGAACAGACACTCAAATAACAAAGATTATCTCAGTCCTTTTCTTGAAGGCTTGGCGGCTTCCCAGGTTCCCCCTTCACAACTGCTCAGCCTACACCCCGTGCTGTCCCTTCTTCAAAGAAGTCTACCACGGTATAATGACTCTTCTCCCAAAAGCATCAATACTCGAGGAGAAGCTAGGAACACATCATCCTGCTCCAAGTACAGCTGGCAACCTGGAGACTGAAGAGCGTGTGCCCAGAGGTTCCAGCATTGATTCTCATTCAGCTTTCCTCCCAATTCACTCTTGTTTTTTCCTTACCAAGAATGCAAAACTCTTCCTCAGCTGGGATAGCAACTGTCCATGCCATCGGCATGCCGACGTGCTCTCTGCACAAGGCAGGAAATTTATTAGGAATCCTTGTCCTTTGTAAAAATCACAGTTCATCAGCTCAGAGGTGTGGAAGGAGTGTCAAATGGTTTTACCCAAGCCTGACGAAACCAGCCACCTTCTTACCCACCCTGCAAACCATCAGCTCTGGCCAACCTTCTCTATAGTATTCAATCTGTGTTTCTCCCTGCCAGGTCTAGGTAGCTTCAGAACCCCCCTGCCTTGTTCACTGCTAAATCTTGATCCCACGGTCAAGTGTTTCAGTCTGTAAACTATAAAACAAATGAGGTTTGGCTAAGTATTTGTGTTCAAAAGCCTTCAAAATAGAGAGCCTCATGTCACAATTAATGCAGGGCCAGCCCAGGCTTAATGAGAGCCGGTGCCTGTGTGGTTACTGAAGCATGCCTGCCGAGCAAGGGATAGACTGTTACCCAGGCTGTATAAAGACTATATATAGATTTAATTGGGACCTGTAATGGAATTTATGTCATTGCAACGGGCTTTCTCAAAGTCCAGCATCACTTGAAGGCTCCTGGTGGAGGCATGAACTACTAAAACACAGGGAGAAGTTAATAGTTGTTTCTAATGGTGATGGCTACTTTCCAGGTCACCTTGTCCCACCACCTTTCCAGATGTTCCCATCCTCACCCTCAGTTACCAAGGAGCATCTTCCTGCAGATTCATTCACCTCAGCAGCCCTCTCAGGTAGCCTGTCATGTCTCCTTGTTGTGAGCTCCAATTCATTTAATCCTATCACCACTCCAAATCCCACCTTCATACCCTCATCATCTCCCTGGGCTAAGATGCCTTCATCCCAGTGTCTGGAGGATCTTTGCCTCATCTCTGTCCCCAGTCACCCCCACTCCCTCCTGGACTTCTAGCTCCACTGCTTGATGACCCATGTGGTTCATGAAGGATTGATCATGTTGATCTAATTCCCTTGTGCAGGATTATATGATGCCTACAAGCACTGCCAAGCTACAGAAATTGTGGCAGACGGACAGTTCAAAAAATGCCCCTTTCTTCAGTTGTGATCAGACTTAGAATTCCCCATAATAGCACTCAAAATGAGCTGTACTGGTTGGGATCAACACTCCACATATCCCAGCTCTTTGTCGTCAGCCATGGCCTTACGGCGCTAAAGAAAGCGTAAAAACAGGGTAAACATATATGGTAAGTCCCCAGTAGCTGCCCAGCCTTTGGCTATTTTAATTCAGGGGAACTTCTGAGTCTTAGGTGTCTCTATTCCATAACCTGAACAGACCTTTCTTTTAATTTTCCAGTTTACCTTTGAAATTACATTGACTTTTTCCATCCACAGCATACTTTGGCAGGGAGTTTCACAGCTCCAGAGTCCACTGCTCGAAGGGATCACCTCCTTTCCTTTGTTCAGGACTTGATTTTCAACAGTTTAATTTCATGCCCTGTAATTCTTGTATTTGCAGAGGTGGCGAACAGTCGCTTCCTATCCATCCCCCTCTGCCATTCACAACGTCACCAATCTCTACCACACGCCCCAGCTCACCTCTTCCCGGGCTGAGGAGTTCCTGCTTCTTCGGTCACCCCCCACATGGAAACCGCTCCATACCTCTGATCATTTTGGTTCCATTTCTCTTTTGACCATTTGTTTACCCTTGTTAGCCAAATGTTGGGCAAAAGAAGAGGCTACCTGGTGGCCTAGGTCACCTCTTCATAGCCTTCTCCTCCCTGGACTCTCAGGCACTGACCACATCACCAAAAACTATGAAGCTACCACCTTTCACAGGGTGTCACCTCTCAGCGTGAGGCACATATCCTTCATACCGTGCGTATCCTTCAGGCTCATCCCAGCTGCGAAAGAAAACACATCAGCTTAAACCGCAATTCAGACTGCTTTATCACGGGCTCAGCGGACGGCGGGTAACTCGTAAAGCTGCGTGCACTTGCTTGCTTTCAGCGGTGTGAGTTTACACCGGTACCGAGCTTCACACACCTCCTCAGAGGACACACTTCTTGCCACAAAAAGGGGTGTTTCTTTTACTCCCAGATACCCTCACACATACCCCCATTTCAACTCCTCTCATCACTGCCTCCTCTCCTTTTATAAGTCATTCTCCATGCGGTGCCATCAAATCTCAGCTGACACGAGCTCCGCAGCCTGCCACAGGCAGCATCAATTGGAGTGATAGCATCAGCTGAGGAGCGATGAGGTCACGCTGGTTAATCTGCAAACCAAAAACTGAAGATGTGAGGCAGGGAGAGCCATGATAACCTTTGCTTGCAGTTGATCAGGCTGCAGCAAACATACACTAACCCAGCCTAGAGACACAAAATTGGGATTTTCCAGGGCTATTACGATACCTCTGCCTCTCCAGAGTGCTCACCACCAACAGTGTTACTGAATGTTTCAGCCAAGAGTTAACCAAGATCCAGGGAGAAAATGTGAAGCAGACTCTTCGCAAGCCCTTAAATATATGTCTCAGTTTATTAAATGAGAGAAAACCAGAGCGAGCTTACTGCTCGGCCGACGCCTGTGAGAGCTCTGTGCGCTTTCAAGGTTTGGGTGGTAATTAGTGCTGCCAAAAAGATAATGACCAGGCAGAGATGCAGGCAACTATTTCGGGGCATATCTATTTGCCTTGAGGTACCTCTGCTGTTTGTTTCAGTGTGAAATAAGTGAGAAGAAGTTCCTAGCAAAGCCCAGCTCCCTCTCTGCAGCACTTTAATTCCTGGAGGGCTTGAAATGCAGAATTCCTACTGAGCACAATGGGAAGTTGCTCCATCCCAGCTCCCAGTGCCCATATTTCAATGGATTAAGTGCATAACGTAGTGCAGCAAGCACTACACGTGTTTTCCCAGTTTTCTCAGACATACATCTTGCCATAAAATGAAAGTTCAGGGACATTTAATTCAGGGATCATATAAATGCATAGCATTTGAGGTCAGAAGGGACCATTAGCTCATCTGTTCTCACCTCCTGTACATCACAGGCCACTAAATTTCTCCCATCTACCCTTATACTGAATCAAATAATCTGGTTTTAGCTAAAGGATGTTGCCTAGAAAGACTTCACATTTCAAAGTGGAGATACCAAGAAATGGAGAATCCTCCATTTCACGGACAGTTTGTTCCAGTGGTTAATCACTCACACCATAAAAAGCTTGTACATGCCTTACTTTTCACCTGAATTCATTGGGCTTTAGCTTCCAACCACTGATTCTTCTTCTATTTTTCTTCTCTGGATTGAAGGGCCCTTTACACTTGCTGTTTTCACCCCATGAAGGTGCTCAGACATGCAAATCGAGCCTTCAATTCCTCAATCTTCTTTCTGATAAATTAACAGACTGAGATTCTCTCAGTCCCTTTGAGGAAATCACACCTTCCCACTCCCTACAAATAATTTTTGTGGGTCTTTAGTGCTCCTTTTCCTATCTCTCCGTGCTGTTTTACAAAAGGAGACTCCAGAGCAGACCGCAGAGCATGACTACTACTCTCCCACCCTCTTGCACTCCTTCAAGGATGCAGGATGGTGTCAATCTGTTTCTGCTACGGGCTAGACTAGGAGAAACCCTTTGCAAGGAGGTAAAGAAATGACCTGCTCTTCCATTTCAGTCATTGCTTTCTAGGACACGTCTCCCACTTTCCAGCCTGACCTATATTCCTTTTTATGAGACACAGAAGTTTGCATGTGTTTTGTTTGAGGGAGCCGAAGTCACCCAACTGCTCTGTCATCATCTTCATTAATGCTGAGCTAATCATTGCACCACTGAATATTTTATCCCCAGGATTTAATATCAACTTCCACTCATTCACAAAAATTTTCAATAGCTTTGGGCCCAATATTAAACCCTGGAGAATACCACTAGGAAAACCCTCAGGCTTTTTGAGAGCTGCCAAGTATTAAGCCATTTTCAGAGATGTCTTTTTGCTATTTTTAGCTTTTTATTTTTAGCTTTTTTTTTCCTAATGGGAACAGGCTGTGCTGTTGACTCAAGGGCTGTACAGAAAGGTAAAGACGGGGCATCCACATAATAAAATTTCACTATTTCCTTAAAGAATAAATCACCTATTTCCTCAAAGAATGAAAAATGTCTTATTTTTTTACAAAAATATGCTACCCAACTGCCATTTGGCCCAGTTCAGGAGGAAACATCAGAAGCTTCACACTTATCCAGGGACATTACTGCTTAGTATTACCCCTTCTAACCACCATGAATCACTAAAGCAGGGGTCTCACTGATGCACCTAAGTTGTGAATATATACCCTAGGATATTCGAAATAGGGCATTTCAGATCTCAGGTGTGCAAGTCACCCTCAGAGGGGCCCTGCACTATCCAGTGCCTGTATATCGTAGCTTTACACTTGTCTAAAACACCTCGGTGAATAACCTGAAGTTAGATAGGATCAATCTGGGCACTGGAAACCTGTGGGGCTGATAAGAAATGTGGCTCCTGAGGCTGAGATGACCCCCAAAATTGTGGTTGCCCTGTGACTACAGGCACCGCAAAGGTGCAGCAGCATTGATACAGCTGGTTTTGCTGACATCCAAAAGTATGCGTGGGTCATCCTTTCTCCTGATTCCTGGTGATAACTCTGAATTCAGAGATCCTTTGCACGGGTCCCTAAGCTTGTGCAGGAGCACACAAGGCTCTTCATTTCTCCAATCAGTTTCTCTTTCCCTTGCACTCCTGTAATTTTTTCACATTTTTCTCCAGCCAAAGCAGAAAGCTGAGACTCCCACTGCACCTTTCTTTTTATGGAAAGACATACACGGCGCCCAGATTTCTTGGGAAAAAACAGCTGGCATGAGGATCTGTAGAGAAACAGAACCTTTGTCCCTATAGGTAACTGATGCAAATCTGATTTAAAGCCTTCAACACTCCCCGGTACTGCTTTGGTACCGTATGAAACAGCGAGATCTCATTTCAGCTCCTTGCTGCCAGGCATTGAACTCACAAAAGCCGCTGCTGAGCAGGAGCGCTGCCCGGGGGGGGCCAAGGACCGGGTCCGGCAGGGGTGACCATGTTGGATGACTGCAAGATGAACACTGCCAGCTGGCCTGCGCATACAGCATGGAGACCCAAGAGACCCCACAAAGCCTTTGCCAGCTCCATCCAGGCGGTTCTCAAACTGGCATCTTGAAAAAGAGCAGGATTAACCTACTGAAGCGTCTTAAAGGAGCCCTCCACCTCGAAGATCAAAGGCAAACTGGCTCCACGTCTCTTCTTACACCTGCCTCCCTTGTGGGCATCCCTTACAAAAGCCCACAATCTGATTTGGACTGGGGTATTTGCTCAGGTGCATTTCACAGCGCACCACTCCATGCAAAAAAAAAAAAAAAAAAAGAGAATACCAACCTAAAAATACCCTTTTGTTCCTGGCCACAAAGAAGAAGGGAGCCCCGTTTGGTACATAATGCCAGGGGAAAGGAATGAGAGCAAGGAGGAGGGCCAGGCCCTCTGAAATACAAGCCATGCCATGCAGCAAAAAGGACTTGCTCCTCCTGTCCACCTCCAGCAGCCGCGACAGTGATGCTCCCTTGCTCCCAGGGCAGTCCCAGCACCTCCCGGCAGGGCTGGCACACATGCACACCGCCGGCATTGCAAGTGACACTCGTGTCTCTTGGCAGGACCCTCCTGACCCTCCTGGACCCTTTTATCCAGGTCTCACCCACATCCCAAAAAGAAGCCAGTGGCTTCAAGGAGTTTGGAGGCTCCTTGCAGAGCTCAGGGCAGCTGAGCTCCCTGTCTCAGTAGCAGGAGCAGTGACCTCCTCGTTGCTCCCTTTCACTCCTCCTTTTCTTCAGCTCGTGCAAACACGTGCACAAAAGGGCCAGCGCTGCACCGGCGGTCCTCAGAGCCGTTCAGGAAGGGGACGGGGAACAAAAAGCATCAGGGATTAGAAGAAAGTCAGGCGTAGCGCCGAAGTGGCTGTCCAAAGGTCAAACACACATAAGCTTTTATTGGCATGAGAACCGACACCACTTTTATTAAAGCAATCTAGCCGCTATCGAAGTACTGCTGCTGTGGCCACGCATACCTTGGTTTAAGAAACCCTCTGATGCGTAGACTGGCCAAAGCGGAGGGAAGCTGAGGGAGGTGAAATCCCCTGTCCAGAGGTCTGTGCACTGGATCTGGCCTCCTTTCGGCCACGACAGGCTCACAGCACCCATAGGATGAGCAGAGAGGACCAGAGGTATCGGTCACCAGGCGTCACGCTCCTCCCCAGCCGTGCAGACACGAGCGTGCGCGCTCCCGTGCATGCACACATGCAACCCTGGCAGCTGGCTAACGGCATTTGCAAGCGCTGGCAGATTTATACCGTACAGAAAGGGGCTGTGGGGAACAGGTTTTTTATTTACCGGATTCCATTTCACACCGGTGAACCGTAAAATTATAACTACAGCTTTTCTCAGACTTTTAGCGATCTATGGTATCTGTCTGTCTGTCTCTTACCTAGCCGCACGCATGCAGTGTGGTGGCAATAATGTATGTCCTGAAGGAACAATATCACCTCTGCTTCCCGAGGATTACAGCCTGCCTTTTCCAGAAACAGCAATCCCTGCCCCTGGTTTATTAACCGAACAGCAGGCGTTGAGAAAAACCCTCACCCGCACAATCAGGAGAGTGGTTTTCTCAGCATTTATGGAGAGCAGAAAATTAGGAATGTATAATAAAACCAGAGGACAGCTGAGGATCAACTTCAAATCTTACCAAAATAATAGGTGGGGAGGAGAGTTTCCTTCCAGTTGCCTGGGCTTTTACCTGAGGTGAGCTGTATATCTCCCGCTTTAACTTCACAAGTTATAATACCACCTTTTTGGCTCATGCTTTAGAAAAACGCAAGAGCTCATGCCCCTGTTCATTTAACTTCAGCAAAGGATGCACAGATTTCATAGGTATCTGTCCCACAGGGAGTGAAGGAAAAATGGTATTTTGTACTTATTTTATTTTTTTGTTTCAGCCATTGCTCCTGAATCAGCATCTCCAAACATCCTTTCCCTGTTTGGAGATCTTATTTACATCTTTGGAGACAGAAAGAGCCTGTGAAGGAGGGAAGCCCAGCCAGGTAGAAGCACAGCTCCCTGGCCAGAGGCCCATATCTGCACAAGTTATTTAATCTCCAATTCGCTTCATGTAGCCAATGTGTCTCTGAAAGGGTCATAAACACCATCCAGGACTATTTATCTCCATTGCTTATTAAGGGAGCCTATACAGGAGGTGGGATGAATCCATCGTGCACCTTTTTTCCGCATGCACAGTGTATCTGCAGCTCACGAGGATGTTGCGAAGCTCCGGGACTAGGGGAATTGCCTGGCACTAATGGTGGATGTTTAGAAAGGCATGTACTGAATCCCTGGAAACATTTAGCTCATAGGGTTTGTTTTCCTAAAAGATATGCAGTATTGCTGAGCTGGGGGCTCAGAGCAGACATCTCCCTGAGGAGTTCTGTGACCTGAGTTATGCAGATTGCATTAGACATTGTGCTTGCCTCTTCTGGCTTTCAATTCTATGAATTTATAAATAGTCGCCAAATAGTTTCAATGATAATTGTCAGCCTGTGCTGAAAAGAGCTTAACTAGGCATACAGACCTTATGTAAAAACTTTATTATTATTATTTTTATTATTATTATTATTATTATTATTGATGGGGTTTGTGTTGCTCAGCTTTAAACTACATTTCCTCTATCAGGATATAGATTTCAGAAGACAAGTTGTCTGACCCAGCGACCAGGCCCATAATGGGACTGCTACAGTAATTGCCATATTTGCAAGACGAGTATGAATTGCTGCTCCTAGATTAGCCACACGACAGTGGAGATGAAGTTTATCATCACCCCAAACGTGTTTTGCTTTCTGCTGATGCATGAATGTTCCAGCAATTAGTTTGCTGTGTTAGGGTCCCCTTTTCTACATATTTTTCCTGAGGTTTTATATTGGAGCTTTTGTGAACTCTTGACAGTATAGGTTTCTAAGACCATTCACAGTGAAATGACTATTCCAGCACCCTCAAATGTTAGGCCCTGAATCTGAATTTTCTGCTATTTTGCAGTGCATTACAGATTTAGAGCATCTGTGATACTGGCAAGGCTGGGAAAGAGGAGGATGTTCATTGGTGCTGTAAGAGGTGTTTACCAAGTTGAGATTAATTAATTGAATTCCCATCTGATTAGACCAGGTAGCAGAGCTTCAAAAAAGCCCCTGATCCTCTCCTACTGATTTGCTCCAAGATATTGGAGAGCTGTCCTGGAAAACAGTGATATTTATAAAGAAAAGAAACCAAGGGGAATGCAAAAAGGAGCACATCATCAAGGTTTCAAACAGAGGACCCATCTTCCAAAATCCCAGTTCTGATTCCCATCCACAGAATAAGTCCATACAACCAAAACCGAGTCACATCCTCCACAGCCTGCTCTGCCCCAAGTGCAGTGTGTTAATGAGAAGAACAGCACAAGACGGATTCTCACCTGTACTTCCAGCTACTACACTAAGAGGTCTGGAAGATAATGAAAGCCGAAGAATTCATTATCTTCTTGCCATTTTAGATGTTGTTCCCTTTCCATTTTTTTTTCCCTATTGCATTTTTTTTTTTTTCATTATTACAAATTTCGCAATTTTCCATTACTAATTCCTCAACTAACAAGAATCCTAAACATTCTTATATAGGTAATTATGGAGAGGACTTATGTATTTAAGTGCCCTGTAGCATCAGTGAGACTATCACTGGTAGTTCTTACTACTTGACCTCTTCTGAATTCCTAAATTTTAATTTAGAGTATCCCATTAAAATTCATCAAAATTGTCTTTTTGAATGAAAAATTAGATTGACTCAACAGATTAGTTTGACCCCCCAAATCATGTCTGTTTTCTGCTGAAATCTTAATCTTTTCATAAAAGAATCTAAAGAATTAATTTTCTTATGACTCGTAATAGGTGTGATTTACTGGTCTGATCTCAGTAAAATTCCATTTCAACAGACTATTTAGTCATAGTTTAGTATTAGCTTCTCCATTTCCTTGGCTTTGTTTGTGATTTTTTTTAGGGTTTTTTGTACAATTTGTCAAGCAGAAGTTGATGCATGGCTCTTCTTGAAAAGGATAGCGTGGAGACCAATTAGTCAACCTAGAAACTGGCAAACTCCTCCTAATATGACTGCATGATTGCCACAAACTGGCAGCTAAATAGAGATCTATCTAGCTTTTAAAAATATTAACCTTTTTGTTGACTCTTCCATTTATTAGAAGGTTTATTCTTTGAACAACGAGATTGATACAGCAAAAAGCAGAGCTAAAGGCCACCAGCTATCCCATCATCACACAGATGGGTAGCAAATGCCCAGGGGTGCTTTTAAGCATAAAGACTCACTAAGAAACCATTTTGGCAAAATAACTGAGATTAAAGCACGAGTTAGAAGTTCGGTTTGTATAAAATGCTTCCTTAATTACTTAGGAACTGGCAGACTTAATAAAACCTAATAGCCACCCCTCTCTGCCTCCTATTTCTGCTGTCAAGTTGAGCCAGATGTTTCATAAAAGGTGCAAGCATCCTACAAAAGGCAGGGCCTTGTATTAGATATCTCTGTATTCTCTAATACCTAGGGACTTGTTTATAATCTGAAGAACTGCAGTTAAGACTTCTTCTAAACTTCTAGGTTAATTATTTTTTTTTAATTAAAAATCACATTAAAACACTAAGCTCCAGAACTCTTTTTTTCTTTTTCTTTCCTACCTTTTACTTGCAAATGCATCTCCATGGGTGCTGTTCACAATGAAAGCTTGAGGTGAAAAATAGAAATCACCACCTTATTCATTGTCCTGGGGGAATTCTCTCCTGCAATGAACCCGCAGAATCACTGCCAGTGCTCACTGCAAGGACTGAACTGCAAGATGGGTTGTGGTTGGGGCTGGTTGGGAAAGCACCAGCAGAAGAAACTTCCATGGGGAGATGCTTGTTCACTGAATTCAATGCATCGACCACTGACAGATTGCAATGAGCTGTTATTAGGCTCAGCACATCAAAGAGGGAGTAGAAAACTTCCAGTAATTTGCAAGTTGTGCACCTGAACTTAGAAATGCTGAGCTGGTTTTGGAGCAAAAAGAAGAAACTTTCCCATATAAACCTTTCCCCAGTAAGGAATTAAAGGATCAGGTATTATGCTCAAAATACCTGTGGTAGCAGTTTATCTGGGAGAGTGGCAGGGGTAGGAGGTGAGCAGGAGCTCAGACCCAAAGCACTGAAGAGGAAGGGTCTGAGACAGAAGACTCTTCAATAGAGCATCATTTGGATAATCATATACTGCTGACAAGCATTAAGAACCCATTACCGAGCAGAAGTCTGAGAGATCTATTAGCAGCACCCGCTATTCTGTTCCTACTTGGGAAATCATCGCCTTTATTATAACAGACCACTGAAAGCCAAGACAGCTTCACATTTTCAGTGGCAAAAATGGTGAGTGAGGACAATTAATTTTCTCCCTTCATGAATTCAGGAGGCAAGGAGAAGAAAGGGTGAGATTGAGAGATGCTCTTCAAACTGTCCACCAAGGGGAAGGAAATTAAAACAACATCTACTGGTAGTTAGACAAGCAGTCCCAAGCTTGGTAAACAAAGCTGAATTCCCAGAGCATCTTTTAGCTCCTCTAGCTGCCGGCTGTTGATAAGCTCAGGACAAAACCCACAGACAACCTACTGGGAAAAGAACGGGGTCGGAGTGCAGTTCCACTTTTAACAAACTGTTTTTCATTTTTACCTTTTCTGCTTTGCTTTCTCCAGGTCCCTGCAATCAGTATTTCTTTGTCCAGCAGGACTGGAAACTTGAATCTCCATGGCAGCACTTGCGTTGCAGGAGCTCACCTCATCTGTAGGAGCTGAGGCTTGGGGACATGTTAACCACATCCACCCTGCAAACCAGTCCTGCTTATAAAGCATCACTCTGGCATATCCTGTTGCTGTGAAGTGAGGACAACGTCCTCTTCCAGGGACAGAGTGCAGCAGAAAACACTAAGCTAGTAAGGCACAGTTGCCACTGGGGCAAGTGACCTATTCGTTTCCATTAAAAATGTCTGGCTGTTTCAGGAGCAGGATTTAATAGCTCATCTGGAGGAAGAAGCTGGGAAGGACAGGAGATTTGATCGTATGTGGGTCTATCAAACGGCACTCTGAAAGCGCTGTGCAGCCTAATAGCTCTGATTTTATCTGCTGACAACTTTGAGAGGCTAAAGAAAATCTCTATGCTCACCTCTCCCCAGTTCCCCTGGGGGTTTCCACGTGTATAGGCACATCAAGAAAAGAATAAAACAATTTCTGCATAGGTGATTGGTCAAAGGAATATAAAGACTGGCAAGGAAAATGAAGCAGCAGAGGTGTGTAGCTTATACGAAATGCAGGGAGTCCGTCTCTGCCTCCTGAAGTCCTGAGCCACAGGTTACTGGAAATGGGGAGCGTATCACTGTTTTCTCTCTTTTGAAGATCTCTGCTACATGTTCATCACTGAGCTTTATTAGAAGAATTTTCTGGGCAGGAGACATAGAATCACAGAATGGTTTGGGTTGGAAAGGACCTTTAAATGTCATCTAGTCCAACCCCCCTGCAATGAGCAGGGACATCTTCCACTAGATCAGGTTGCTCAGAGCCCCGTCCAACCTGACCCTGAATGTTTCCAGGGATGGGGCATCGACCACCTCTCTGGGCAACCTGGGCCAGTGTTTCACCACCCTCATCATAAAAAATTTCTTCTTTATGCCCAATCAAAATCTACCGTCCTTTAGTTTAAAGCCATTATCCCTTCTCCTATCACTACATGCCCTTGTGAAAAGTCCCTCTCCAGCTTTCTTTTAGACCCCCCTTACATATTGAAAGACCACAATAAGGTCTGCCCAGAGCCTTCTCTCCTCCAGGCTGAACAACCCCAGCTCCCTCAGCCTGTCCTCATAGGAGAGGTGCTCCAGCCCTCTGATCATTTTGGGTCCTCTGGACCTGCTCCACATCTCGGTGTGACCGGTGCAGCTGGACCAGGCAAGCTGTGCCCAGTCCATCTCTGTGCCACTGGAGAAGGAACAGACCAGCAGCAGCATCCCTTCCTGGAGATGTAAATCTGAAGAATGATACAACGAGGGATGGAAGATGAGGAGAGGGAAGAAAAAGTCATCACTGAAGATAAATTAGAAGTTTTAGAGAGAACTGTTAATTTGCCAGGCAAATTTGTATTGTAGAATCGCCTTGACAGGGAAATGAAGGCAGGATCAGAAACCTCGTTCAGAGACGGTCCCGTCTCAGGAGGAAGATCCTGTGTTACGTGGTAAGGGGAAGCGATGGTATGGGGAAATTTGTCTGTGGACGATGTGTGCCCGGGGACCCATCAAAGGCAGGCTTCTGTCACCAGCAATTGCCTTTTCCCCAGTAACACTACAAATGAGCTTCTCTGTGACATAGTTAAGGGTCACTTGGTTTCCATTACGAACTTCATTTTCAGGAGGCCATAATTCACATATTTTACATTGCATGTAGCTAGGAAAGCCACCAAAAAACCCCCAACCCCCTAAAAGAAAACCCACCAAAAAAAAATCCCAACACAAAACCCCACACTGATGGCTCCAGCTATCCTAAATTTGTTTCTCTGACTTGAAGGCTGCTTTGGGGAGGTGTTGTTTAATCCTTTCTAGAGGTTAAAAACCTAGGCCTCGAGAGGAGGTATTTGTTAGAGAAGCTGTTCTGCTCTTTTCATTTTTTTTTTCAGTTAAACTTTAAGGAAAGGCTGAAGATTGCAAATGTGATATTTGGCTAGGAAGGATTCCAGCATGAGGAATCACCACTCTTCCCCTTCGTTTTAAAAAACCAGTCTATTTAAGGTTCAAAAGCATATGTTGCTCCCCACTTAAATTCCATCCCTTTTGTTGCCTGGCTGCGAGCGAGAGGATGCCACTTTTCTTCATCTGGCTCAAAACCATCGTGTTGCTAGATTGTACATCACGGATTATTCACTAAATCTTGGTTATGTGATGATGTGACATCTCAACAGAACTCCCTGCCAGTACTGTGTGAAAATATTCTTAACTGATCCCACCGTCAGAGACAGAGTCATTTGCATGTGAAATTGCTACTGTCTTTGAAAACAGAAAAAGGGCAAGCAAATAAACCTCCGCCAACACTGCTCCCTCCTCTGATTTTGCCTATGACTTGCTAGTGTCCTCTAAATTTGCACCCACCTTCCCAGGTCAGGTGTATTATGTCTTGGACCTGCTGAATCGGAGAAAATCCCAGACTTTGGTGGCAAGACCTTCACATTCTGGGGTGTGAGGCACCCACTTCTTTGCTCCTTGTACCTCCTTACTGTCAGTAAGATCCTTATCACAAAGACCCACATCCTTTGTTCAAGGCTGCCCATACCTTAATTAAGTCCCATCCCTCCCTGTGCTCATCCACATACCAGAAGCAGGACTACTACTGTGAGTAGGACTTGTACTACTTCATTTCTCGCCCGTTCTTAATCAAAATGAGGGTTCAGGAGACAAGTGGACATTAATGGCAACAAAAGCCTTCCACGGCATCGGTGCAGAATTGGCGCAGTTAGCTGAACTCTACCAGCTTCGGAGGCAATGAGTGCGCAACTGAGTGAAGTCTTAAGTAATAATATTTTAGCAGTTCTCAGATGACACAGGAGCACTGCAAAAATGTCAAACCTAACACCATTATTCAAAAATAGGAGCACGCGATTAGACAAGCAATTATACACCGAGTAGCTTAACATAAATTGTGGGTAAAAATATCAGAAACAATTTTTCAGGATTTAGTGAGGGAGCACCTTGTAAAGCATAATTGGATTAGAGGAGACAGCCAGCATGGATTTACAAGCAGGAGGTCTTTTGCTTAACTAACTTGTTGGAGTTCTTTGAAGCTACGGTATTACTGCCAAGGTAGGCAAGGGAAATGTAATAGATGTTATGCACTTAGATTTCCCAAAAGCAATTGGTGAGGTTGTACAGTGAGATTATCGGCTAATGGAAGAAGTCGTGCTATAAAACGGGCTGGCTTAGAAAAATGGCTCAGAAGCAGAAAACAGCCAGTGCGTGGGCTGGCTTGCCATGTTCATTCTCAACCTCAAAAGTGAGTTATTTAAGTGCTTGGCCTGGGGAAGAAGGAGGTGGAGGGGTTCAGGCTTGGAGAACTCTTCTGCTCGGATTTCAGAGAGCTGCCAGCCTTTTGCAATGTGCAAATCTCCCACAAGAGCTCAGTTTATTAGCCCCGAGGATGAGAACAGCCCAGGGAGATCATTCCTCCTCCAGAAAGAGGTGCAATTCAAAGGCAGCCTGGCTGCACAGGCTGCATGATCTGCCATCCTCAAGGCTGCTCACAGAAGAAAAACCAAACTTTGCTTCCACCGAACAAGTGAGGAAACTGAGGCACAAGCAGGAAGGAAAACGTGCTTGATCTCACCCAAATCAGTGCCAAAAGGAGCACAGATCCCCCAGGGCCAGGCTTTTGCCTCTGGCTCATGCTGCCACGGAGCACGTTCGAAACAGAGAATTTTTTGTGCATGGGCAGGGTGAGCGCAGCCAGCCTCAGCACAGCACCTACCCTTGCCACAGGGAGAGGCCACCCTCACGGAGAAAGAGGAGAGGATTTGGGAAAGCTGGGTGCATCGAGGAGCGGGCAGATGGGGTGCTGGCAGCAGGCACAGAGCCCTCCAGCAGGCAGGTGCTGTGCTCTCAGCTGCTCAACTGCAGCCAACAGACTAATTTCTGCGGATTTACATCAAAAGCAGGCTAAGGAGAAGACCTGAGCGGCCAGATCCATATCACAGAGTCCCTGAAGCTCTCCCAAGAAGCCAGTTTCTCCTTCTGTTTCTTTTCCACATCATGTCTCAGCAGCAAGCAACATTTTGCTCCCAGCTCCAGCTGTTTTTCTTGGCTGCCCTTGGAGCCGCCAGAGCCGATAACGCTGGAATCTGGGTTCAATGCGGCCCCACTGCCATCCAACACCACCGGTGACTGGGTCAGGGACCAGCACCATTCCCAGGCACCATACAAGGCTTTTGTTGGACGCCCTGCAGACCCCAGTCCAGCTCGCAGCTCGCCGGCCACCCACCCCCATAATCTCATCCTGCCTCTCTCCTCCACCAGTGCTGTGGCTGTCATCCACACCGCTCTTCCTGGCATCCCCATTCCCTTATTCCCCCCTCCCACCTCCCCAGAACATGACCCAGGTTTGTTATGGATCAGTGTATTTACAAAGCTTAAGCTGAAAATCAATTTTAATTACCAAAATCAGATTGCCGTATCAATAAATCACTGGGGACCGCTCGGAGACACAGACAGAAGGTTGCACCTGGAATTGGAGGGAGGGAGAGATAATGACTCGTTTCCCCATCAGGCCCCTCCCTGCAGTCGCTGGACAATATTCATCAACATCGTTATCTTTTGTATTATTGAGGGCATAAAAGGGAGATGAATGGAACTGGAGTCAGTTTTAAACAAATAGCATTAGTTGAAACTTGATTAACCAGTGACCTCTTGACAGGAGCTCTTATTTTTTATGTTTAGGATAGGGGTGAGGGAAGTGGCTGGAAAACCTTTCATGGTGTCCCCCTCATCAGGGTAAATAATTGATCAAACTGCATCCTGGAAAGCTAACTAATCCTTCGCAACTGGAATGAAAGGAGACTATACAAAGCATCATTCTTCCTATTGCAACAAGCCTACCTAAATATATGATTATTCATCACCATTATTACTAGAGGGACTCTTACTTGGATGTGTGCTACTTCAGAGACCTCAATGCTTTGGGTCTGAGAAGAGTCACAGCAATAGCACAGTGCCCTGTTTCTTCTTTCCACCCTTGGGTCAGAGGACTTGCCGTGAACTCCAACATTTTTCAAGACAGGCCCAAAGTCAGAAGAGGGAAGAGGCTGCAACTCAGATAGTGGTGGCATGCAAGATGAGGTTTGAGCAGGTCCCTGCTCTGCGTGCAGTGAGTAGGGAAGGCATCTTCAAGTTCTCAAAGGCAGAGACAAGACACCCCTCTGCTGTAGACAGCACTCATGCCAAGAAATAGGATTTCTTAGGTTGCAGACCATTAAAACTGCTGCTGGCCTGAGTAAGTCCTGCTGTTCTCTGCTTCCCACGGCTCTGCCACACTGGCCAGAGGGAGTTGACCAAGTCAAAAGCAGGGCAGAAGTCACGGCAGGTCTAAATTGACACCTTCCACTGTTAAATAGCCAAGCAGCTCCACTGTGCCCGATGCTATTCACTGCAGAGTCATAACTCACTCCCCAACAGACGGTGGGGCAGAGATATGTGGATATCCCAGTTTAGGGACAAGATGCCAACAGCAAGCCATATCCTCAAGTACAGCTGGGTACTGATGGTCACCATTGAGCACAGATGCCGGATCCAAAAGGTACTTGGCTTCTATACCATGATGGATAAACTTTTTTTCAGAAGGAATCCACGCCCTGCCCAATGCCAAGCTTCAGGCACTCTTAGAGAGGCCACCATAGTCAACTCAAGCCCAATCTGACAGGTATTTAGGCACCTTCATGTCCAGATCCACAAAGGGGCATAGAGGGTTCCTACCACTGACATCAGCATCAGAGGGAAGAAAAAGCTTAAATGATCAGAGATCCAGCCCACAGCAGAAAGCCATGATCACACAGACTATCTGAGATAGAAGCAAGCATTACACTCTGCTCTTGCCAGCCCCAGACCCTTTCCCTGGGCACTGTTCTACACCACATGGGACACGGCGCTGAGCCCTTTGAGGATCTACCCCTACATTATTACTGAACCAAACCCTGGTGATTTATGTAGATTTGCCCCCCCGAGAAAAGTCTAATTCAAATAAAAGCCTGGGGTTTGTCTCTTTTTCCGATGAGTAACAGCCAAGAGCTTGTGCTAGGGACTTTCTGCATCTTCCTTTGCAAAACTAGACCAAGTCTTGCAAGGCCAAGCGTGAGAGACAGGTAAAAAATTGTCTTCAGCGAGCTATCCAAAAGCACCTAGGAACAGACACACAGAGTCTTATACATCAAAGTTGTTCTCCCTTGCTCTCATTCCTCTCTGGTTAATGTCAGGTACGGTACCAATGAGCAGCCTTTGCAAGTAAATGGTAACCCCCACCTTTGACGGCCCATCAAGGGAAAGATCCAGGAGAAACTTATAGAGCAGTTCCAAAAAGAGAGAGGCGAGAGATGGTGACTTTGGGAGAAGGATACAGCCCAGAGACTTTCTCCATCCACTCTTCTCCATCCTGGACCCAGTAGCTGCATCCAGACCTGGGGGAGTCAGCCAAAATCAGACTCAGATGGAGAAAACAGAGCACTGACCATTGCCAGTGAAGAAAAAAGAGCTTCCTTGGCAGTCAACACAGATATTTCTTAGGAAGATACTTCTTTTATCTCCCTGATACATTGTGAGCACCCAGATGAATACAAGGAGATGCTGCCAGAGATACAGGGTCAGCAAGGGATGAGCCAGACCTTCCCGCTGGAGGTGATAACAGCTCCTCGCTGGAGCTCTGGCAGTTTCTTCTAGTGCTAAATCCTCAGGAGTTATTAGCGGTGATAACGTCCCCCTTACAGCCCATCTATTCATCCTGCGTCTTCCCCTATTCATTCTGCATCTATGAAACACAGCTGATCCCTTGGTGGATGCGGTTTCCAGGCCCTGTATCATTTTTACTGTTATCTCAGAAGGCCAACTTAGTTCTCTGCTGCTATAATGCACAAGATGTTTGACCGGTTGTGTCTCCATTTGGAGCGGGAAGCTGTGCATACACTCCCTGAGTGAATCAGGACCCAGGAGGACAGGGAAGATCCCATCCTGTGTTAGTAAGACCCCACTGGAGGCAAGCTGGACCGCAGGACCAAGGTGCCTTCTCGGTGTGATGCAATCTCTGGTGGAAGCAGTGTTTTTTTCAAACACAACTATTCTGCCCTTTTTCTGTCGTGGGTGGGAGCAGGACTGCCAGGTGTTGGAAGTCTCTGTGCTTTACACCCACCCACAGCCCTGCCGTGTCCTCTTACAACACTTTAGCCTGATACGCAAGCAGGATTTTTGTGAGAATTTGCAGCGTTTGAGTGATTGCAAGGGAGGATAACGCTGCTCTTTCACAGATGGTCCCTATTGTCATGGTCTGGTTTCCAGAGGAGCAGAGTGGATTTCTGTGCTCAGTGCCCTTCCAAGATGCTAATATTAGCTGGGCACTTCTCTCCCATGCTTGCCTTGAAAGTTTTATTGTAGGCATCTGCAGGAAATGGGTAAAGGGTTTGCTAGATTGTTGAAAAGAGCTTTGGACCAGAAATTTGAGCTCTCAAACACTCCTCCCACACACTCAAACTCAGGAGTGTGAACAATTTTCTCTTTCATCTTTCTAATATCCCTAATACCTAGCAAGGGAAGAGCAGGCAGAATAATGGGTCTTTTGCTCTGTGTTTAAGGAAAGGAAGAGCAGGTACTCACCTGGGAGGGCACGTGGGATGTGCAGTCATTTCCTTTTGAATGCCCATCTCACCCCACTGAACGAGAAGGGGGGAAATAAAATTATCTTTCAAGATACGGCCAAGGAAGGCACATCTAACTATCACTGCACCAATAAAACACGTGCATAAACTCCCAATTAGGGTTAGAGTGGGGTTACAGTGGCATTAGTCATACAGCACCCACAGCATGAGCAGGGGTAGGTGCAAACGTGTGCCCACGCTTGGCGTTAAATGGTACACATCTATACGCACCTGTGTCATCAGAGAGCTTCCTTCGTGGCAGACACAAGGTGGTGGTTGTGTACCAAGGTGGTATCTTGAACGTCTCCTTCACAATATGGACTCAAGGTACCTCCCTGGGGGGTAGGACAACTCTGGGCTTCATAAATCCTGCCTGGGCGTACATCTGCTGGCAACAACGGTTGACTTTTACTCTTGGCTCTTAGAGACAAACCTTTTGCTCCAGCAGGATGAATAATGATGCTCATGTGTAAGTACCAGGGGCAAACGGTGATAATTTTTCCATGTTTTTAAGTGGAAAACCAGTTTTTCCACACAGAGCATTGCACCACTGTTTGGCTTTTAAAAAGATGGCATTTACTTCTTTTGGTAGATAGAAAAAAATCTCATTTCCTTTTTTTTTTTACTTTAACAAATCTACATATGGAGACACATACTTTTTTCTTACTGGAAAAATAAAGAAAAAGAGTAAAAACTGACATAAAGTTGGTCTCATTGTCTTCCCCAAACAATGACAGTTAATTTTTGTGCATAAATAAAAAGTTGTTATTTAATAGGAAGATGAATGTATTCATAAAAAAGTTTGAATGATGTAAAAAAAGTACAATTGTGTTTGTGACCAAAAATATATGCCTTTGTTGGTGCCTCATGGAGAGTGCCTTGGCAGTCTCCTTTTGCATATGTATGCTGGTTGCTTGCATATGTAACTCATTGCCCAGCAACTGCCTTCTCAGCACATACATGTGCTTTCCTGTACGTATTTTTAAAATGGCTGAGTATTTGACCCCAAGATTCATTATGAGGGCAGGGTCGTTGTTTCTTGGGTTTTTTTTTAATGATAATGATGCAAAAAGAAAAAAAAAAGGCAAAAACCCATTTGACTCAAAAGTCAGCTGTTCCATCCCTCTGAGTGAGGTTATCATCATTGCTGTTGCAGGCAGGTCAGAATAGTCATCCTTGCAGGAATGGAGTCCAATTAATTTCTCCTTTCCTCTTTGCTTTCGCCAAAGTTTCGATAGTTCAGCTTCCATTTTGATTTCCTCCTTCAGTTGAAGGATATACCCCAGGTATTTGCCAGGGCATCTTTACTTATGGATGGTATATTTTACCATTTTTAGACCTTTTTCTAATTACCAGCATGGGAACTATGTTTTACCATCCACAGGCCAAACCCATGTCTGAACAGCCACGATGTACGGCGATGTTGGTAAAGCCCCCTCTGCAGAAACCTTAAAACTCCTTTCGGGTTCCTTCATGCAAGATGTCGTGGTCTCTTAAATGCTGACCATCCTGTCCAGGATGCCTTTGAATTCAGAGTTTAAACCTCACTCCAGGAGCTGGCTATCAAGGCAAGCACTGGGCTGGCCTTCAGCGCTCAGGTAGGTGTTTTCTAGCCCAGAACGGACAGTTTCATGTGTCACCTCGGTGGAGACACACTTTGCTGGCATTAAAAAGATCTGAGAGTCTCTTACCCTTTGCTCTGTTTTAAAGAGGATTTAATTCAGTGAAGCCCCTGGTTTAATTTGTGGGGTTTTTGCAGGAGATCAGACAAAGTGATTAGGTGATTACAACAGTCCACTCTCACCTTGCAGTACTGAAATCTCATCAGATACTGTGAATCTTCTTGGGAAATAGGGATCACCAGGCTAAGCTGTCTCAACTCGCGTCCCAAACGAAGGCCCTTTCAAACACCTTTCTCTGGTGTATTGCACATTCAAATCTTGGTGGGATGCACTAGGAAATTAATTCTGCAGAAGAGTATAAATGTAATGCCCACTCACTTCTGCTTTTACTGACAAGCAGGAGAAAAATAACTGAAATGAAATCTGTTGTGTAGGGACAGAGAGGGGAGATCAACAAGATGTGACACTGCGGTCCCAACCAGAAAACCACATCTAGTGTCACGTTGCACGTAACTCCCGCCCGCGTGCACGGCACTACGGCCAGCTCGTCCTTATCCGGGCTCCATTTTAGTGATGGGTCAGTTCATTTTTACTTCTGGCCATGATCAAAAGCAAGACACAGGCATAGCTGGGCTACAGATCCGATCTGGCAAAGCACTGCCTGTCTTCTTAAAAAACAATCCCTCAAGCAGTCTGAGATCCTTGTGAACAAGCGGGCTGTCTGACAGCTGATGCTATTTTATGCAGTGAGCTATCCTTTCATTCACTAGAAATGTATTACATTAAGATTTATTAAATTACATTTATTAAATTAAGAAATAAACTTTAAGCAAGCTTCCTTCATTTGCATAATGGGAGGCTGTGCAGCAGATGGAGAATGGAGACTGTAGGCAGGCAACATAACACAGGAGCCTGCATGTTTTGTAGATGAATATCCTCCTGAACACTCTCCCAGTTGCCTCTGAATGGAAAATAACCACAATTTCCATGTACTAGGTGGGTGACAGAAGGGTCAGTGGCAGAGGACAATGAGTGTAAGTCCTGGACCCCAGCTGCCTGGTATAACCTTATCTATTCAGCATGTTCATCTGGACCCAACTCATATTGCCAAACAAACCTTTGGAGGACTTCTGGAAAAGCATAGCAAATACGAACAAATGTAATTTTCCAAGGAGGGCAAATGCTGCCCAGATATTCACACAACTTTGCATAAATAAGCTGGCAGAGATTTCAGTTCCAATTCAGTTAAGTGAAGAAGAACTACTTGCCAAAGAAAGTCTAAAGTCTTCTTTTAATTAATTGATAAGGATTTGTTCATTTTGATACCTAGACCTTAACCTGCTGTCCACCTGATCCATATCTGCTGGTTAAATACAAAGTCTGGAAGACAAGTACGGGTGCACCAAGGAACAGCTCCTAAGGTAGCAGAGAAAGTCAATGAAATGGAGAGCACCTTACGGTTCATAATCCTGATCCTGCTATATTATATTTTCATGCCAGGTAGGGATCCTGTTGGTGGCATGAATTGGTCTGTCTCAACACAGAGGCAAACTCAGCAAGAACTCCAAGCGTCCTAGGCATTAGTCAATTTATTACATGATGAACTGATTCCCTGTTAGCTGCATATAAGTTATTCATCATCGATTATTTTTATGGTTTGCTAATACTGTAATAGGTAACTGCCTAGGTTGTAAAGGCAATTACACTAAATACCAAGCAACAAGTGCTCCAGCATTTAGCCAGAAAATGCTTCGTCTGCTTGAAAAAGAAAAAAAACTAAAGCCACAATGATCAGGAGGAAGTAATCTGCCATCAGGCCAGCAAGAGAAGAGCTTAACTTAAAGAAAGGAGTGCACAAATTAAAGGAATTGCTCAAAGCCAGCTGGAGAGACAAGGAATGGGCCCTTACGACATGCTACTTAGAAGACATCTGGAAACCAGCTTCTCCTGGATCCATTGCTGTGCAGCTGACCTCATCCCAGAACTCAAGAGGACCAAACTTAGTGGATTGCTCGTGCTGAGCCATATGTGGGTTATACAGGTAACTTCTAGGTACCAGAGCCAGGAGCTGTGGCACAATGAGGAAGGGAAGAAGCATCACTGCAGGCAAAGGGGAAAGAAGAAAGATGAGTATCAGATGAGGGTAAACAGCTCAAGACAGTAACAGCAAGGCCTGAAGACCAGGAGGTCAATGTGGAGGTCACAGGTAGTGAGGTCCAAGGATGCTAATTAACTATTGACCTGATTTTCTGCATTTCCACCAAGGTCGCTCAGCACTTTGGGAAACTGGGCCATGTCCGTTTCACTGACAGTAGGGGGTTTTCGTATTTTTGATTTTGTGGTGTATTTTTTCTGTGCTAAGCAAAGCTGAAGACTTCCTTCTCCCATGGGAGAAAGAGAGAGTTTTTAACTGTCTTCTACCTATTGCTGATTTCCAGAGCTCACTGATTATTAAACAGCCCTTCCCCTCGAAAAAGCTATTCCTTAATGATCTCTAGGAGAGACAAATCTGATCTTGCTCATGGGAGCCAGTTTCCAATACAATTGATTTGACCTGAACTTAAGCTGACCACAAAACTAGAATGGAGATGAGATGCGGAGAAGTGGCCAGACCTACGTCAGCAAATCATTAGTCAAGTCTAGTCAAGTCCTGGACTGGGACAACTGCAGATCCACAGTAGTGAGAGGCTGCAGAGAACTTCCCCCAACACGTCTGTGCCACAAAAGGACACCCAGAGCTGATACGGGGTGGACTACAGAGTTAAAACTCCCAGCCCTGAACTGCGTGCCAGAGCATCTGGTCCACAGCCCTCCCTGGTGCTAACTTCTCAGAGATCAGCCTTCATTAGAGAAAATACCTGACAAGTTACAGCTTGTGCATTCCTTCCTTGGAGTTATATATAGACCCCCGGTTTAGCTGTATCCTTGTGTTTATTCCCCAAGGCATGTGTTACAGCTGACTCCAAAGCGCTGATATACTCTAGGTGTTGGTGACAAGATATAAAGCATGAAGGACTGCTTTTGCAAATGCTGTTTGCAGAAGTGATCCCAACCCCCGTCCTAGGACAAACTTTTTTCCTTTAGTTTCCATTTATTCATCTGTTTAGTAAAAATATAATAAACCAGTAAAAACAAAGGAAAACTGTGTTCTTCTGTGCACTACATCTCAAACCTCAGTTTTCATTGGTTTGTCCTCTTATGACATGGTAGAAATGTGACTTTCATCACTAGAGTTTACACAATATGGGACAAAACCTTAGCACTATAAGTTATTTATTTGAGTTCAGTGATGTAATGCTCATGCAAAACCACTGATAAGCCCAACTTACATGTCTGCAGAACAAGCTAATAATACTTTGGATTTGTCTACACACATGAGTTATATGAATTTGAATTAAACTAGCACAGTTAGACCAGATCATTTTGCTTGTTAACTTTTATTTCAGTTTAAAACTTCTATTATTTTTTTTTTTAGCTAAACTACTACTCTGGATCATCCAACAGCAACTAAACAGATATAGAAGCTATAATTAAATAGATAGAACATCATCCACATAAAATGCTGGGCAGATCTAAACACATCAATTTAAAAATATCTCCTGGAATAAATCAGTACAAGTGTCTGGGGATGTCTAGATTTTAGTGTGGCACCTAGGAGTGACTTGAATGTCTCTTACTCTACTTTCTCTTGAGAAAACGATGGAAGAGTCAAGTCAACTCTTAGCCAGAGCTGCCTGACACTGGTTCCCCATGCAATCAACGGAGAGAAGAGGCTGGGAGCCCAAGGTCACCACTACGGTACATGATTAGACTATTTTCAAACGGATACTGGGCATCACCGGAGGAAGCCAGTTCTCTTACGCTTAAAGGAAAGGACTGGGTATCAGACGAGACAAGCAAAGCAACATGATTCTTTGGACAAGTCAGGCATTTCTGGCCATACTGGAAGCACTGGCATGTGCATATTGTCCCATACTATTAAAATGAAACCCCCAACTTCCAGTATATTTTAATGCATGATTCACCATTTGCCCTATGATTTATTTTTATGTGTTCCCCTTCAGGCTTATAATCTCCAGTTCTGTGTAAAAACACCTCCAAGACAAATTATTTTTTTAGGGGCAGTTATTTAAGAAAAGGCAAGGAACGTGCTATACAACATGAGCTGACATCTGTAATGCATGGCCTTTCCCAGAAAACTAATAAAAGAGAACCAAGCTGACGCCGAGAAGGCCCTTCCTCTGCAGATAGGGGAAAAGAGCCAGCGCTCTCATTCTGCCCAGCCTAACGTGCCCATTCTGTATATGTGTTGTGCTTGTGATATATATCCATATGTACTGGGCATCTGTTCGTGCGCCTGCCATAAAAATATGTTATGTGGATATAGCTTTTTAAACATACATGCTGTACAAGTGCGTGAGACACGCATTATGGGCGTTTGATGTACACGTGTGATGTGTCTCTCCCATCACGTAATGAAGCACATGGTACATTTATGTGTATACAAACAAGTGTCACATTTACGACAAGTCGCATTTCTGCTGTGTTTGAAGACTGGATGCTGGTGTGCATCTGCGGACCACGTACGCGGGCGTTCGCACGCCGATCCCAAGATGCAGAAACGAGGTGCACGCTGTCCTTGCGATGCCTGGTGAGACGCAGCTCTACCAACGCTACGCTTGTATTGCATCTACTGCATTACGCAGCCCTGCGCGTGCTGTGCGTTTTGTGGAGCTTACGGACTGTGTATTTTATGAGCATGTGCCCTGTGTCGTGCACTCATCCACTATTTGTAATCTAGATTGAGGTGTGTGCTCCAGATCACATGAATTTTGTAATAATAATGCTCATACTGCTCTGTATTACACACTGTGCCATACGTGTGTGTGCAGTGTGCTTCAGATCCCATGCAGTGTCCAACGTGGGAGGACACAGGGGTACTTGATAGGAGAAAGTCCCCTCAAAACGCTGTCTGATAAGAAGTACCCTGTGTAAATACGCCCACTCCACTGGCAGAGACACAGTGCGGTATTTCCACTGCCTGGAGGGAAAATAATTTATGTGGCTGCACATTAAGTTTGTCAAACAAGTCAGAGAAAGGAAGATCCATCTTGCATCTAATCTCCAGGATGCGGATGGCAAAAGCAGCAGCCTGGAAAGCTCTGCATGCATGAAACTCACTGAGCCTTCGCTTGCTGTCTCACTCCTTCCAAAAAATATTATGAGCAATGTGGGTGGGAGGAGGACAGGGAAAAGGAAGAAATGGGTAAAAGGGGAAGTTATGAATACAAATAAAAGAAAAATAGCAAAAAAAAAAAATTAAATTATGGGTCCCCTTTAAACAAACTGCTGTGGATGTAATCAGAGCAGCTGGGTGGTCACCCTGCCCTGGCAATGTAGGTTGCCTCACTTCCATCTCATCTCTCACCTCCCGAGTGTCTTCTTTTCCTAGAATGACTGAAGGATTGATGCTCTGCTGTTAGAAACAGGTACTAACTTTTTTAGCACAGAATACTGGAACCCCCATGGGAACTCAGACTATGTAGGTCCAGCTCCCATCTCAACGATGAGCTCACCAATCAGTTCCAACTGCTTAGAAAATGTTAACTGAATAGAACAGGATTGAATTGCCACCTTTTATTAGATCAACTCAAAATTGAATAAATCAGGCACAGTTTTGGGTCAGACTTGAATATCCAGAATGTTTCCATTTCTAAATGCATGCCTGTCTTTCCCAGACATATTAGCTGATTATTAGATCTACTACAGGGCGATATTTCTATTTAACTCATTTTCTTTAAACACATTAGCTGACTGGCAGATATAGAAAAATTCCCACACACTTTCCTGTGGTACACAGGCTATTTTTTCTGTTTTGCTTAATTATTATTAACTGTATACACATGCTGCATTGCATTTTAGCATGTGCTGCTAGGATGGGCTTGTCCAGCGATAGCAGAATTAAAACCCTTCCACAGGTAGCAGCATCAATAGACTTAAGACCGCTGTGTTGTGGCAGATTGAGCAGTTTCACTGCCACTCTTTATGTCTGACAAGATCAGGCCAGGGCATGTGGAACATATCTCTTTTCCTCTGCTGATGCCACCAACTACCGACACTTCAGCCTTGTGCCTTACAGAAACCTGCTGTACCTCTTTCTGCAGCCCATCATGGTGGTATTCCAAGGTAAAGGCTGTGGCTCCAGACAACATATGGTACCAAGATGAAGACAAATCAGAAATGAAGTAGCTGTATAGGAACACGCTGGTTATAATGTTTGTGGATGATGTGCTTTGGGCTAGTGTAGAGCTGTGGCTCTGAACCTATGCAAGATGACCCACAGCTGTCCCACAACAGTGTAGCACCTCTCCACTTGAAAGTGGTACCATGGAGGGTTGTGGTAACCCATAGGAAAATGCTAAAGCTTGTTACCAGGTGACGTCTGGAATATTTAAAAGTTACTGGGCAACGGCAGGGGTCTCTTCTGTAGGGTCTGTCACATCCCTGTGTTGCAGCAGGATTCCCAGGAGAGGGAAAAAATAGAGGAAGGTGGAAAATGATGACCGAGGACTGAGGATTGTTACATATGCCTTGTTTGGAAAATGGTGACAACGCAGCCAGGGAAGTTAAGTCATGGCTATCACCAAGTATGCCATGGATGGTACTTCATTCACTAAAACAAGATCATCTTATGGTCTTACGGCATTTTACGGTCCATGATGTAAGTCTATCTTATAATCTATAGCATCTCCGCACCGTCTTAGAGGGTGGTGGAGTAACTGTAGGATATCAGCCCAACAACTGTGGTGCCCGAGCCAGAGTTAGACATCTAACATCCAGCTCTCCCATGAGAGTGATGCCCCTTTCAGATGGCCTGTTACCCAGGAATACCAGACTTTGGCTCCCTGTACAGTGAATGCAGAGAAACAGTCATGAAACCTGTATTCAGCACATGTATATAGTAGGTGGTTTGAAGACAATTCTTACATTTCTCTGCTGGTTGTAGAGACAGCCAGGGTCTGGCAGTGCTGAAGAGCAGCAGGCTGGATTGTTTACTGTCCCCTTAAAGTTATCACAGTTGGTATGTTGAATATGGTTTGGGGCTACAGAGGGATTTGAGAAATTCCTGCAGGGTCTGTTTAAGAAAACTGTCTGCCAGCCTGAACAGGTCCACGTGTCTGTCCAGCACGCAGCAGACTGCTCTCTCTGGGACAGCTGTCCTGCAGTGACTTAGGGAAGGCAGAGTTTGTTGGAAAGTGAACCAGGACTGCTCAGCTCAGTGTGAAATCTCTGGCATTATACAACACAGGCGGCACACTCCCTGCTTCTGAAACAGATGGAGTTAATTCCGGGCCAGCGTCTGCTTTGCAAATACTCTCAGGAACAGCCGCCCTGATCAGCAGTGCTGCCGCCATGCACTGACTCATCACAGCATCCGATTACTCCATGGCATGGCCAAGCACAGTGCACCAGGAATGTCCTTGTCCCCCATCCCCACTGGCTCATGGTTGCTTCCCCAAGGGTCAAAGAGCCGAGTCTGGGTGGTGTGTGAGATAAATGCAGCCCTGCTCCTGCACTCGGACTGCCTGAGACCGAAAATGATCCGGACCATCACTGCTGGGAAGGTGGTAGGGAAATGTTGGATTTGAAAGCTCCTGGCTGTTTACAGCTCTTGGCTACGGCCGGTACTTTGTGTGCCGCAGGAATCCCTCAGCACTCTGAGGTCGGAGCATCCTTCCTCTCGACAAGATACAAGACTTCCCTGTGGATCTATCACCCAGCCACACACAAGTACTTCCAGCCCTCTCCTTCCATCCTGGTACCACTTACTTTCGCCACTATGTGAGGACTCCCTGAACCACGACACGGAGTAAGCAACGATTGCAGTCAGTGAAGACATACCCTGGGAGACTCCCCATCACTGAAAGTTATCATCTCTTACCCAAGGACTCCTTCCTCCACCTCTTCACTGAGAAGATCAGAGCTTCTCCTCCTTTCTGAAGTGTTTTCTATAGGTATAAGATACAGCTCTAGACAACTTCATTACCACCCATCCCTCTTGATCAGAGTAAGGCAGTCTGTTAGCTGGAAATTGGACCTTCACGATGATGAAAAAACTAGCCTTACCCAAGCAGGTTGGCTAGAGGCAGGAGATTTCATCCTGAAATAGTCTCAGAGTGAGGACAGTATTCACCCCCCATGACACAGAACAGCCAAAGAGGTTTTAGGTTAAGGTAGGCTCCGAATTGGGCACAATAGCTTTCCAAAACAACCAGGAAGTCTTAACTTCACCCTCTGATATAATCTGATATCTGCTACTGAAAACATCTGCCCATGCACCCCGTAATTCATTTTTACTAATGGATTTGCACTGACAAATTTATGGAGAGAGGTAAATGTGGAAAGTGTTTTGCACTACTGTAATATTTTTTTAAGCTATTCGCATCTTTTCTGTCTAAATAGGAACTTTCATAATTTTTTAAAAAGGTTCAAAGCAAAAAAAAAATAATGCTCCAAGCTTGCAGGTGGCCAATGTAGCATTGCTCAATAGTGCAAGGCCCTTCTTCCCTTCTTCCCTTTAATTCAACTCCGTTTCTCAAATCTGGGGCTTTCCCTAGATCTGACCATTTGGCTATACAGACAAGGCTCTAATAATTCAGTTTCAGATCAGAAGAAACTCTGTGGTTAGAGTTTCAGTTGCAGGATACACTCCCCCCCCCCCTCCAAATAAAACAAAAAAAGCATAAGAAATCAAATTACCAATTCCTACCTCAAAATAACTGTTGTAACAACTTGCTGCTTAACCAGGTGTCTGTACACACATGCCAACATCCAAACATGTGCATGCACACAGGTACTCAAACTCCTATCCCCTGCAGGTCTCTTTCTGCTCCAGTCTTCTGGTCAAACACACTTCAGCCATCATCAGTTTCATCTTTCCTCATCTACATCAATATTCTTCCCTGTTTCCATGATCCTTACAGGATCATTACAGGCTTTTGTACCTTTTCTCTAGTTTCCTCCTCAAAGTCAATCCTTTCATTCCCACTCCGTTGTCGTAGAAGATCTCAAGACTTTTGACAAAGTAAAAAGACAAATTTTATTGCAATTATTCTCATCCCTCTCCAAAACGACCTCCTTTTTCCTCCCTATCCACTGGTACATGACCTGGCAGAGTTGGCAGGACCAGAGCAGTATGTGATGCTGCAGATCAGCACTGAACCCTGCCTGCCCTCCAGTTTACCTGATCATTGCATGAAATTAATATGGTTGTCACAGGAAGAATAAGGTGCATCGGTACATCAAGGGAACACTGTAAAAATCAGACTTTCAGGTCTTGTTGGAAAATCTTCTTTACTTTTTTGTGGGAAAATCAGTAGAATTTACAAATGATCTATCCATCCACACAGATATATTAGGAAACTACTATTCACCCCCAAATAAGTCTCTTTGCTGAGCATATAACCACCTGAGGATACATGGTAGTTTGCAATAATCTTATAAATCCTTATCATTATTCATCTCCTGGTGCCATGAAAGTACATAAGAAAAATGACCATTAAAAAAATCTCAGTGAGAACTTTATTTGGAAGAACATGGATCATTTCAAAGTATGACCTGTCAATCCAAGGGCGCAACGGATGAAAACTGGATCAAAATTACAGAGCAAAACTGCTCAGTGGGCAAGGGAAATAATGCCAAAAACTGGGAGAAGGTTGCAGCTGTGCAGTAGTAGAAGTTAGCAGAAAAGCTGGTAGTAAACAATTTTTCCCTTGTTATGTCTGCAGTCCTCAATAAAGGAATAAATTTATTGACTGGGCTCAAACTGAAATTCAGGTATTTCTGTTGCTTTTTCCCTCTCCTTACCAAAATGATATTAAAACAAACAATAAGCATGGTTCAAGTGATCTGCAAAGAAAAAAATAATTTCATTTTAGTCTCCTGCAAGGAAGGGAAAGAAATGAACAGCTATGCTATATATTAGAGAGGAGAAAGACAGCACCCCTTTAACTAATAGTTTGCAAGGTAAAATATGCATCCAAGATGCAGGAAAATGCCTTTAGAGTGTGGTTGTTCTCCAAAGTGGTGAAAACCCACAAAAACATACACTCTTCCTTTCCAATCTGACTAACAGACTCCTTCAACTAGACCAACTTTGCTTTGTCCAGGATTTTCTCTTTCCAGAATACAACGAAGATGATCTTCACTGCTTCCCAAGGAGAGCAGAAAAAGGTAGTTTCTGCAGAGGCAAAAAATCTCTTTTCACCCAAAGACTAGAGCTGATGATTTGCATGCTGGAAGTGGAATGAAAGAGTATTGCAAACTGGACAGGGTTTCTGCTCTTGATTTGTCAAAGTTAGCTCTTTTCCATATTCGGGACTCCCAAGGGACACATGCAGCAGCAGCAAAGCAAACGCTGAGCCCACGCAGGCCTGAAATCCATCTAATTAGTTCACATTTTCAGCCTGCTAATGGTGCTCTCCAAGCTGAATCACAAGCTGGCTTTCCCAGCAACGAGGCTTTCCGAGGCAACTGCTCTCTGCTCTTACTGTCCTTGGTTGGGAGAAACACTGGACAGCCCATTTAAAGAAGTGACAAACTGTTCCTGGACAAATTTGTCCTGGTTACCTAAGTTGAGTTCAGACAGAAGACAAATTAGTTCATATTTATCTGTTCTCGCTGCTTGTCAGACCATCATTCCCACTCTCCCTAGCTGGAGAGGGTTACCCTGTCCTCCATATAATCAAACCAAACGAAGAGTCATGGGTAGACTGTACCCCATCGGGATAAAGAGAAATGTGAAAATAATCGATCATAGAATTATGGGGCTTGCCCAGGAAAATGTGAAGCATCAGCAGGTCTAAGAAGAATGCGTCCAGCTGCCTTTGCTTCAGAAATACTTATGCAATGACTTGGGTTTGTTGTCTTGGAGCTGGACACTCAGCAGCAACGTCTACCCAGCCCTTTTCTCCTTGCTACAAACACACACTTACAGGCACAGAGAGACACAAACACGGACATGCAGTTGTGGATAAAATTCAGTGGGTGAAATGCCAATGTCTACATGTAAGCAAGCTGTCTAGGCTCCCTTCTTGGACAGCAGAAGACACAGCTACTTCTGGGGAAGGATTAGTCTAATCCTCGTATAGACACCTAAGTGAGATGGGTCACAATAAAAATAACTGTCTCTCTCCATCGACTATCAGCGGAGTCTCAGGTAACAAGTCGGGTGGAGATGTCTCCATGGTAGACATAGGTTAGTTGAGTATTGCTTGTTACGTCTCAGTTTCCCGGGAGCTCTTTCCATGCAGGCACAGGACATCAGAAGAACCCCAAAGCCTGAGATTTGCTGAGCGCTGCCAAAATTCCACAGGTGAGTTTTACTCAGGGATTTGAAGGACCGCGACTGTTTTAGCTCTATTTCCATTCTACCTACGGAGCCTGGGGATCCAGTTAAAGAGGCGAAGCCATTAAAATTACAGGCATTTTAATTCTGTTCTAAGCAATTATATAAGCTCTATCTGCTTGTAGAGAAAGCCTCCCTGTGTCAGAGCTAATATTAATTTTAAATCTCCAACCTTTTCAAATTAATGTGAAACTGTAAGTTTCCACATTCTTTGATTAAACATTCTGCTGTGTAATGACTACTTTATTATTTCCCCCCTCCAAATTACTGATTGTTGTCTTACATTACAGCCTCATCGGTACTTATTAAATTAACAAGACTGTGAAACACTTAATGAATCAAAACTCATCAAGTGTTTCCAAAGTTAATAACTAATCTAAAGATTTTTTTTTTACACTATATCTGCATGTGAAATTTATACATTCCCCACACAATCGCTGAAGTTCAGATGGTCCTAATCTCATGAAAGATTTATTACCGCATAGCTCAGTGATTTATTCAACGTTTGCTGAAGCAACACGTAGCATGTGTGGGGAAGGGAGGAGTGTCTTTATTTATTATTTAATTTCTAAGGCTTATTCCAAGTTCTTAGGACCCCTCTGTGTGTGGAAACTGGGGTGCACAAAGGATGGCCTAAATCCAGAGAAAAGTGACTGTACAAGGACAGGGACAAAATAACGGAAAAATGACTACTCCATGTTCCAAAACATAAGATCAAAAGCAAAAGAGTTTTTTCAGGATTATGAAAAAGCAGACAAGCCTTCCCATCAGATATTAGGAGGAAAATTAATAGATATAGGGAGGATATGCACTGTAGATTGTTGGGAAGGGTATGGAGGTACAGCATGTAACCCAGCAAGAACCAGTACGACAGCATCCTTATCCCCAGTAAATCCATCCCTGGACAGGCAGTACCATGCTTTACAACAGCCATACCCTAATCCAAAAGGCCCCAAGCACGCCTGAAAGCAACCGTTGTGCCCAAAAAAACACCAGCACAATGACGGTGATATAGAGACAAATGCCTTTGGGGGTCCGTGAGGTAGGGAGGGTGAAGACCTGTGCAGGTGCACGAGCACCCACCAGCCCACGGGTCCCCACGTCCTTGTGACACAAGCACAGTGATGACTCCCGAGCTCGGAAAATGCAATTACGTCCTCCCCGCGTGAACGGCTGCATGTAGGTGGACCTCTGGCCAACGCTGATGAAGCAGAAGAAGGGTACGCATGTGCACCCCACCACCATGGTGCATGGCGTGGAGGGGTGGTCACTGGGACAGCCAAGGAGATAAGAGACTGATAAGATAAGACCCTCTGTGGTTGAGGGATAACCAAAACTAAATCATTTCCAAGGTCTCTGCTGCAGCATGTGATCGACACTGCCCGTTGCGACACCTTGGCAACCATGAAGTCTTTTGAGAGCAATCCACAGAGCAGAACCTGCTCCAGGTGAATAGCTTGGTGAAGGGAAAGCAGAGGTTTTCCTGTGTATTTCGTAACTCCGGTAGAGATGTCTCACGGTGAGCAGAGCACAGGGAAATGCCCTCCCTGCTCACCTGCACCCCCCCGCGACAGAGCCAGCACCACTGCACAAGCCTGGGAGAGGGGCTGGCTCTTAGTTGGGCAGAGGATGGGAGTTACCAAAAGGTGAGAGGGCAGAGGCAGCGAAAAAAAGGCAAGGGGAAGAGCCAGAGAGCTGGCAGGATGACCATGGCAGCACCGTCTCAAGCCCCAGCTTCCAGCATCACAGCAGACCCAGGTGCTCAGCTGCCCATATGGAGTCTTGTGCAACTCGAACAGGATTTATGCTCCGTCCATATAAATTGCATCTCTCTGCCAAGAGTGTGATAAATGTACCCTACAAAGCTCCCTCAGGCCCCACTACCCTTTCCCCCCTGCCCTGCACCATCTCTGTTCTCAGCTACCTCGGGGCAGCTGGATTTGTGATTACCCACTCCAACACCCCATCAATCTTGGGCTCCCTTTTACACGTGTAGGAAGAGATATCTTTCTGTAATGACACTGCTGTAAAACACGGAGCCTGAAGTACAGCCTTGTTCAGAAAGAGCTCACAAGCAGCTAGCAGGGCTGTGATGAGAGACCAATGACCAAGCCGAGAGAAGAAATGCAACCCAGCCATATGGGGCTGGATGACAAAACCCGTCAGGCGTATACGGGAAAGGAAAAATTCATCCGCAATTTATGCCACAGCAGCTGAGACCCCAGAGTGGCCTTTTAACTGGATTTTACACCAATTCTCTATGATGCATTGTGAGGAGAGAGACAGGCGCAGAAGGGCCTTGGCTCAGCCCCGGGGGCAATTGTGGAGGAAAATGCAATTACATCTGGCTGCTGAACTTGCCCTTGCCTTCCCCTGGCTGTATACGCTGTGCTCTCGCCTGGGAAAACTCACATGCAAAAGAAAGAAATTGGAATAAATGGCGCTGCCATTGCCATCAGTGACCCTATGCCCCTGCTCCCCATTCCCTGCAAAAATTTTCACGCCATCCCAAGCACAGTGTGATTGCAGTCAGGGGGCACAGACCTTGGCCCAACCCTCACCGCCCACCGCACCTTTCCTCATCTCACAGAAGACTCTTGTCCCACCCTTTGGTGGACCCCAGAGACATTCAAGACCGGTTTCTCCATAGACTGCACTGGATTTCCACCCTTCCACTTCTACTTCTCCTCTACAACCTGTCTGCTCTCTGCTGCAATGTGCTCCCAGGCTCGGAGAGGGGCTGCAGGAGGTGATCCCACACCCAGGTGTTCATCAAGGTGTGGGGGGACGAACATCATCTGGCCAGAGTGTCGTAAGAGCCCCCAACGATGAAGGACAACACAGAACAGGGGGAAGATGAATCCCTCATGACAATTCACCCGGCCAGGCTTCCTCCCGTAAGAGAAAGGATCTACCTTAGGAGGTGACTGGGACTAAGCTCATCCATCCCCAGGAGCTCGCCATGTCTGCAGCACACACTCCCCTTAGTTGGCCATGAAAACTCCCCCTGCCTCTTTTCCCTCTTCATCACAATGGTAATTGTGTTATTTTCCTCACAGCAGAGATGAGTTAATTAATTCATGCATGTGACATGAATTAATATTATCACCTTCCCTAGTCCAGTTACACCTTCCCATCCAGAGCTTTCACTTGTCTTCAGACACCAAGATCTGGACTGAAACAGGGACAAACTGGAGTTAAGCTACATCTCAATCATTTATTTCTATCTGCTTACAGATTTCTAAACAAGAGTGAAGTCCTCACGTGTCTGGTGCTGTATAGTTTTATCAAACCATGCCATTTGGTGATTTTCTTAAGGTCATAAAGGAAGTGTCTTGTCTGCTTTTCTGGCACAGTGTCCCACTGCTGGTGGGATGTAAAACCAGATGTCCTGACCCCCACGGTTGTCTCTCACCCCAGAGATTAGACCCCTTCAAACCTAAAGCTATCATAGTGAGGGATGAGGAGGAATTTGGATGTGGAGCCCGCCAAAGAGGCAATTCCAAGCCAGAGACCACACGGAGCCCTCCAAAATACCCCAACCTGCCAGCAGTGTCAAGTAGTCCATAAATTATCCCTGAAGCCTTCTGGTTTTAATCAGTCCCACTCCCTGATTACTCTTAGAACGTGACTCCAGGCCCCAACACGGAGTATTTATCTTGCATTAATTAGATTAGAAAAGCAGGGGTATTCAATACACTGACTAATCAAGTCAAGGGATCAATACGGCATGTGGCAGAGCCTTACATTGTCCTCACTCTGCAAGATGACAAGTAATGAATTAGTTCTGGAAGGTGCCCAAAATAACACTTTGTGACCTAACAGAGGGGAAGCATGAACTTTCATCCATTTCCCCACTGGAGAAGAAAGAGATGGTGCCAGCATGCATATACCAGTATGTATACACCACTCCTGCAAGGCAGAACTGGGGAGGATGAGTAATAAAACACAACTCCAGGTCACTGGCCGATATGGAAGGGTATGTTGGACTTCAGGAGCATTAATAGCAGCAGACCAAGGTGCAATGTCATTGCACCCTGCTGAACCTGCTCCTGCCGTTTCAGCTCACTGTCCCACACATGTTACTACTGTGAACAAGCCTCCTTGGAGGTGACTGCATTTTAACCTGTCTGCAATCTCAGTGGCATGCATTGTGGTCACACTTCGGCAAAAGGCACAAGGTCAGTTTGGATGGCTTATAAATAACATCTTCAGACAGAGTTACCTAAACCTTGATGCAGCAAGTCCATGTCTTGTTGCCAGTGGGGATTTCCTATGATCTTTGGTGCTCTGTGGTTTGGTTATTGGGCCATGACACTACTGAGTTATTTTATGAGTAGTGAAGAAAAAAAAAAAAAGAAGAAAAGAAAAAAAGGCTTAGCAGCAGCCAACAGTAGATGATGAAAATGCAGGCTGCTCTGTTTCAGGCAATGATGACTTACCCATGGAGGAATGGGCTTACTGATCATTTCAGGTCATTGTTTATTATGTTACAGGGCTGAAGGGGGGAGGAAGTCCTAGCCTGAAAGACAGAAACACAGAGAAAGGTGACCCTGAGTTCACATCAGCATTAAACTGGGGGTGAGAGTCTGTCTGGTGAAGCCCTGTGGGCTACTCAGGACTCATAAGAACAGTCTGCAGAGCTCTTTCCAACCACAAGCTATCCTCTGACCAGGATGAGTAGAGAGGAGCCCCTGAGTTACAAACACAGCTTTACTGTGAAAGACCGTCCAAGCAACCTTTTAACCTCCTTCTCTCCTCTTCTCCCCTCCAGAGCTTTCCTCATTGTTAGAAAATAAGTTGTTACAAAGCCACCTACTGTTGCTAAACCAGTAGCTGCTCTCTTGTTATAATGCCTCTGATAATCTAGATCATATTACATTGTCCTCTTAGGTAGAGGGATGGTCCTTCTTTATTTACGGCAGCAATCACCTGAGGATGGAGAGCATTCATCTGATGTTGTCTTGTGTTTCTGCACGTGCTCTCTACTTGCGGGTTTCACCAGCTCTTGTAATTAGTCCAACACAACTTCCTAACCCAGACCACCCATTTTACCAACCAAGCCAATGCCCCTAACCTAACCAAGAGATTACCCTTAGAAGGGAAATGCATGTGAGGGTGAAGACTCTGCCACCTCCCTTGGTAAGATGGGGAGACAGTTTGTTCCCCACACCAGTAATCGTGCACTCGCTGTCTGGAGGGATGTGGAATTTCTGAGTAGTTAGGGTCTTTGTAAAGTAATCAGTTCAATTCCTCCTGTTCCAAGCATTTGTCTTACGTGAATCCTGAACAAACGGGCTCCATTAAGGGAAGGCACAAGAGCAAGACAAGCAGTATGACAAGCCACCTCTGTCTTCCCAGCAGCCGTCTCCTCCGTCCCCCAGGCTGGAGCTCCATCCCCAGACCCGCAGCCCTCGTCCCGCAGAGCGGAGGTGCTCCCTTCTCCCGCTCATCTGTCACACGCCAAAGTTGTGCAGCGCTTCTGCAGATTGGGCTCCTGCTCCAGTTCATTTTCTCTCTCCCTGTGCAGCCTGAAGCGGTTGGAGCCTGCACTGAGATGTAATGATCTCCTGATTTTGTTCTTGTGAGTCAGCCTCTGCTCAGTACAAACCTCTGAGCTAATCCCAGCATGAACAGCTGTTTCTGGCAAAATGAGGGACAACAGGCAGACAAAGCTGCTCTGGGTGTTTGTTTCCTTCTTCTTCAGGAACTAAATCTTCCCATTTAAAGTTCTTGAGGATGTCTATTAAGTTTATTGAGCTTGCAGGAGGTCTCAACTACAGCTCACTGTTTCATGCTCAGCTGTTTAGATCAATGCAGCAAACATTTAACAATTTAACAACCTGGTGGGAGGGGAGAGGCGAGGAATGTGGTTGCAATTAGAAGGGCGGGTTTTTTTCAGGAGTTATCATTAAACAGCAAATGCTCTGCAACTGGAAACATGCTGAATGTCGGAAAAGCAATTGCAATAGGTACAGTCATTCCAGGCTCTGTCCCTGCTTGTCTTTAGGAGGGAGGTGGAGGTGGTAGGTGCAGTTATTGCAGTCCCAAGAGCTGGTTTCCCAACTTTGGCTGAGGTGTGAAGCTCAGGTCCCATCTGATTACTACCTCTTCTCTCCCGTGGTACCTGGGAGATGAGATGACCGCTGTGCCCATCACACTCTGAATGCGGTTCACTGAAGCCCTACACCCCTCATCTGACCGTGGGTGGTGGGCGAGACATGAGCCCCAACGTCTCACAGCACTCCTTCCGAGCATGGTTTCCTTGCTAAACAAAGACATGAGCCTGCTTCCATTGGCTTCCATGAGAACAGCTTATCAGAAAAAGCTAGATTACCATGATTTGGTGTGCCCAGGGATTTACAGGCATTGAGAAAGAAGGTGCTCTTACTGGAGCTCCTTCACAAACACCGTTTCCTTTTACTAACTGTGTGGATCACTTTAGTATACAGGGCTACAGATGAGATGAAAACCCAACAGCTGACACGTTCTTTACAGCCTGCCTAATGCCAAGACTTCTCCTGGTCTGTTCTTAGCCTACAGCCTTGGGGAGGAGACACTGAAGAGGTGAGTGATGTGCCCAAAATCCCCAGCAAGTGCACGCCTAAGGCAGAAATCTCTGGTGCCTCGGTCCCCTCTCCTGTCTACTCTTCCCTGTCAAATTCCCTGAAAAGCAGAAGAAATGCAGACTTTGAGATGAAAGGGATGACGAGGACCATGCACTTGCCAGGGTCACTTCATGGTGTAGCCTTCTAACTCACTCTGTTGTTACTTCATCTTTCCTTCCTGGGAGCAGCTGATTTATCTTTATTATCCTCCTCTGTTGTCACTGTCATTAAATTTTGTTGAGCCAAGAGACTCCACTGTGTGCTTTAGTAATTCGATCAGAAAGGAGGGGAAGCAGAGCTGAGGTAATAGGCAGCGTGAAAGAGGTCAGGAGAAGCAGTCGTGGCACATTAAGGGAAATACAGATCCGGGCTCACTTGGAAATGGTAATCACATAGAGCGTGCCTGAGCAACTGGCAGCAATAATCTAGAGCAACAGTGACCCAGAACCCAGTTTGCTCCCCTCTTTTTTCATTTCCCCTAGCTTAGTCTCATCTCCCTAAGACCTGATCTTGCAGGGATGTCACATACCAGGCTTGTTTCTGAGGTTTTGGCCTGTCTTTACCAACTCAAACCAGCTGCCGGAATTAGCAAGGGAAGAGCTCAGGCATTGCTCTTCCCAACTCACTGTTTTACATGAGCCTCTGCATGAATTTGTGGGTTGTTTCATTTAAGCATCAGCCATTGAACAAGCCCAGTGGCAAAGTAATCATTTGTCTGTACTATTTTATTTATATGGCAAGAGTCCCCTGCTGAGAGAAGAATCCCACTGTGTTGTGCCCTGCTGCAGACAAGTAGTAAAAGACATTTTGGTCCAAGTCTACATGGATAAGAGCAGCAGAAAATGCAGGGAGAAAGGAGCTTCAAGGCACTGGAGATGAAATGCATTGATCTCCTAGAGATCAGAGTAACAAAGAGAAAAAATAGAAATTATTTACCTTGGGGGTCAGCAGCAAAGACCTGCTTCTTAAAGGCTAGGCCAGCACCCTGGTTGCTAATGCATTTATACTTGCACTACATCTCCTGCCCCTGTGTGTAAATCAGGCACCTGTGACTCATCCCACTGAGGACCGTGGGACCATGTCCGTGACCAAGTCCCACCATCAGGCAGGAACTTCACCAGGATGCAAACACCCGTATTGCAACAGCCTTATCAGCACTGACGTGAGTAGGGCTTCACGAAGACAGCAAAAAGCCACCCTTAGCTATGGCCACGTGGATCAGAGCCTTACAGATTAAACCACGTAACACAGAGCAAGATGTTAGCACATAGGTAACCTTAGCTCCTCAACAGTTACAAAGAGCTGGGAAGATAACCCTGAATGTCACTTTTTTGGTACTTCTAAGACATACCCTCAGGAGAGATACACATATTCATTCTTTTTTTCCTTTCCTTTGTTTTTTTTCCTAGTGCCTTATTATGCTGTGTAGCGTAATGCCAGTTGTGCTGGTTTGGTCTGGGGTAGTTAGTTTTCTTCATAGTAGCTGGTATGGGGGTGTGTTTTGGATATTTGCTGGAAACAGTTTTGATAAGAGAGGGATGTTTTCGTTACTGCTGAGCAGGGCTTACCCAGAGCCAAGGGCTTTTCTGCTTCTCACCCCACCAGCGAGGAGGCTGGGGGGGCACAAGGAGTTGGGAGGGGACACAGCCGGGACAGCTGATCCCAATTGACCCAAGGGATATCCCAGACCATGGGACGTCATGCTCAGCATATAAAGCTGGGGGAAGAAGGAGGAGGAAGGGGGGATGTTGGGAGTGATGGCATTTGTCTTCCCAAGTCACTGTTAGGCGTGCTGGAGCCCTGCTGTCCTGGAGATGGCTGAACACCTGCCTGCCCATGGGAAGTAAGGAATGGATTCCTCGGTTTGCTTTGCTTGTGCACGCGGCTTTTGCTTTACCTATTAAACTGTCGTTATCTCAACCCATGAGTTTTTTCACTTTTACCCTTCCAATTCTCTTCCCCATCCCACCGTGGGGGGAGTGAGCGAGCGGCTGTGTGGGGCTGAGCTGTCGGCTGGGGTTAAACCACGACACCCGTACAGTTATGTGTCTTGTGCTTAGAGACATACATGTAGATACAGCACCCGCCACCCCATACACTCACCTGCATGTGCACAGTGAGCAAAACTATGATGTGTTAATTATACGAACGCACAAAACCATATTATTACGGCCAACTACATAAAACCAACACGTGTTTACACTGTATGCATATGAATATACAAAGAGGACAGAGTTCATCTGGCATATTTTAAATGCCCTTTTAGGATGAAAAGAAAAGCTCCCCAGGAACTCTACTGACCACCAGTGACCAGTCCTATTCTGAAGAGACGTGTCATGAATCCATCATTTGTGTTTCATTATAAAGGGAGCCTGCACATTTAAACCAAAGGGTGAGATCTCATTTTTACACACGTGCAGAAAGCATGTACACATAGAAAGAAATGGAGTCTCTTTTATCCTGTTTCTTGACTTCACATACACATGCTCTCACATATATGCGTATATACACAGAAAGACTTCATGGATTCCCTGAAAAAAATACAGAAATAATAAAAAACAATATAAAGAAGATGTCCAGGATCTCACATTCTGACTCAGCTAGCTAAGGTCCGGCATGCAGCATAGTAAACAGCAATTTCATGGGAATAAATTGTTTATTAGTTTTTTGAGGTTTTTTTCCTTGAAGCTCATAAAGGCAACAATGAAAAATTACTCCAGAATTTATTCATTCTGCATGCTGGGAGAAACATTGTGTGTCTGTGTATATATGCAGATATAAAGCAGACCATGCTGTGTTCTTATATTTTTACGAACAGACTGCAGGTTTATACGCACCGCAGAAATAAGCAGAACACTGTAAAAATTAAAGGAGCGGTACAGAAATCCAGTATCTTTGTGGGCACATAAAAAGACAGAGGTATAGTTTGCTTTGGATACTATAAATGGCTGTTCACTTTCTGCTTAACTAGGCTGAAGCTGATCTTTGCCAGATGATCACTTCTATACCTTCAGGCACTGAGATACTTGGGCCACTGCCCTGGACTGCCACAGAAAATGCATATATGTTGTGTTAGGGCTGTCCTGCAAGGTCTCTATGCACTCAGCTTCTGTGAAGAACCCTAGATGCTCTTAATTTTTTACTGCAGTTTCCTGTCCAGCCACAATCTTAATCCTGCCCAAAGGCTTCCAGTGGTCCTATGCTAACTGGTGGCAACACCATGCTGGATATGCCAAAATCTCCACTGCTTTGAAGTTATTTTGCTTTTTTTACTGCTCTCTTGCAGTTCTTTGTTATTGCATTCATAGGCTATGCCCAGCCTTTCCGTTGTACCTCTACCAAGGCTTGACAGCACCCTTGAGGTTTCAGTCATGATGATACCTGTAGACAGATTATCTGCATTTCCTTTCTCTTCAGCCAATAATCGAACTTGAAGTCCATCCTCCACTGTTTCTAAATCCTTAGCACTTGATCTGGGGCTCTGTATAAAGTTTATCTTAATGCTATGTAGAAGATACAACTCCAGGGTTCAAGAGATCATCCTCCAACTTCTATGGATCAGCAGCGATTCTCTTGTAACACAGTCATTTCTTTGCAAACCCTTTCCTAATATCAGACATTTTTCTGGCTGCCCTGAAATTCAGCATAAAAATAGTCACTGGGCTTTTAGATATATTACACCATGCATTTTCTACCATGATAACACAGACATATCTATGGTGGAGAGCACAGACCTGTCCCAGGTGAACAATGGCTGCTGAATCATGTGCAGTTGCACTGCTCAGAAGGTTAGAGTATGTAAATAGCCCAGGAGATGAACGAAACTTTTGGAGGAGTGTCCTGATCTTTTCTGCAATTTGTCCATAAGAACCAAACCAGGAGCTTCCACACCTCAGCTCATCCATTGAGCCATTTCCACAAATTCCTTGTATCTATATGTGCTTGATGCACTCCCAGAAATAGCCCCACAAATGTCCTTGAAGGACTTTGCCATGGATCACTGATTTTTCTAATTCCTCTGTAGTTCTTCATCAGCACTTTTGCCTCTGGGATCCCCAGCCACATTTCCTACAGCAGTGATGTGGGTTTGGATTTTTGGAGACTTTGAAGTGAGGGCTAAAATACTGTAGCTAGCTTTAATTACTGGAGGATTAGCAGTAGTCATCCTGACACTCCTTGATGTCTGAGCCATGCTACTAATTCCAGGTGGGTCATCTCATAGTCTGGGGTCTGTGTCCCTGGAAGCTGCTTGATCTGTCATTCACCTCCTTTATGGAGTGGCTGGCAGCTCTATGCAGAATAGAATAGGGTGACAAGAAAATCTCAATTGCTGTAAGAAAAGTACAGCATGAGTTTGCTGGAGTATTCAGTCCAAGCCCTAAGACTTAAAGCTGAAGAAGTGATATTATTATGTGACTTCTTAGAATCCATTTCTGGTCATTCTTCAGATAGCAGTCCCCAAAATGATCTCTGTTCAGCCCACCTCAGATGCACAGAGCAACGACCTAGGCAAGAAGGCTGGGGACAGAAAGATGAAGGGAGTGGAAACTGCTGCCCCCTCCCATGGGGGTGAGAACTATTTCCTTGGGAGAAAATGTATTTATTGCCCAGCAGCAGCAGGCCACAGGCTGATTCTGGGCCAGAATGACTGGAACAATTGACAACAACCTGGTCTCTGCTTTGGGTGGGAGTCTTGGACAAACATCTGAGGATGCTCCTTGGTGGCAGAGCAGCCAGAGTCCCAAGCATTTTTGTAGGGATCACAGGGACACCCTGAGCAAAAAAAGAGCATGGACGCTGGACACAAGCCAAGATCCCTTAGCTGTGGTATAGAGGACACTTAAAGTAAGAATCACCTTCGTTCACAGACAGTGCAAATGCCTCCCTACAAACGAGCTGCCTGGACTCCCTTTATAAGTGCTGCAGTGATGTAGCTACTGCTGAGGATAGTTCATGCTATCCTAAAGTTAAACCTGCAGAAAGCCAAGTGTATTTCACCCTGAAAGGGCCAATTTCTCTCTCCCACCAACAGCAGGTGTCTGGATGCTTTACCTACATGCAGAGGAACATGCTACTACAGTAAGTGAAGACGAATACCACCACTTCTGCCTAAATGAGTCTGCTCTACCCACAGGTCATTAGCAAACAAGCCCCCATTCCAGAAGGATGGATGCGTTACCAGAAAGCCTCGGTGTTCCAGCTGCTCTGTCAGCTGGGTACCGGCAGTGATGGCTGCACTGCACTCAGCCTTCTTCCCAGCCAGTGGTGGGAACGAGAAGCAAGGAGAAAGAGGAAACCTTTCCTCTTGGATAGTATCTTCCGTTAATGTGGCTCGAAGCTCTTTACAAACAACTGTGCGCTCCTAAACTTCTTGGGCCATGGAGCTTTCTTTCTTCCAAGGGAGATAAGGTGAGAACCAAAGAGGACCTTGGAAATCTGAGTGTTGCATGGGCATTTTACAGTGAACACGTCCCTTGTGATACACATATAACACAAAGAGATTAATTTTGTGACCTTGACCCTGGTGGCCTGTGCTCTGCTGAGCGAGGGTAGGAACCACCACGATGTTGTTTGCAGAAGGTCACGCAAGAAACCTTCAGTAGCTGCTACTGCAGTCCATGAACTAAGGGATGTTGTTTAACACCGTTTGTTATCATGAGAGGTTAGTTCAGCCCACATTTCACATCATGGGAGCCAAGGCACGCAGGGGTAAGCGTTTTACCCAACTTGTCCTAGAACATGAGTGGCTCCGCAGGGAGTCAGACTCAGAAGAGTGAACCTCCCCTACTTCCTCCCTCTCAGATGGGTTGGATGGTGACAACTTTAGGCCGAGGTTGAAAATGCTGCCTGCTGCCCTCTTGGCAGGGAATTCACAGCTGCTGGTCTGCTGTGCTCCCCTCTCATTGATAAAAGGTCTCCCTTCTCAGAGACCTTCTCAGAGAGCTAAGTGCTTGAGGCATGCCCCTGGTGTGTTTGCAGCTTTGCCCCAGTAGTTTTACAGTTATTGGCTATTGCTCCAGCTTTCTCAAAGGAAGCCAGCATTAAAATAGCTTTCTATATTCCTTGAGTACCTTCCGTCATCCCTTGGCAGCAGTCATCCCTTCACGTCCTCTCAGTGATGTTACTGGCATCAAGCACAGGGCCCCAACCAATCCCAGCTCTCTGATGCACTTAATTAAAGCAGAATCACTCAATAATTCTGTTGTGCTTTCCTGGGCATCTGGTCATTCACCTCTCATGTGCACAGGCAATTAATTTTTAGGTTGTCAGTACAAAGGGTTTGAAACAAGAATATTAATTCCAGCCCAGCGGGAGGAAAGAAGGAAGTTTTTGCTGGTGTGTGAGTCCACCTGCAGGGCTCTGCCCCTGGATGCTGAGCGCCCGCGATGCCTAAAGGCCTCCCAGAGTGTTGAAAGTTGGAAGGGAGGGAAGGTTTTTGAGATAAAACAGTTCCCCCCTCCTGCCCAATTCCATTAATATTGTGGATAAATTAATAACCATGTTCCTGCCTGGAAACCTCATCAAAATTAGTGGCCCAGGGTGCTACATAAAAATAAATGCCAGACCCTGCTGCAAGGAGCTGTATGTGGCCGTTAGTGACTTATGCAGAATCACACAAAGACCATGTAGAAACCTCAACACCGAAACTCCTGATTCATGGGCTAGGGCATTTTCATTAGTTTATCCGCTTTCTTGCAACCTTTAAAAAAAAAAAAAAAAGGCAGTACAGAATCATCATTTTCCCCTGGCATTTATTGAAATGTCATTTGAACGAGACCAAACAATGCTTTATGTTCCTTTGGGTAACTGATATGGACAAAAGTCCATAAGAACAGGAAAATTGCAACTCTGATCTAGTTAATGGATATTAGAGGCACAAAATGCTTTCAAATGCACACAATCATTTTTATCTACTAATTGAGGGGGTGAAAGCTTCTTTCTAGGAAATATGGTAATATATATTGATCAGAAAAATGAAGCTTCTATACCAAACCCTGAGCATGATGCAAGGTTAAGGGATTTTAATTAATGAAAAAGCTTTTTTATGAAATGCTGCCACCACTCAAGGAGAGTATACACTATGACCTCCAGTTAAGTGGAGACACCTTTTAAATATGACACAGCTCATACGAGCATCACTCACTCCCTTTCTTGGCCAGACAAATATTGGAACAGAACTGCTGCCAGACCAGGCTGTCCTATTCTGCCCTGCTTAGGTGCTGGGTATCCACTGCTGAGGTGACCACCACAAAAATCTCATTATCACAGATACGGATGTCTTTCAGGCAGGCCACAGATCTGTGAAGGCATCAACCAGAAGTCTAAACATCTGGGTGGAACAAGATCAGCTCTGGGGAGTGAAGATCCACAAGGGATCCACAAGATGCATCCAAAGAGCACATCTCAAACAGCTCATGGTATCAACTGTATATTAGCACTAGACTAAGAACAGAAGGTGTAAGACCACGTGCACACATGCAAGTAGCAAGGTGCAGCAGGAGCAGATCTGGAGGTATAAAGGAGCTGGGGACCCAGTGTGCACACTGCATGTGTTTCCAATGCACACATTGCATAGGGGTCAGGAGGGTTACTTCAAGCTATACCCAGGTTTGTTCCTTGGACTGAACATGTATTAGCAATGGCTGTGGTCCTGGAGCGTATCTGCTGGTTTAATCTGTTCAAAAAGAGTTTGGGTCATGCAGTCTGAGCCATTGTGAGATGAAAAGAAAAGCCAGTAAGTAGGGACAGCTGGGAGATTTGTTACAGAACTTCACTCCTGATTTGAGTAAATTTAAAACAGCAATGCAGATGTATCCACAAGTCCTGTGCCTTTTACTCCTGAAAACTATTCCTTTGCATTTAAGTCCAGACTCCTACAGTTATCCAACGTCCAAGATGCCATTGAAATTACAGGCTTCTACCTCTTCTTGTGCACCCGGATTTATTTTCTAACTCTTATAAGCACAAACAGAAATATAAATTAGTTCTTTCTAACACTTACTTTGAAATCTGCCCAACTTGCCTTGCAAATGGAAATATAATGAATTTCAACTTCAAGCAGAAACAAGTGCTTTAATTGTTCAGTATTTTAGTGCTACATTGTTTACAGGATTATTCTTTTTTAGGAGGCACAGTCAGCTTAGACTCAGTCCCAAATGGATGGTAAACTGGCAAAATCTAACCTGCAGCAGTGTTTTTGCTACCTGAAAGGTAATATATTTACTTTCACCCCACCAGGATTCTTCTGCATCTGAGACCTGTACAGGACAGATGCTAAATTGCCCAAGATGGCAGAATTATCATACCACAGGGGCAGAACAGAGACTTTGCTGCAGGATTTAACCAGTTAGGTTGAGTACAGCAAGGCATCTACACGTGTGTCTTCTATTAACAATATATGGCTACAGCCCTACCCAAAATCAAACCTGGAGCTTCTTTACCTAGCAGGACAGACCAGATCCACTCAAGTCAGCTCGTGATGGAGTAACAAGATTGTTCTGCCATAATCACCAGTGGGAAGAAGAACAACACTTGTCATGCAAAATCGCAGATAAGTTTGCATTTGTTGCGATGTTTCTGCTGCGTTCGTCACTGGTGGTATCTGAGCACCTAAGTTTTGGCTGTACAAATTCCCTAGCAGAGTCCTGGAAAGCCAAATGGAAAAGGATTGCTCTACACTGAAAGTAATTACACCCAGGATCAGGTAGGAGGCTCAGATGTGCTGCCGAGTTGAGGGGTTCACCCAGCAGAAAGTCTCGTTAAGGCAGGGAGAAGTAGACACCACTTAACGACCCTCCAAAGGGAACACTTCCTTCTAATCACATGGGTTTTTCTTGCTTCTGATACTGTGCAATGAGTTTGGGAGAAGCCAGCAGAGTCCAATGGAAATTCAGAGAAAAGCAACATTACCCACTGAAACATCAGACAAATATCGACTTGTCCACAAAAGGCTTACTCAGACGCCCCCGGAGAGTCAATATTTGGTGGGGAGCATTAAAATTTCACAGGCCTTTGGCCAAGGTGACTTTCTACAAGTAGGACTGATCTCTCTCACAGCAAACCTGCCCACCAAGCCTGCCATGTGTGTGCAGAGGCGGTCCAGTTTTCAGCAACCCCTGGTCTTCTCCTGACTGACAGCAAAGCAAGACTCATCTGTCTTTTGCTCTGCTAGAGATGAAAATCTTCCTGCCTGGGGGATGTGTCGAAGTAACAAGTCCAAGGTCCCAATAAATCCATAGCAAAGGTGGAAAAGAAAGGACAAGTCCAGACACTATGATGATGGGCACTTCATAAATACAGCTGAACGGTTAGAGAGATTGGTAGGTAGATTGCTGGCATTTTAGTCCATGAACACAGGCTCTGTAAAGGCTGGATTCACTTCCAGCTGCAGTAAAAGGGAGATTTCATGCTCCGTGGGAATTGTCAGTCCCCAAAAGCTTTCAGAGGCTCATGACTGCATTTCCTGTGCATTATATCCCATTATGCAGATGCCTTAAAGTAAATGTAAATCACATCAAGACTAATTGTAAAGGGCTTTTGGTTGCGAGAAGTAAAGTGCTTTGAGATGGCTTCTGACAGTCCAATGGCCACGTGTCTTCACCCTCTTCCCCTCTCACTCCTCACCCTGCCTCCACTCATCCACACACTGTGATGTCCTGAGCTGCCATAGACAAGGCCAGCAGGGCTCCCTGGGTTAATTAAATCAGCCTCGTTTGCTGTCTGGAGCTCAAGTGACAAATGCATTTCCAACCTTGCCCCTTTTGAGGGAAGGGTGGTTTGTGAAGCATGACGGTGGCTCAGGACTCCCGGAGTCTGTGCTCATACGTCTCACCCAGATGAAGGCATCACAGCCCAGTGATTTGGTTTTCCCCCATCTTGTTCACTGGGACAGAAAGCACCAGCACTGTGATAGTGCAGTAAGCACATTTTCACTCCGCTTTAAAGACTCCCCCTTTCCTGCTTCCCTTCACGCACTGTCATGGGGAAATAAGATGTCAGGAGACGCTTGGGAAGACTGAAAGGGACAGTTCCCCTCCTCCCAACTCAGGCTGTGAATGCGAGGCTAATTTTATTAGCCCAGGCACTCCATTATCCAAATAGCCCCTCGCCAGCCTCCCGATGCATTTGCAGATGCATTAGTGTAATGGTACTCTGCACTGCCAAACACATGCTGCCTTCCATCCCAGATGTGCTCCCCAGGCAGATAAGGTGACTCTTGTGTTTTTGTGTATATATAAGTATAAAAGTATATACTGGAGCATCCAAAAATGTCAGCAACTTCAGAAGATTTTGCACACACAGAGGGGTAACAGAACAAGGCTCATGTTTTGTAACACCCTTTGAGGTCCTACATAAGCATGGGTATATATTTACAAAATGCTGCATGTTGGTTCATCGTGTGACAGTTAGGCTATACGCTTAATCATTTGTGAATGCTTACAGCTAGACAAAAATAAGCCTGATTCCCTGCTTTCTGTCTTCTGTACTTTGAGGTCTGCAGAAATCTGTCTAACCCATGTGGGTGGTGACTTTCTGACGTTAGCGCAATGCTGACTCTTCTTTTAAGCTGGAGGAGGAGGGATGTAACTCGGAGGAGTGCCAGGCAATGTCTGCGTGACATGGCTTTCCTCTTGCCCTATGACCTGGCATGAACATTACAGCAGATGTGTGCAGTAGATCCAGGTTTTCTGTGTGCTCTGTATATGATGAACTTGTGCATCATCCTTCCAGTCACCCACATCATCTCACAACAAACCTGTTGCACGATGGGGGGAAGATGCAACAGGGTTCCTGCCACTAGAGCAACTCATTCACCCGCAGCCTGCTCCCAGTCCAACCCAAAAGAGAGGGCAGTTAGTTAGGAAAATGCTGTTGCCTTTTATGAAATCTTTTAAGAAATTACTAAGGAGCAAATAAATGACTACATCTGGTCTGTGTTGCACATCACCATCCTTGCAGCCAACAGGAGAAAGAGCAGCATCCCAGGCTAAGAGCAAATCACAGAGCCCAAACAACTAGTTTTTTCCCCACAAATGGAGCACTAAATTCAGGGTGACTTTTCACTTGGCGAAATAAAAAAAATACAGTTAATATCTTGGAGAGGCAGGATGGCAGAAAAAAATAACAAATGAAAGCAAAAAAAAGAATAAAATTGTCCCATTGAAATGCACAGGATATTTCCAGGGACCTGACCCAGCTGAGCAAGAAAATTTCATCTGCCCAGTAAAGAAGCTTGCTATTTTTCTAGGACCCTGGGGCAAAACTGTCGATGCTAAAACCTACAAATAGTCCCTCTGCTCTAAGAAAAAATGATTCAAAACTGCAGTTCTTTATCATGTGTGAATTCTCCTTCCTTCTCCTAAACGGTTGCATGAGGAAGCAAAGAAAGAAACACACAAACTCAAACAGATACATCAAATACAAATACTTCAGTATTTAAAAGATATTTTTGCACCACAACCATTACTGCTGTTTCTCTCAGTAGAAAGAATAACACCCCAAAGCTGTCTGAGCACTGAAGACAGGGGCAAGAAGTCAGGGCAAACTGTTGGTTTTGTAAACTTTGTGCTACAATTAGCAGTAGGTGGATTGATTGTCAGTTCAAAAAGAAAATCTAGAAGAGAGAAAGGGGGGCTGTTTGGCTTGTGTGGAGCAGGGAGAGCCTACGATATTTGCCACAAGCACTTTTATCTGTTTAGCTATGAAAATTAATGAAAATAAATGATCGGAAGGTAATAAATGGATCTGCAGCTACTCTCACGAAGGAATGCTGATACACTGTTTACACATCTAATGTTTGTTTTGAGACTCTGCAATCTCCGCAGGATGCTTCAGTGCATATGGTGTTGTCACTGTATTTCTTTTTCCTTTTTAATTTATTGATCCAGGATATAAAATTGTCCCTGAAGCCCTGGCTTAGTTTTGGGAGGTTCCCTTTGCTGTGAGGAGGTGGCGCACCTCAAGCAAACCACTTCTGAAGGAGCTTGGATGCACAGAGGTGGGTGAACTTCTGGCACCTGAAGAGCAGCAGGAGACACCAGTGGGTTGTGAAACCCAGGGCCCCCCCACTGACACGCTGATTTCCACTGCATTAGCAAACAGAGAGCCTTCACGGTGTGATAGCTGCAACAGGGTGTTATCCTCCAAGGCTGTGCCCACCTTGTCAAATAAAACATGCCAAGGACCCTTCTAAAGCCTTGCTGGCAAATAGCAGAGTGTCTACATCCCTACATTTTCTTTTCTTCCCTTTTTGTCTGAAGATGGGGTTGATGTGTCCCTACTGCCCCAGGGAGCGGTCCTGCCCATGGTATTGCCCCGAGCCTTACCTCGGCGCTGCCCGGAGGAGGGCTGCCTGGCACGGGGCAAACCCACGGCAGGAACCGTGCTAATCACTACCTGGTGCTGCAGGCGGTGGTCAGTGTTTGCGGCTGTGCTGGCCCTGTTCACCTGGTGATTTCGGCATAGCCCAGGAGATCAACACATGGAGGTGAGCAAAGGACAGCCTCCTCCACTGACGGGTGGTGAGAACGTCACAGCTGACCTTCCCAGCCCCTCCTGGACCTCTTACTGCACGGACGTGCCTTGCATCATGCAACATGAGGTCCTTGTGGTCAGGCATGTGCTTGAGGTGGCTAACAAGCAGCTATCCCCAAAGGACAGACAGACACCTCCAGGGACACCCGTGCAGCCACAGACAGCCTTAACCGGAGGATGCTGCCAGCTCAGCGACCCCACTGCACACAGCAAGTCTGCTCCAGTGGGCTGTGTGGGCTTTCTCCAAACATGTACCCACACCTCTCCTCTGCTGCACCTGTTCATAAGATAGACATCAGCTCTTAATCAGTATTTAGTAGGTTTAATTAGGAGTACAAGCTAAAGAACACTAAATGCTCAAGCTGACAGCTTGCAGTAGCTCCTGTCCTGTGTAGTAGTACGGAGGCTTTGAACCTACCTACACAAATCACATAACGCTGTGTTTGTACTACTTTGTAAAGTTGTATCTATGCTGGTAAATTTAATGTGCCCTGTGTTACTCTCTGGTCCTAAGGCCAGTGAGTATAGAATAGCAGATATACTCATCGTTAAACTCTCTTAGCCTGCAAATGGAGCAGCTGCAACCAAACTGCCTCTCAGAAACGGTCACTGGCCATGGTCATCCCTGAACCGTGTCCAAGACTGTCTGAGAGGCAGCTCGCCAGCCCCACGGTGAGGATGTGCCAGGTGCCATCACACCAATTTAATGGACGAGACAATCCACCTCCAGTGCCTGGTCATGCTCCCTAGTACTGGTACAGGTATAACCTAAAGTCCACGTGGCTACCAGTTCACTGCTTGCAGGAGCAAGGAAAGCCATGATTAAAAAACAAAACCACAGCAGCAAGAGCAGATGAAAGTAATCCCTCCTCCATTCCCAGGCCATTCCTGGTCCCATGTCACAGAGTACCGTCCTCCAAGGTGTGCAAACAAGCGCTCCTGAGGTTCTGCCATGAACCAGGGCAGTAAATTAGCCACCTTTAAGCACAAACCAAACCAAGAAATTAATTTTAAATGTTTTCTTTTTTCAACTGTCATCAGTCTAGAAGCACAAATGCAAGACGTGGGAAGGGATATCACAGATCCGTATTGACACAGGAGATAAGGTATCATCTACCCACAATCTGAAAAAGATGATGTTCTCCCAAACAGGGCCCATACTTGCCTCCTTGGTGGGGCACAGACTGCTGAATTTTTCAGATGAGGATCACAGAAGGTGTTTTTCTCTTTGCAAGCACACGGTTAAGATGGACTGTGCAGAGATTAGGTGGATTTTCCCAAAGGTGTGAGCTCAACCTTGGGAAAGTGCTGAGTATAGGGATAAGTAATTAGTGATGGATAGCATGTTCACCAAGTCCATTAGCTGGAAAGAAAAGCAAACCTGCAGCATTCTCAGCTGGAAAGAAAAGCAAATCTACAACATGCTTCACATTCCTTCCCTGCATTTTCCTGCCTCCCGAGAGCATCCCGACGACCCCCTCGCAGCCCGCCCTGCCTCCTGTCAGGGGGCTCCCCTCTGCGCAGCTTCGCGTCTCATTGGGGACTGGCATTTCCAATCAATTAGACATGTCACTGCTGAATTTCTCTGCTAATTACTGGAGTTTATTATGTCTAAAGCCAGGTTAAAAGCGGAATTCCCGAGGTCAAATGGAGTCACCCAGACAATCAGTTCCACATTTTCCATTGCAAAAGAGACCCCCACAATCAGTCACTGCCAAGTGGTTTGTAATGACCAACCTGCCAGTTAATGGCCTGAGGTGAAAGTCTCGGGAATAGATAATGCTCTTGGAGAGAGGGAAAAAAAGAAAAAAAGAAGCGAAGCAGCAAAGAAAAGGCCACTTCGGAGGCCATTATAGCATGGACGTGTGAACCCACAACCCTTTCTTTGTGGCTTAGTGTGGAAGGAGAAGGGTTTCGTTTCCACATCAAGCAGCTCACGGAGAGCAAGAAGAGCCTTCCTTTGCACTAGTTTCTGGGTCTGACCCAGCTGCCAAATGCCCTTTGGTGTCAATGGTGTCGTCTGAGGCCACGAAGAAAGCAAAGGTGCTCAGGGGTAAGGACTGATAGGCTACGACCCACCAGTTGCTCAAAAGCGTGCCAGGAGCTCTGCTACCTGCTTCTTCGCCCTTCCTTGCCTAGTAAGAGATGCGGTGGTTGTAAGAGGGTTGCAAGCCAAGGAGAGCCTGGGAGGGCTGTTCTTGAAAAACAAGAGCACACAGCTCCCTTCAGAAGGAAAAGAAAAACATCTCCCCATCTGTTTTGGAGACGAAAGGGTTTTCAAATCTCTCTTGGCTCATTTCGACGCTGCATCCTGTGGGTGAAAGACATCCTGTCCCTTACCAGCATTTCGCTCGGAGCCGGCTGTAGCAGAGCATGAAAACACTTCAGCCCAGACAGAGCACACGGGGAGGCTCAAAGTGCTCAGTGTTTGCAGTAGCAGCTGCCTGAAGAGCCTTGCCTAAATGTCAACACTGTTTTCAGAAACAGTTATAGGGAATGCAAAAATAGCAATCAGGGAGTTACGTACCTCTTCTCCATCCAACGGCTGGCAGATGAGTTTATATCATGAGGAAGCCAAAAGAGGATCCCTCTAACTGCTGGCCCTGAAAACTCTCTACAAAAGATAACACTACACAGGCTTCCCTTCCCAGGGTTAAAGGCTTCAGGATGACCAGTGATGAGGAGGAAAAACAGATTCCCGTGCCTCCTCCTACAGCCAGAGAGGTGCCTCGGACCCTGACAGTCCACACTGTCAAGTTCTTCCTGATCTCTTGCATGGGTTAGGCTGTCCGAATTGCAGTCTCTCAAACAATGTCCAGAAATGGCTGGGGTTTATTCCCTACACAGTCTGGATGGAATTTCCCTCTTTTGGGAGAGTAAGAGAGCTGAGATCTACAGGCCCAGGCCACACTGCAGCATTTGGTCTCAGTGCCAGAGACTGTTCCCTGGTTTATTGTATTTATCAGTATAGCTGCTGGGAAAAAAGGATACTTTGTCCTGATGGAGGCTAGGTCAGTGCAAACATCTGCCTGTCTCCTTTACGCCAGTGCTCTGTGAATCCAACATTAATTATGTGAATCATCCTGGAGTTGATACTCCATCAAAACACATTCCTGATGTGATGCTTGGAAGAAACACATGGGTTGCCTTTGCTCTTTGGGGCAGAAACTACTGACACGTAAACTTCAAAAGTGCTTGCAAGATTCCTTCCAAAGGAAGCTTCCCAAATGACGTCATGGAAGCAGGGATCTTGTACAAACACTGTCTTTCATCCTCAAGAAATCCAAAGGGCTTTACAAGTTCATAAACACATCACAAAGACATCCATGGGTCCAAACCTACAGTGTGGTGTAGGCCAAGCCTACACTACAAACAAAAATACAGATATACCCTATACAACAGAGTATTGACCAAGTGCTGAGTTTGCTGGTTCAAAATATCTTTCTAAAGGAAAAAAAACAAAGCAAGACAAACTCAAGGATTCCCATTACTTCCTCATCCAGTTAGGAAATAAAACAAGAAAATAATTATCAGGTTAGTTGAGTACACTTGTCTCTAATCACAAACTAGAAAATCACAAAAACTGGGAAAAAAACCCAAACAAACCCTGAAAAAAATGGAAAAACAATTAACATCACAGGATGACTTTAAAGTTCTTTTTTAATAGAAAAGAACATAAAAGCCAGTTTGCCTTTCAAGGGCAGGTTCTGGAATGGATTTCATTTTCCTGTTCCTACTACACACATCTATGATGATAATGAGTATATCAAGTAATATAAAGTGATGAAAGACATTTAGCAGGGGCCTAAAACAAGAAAGACTCAAAGCCATGAATGCAGAGGACACAGCAAAATCTGGAGCATTTAAAAAAGTTCTCCCCAAGTCTGACAACGAAATGCCCATTAATCCCCACTAACAAGAAGCATGCCTAGGAGTTCAGAGGTATCACATGAAAAATAGAAAAGGCATTAGAAAATGATAACTCTGTGCACTTATGGTGTAAGGAAAAGCCCCAAGAGAGCAAATACTTGCTTCAAAGAAAGTAATAAGATACATGAGCTTGCAATGGAAACAACTTTTAAAGCATATTTAAAATGCAATAATTAAGAGAACGGTCTCTGACAGCCACCGGGCACCAATCCGGGAAAGCACTCAGGCATGTGTTAGATTTAAAAGCTTAAACCCAAGAGGTATGGAAGTGCCTATACCTCTGAGCCAGGGCCTCTGTCTTGCCCAAATCCTCCCTCCCTAGGAGCGCTGGTGCCCGGGCTGGGCTGGAGTGGAATACCAAAGCAGGGGGATGATTAACAACTGGTGCTTTCAAGTGACCTGCAAATGTAAGATCTGTGCGAGGCAGGGGAGAGGAGGAGACCTGGCTGTCAGTGAGATTGGAGGAGACAGATGTTTAATGGAGGCCAGGATTACAGATCTGCCAGGCTTCACATGTAATCACCAGCTTCTTAGGTTTCCTCTTTCTTCTCCCCTTCTTCTGGGTCTATTACAGGGTCAGGGGCTGGGGGAGGGCAGGATGGAGATTTTCAGATTTCCAGCTAAATTCCTTGAGCTGCCCTTAATACTCTGACCTATTCCCAGCTGAAACCACAACCTACCAGTCTGGCAAGACTCAGAGACATGGGAATGGATTTTTTTGTTTAAAACAAGAGGAGCAATGCATTTAACTCCACGGATCCACCTCCTTTCCCCCAAACAGCACGGTAGCTCTGCTGAGCAATCTATGTTTGACTCAGAGCGGCCGCACCGCAGAGGAACAGCTCCGCAATCAATAGTGCCAGATGACCCACACGCTGCGTGCCGGGCAGCGCTGTGCCCCAGGGGACACGTCTGCACGGCTTCCCACCCGTCACCCGCTCCCGAGGATCGATAGTCCCTGCCGCTTCGTACCCGGGGAACGACTCGACAAATGCTTTTTGCACTTATGGGCATTGCTCACTCTTTCCTCCAGCCTTACTCATTTTTTGTCCTCTGTGCAAGGCAGGGGGTAGCTATTACTTTGTGAAAGCAGAGCCCCATGAATTAGAAAGACCAATGTTCCCACTTAAAAACACAGGAGACAGGAGGAGGGAGACCTGGTTAGACTGAATGACCCAACTCATTCCTCATGTCATGACTCCAGGCAACCCTCTACAATTGTGTCCACCACATGGATACCTTAAGGCAAGGAGTCCAAAAGATGAACGAAACCATCCTCTACCAGAATGCAGCACCTTCAAAAGCCTCCGGGCATCCTCCAGCTCCTGCGCTGCTTCTTTGAGCAGCCTGTGGAGGAATCATCCTGGCATGGGGATGACTCTTGGCAAGCTGAGAGATGAATGCTGACATGAGGCGCTGCTGAAGCTCAAGCCAAATGCAGATCCACTGAGGGCAGTGTGAAAGCCGAAGTTCTACCCTCAAACATTGGACACGTAAAGAGGGCGTAACTGTAGAGTTCAGGCACAAATATGCCACCACTATGACTGAACATAGGTCTTTTAATGAGGAAGACTGTATCAGGCACTAAATTGTGTTAACATAGCTGTATGGACAGAAGTGCACCCCAAATGCTGGCCCAGGGGTGATTGGGAGACTCAGCTCTGATGCGTTACTCTGTCACAGGCATATGGCATGACCAAGGACATCTCACTCAGCCCCTCTGCTCATCAGCTGCAAAATTTCACTAGCAGTGCTCCGACCCAGGGGGCAGTTACATGAATTCATGTCTTGCCAGCAAGCAGTGTTTAGACGCCGTCCATGGCTAAGATACATGTATTCAAAGTACTTGAGCAGTTGCACTGATACACTCCCCCCCAGCTGGATCCCAGTGATTAATGCAATGTGCTTGCAGACAAGTAATTTCTCTGGGATGGGGCAAGTCTGGAAGAGACAGCATTTTGGCACAGATAAGCAGGGCCAAGCATGAAGCAAAGGGATACCGACCTGCATTTTGTATTAAATCCTTCCTTCCAGTGAAAGACTGTCAAACTGCTCCCAGCTAGTCCCCTCCATGCAGCTTGGGCTTGTCAACATTCCTCTAGATGGGATCAAGAAAGCTATTAACTTAGTGTCATCTACAGGATGGCTACAAATAGGAGAACGATTATTCTCTCAAGAAGCATTTTCCTCTCCGGCACACGCAGCAGAACTCGGACTAGATACCTGATGGTAACATAGCAAAAGTCCCCTCTGAACCTGGGATCCAGCAAAGCTTTCCAGCTCTCATCAGGGCATGCACATCAGCCTCAGGTGTCAGGAGGAGACCCGCGTTTTCAATAGCCAGTGGTGGGAATTGCAGAGAGCTCCAAAAGAGGTCCTGATCTCGGAAATATCTTCTGTACCTTCAGGACACATGGAGTTACAGTACAGCTGCACAAGGACTTTGTGAGCAAGGCAGGGCATGAGTCTAGGTCTCCCAAATCCTGGACTGTCTCTCAACTGCAAACCTTTTCTCCTTTCCAGTGCACTTAGCATAGTACTTGTTTTAGGGCAAAGTGGGGCATCTGAATACAGCATCAAACTGGCTTATAAAAGCATTTCCAAAGCATAAAAAGAGCTTAATTCAAGTGTGTAAAGCCCAAGGCTGAGGGACAGTGGGAGATGAAATTCCAGATGCCCATGCATCTCATGGGAGGGAGACAGCCCCCAGCAGAATTTCTCCCCTTGCCATAAATGGCTCATTTGGGACACCTCCAAGATCTTGAATCGGTTCCTCACCTGCTCACCCCAGCTTTCTGAGTTATTTACATCACTGCTGGAACACACAACCAACCCAGCAGGAGGTTAAGGGACTCCCTACTCCCTTAATTATTCCACCACTGCTTACTCCTAGGATACCCATGTGCTAGCAGCAAATGAGTTAAAATCAAGCTAAACTATGACTTTTTTGCAATAATATGCCTTTTGCTGATAAAGAATTATTTCAAAAGAGTCAGCAGCACAATGTGCTGCAGTTTTGCCGGTGGGCCAAATCGCTTTTATCATTCTTGGCTGAGAAACACAGGCACTCGCTCACACAATGTCTTTTCCATCCTTAGCTGAGCATCCATGCAGGCTTTTCCATCCATGCAGTCATTTCTCAGAACGCATCTGACCTTATTTAACAGGCCCTTAATTAGGTGGAAGCAAATGCAAGGGAGAGTGGAGTTCAGCCTCTGATATTGCTGAGGGTGATGAGTGGTATTTTAGGGGTGGGAAAGAACGGTCAAAGAGAACAAAAGGTGCCTTTGCTGCCAACTGGGAGTATGCTCATTGCTTGCTAGAGATCGACTGAACTCTAGGAACTGTTCTTCCCTGTTTTGTGGAGGACTGCCCAAGAGCAGGGCAGCTGGGCAATGCAATGGGCACTTTGGAGGCGTCTTCTTTTGAGGGTTCAGAGAGAGCCTAACATGACACATCTTTTTAAAGAGAGCATGCATTTCAGCTCTTGAGTTGGGCCTCCTAGAAGCTCCGATGACCCTGATCTTACCTAGGATGTCAGTCTGGTTTAGGAGCAGCCAACTACTCCAGGGAAGAGACTATACTGTCAACACCTTTCCTTCCTGGCTTTCAGAAGTTGAACAGTGGTGTCCTGCAGAAGACCTGACCATCTCTAAAGAGTGGATGTGCGCAGAGTGGTCATCTTTCACACTATGCACAGTAGCCCCTTTTGCAGGTTGACAGTCAATACTCCCAAAAGCCTACAAGACAGCAGAGTCGAACGATAGAAATCTCCAACAGCAGTGCAAAAATTTACAGTTTATGGGTGTCTCTGCTGCTTTTAAATCCCCAGGTCAAAAAGTCACACCTATTAGACAATCTCAGCTTTCCATTTTAAAACAAGTTCATTTCTGTCTTTTCTGGTTCTGGACCGATGATGAAAAACATGGTCTGCACACAACCTGATGGCTCACAAACAAACAAATGCAAATTAAAAGGAAAAACTCTTGAGTTATTTTTAAAACTTGTGATCTTGAGCCAGTGTTTCTGGGGACAGCCTCAAACTGACAGTCCCCTGGAAACAGCCACTCCAAATCTAGGAGTTAATGCTAATTGAAATCTTGTGCAAAGACAACATTTGAAGAAATTAAGCTATAATTAAGTAAAGTTATTAATGATTGCTTTAACTAATGGATATGATAACATAAGCAGCAAACAAGATTTTAATCAGTGGTCATGAAATCAGAAGTAAACTAGCCAGTCACCACCTCTTCTATTGCAGCTAATTTGCACACAATAATTCTCTTGCAGATAGTGACTCAGCGGCAAAGGGAAGAAGAATAAATCTCAGGAGACAAATAGGTATAAGCCTTCCCCATTTTAATGAGAAACAGACACAGAAAGGCCAAAAAGACCCTGTCAACATGATTTGCAATACTGTTACTTAATTTTTACCAAATGTGGTTTCTGCCATGCTTTAGTTGAAGTACATATTTATTTGATATTTCATTGGCAAAGTTTAAAAGATCCCCCCAAATACCTATCTGCTTCTGCTACACATGACCCTTTGACATACCGTAATGGTTTTAGGGAATGATAGCACTTCACAGATGTGATTTATTCCCAGATCATGGATGACTTTCTGCTAGTTTACAGGGAAGAAGCACAACTTTCCCCTGGAGCGTGAAGCTGACTCACCTGCATGAAACAAAACTGCCTGCACGGAGAGGGACAGCAAATCTCCCTCCTTGAGTCAAATGTAGGGTTACTCATAAACTGTTTGCAGAACAGAGTCTTCCCTAGCCATTAGTAAACCAAAAGTAGGAGGCAGCTCAAAGCCTTGGGATTTTAATAATACAAAGTTGGGGCCGCTTGCTGTTTGCCTTCTGGTTTTTGAGACTTTAAGTTCGTTTTCTCTAGCTCTTTCCTTTGATCCCTCTATATCAAAGGGAAGAGCTGAGATTCTCTTGTCTTGGAGTTGCTTCCAGGTGCTGCGTCAGCTTTGCAAAACACATCTAGCACTGGGAGAGACCCGGGAGTCCAACATGCTGACACAGAGGTATTTAGGGGTGATGGAGGTGATCTTCCAAATACTAGTCCAAAGCCACAACAGGAAAATGAGCATCCTGCACCTCCTGATACGTAGAGCTGGGCTGCATGTGCGTGTCAACAGTTAAGCATCAAAGAGGCAAGGAGGCATGGGCAGCCAGCAGGCTGGTGGCAGCTGGAAGAGGAGATAGCAAAGGAACAGGGTTGCCAGAAGTGGAGGAGTGACAGAAAAGCAAGGGCAAGTCCATAAATTGGAGAACAGGGCCACAAAGAGGGATGGGATCAGAGAGAGAAGCAGGAATAGTGAGGAAGGGGTGAAAGAAGCATCTTAAACCCTGCAGAGAGCTCCAGGGAGCTTGTCGGCTCAGGCTTCTCATTTGGGAGGAGAAAGAGATTCAGAGGGAGGGTTAGAGGAGGAAGAGGGACCTGAGGAGGCATGTATGTGCGTGATGAGGAGCAGAGGAGGTGCAGAGACACTGCAGACCTCCTTCCCCTGCTCCTCTAGCAGCGTTTCCCATCTGCTCCTCATTCCCTTAGATCAGCGTGTGAGGCAGAAGACTTTCCCGTGTCTGTGCACCAGAAACAAAGAAGGAAAAAGAAACAGCCCAAGCCTCCAAGGTACCGATATCCCCATGACCCCCAAGGAACATCTCAATAAAGGTCCAATTCAGACAATTGCCAAATCTGCCATTCAGACAGATAAGTGAGGAAATGACACCTCGGAGCAGCCTTCTCCCTGCTTCCACCACGCGAGACCCCCGTTCAGTGGGAAACACTGTCTGGCTTGTAACTCCCTTGGAGCCTTTGTGAAGGCTGGGGCTAAATGGCAGATCTCTTGACAAATCGTGACAGATCCCATGCATGCACCAACCCTTCTCCACTCTGTCAACAGGGACTTGGAACACACGTTTGCACTTGTAACACGCATACGCCCGCGCCTCCGTGAAACGATGGGACCTTTGTATACTCTGGGTTTCGGTGACAAATCTTCCTGTCTACCTCGTTCAATCCATCTCCCTATAAATGGAGCCCCTCTGATGGTGAAAAGCCATTGCATCCTACTCCTGAGAGCACAGCACATCTGATAGCCCTGACGAGCGCTGCTTGTCACCTCTCGGCGTTCAGAGGAGCTGCAAGGGAGGACCTCTTTCAGCCACAGACCGCAGGGCTGAGCTGGGTTCTCCATTCCCCTTGAAGCCCAGGGAGTTCAGCTCCAGATAAACCCCCGCCATGTGCAACCCAAGGACCCCCCAATTCACTGTGGAAAGTGCTCCCATGCAGATGTTGACTTTATCAAGGCCAGGGGATGTATTTTTTTTGGCAGTACGAGAAAGTGTTTTCTTGTAGCCAGATTTATAGTGACAGCTCTTTGAAGGTGTTTCAAGCTAAAGGGTGCCTTGCTGAGCTGACTCTAAATGCCTCATTGAAGAACAGTTTGGGGCATGGCAAGGTAATACTTGCCAGGACTGCCAGAGCCACGACAGGACTGGGACAAGCTGGAATATTTGACTTTATCTTTGGGGCTTCCATTCCTGTTGAAGACTGATGAGCGGCGGAGCCAAACCTGGCAAAACTGCTTTTAACGGAGCGTCTACACATGCAACAGGATCGCTCTTATCTCCAGGGCACTGCCAGGGTTGAGGCCAGCAGACGGAGGGCAGAGAAACCTCCTCCTTCCCCAGGGACACGACCAGCCCTGGTGCCTGACTGCCTTTGAAAAGGTCAGGTCAAGCCATCACCCTCCTGTCCCTCATCTCCACAGTCCTCACAATACCAGGACATTTCTGTGGGCAGTGAAAACCTCTGATAAGTCAGATCTTCATCCGTTTATGAAAAGAACTGTACGACATGGCTTGTATAGTGGATGGGATATATGGTCCCCAGGGCCAGCCTGCACTCTTCCACGCCGTTCATAGTCCTGCCTCCAGCAAAGGCAAACCCCTGCACCCACTCTCAGCCACCGAAGCCCTACAAATGTTAATTCATGCGAGCACTTGAAGCGTGTTATATCATGAACACAGAGATAGCGGCTGTATTGCTGTGACGGCAGCGCTGTCATTCACATTCTTGCTACGTCGCAGATAAAATGAGAGACAGGGAAAGGCTTCTGTAGCGTTGAGTGTTTCACGAAATCAGATCAGATTTTAAATAATAACAGTCCATGCCCTTTTCACTAACCTCTCTCATACAGACACCCTTGGCTTCAAAGATGGGTGGGAAAAGATGATTGAATAAATCACAGGGGACTCAGGGCTTCTGAGTTCTCCACAAAGCTCCATCAACAACTTGTGGTCCTAAAAAATCCTAAAAAAAACCTGCCTAAGCTTGTGCTTCAGAATAGCCAACCACAAAATCAATCTGCTTATGTTGTAACGTTTAGGGAAGTGCAGGTAGTCAACATACCAACAAGAATATATTCTTGGAAGCTTCTGGCAGAAAAACAAATTGCTCCTTTCATTCCAGATTTCATTTTTTAAAGAAGTGAGTGAATGAACAGTGCTATCCCATTGCCCTTTCCTAGAGAGAATCAAGACAGCTCCTGGATATTACAAGACCAACCAGCCCAAGGGAGCCGAACATCTTGTCTCTGTAAATCTGAAGGGCTGTACAAAGCTGGTGGTGGTATCTGAGGTGACCTGTTGCTAAATGGGCCTGCACAAAAAAGATATTCTGAGCAAATCTGAAATCAGTGGATATTGGCGCATCGTCATGCTCACAGGCTTTGACTGTGCAAGGAGCCCCATTCTACTCAAAGAAAAAAGAAAGGACCCACAGAGTAAAAGGATAAGAAAAAGGAACAGAGTCTTGACCAAAGTCTCGCAGGACCTCGCAAGCATCACCTGCCTCCAGCTTCCCACTCCATCCCAACAGGTGACTGGGACTGTTTTCACTTCAGCACTGGAGGTGACATCCCACCCTTGCCCAGCACTGAGCAGATAAAAAAGCAATCCCAGCTCTGTCATCACGTCCTTTCTCCTGAGTTATCATCACCTTTAATAAAGACATGTACAGAGTTGCTCCCCTCTCCACTCTTTGATTTTAGATATAAATATCCATAGCCTAGGGAGAGGGTCGGAGATATCGCAAAGGCACAAAACTTTTAAAATAAATTGGTTCAAGCAGAAGGAATGACAGTCATGGACTGGAAACGATAACGTCCCTATTTTGTATGGGAAGAAGGATAGCCAGCCTGCCACATCTGAGCTCCTGGACCACAGCAACCCTGCTGAACACCTCCCTCCAAAAACTGCATGTATCCCTGCCTTATGGGCAAGGAGAAAACCCCTCTTAGCATTAGGTAAAGGCTAATAATTACAGTGTTAGCCACAGCCTGGAAAACAGCCACCTGAAGAGGATATGAGGAGGGTCTATAAAATCATGGGAGGTGAAGAGGAAACGATTATTCACTGTTGCATTTTTAAGGCAGGAATCTGTGGCTGGTGAAACTGCCATGAGGGCTGATGAGAGGAGGGGACATTGTGGCCCATCTCCATCCTCGAGACTGCTGACTGTTGACAACTGCAGGTCGGAGTACACCATGCATGAATCAACCAGTTACAATAACTCAAGGAATCCTGCATGGCCACAAGACTAATTATGTACAACAGATTTCTTCATGCAAAACTACTTCTTCCTCCTCCCACCCCAAACAGCAAACGTCCCAAGGCCAAGCACTCTGCTGAAATCAGCCAGATTTCCATGTCGAACACCCAGATTGGTGCTTCCCTGGAATCTGGCTGTTAGTATTTTCAATAATACTACCAATAACACAACAGGAACGTCACGCTGAACTTCGCCTGCACCCTGGCAGGCAGCATCCTACACTCTTGATCGCTGTGTCTCAGAGAGGCTCCAGCTTCTCCAAATACTCCAGTTGGAGCCAAATGATTCAGCGTTACGCTTATCCGTATCTGTGGCAGATGTAGCCACAGTTTGAATGGGGGTGGAGAGCAATGTGGTATGCAGCAGATGCAGTAGCAACTCCTTGTCAGGTAGCCAGCAGGACGTGTACTGCATAAAGCAATGCTGGGGGTGGTTTCCGCCCCCTTAGTTCACTGCCCTTGGCCCCTCAAAAATTGCATCAGTGTATAAATGCAATGGTTTCTAAGCATGAAAAATAGTGTTATCAACAATGGAGCACATCTTTGTAGTAATGGTGTTCACCATCAGAACTTCACGTGCAATTCTGATTTAGCATGATCAAGTTAAAACCTTTCAAAGTACCGTGGACTGACAGTTTCTTACCTGCTTTTCAGACATGATGTAGAGGTGTTCATGATCCACTGAGAAGGCCATATCCCGTAATATGGGGCCAGTATCCACCACCTGCACAATCTCATACTCCAGTGTGTTCTTGGTGGTGCCGTCCACACGGATCTGCAGAGCAAAAACAAAAGCGGGGAGACAACATGAGTATTTTTCCTTCTTCCACAGAGACTATAGAACAATCATTGGAGAAATGTATTGTGGTCCAGGTCTTTTGGACAACAACCACTGTCATCACAAAGTGAACTTTTCTCCTGCCTCCTCACTTAGAGGATGAAGCAGGTTCAACTGCTTCTGCTGGTCCCATCAACACAAGAGCACTATAGAAGAACAATCCAGAGCCTGCTCACTTTTTTCTGGCACTATCGTTGTGTTACTGTCATTGCCTGGACAAATCTACTGAGCTGAAAATGATGGTACAAAGGGGAGAATTTGTGGTGATGATGAGCAAAAGATAAAAAAACCACACAAGAGTCTGCAGGACTGACTCACTCAAATGCTAGTCAGACAATATTATTGTTCTTATTGCTAATATTCCATGGGGCAATATATTATTGTGGAGTGTACAATACAACACAGACTATTTCTCTTGTTGATTACGTATATCAGATATTGAAATCAGTCCTGAACAAATATGGCACCTTATGATTCCAGACACATCTCATCACAGGGTGTCACTTAGGAACATCAATAACTGAAATTATGAGAAGGAACCAGACGCACAGTCCTAGTCTATCCCTGACAGTGACCCAGCGATACAGAAGAAAATGCACAAAACACCAGAGTTTTCTTTACCTGTCTAAAACCAATTTCTAGAGATTGGGCTCAAAAGCAGCTGGAGAAGGTTTGTAATCCCTTTCAATGCTATAATCACAATTCAGGATAATCTCGCTATCCACAGGAGTGTCGGGTCCTTCTGGATCTTGTGAGGCTCTGTGCTTCAGCAAACCCCATGGCCATGTGTTTCAGAGATGCATCCACATTCCTCATCCCCCTTGCTATGTTTTCAGTGTGTTGCCTTTCACTTTCAGAAAATCCATCCTGCAGCAACACAAACTTCACAGTACCCTTCCCTAGAAGAAACAAAGTTGTAGTAGATCTGCTTTGTGCTCCACATCATGATCTCCATAGGCAGACTAAAGGCTCCCAGTCCCTGGTTTGCACTTGTGCAGTTTGATAGCTGAGCAAAAGCACCCTTCCCACCCAAAATAACAAGCTGTAGAGAACTTATGGTACCAAGACCCATCTCCACCGTTCCCTGGCACAGTCCATGAGCTTGTTCCTTCTGTATCAACCTTTCAGCCAAGAAACTGAGCCTGAATCATCTTCTATATTAGAAAGGCAAAGAGAAAGGAAGAGAGGGAATCACAAAGGGTCTGGAAAGCTCGTATGAGCAAAGGGCAGCAATGATATACAGATTCGTATCTTTGTTCTTCCTCAATCTCCCCACCTGCTGCATGACAGGAAAGAAATCTTATTCCCCCAGGAAAGATGGGGGAAATGAGGGGCTCCCTGTGACAGCAAAGGGTGTGGAGGGTGCTCGGGGATCCTACGTGCTATCCGTCAACCTCCGCAGAAGCGGGTGCACGTGCAGGCACTGGCTGTTGGGCTGGTCAAATGGCACCGGAGGATTTGCAGTTAGTTTGTCGTCTTGACGGATCCGGCGATGACAGCAATACACGTTGCAACGTCAACACACAAAGAGGTCAGGGCCTGAATCCCAACCCCGAGCATCCGTGCTTCCCACTGGCTCTGACTGTCTAGGGGGAAAGGGCTTGCTCGTGTCCGTGGTCCCCAACGGGGGAATTCAGCTCCTCAGAGTCTCTCTTCTTGAAAGCGGGCACTGCTGTGATTCACCCATGGGGTCAAGGGCAAAGAGGCCAACAGGCTCGGGATGAGTCGTTCCCCTTAGGACAGTCAGGAGGAAGGAAGGGGACACAGAAAGGGCCGTGGGTTGAGAATCCCAGGACTCTCCCTGTTGGGGCTCTGCCTAAGGCAGCTCAAGTGCCCCCACAGCAGGAGCCTTTCCTATTTCCCACAGAGACCTTCCTGCCCCAAGTTCTCACTCTCAGGGAGTGGTCACTGAGCTTCGTCTGCTGTTCCAGCTCTGCCTTTCCCCCCAGTCCCTTGTGGCTGCTCGTCCTCATCAGAGGGCTGCAGAAGATCCTCGCTCTCTCTGCTGATCACCGTGCTAAACAAACCTGATGCCTTTGCTGCTTTGACCTTGATTTTTCAGCACAGGCAGGGTCAGATCTGTAGGCCACTAGATATGTAAGCAGCCAATTATCACCCCAGGGCTCAGTCACTGTCCTCAGCCTTTGCCAGGCTCCATTAGAGGAGAAAGAGCTCAGAGATGGAAGAGGCAGGCTGGAGAAATAGCCGGCTGGAGTTAACAAACCATGCAGACAGGAGGCACAGCCCCCAGGGATCTCCCCTATGCAGTTGGTGCAGGTAAAAGATTGCAGAGGTTTCACACCAGGAAAACAGAGATACTCGGAAGTGATTTAACAGCTATTGCTAGCCTAATTGCCTGCAAAATCATTATTTTGCAGCAGGGGAGGGACGCAGGGAGGGAGGAAGGAACAGGGCTCATTCCATCATACATGTGCAAACACATACACGTGCACGGGTGCACACCCAGCCCAACAACTATTCCTGCAGAAACCTCTCTCTCATTAAAGGTAGAAGCTAAGTAAAAAGAAAATTGAGAAGGCCAGAAGGTCTGGCAGACATTCACCCACACTGCACAGACCATGTAAGCCCTGCTCCAGCAAAGACGTGGTTATTGTAGCTTGCAGCCAGAAGTCTGGCCCTTAACTCAAGCCATCCCTTTACCTGTCTTAAACTCTAGCTTTCTTATCTTCAACCCCAGGCACAGAGCCCAGAGGATCTCCACCTTCCCTGCACATTCCTCTCAGTCCTGAGCATCAAACACCACAACAGCAATTTCTCTTTGAGATTTATTCCTGGCTCCCAGACACCCACAAGAACCAGGGCATTTGGGTTAGCAAAAAAATCAAAAGAAGAGTCTGTGAAGGGGAAATGAGAAGATTCTCATCAAAGCCTGCAAGCGATCATCACTAAAGTCACGGACACCAATACGATCTCTGCTGGGAATGCTCCCTAAGTTGCCAATTGCAAGGAATTTGAAGCACGCACCAGCAGTTTGCTCAGTTCCTGCTCTTTGCTGGCATCAGCTACAGGCTCCACATGGAGCTGGGGTGCTGGGATAGATAGAGTTTTCTTCTGACTGAAGTACGGGTATTCTTATATTCAAGATGTTCTTATTAGGCTGTGGGATTAGGGCCTGACTGACAATCCAGTGGGGATTTCTCCTTGAAACTGCCTGTAAACCACGAGCACCTCTGCAAGGCAAGAGGAACGGGAGCAAGAAGAGACGGAGAGGGCTCCAGGACCATCCACAAGTCCCAAAATATCAGTCCACTACAAACCCCACTACCAGACGTTTGCACGCTCCTCCACAAACATGCTCGTCACCTCCACCACAGCAATACCTGCTGCCACTGCCTACACGTCTGTCCTGGACAGGCACACGCTCCTTGGACCACAAGATGCTCCACTCAGCACCCTGAGCTCCCCTGCCCTCCTTTAACCCAACACACGTGTGCAGGGCTCCTGGGGAGAAACGTGGTCTGGCCGCACATTAATCCTGCTTCCCGGAAGGCTGTGCTCACTGGGCTTCGTTCTGCAAAGCTGGCTGCTATTAAAACATCAGCGTGATGCTTCCCGAAGGTCAACTACCAGGGGACTTATTCTGGCAGCTGTTTGTTTGTTTGTCTGAACATTATCTAGGTCTGGCTGTTTATTTACATCCATTGAAGTATCAGACAATAAATATCCTCTCCCAGTAGCAAACAGATGCTTGCACTTGAATGTTCTGGCTAGCGCTGACTTCAAAACGATCTCCTTAATGAGCAAACAACACTATTAATCTTTAAAGACACAGGCTCTGGCCTTCCCTGAGCTCCCACCCTGGTCATGGCTAGCCCTACAGGCATCCTGGCAAGCAGCCCACGGGTCTGGTAGACGAAAGAAGGTAAAAGATACCTTCCATCACTCGACTGGTGCTTTTCAGTGTTATCTGCGTCTCCCCAGCTGCTGTGGGGTCCACAGGAGGGTGATGCTTGAGCACAGTCTCCCAGGCAAGCTGGTGGCAGATGCCTCAATCACACTTCTAAGAGGGAGATGGGTTTTAGAGGTTGGGATCGTACAGTTATCGAAGAGAGGGACACAATAAACCCCACCAAATCATGGGCATGGATTCAAAAGGGTCAGAGAAAGAGCAGTGGGCTTGGAGGACAAAGAAGGATTTGGTGCTAGCAAAGCAAGCACTTAGTCCCATTGCTGGAAGATAAACCAGGATCGTGGCAAAAAGCAAGTATCTTTAAGCTCACCAGAGCAACAGAAACACCTGCCTTCCAGACTGAAGCATCGATCCTGTCCCGTGGTCTGAGAGGACCATGTCTCTCTGTTAGCATGTTACTGCTCCACTAAGCTGGTTGGGGACGGTCTCTTTTGGAAAGCCTTATTGTGCAGATGGGGAGGCTAGGTGAGAAAGAGGTGAAGTGACCAAGCATGCCAGCAGCAGAGCTGGGAAACCTTCTCCCAAACTGTATGTCTACATTAGTGTAAAAGGACTTATCTGCAAAGGGACACTGTTTCTGCTAAAATCCCACCTGCATACTAAATGTGCTTCAGGAGCTTTAGTTCAGCTCCACCAAAGCCTGATTCCACAGCCTGAATCAGTGTTTGGAGCACATTAACAACATCCAGTTTTGTTTTATCCAAGAAAAATCCAGTTCATACACTATAAGACTGCTCTGCTGTATGAATCACAGCAAATTAAGAACGGACAACTGGTTGCCTTCAAAATTGACTTCAGGCTCACTTCAGAGGCATAGTTCTGAACAAAGACTCCTGTTACCACCTCACCTCTATTTTATTCTCCCTGCAGCTTGGACTGGTCACTGGCAGCAAAATAATGGATTTCCAATGTGCCAACTGAGCTCAGCTGTTTCCTAGTCTTCTAAAACCATCACCTCCTGCCCAGAGCATCATTCCTGGCCCACCAGCGTCAAAACAAGACCCTCTCCATTAACTCCTTTGTATAAAGCATTTGAAACCCATCCAGGACTCCTGAGAGTGTGGTCAGGAGGAGTATCATGATGGCCAGCCAGGCAGACAGCAGGAGCAGACGCTGGTTGGATGACAGTCACTACAAATAATTAAATGAGTAACTAAGTGGCAGACGAACTGGTGAACCACGGCTCGCTCAGCCAACCCGTCCCTCCCCGACACCCTGCTTTTGTGCAGTGTCAGCAGCCCCCGGGCTGATGAAGTTAAAAGGAATTCGTCATCGCTGGCCCCAATGCTTCCAGCTGGCACTCCAGCAGCTCCCGCTCAAGTCATGCTGGTGGCTTATTTTGGCCATGAAATTGCCCCAGTTCCCAGGGGAGGTGATTAGGTGGCTGCCAGGAAGATTGCAAGGGTGGATTTCAAAAGCAGATTTCAGAATCCATCCCTGCTGCCTCCTCCTGGGTGCAAGGGAACGAACATGGCTGTGGCACTGCCTCTGAAAGAAGGAGAAATATTTTGGGGCAGGGAAAGCCAGACCTGGCAGGACAATCTCTGTCCTCCCCATATCCTGAGGCATGCCTCCTTTGTCCTCCTTGCCTCTCCTTCTCCCAGGGCTTCTCACTGAAATCACCATCATTATTTCTCACTATTGGATTACGGATCTGCAAACTTCATTTCTAGGAGATCCAAGCAGCCCTGGAGTCCAGCACATCAATCCAGGCTGCTCTGAGCAGTGCCCAGCCACAGCCTTACGACTGCACAGGGGCCTCTAATACTTCATTGCTTTTCCAATATCAGTTCCTCCCTGTTTTATGAACCTAATGTTCCCCAGTGGACGCTGGGACTGCTGGCTGCTGTTCCTGGCACGGCGAGGGGCAAAGACACAGCAGACAGCATATGATGTAATGTCAGGCCGTTATGATGATCACCTATTTTTGTTTTTCCATTGATTTCAGTTACATGATGTAGCTCTGTTGATCTGGACAAAGATGGGGAAGGGGCTGGTGACACTCCATGCTCCTCCTACTTCCCTCCGTTTTGGCGTGTGTTTTCCAGTTGAATAATCCATCTAATCTGCCTGAAGCCTATTAACAGGAGATCAATTTCTAATAAAACATGGCATTTCAATAGCCCTGTCTATCTACTGGTACAAAAGGCCTTTAGAAACACTAATTGAAAAAGCAAGGGGTGAGGTATCTCTTTCTCATGCCTAATAGTCAGCAGCCCTCTCTTCTCTTGTACAGATGTTTTAATGTGCTGCTTGCATGGACGATGCCAGCCCATCCAAATACAGATCTCAGAGCAGCTTCAGCCATATGGAGAGCAGGATGCTGGAAAACCAGGTGTTCAGTCTTCTAAACACTCGTGCTTTCAATGCTATCCAGACCCCAATGAGTTATGACGGCAGCCACTGTCACCAGAGCTGATGCTAGCAGACCTGGAGAGGAGAGGAGAATCAACCCCGGCCTTTTGCTTCCAAGGGAGACCCCCACTCTAAACTTGCAAGTGCCCCCCACTTTTTACCCAGGTAAGGCTCACCTCTAAAACTCTGTCCCAAGCTCATCAGTGTCTGTGTGATCACTCATCCACTTAAATCCACAGACCCAAAGCTGTACACACAAAAATACCCCTGCGGAAGGCACCTACAGGCACAGCATGCTCGCTCTATAAAACACACCTGAGTGCACACATCTGCTCCACACAACAGGAGGGACAGCAAAGCGGGCTGGTCTTGCAATCCCTTCAGTTTCCTGGTTTACATTTCTTTTGTCCAGGAGATTTAAATCTTGTGGTTAGCGAGCAAGACTGGTTTGCTACAGCATTGTAACAGCCAAGGAGAATGGTTCTTCCCCCCTTCTCCATCCACAAAAGTTCCCAGGGCCTTTTTTCCAAGCAGCAAACACAGGGTTTTCAAGGAAACAGCTTCCCTAGAATACCGCCAGCTAATCCCTATCATCTGCAGGCACTGCATTGTAATCCTCCCTCCGCACACCCTTAGCCGGGCTCTGGCAGGGAGCACGGGTGGCTGCACTGGGCAGGGGCACGGGGTCTAATCCCTGCAGAGGAGTCACCCACTGACCTCCTGTGTAATCCAGCCAGGCTGCAAAATTAGGTCAAACAGAGATGTGCCTGACTGCTGGATACGAGATCTCTCTTGCAGGGCGAGCGCAGCAGGGCGGAGGAGGATTCCTCTTACTTCAGGAGGTTCAGGAGAAACATGGGACAAGATGTTGATGGCCATCTGTGTTACTTTTCTAGAGAGACGTGGGTCGCCCTGTCTCAACATGGCTACTAGGTGCTCCAGTTCCATGGTGGGTCAGTCTCACAACGGACCGAGCATGCAATGTCTGGGATACACTGGAATGAACCTTCTGCTTTGGGCCAGAGGGTCCTTCAAGCCAGGAGAGAAACTCCTAGCTGGCAGAGGTCCCCTTTTTTTTCCATAGTGCACAGCGTATGACTACTGTGCCATACTGCTGTGGTTCCCCACCAACATTCATAGCAAGAGATAATCCTGGCTGCAATGGATTTATGATCTGAATTAGACATAAATAAAAGACCATCCTTTCTTTCTGGGCTTGAACAACACCTAACGCAGTGGGTTTATGACTATTGCTCCCAGTACCATGAAAATAATAATTACAGCTTGAAGTGTGGCCAGCCGGGCTGTACCTGGACTGCAGGGCTCACCCCAAAGTGAAACAGCGAAAGAGCTGGAAACAGAGGGAAAGAGAAGGAGATGACCAGCTCCTTCCTCTCCCTCAGCAGGGAGAGCATGTCAGGTGTATGCATCTTTCACATCCATGAGCCAATTGACAGATGACATCATTTTTGAAAGCATGGTTTACACATGCTCCCCTGGCGCTCCCTGATTGATAAATTAGACACTCATGAGCCACGTGCTAATCAATGCAAATCATTAGTTTGTAACAACACAAGGCAAGCTCGGCAGAGCTCATTTTTCAGGGTAATAGCCTGCCAAGTGATCAGTGTTCAGCAACGAGCCCTGCCAGGCGATCTATTAGCAGCTGCTGGCACGCGCCTATGGCAGGGGGCTGAGGCCTTTGCTGTCCAGTCCCCACCACGGCTGGGGCTGTCCTGCTCCGTGCGAGAGCCAGAGCCCCAAACCTGCTATTCCTCTCATAGTCCCTGAACGCTTGTTCTCCACTTACCCCAACCCGGCAACATAAAAGAAAAGTCATTTGAGACCGAAAAATTGTGCTTTGCCCTCTATCAGTGGAAAACGGAGGGCACTCAAAGCATTGACCTGCAGATATGCCCTAGGAAACTTCATGCTGACAGCAGTGGCATCTCTAAGAGCTGATGTCTGCATCAGGCAGGTGTTTGGCCAAATGAAGAGGCCATTTGAACACTCTAGCTGCCAGATTTTACACCCAAACTTTTGGCTTCAGGCTTTTACAAGCACTGCCCAGCTGAGTGAGTACTTTGGGAGAATGAAACTACGTCAGGGAAAGACCTGCCACTGTTGACCTTTCTGCCAGAGCAAAGGGAGGGCAGGAGCATGGGACGACTCTGCTCCTTCCCCAGAGGAGCCCATACAGCCTCTGTGTCTGCTTCCCAAACTCCGCAGGATTTCCATCCCGCTGGCAACACAGCAGACTCTCTTCAACCATGGGTTGCTTTATCAGGCATATATCCTACCACAGGTACTCTATAGAGTACTCTCCTCCATGGAGAGCAAGGATTCTCTATTCGACATTCCCAAAAGGTAAAGTTCAGTGCTCACAGAGAGGGCCCTGCTGCTGGATGCTGATATTTATGATCCCAGCGGATAATCTCAAAGGTCATCCTAGTGCCATACCATTCATGTGCACTACGATGGGGCTTCTGGATCCTGCAGCTGCCTCTCTGCAGCACACCCATGGCTACTCTACAGCAATAAAGTCATCTCCTGCTCCTCACAGCACCCTACTGCATGAGCTGAAAGGACCTATTAGCTCCCTAGGTCTTCTCATACGTCATGGAGTTGTTCCAGTTTTCCAGGGTGCAGGAATTCAGATGTACATAAAGCCACTAGCCATGGCAGGAAATGTTCAGATCTCCAGGCACTTTTGTTTCTCCCAAACTGGTGGAAATTCATTTACACGGCCAACATTCTGGGGCGGGTACAGCTACTTTTTAAACATTTACCCTGTTGCTGCCACCAGTCCTGGTTCTTCAGAAAGGGAATGTAAATAGATGCTTTCAGGCAGAGTGGGTTTTGATTGAGATTAAGGGAACAACAATACAAAAAAAAAAAAAAGTAGGAAAATTAAAATTTTACATACAAGAGCATGGGTGGCAGCTTGTGAGGTGCACAACCCAAAATGCTTGCCTAACTCTGGTCAGTTCTTAAGCAGAGGTCACACTGTAGATCAAAACAATTCAGACAAGTAGCAGAACAGCTCAAAGCCCTGCATGCTTTTGGTTCAGAAATACCCAGAAGCACAGCGTGTGTGTGAATGGGACTGACGAGAGACAAAGATATCAACATAGTCGGCCTGGAGTAGAAATCCTTACATGGAATTGCTCAGAAATCGAGGCAGATAGTAATATGGGATGGTACGAGGACAGATGGATGGCAACACGGGCTGGATCGTGAATACAAGTCCTTTATAAGTGTCTGTTCGTGGGGCTGAGGGACCAGATTCCTCCCAGAGATGAGCTCATCCTGCCATGCCAGGAACGCGGTGACCCGGAGGGCTGGGAGCCCCGCGGCGGGGGGTGCAGAGCAACACCACAAAGGGCCCTTTGACTGCGGCCAGACGGGGTGAGCTTTGAGACACCCACGGATCCTCACGACAGTGTCGCTTGAGAGGAGGCCAGCTGCCCTTTGGCAGCGGGAGGCACGCAGGCGTGCTGAGACCCGGGCACTTACACGGGCACACGGGCAGGAGAACACGCAGCAGCACACGGATGGGCACGGGCAGCCCATGGCATGCAACGAGGTGGAAATATTCGAGCAGGCGGGGGTGCGGAGGCACCCAGCAACACACGCACGTATGCGCGAACACAGCCTGCCCACCGAGGCTCATCTGTCTGGGCTGAGGATGCGCTCACCGACATGCCATGGGGTCTGGCTCACGAGGAAAAGGCCACGGGGTGACGTAAAGGTGAACACAGGCGTGCACCCGGTGTGTATTCACACCCAGCAGAGTCTGGGGTGGGAGCACACGTGGACGGCACAGGCATCCCCGCAAAAGGACCTGCTCCCTGCAGCAGCCAACACGGGGAATCTGGTGGGAATACGGGCATTCGCACACACCTCGGGCGGCGCAGTGCCCTGTGCAACTCCAGGCATCAGCGAGGGCAACAAGCTCAATCAGAGCCTGTCACATTCAATCTTGGAGATATACAGACACATTTGCAATTTCCCTTTACAGCGTATCAGAGGCAGACAAAAGCTCCCGCTTTGCTGGGGATTTGGGTACCTCATCACTTTCTCTAAAAAAAACAAATCGAAAATCATATCCCAGAGATTATATCACTGGACAAGTAAGATTCTCTGTTCTTGCACAGATATTTGTGTCAGGTGCTGGTGCTAAATGACTACAGAGAGATGCGGAGAGTGATGAGCTGTAAGTGCGTAAGTGAAAACAGAGAAATCTGGGATCCAGAGCTTTTTGCTCACTCCCTTGCTAAGAACTATGGGCTTGGGTGGGTGGATGGAGCGGTGGCTTGGGAACAATTCCTGTCAGCAATGTGGGGACACGTTATCTCCAAGGCCAGGGGAAAGGGAAACCTGAAAGAGAAGCTCTCCAAGGAAATCAGCCAGCCCAGGCTCTCTGTCCAGTCCTTTCTGTCAGTTGACATCCCTGGGGCTAAGGTTGAGATAATGAGGTCCCACGTATCTCTGGGCCCCAGCCCCACTGACAGGGTTGTGCTCTGCAAAGGTTATTGTAATTCAATTGCTGACTCTTTCAGCTCCTGGGCTTCTCAATGCCAAGGTGACCTATTAAGAACTTAATATCAGATAAAAAACATCCCTTGAAGCCTTTCTAACCTTCATAATCTATGTTTATCCACAGGAAAAAAAGGAAAAAAAAAGAGAAAGAGTGAATGCTTATCTTCCAATATTGCCTCAGATAAAAGGGAAGTACCATCTGGGGACAAAGCTCCACATTTGCCCTTTCTCCCCTTTCATGCAAGCAGCCAGAAAACCGATCCAGCGCTGAAACGGCGGTCGAGGCCTCTTTCATTCACCTCCCACAGACTGATCCTCCACTGAAGGCTGCTCTCATCTGCCGATCCACCAACAGTTCCTCTGCTTTTGTCTCTGATGTCTGACCAAGGGACATGTCTCTCTGCAGGCCAGCCTCAGCACAGACCACCCTTCTCACCAGCCAGTCCCAAATGAGTAGCAGTGGTCCCAGCAAGTGCCACCTCTTCCATCAGCCAACCTTCATCAAGACCAAATCCCTCAGCAGCCGTCTCTGCTCAGGTGTGTCTCACTGAGGCCTTTGCCTTTCCAAGGCTTCCTCTCATCTCCCATCAGCCGGTCCCTCATTAGTGACCCAAAGTCATCCCTCATGCTTTTTTTTCTTCCGAGGCCACCAGAAAATTTGTTGGTCCTCTCCAACATCACTTGGCTGGATTCACCTGCAGTCTCCAGCACTGACCTACAAGATGTCCCTAGTCACCTCTGAATGGTGAGACAGCCACCCCTCCAAATTCCTGCAGAAAAGCCCACACCAAACACATCCCTGCTCAGTTCCTCCCTCCCCATCTCTTCAGTCCTTCCTGAAAGCACCACCACCAACCTCAGCATGCGGCTGCTTCCAAGTGGTCCTATGGACTCCATGCAGCCCCTTGGCTTCGTCAAGTCTGTCCCCCTTGGATCCCCAAAACTACTGCTGTGCCCTCACAGGAAAGCAGCCACTTCTGAGGATGCCACGTGAGCAAACGTGAACGGCGGGAGGAAAGCATCAGCAGCCATGGCCTTCGCTCTACCTCAGTTAAGAGAGTAAAGGGAGTGGGGCACGGGGGCTCTCAGCTCTGGGGCAGGAGGATGAAGGGCACTAGTGTATAGAAGGGACATGCAATGAGAGAGAAGAAAAACAGTCCCAAGCCCAGAAAGCAAAATCTTGCTCCCCCATGGTGAAAACATGGTGAAAACATGGGTCCAACTTAATGAATTACATGATGAATTACATCAGAGATCACTAGATACGGAGCAGTGGAGCAGTGAATATCAACAGTTCTTCCCAGCACCCTCCTTTGCACAGCCCCTTACTCCAGCCTGTGCTGGTAACAGTAAATGCTCTCTATTCTTCTTCATCCTCTTATTTGGCTCCAGGGTTAGAGCAAAGGACTTAGAAAAAAATCAGAATCTTAAACATTAGCTGAGCTATGAACTGGCCATATGACTTCAGAGATGTCACCTACCCCGTCAGTGCTTCAGTTTCCACATTTTTCATTGAAACACTTGTGGATTGGATGATTTTTAGGGGAGAGTGTCTGTGCCTGCAGGAAATGTTAAATGGAGGTTCTTGAGATATGAAGCATAGGCTCAAAAAATACTACCAAAGTAGCATGCATCATCGTGCATCCCTCAGCTCAGAGAGTGACACAGTGGAAAACAGCATATTGTATGAACACACACCCATGGCTCTCAGATCATTATTAGGGGCACCTCCAGAGAGGGCTGGGGGAAGTAAAAATTGATTGGTGTTGGAAATCTTCAAATGAAACGCGTTATGGAAGTCGAGCAATTATTACCTCCAATAGCGTAAGAATAGCACGTATCTTCATACCCTTAATCACAGGGGTTCCTTGTACATCAATCAGAATTAGCCAAATGTGTATTCAAAGCCCTTGATTGAATTGTCTAAAAATAATTCAAATTAATTTAAAAATAATGGCGTGGTAGGCACATTTTTAACACTGGTAAATCACCAGCCAGGACCATCAGTGTAAAGCCTCCATGTACAAAGAGACAAAAGGTGGAAATGCAGTGGTCAAGGAAGGCAGTGATTTCCTCCCAGCCAAGCACACCCCAGCATCTGCAGAGCATCAACCCAGGTCTATCGGAGTGAAGCTGACCACCCCATGGAGGAAACAGAGCCCTCCGTGTGCACTTAAAAGGATTAGCAGATCTGCTGGGAACTGTCCTAAAGGAGCTGCATGGTACAAAGGGCAAAGCACAAGGCATGATCAAGAGAGAATTAGGAGAGCCAGAGAGATTTAGTGGGCGAGTGCTGACATATTATTCCACTTAGACAGAGGCAGGGGACTTCTGGGAGAGAAGAAAGGCTGCCTGAGTCCATTCAGGAGCCTGGAAAAGCTGAGCACAAAGTGGGCCCTGATGGACCATCTTTAGGGATGCTTTGGCTGAGCCAAGTGATGCGTAAGGACCACAGCCCAGCTGGGAAGTCAGAACGGAGCCAAGAAGAGACACTGTCCTTCCAACAGGACCAACTTGCAGGTCTGCAACTCACTTGGTGCCCCATATCTTCCCCCAGACCTTTTATTTACTTTTGTCAGTACCAGAGCAATGTCCTGTCTGAGGCAAGACAGCTAGTTACTTTTCTTCTAATGTAAGAGACTGAGATGTTTGATCTCCCCTAAGGAGCTGCAGGAGTCCTCCATCCTCTAAAGGTCTGTGGGTTGCTATTTACCTACACAGCTCGTTACCTCTGTACAAGCGGCTCATACCTGGCCACATATCGGTGGAGACCAATAAACAAGTCCTGCCTGAAAACTTCTGGGGACAAAACGCAAGCATTCCCGGGGTGGTCGCTAGCAGAGTAAAAACCATACCCCAGCCACTACTGCTGCAGTTGCGTGCTTGGATAGCAGAATTTGGGAAAAAGGCCAGGACTGCTTGCCAGAGATGTTCATGGCACTGCTGTGTTTCAGGTCCCTGGGGTGCTGAAGCAGGATCTTTCCCCGCTATCTTGAACATGTCAAGCAAGACAGGGAGCATGCAGCAAACCCAGCTGAAGCTTTGGTGATGGGACATGATGGAAGAATAGCCTGGGCATGATCTTCTTGTGTCTCCATAGCCCTCACCTATCTCCCATGGGCTGGGAAGAGACAGCAAGAGCGTGTCACTCATGGGAGACAAGGGATCACTTTCCTCTGGGACCTCGAGGTAACCCGGGCAATGAAACTCTACCCAAAGCCATTTTGACATAAGGTCGCGGTGCGAGACAAAGCAAGGTCAGGAGTTCAGCGTCAATACAGCAAGTGCCAGTCATGACACAAAAGACTCAGGGATCAGATATACCTGCCAAGCGCTGCTTGGTAAGGAGGATATTGAGATGCATAATTACTCCCCTTTTCATCTGTGCTGCTCTTCCCCTCGGTTCACACGGCTCTCCTGGCTTTGTCCTTGCACAGGTTGCGTCCGAGCAGGGTCTTAGCCAAGGCACCCCTCCATAGCCACGCTGTAGTATTTGAAGGATGAGGGATATAAGAGCTTAACCCCCCCCTTTCACTGAAGCAATGGCTCAGCCTTCAGCCAAATCACTCCTAAAAGCAACTAGTTATCTCTGTGATCACCTCCAGCTTTGTGCTGGAGTAAATCAACAAGGTTACCCCAGATTTACACACCAGTAGCAGCAGGGACTCCAGAGGAACTAATGTGGATTGGTGACTGCAAGAAAAGAAACAGGACATCAAAACTCCAAAGTAGAAGCAACTCCTTTTCCTTGAAATCCTGCCAGAGTGGGTTAGTGCTGGTGTTTCATATTCCTGAAGCTTGGGGTGTTATTTAGTGAAATTCCAAGTCAAGGAAACACAATATGCAAAACCCTGTGCATTTCGAGGTACACACCGACCTTCATGCGAACAACTGCTTGAAACATCTGCAACATTGAGGCTTTGCTTGAAAACAGACCCCTTACTGGAATTACCATTTGCTCACTCTTTCCCAAAGCCTGATCTCCTTTTGAGGGAAAGCTTTCCATGTTTCCGGCGTTTTGTTGTGGTGAAATTAGATCAGTTTCGTGAAACTGAAACAAAACACAGTAACCTCAGGTTTGGAGATCTTCACGCTCCCCTGAGGATGCTTCACTGAGCCCTGGGGAAAACAGATTTACATGTGCCTGGAGCTCACTTGTTTTCATCTCTTTACAGATCTCCCTCATAAGACAGACAGGCAGAAAACCAGGCTTTTTAATAGTTACTTAACCAACCCTTATCAAGTTGCATCTAAAGTTTTTTTGGTCCATGGGAGATGGTGAAAAAAGTGCAGGAGGTGAGCGGCTATGCATGCGCATCCAGCGCAAGAGGGGGAAGGAGAAGGGGTTGGGGATGGGCTGTCAATTATTTTTGGTAACTATTAGTCCAAAATGCTCCTTTTTGGTCGAAACTTCTCTACGTGTGCAGCAGATGGCGCAGCTGCAGTAGCTGTCCCACTGCCACCCACTGTCCCCACTGCCACCCACTGTCCCCACGCCAGCCCCAGGGCCATCCCTCCCTAGCTGGTGGTCTCATCCTGCCCTTTTTTTGGCTGGTCCTGCACCATGCAGCCCCCAGCACTAGATTTGAGCTCTCCCAGAGCAGTTTACAGTGACGAAAGCGGGCCACCGGCTGTCTCAAAGAGGGAGGACACATCCGCAAGGGATGCAGGAGGCACAGTTCCATCACGCAGAGATGGATGTGCCGCAAAACCCCGCATCGGTGCCTCCTGGGACATTGGCATCATTCACAGCCCTGAACTCAGCCTGAGCCCTCCAGCCCTCCTCAGGACGTTTAAAACAGGGTAAGACAAAGGACAGGCTACAAAATGGGCCATGGGGAGCAATCCTGCCTAGGCTCAGGTGCTTCATTTCCATACCAGGAGGGAAGAGCCACGTCCCCGGTGCAGGGCTCGTCTCCGCAGGCGATGCCAGTTTGTGTGATGGAGACCAGAGCCCGACCAGCTGCCCCAGGAGCCAACCTCCTCCCACCGCCTGCACCCTTCTGGGCCCGGCTGCATTCATCGGAGAAGACTGGCGCTTCTCATCATGGCTTTAATGGTTCCCACTGGACTACTATTTCTGTCCGGGAATGACAGAGGAAGGCAGTGTGAAGCCTTTATTTTTGGGACTCCGGGCTATCTTTGCAGGCTTTGTGGTTTAAAGGGACGTGCCCGCTCCCTTTATGACAATCGACTGCTTCTTCTCTCATCTTCAAAGGCTAAAGCTAAAACTTATTACACTGCCAATTTTGTCCTGGGCCAACAACTCCCCCCCACCCTTTCGTGTTGAGGAGCAGAGCATGATCATGCCTCTCCTTTCTCTTATTTTTTTTCTTTCTCTGCTTCTGTTATACTCTCTTGGAGGAGGACTAGATGGTTGCTTATAAAAGGGAGAAACTTGTGTTTGTACACAGATCTCTTGGCAGTTGGGAAAGAAAATACAAAGGAGAAAATACTATTCTGTGTGGAAGCATCTTGGCAGCTGGTGGCAAACAAACTACAAGAGGAGGGACACGGAGCAGGAAGGAGAAAGAGTTAAAAGACTTTTTTTGGCGAGGACATGGCCGTGTCCTATATCTTTATTTGCAGTTGCCTTCTCCCACCCGTCCCCCAAAATGGGAGCTCTTCAAAGCTTCTTGCCCTAGGCCCATGGCCTTGGGAGCGGAGCGGAGACAGCCACAAGCAGGCTGCCAGCCAGCCAGCTGCCACCTTTGTCCCTGCAGTAGCACTAAAAAGCACAGCTGGGAAGCGTCTGGGGGATTGTTTCTTTTTTTGTTTGTTTGTTTTTTTCTTCCGAGAACAGCCTTTTTTTTCTTTTTCCTGGAAGCACATTTTTCAAACCCAAATCTGCCCAACCCTTCTGCGAAAGTCACTGCATTTCTTCCGACAGCCACAGGGTGTCAGCAGCTATATGGAGTGTGTCCCCTATAGAAATCCCAACGCCCCGAGAGGTCCCAGAGCTGGAGCAATGCTTTGGGGTGGGTCTCATCCTGCCCTGTCCCCCCCCATCAGAGTTTCCAATGAGTAAAGGAGAGCCTTGTCCCACAAGCTGCTGCCCAGGATTTGCCCCAAGCCCCCAGGACACTGGCAGAGGACTTTGGGATTTTAGGGCAGGCGATGTCAGTTCTTGCCGGGTGCAGAAACAATCCCAAATTAGCTGTGAGCTGGTGGCACATCCTGGCACGGGAGGCTTTTGAGGGGTAGCTGGGGAGTCTAGGAGAGGAAAAAACCCCAAAGGTGACAGGGGTGACAACGAGATGGGCTAAATTTCCAAATCCCTCTATCTCTGAAGGTCTGAAGCCAAGTCCTAGGAAATATTAGCAACGGCACCTCAGTGGGATTGCAGACAGCAAATTCAGACCACAGATGCCACCTTTACAGCCTCATTAGTGCATTAGTTTGGTGTTCCTGACCAGCAACAAGGAGCTTTGCCATGTCCCACCCACGAGTTAAAAACTCCCCTTTGGCTTCCCAGCTTCACCCAGGGAGGGAAGCAGCAGTGAGACGCCCCAGGTCCATGTGCACAGCCAGCCGTAATCCCTGGTGTCTGAAAAGAGCATCAGGAGGCACAGGGGGTCGAGTCCTCTGCCAGTCCCACAAGTGCCCTTTGCTGTCACTCATCCCATTTCGCACCTCGAGTGTCCCATCTGTAAAATGGGAACAGTGAAATCTCCGTCCCTTGGAAAGTCTGAGCAGCACAGCGAAGGAGTTGCATTGAGGGTGGAGGAATGCGGCAGAAACCCTTCAGATCCCATGTTTCTCGCAACAGTGTTCCCATCTACTCCGCAGACCACGACTAAACAAGGTGCCATTTCTAGTAACCCAGCTCAAAGCAGGATATTTCTGGTGAAAAAAATTGAGGAGGGGCAAGCTAAACCAACCTGAAAACAAATGGCTGAGGACTGAGCAGCCCTGCTCTGTCTGGCTCCAGAGACATCTTGCTGTTGCCAGTTACCTGCGTGCCTTCCAGGCATACACTAAATGTGGGATTCATCTTGTTTAACATGGTCTTCCCAAAAATTAGACATCTCGCCTAATGAGTCAGGCAGGTTTCCCCTCTAGTCAATGGAAAGAGACAGGTTTCACCACAGGGCGATTCATGCCATCCTAAATAGGTGTCTCAAGCAGATGGAGTGAATTGCTTTCTGGAGATGCCAGTGCCTCTCCATTATCTATAAACAGCAACTCATCTCGATTCAGTGCTGATGACCAGCATTAGGTGAGACAAATCTCAGCCTGAGTTACCGTCTGGCATCTCTTACAGACGGACCATCCACCTTTTCCTTGCTGTCCATGTGGGAAAAGGTGTGTAGATGGTTTATTACAGAAATGCTTAATTTTGAGGGTAATGTTTGTTTGCTCAGCATGTCATATTACAAGGAGAGGGTTGGAGAACTGTACTTTCATCTCTGTCTATCTTGGGATGCTATGCTATTACACAATTATGAACCAACTCCTGCAGAGCTAGAAGAGCTGCAGACAGAGCTGTCTCTTCTTTTAGAAGAGCAGAAAAAGGGCCACTGGGCAGCTTGCAGGTAAGAGCTAACAGAGCTTGCTGTTAGTGCAGAGCTGACAGTAGGAAACAAAGAATTTGCCACCACCATCCTTGTTACATGCATACAAGCCTTGTCCAAGCTGGAGCTTCCCATGAATTCCTGGTTTCCCAGTTAGATCACACTGCTGCAGTACAGCAAGGTGGCCAATTCGCAGTATATCAGGAATAAAAAAGTCTGTTAATCAATTGGGAGTGGTAAGAGTGCTCATGGACTGCTCAGACAAACCTAGGCTGAGCTTTAACCCGAGAAGTTGTGTCATGTACTCCATACTCTCTAAAATCACCTCCACCTTGTATGTGTTAAGCTTCAACCACGAGCAGTTTGTGGCCAGTACTGAGGCATCTTATTCATATATGATGGATGCAGCCAGCTCCATAGTGTTGGAATTTGGTCTGTGAAACCATACAGGCTCATCTGTAGCTCACAGGGCTTTGAATCACGATGGGGTCAGTTTTAGCATATTTAAACCCATTTGCAGGTCCCCATGACCCTGATTCCTGCACTTTATGGTTGGAAATAAGATGCCACAGGCAACTGTAAGCATAGCTTTAGGTGCAAAAGTACATTGATCAGCTATGAAGGAACCTGGAAGAATCTGGTTATGGCCAAGCTCCTTGCTGCCCCGTTCAACACCAAGTGCTGTACTGTGCTTGGTTAGAAGGGAGTTTTGGCAGCACCTCTTAAAAAGCATTGGGTCTGTCCATCATTTCCAAGTTTCTGCTTCATCTACATGCAAGTGCCTTCCTCAGGGGAGCTCTTTCCAGTTCCCCTTGGGAACCTCTCTCCCCACACTTCTTAATGCTTTTTTCACCATCAGCACATACACAATAACAGTTTGGATCTCCAATGTAACACTTAGCAATGGGTAAGGGAGACCCTTCTGCACCTGACCAGCACTGGGCTCCCGTGTCTTTCTGCAGCACTCCAAAAAATCCAAGCAAAGCATCCTCTGCCTCGTGGTGTCCCATCAAGTTTCTCCTGATGGGGACCATTTCCAACATCACTGGCAAAAGCGGCACGTACGAGGCGGCAGGTCGCCGCCCGACATCTGCCGTGCACATTTCACATCCCCTGCAAGGGGCTTTCAAAGCAACCCTCTGCTGGGATGTTTGTACAAACATGTGTATTTACTGTGTCAACACACATTAGAGAGCAAACACATTAAAAGGAAAAGGAAACAGACTATGAGCTGAGGCCTCTCCAAACCTCGCTCCACCGCAGCTCTTTCCTGGGTTCTCAGGTCGATGGCAGAAGCCCTTATTCCCAAAGTCTCGCCCCTCCTCTCCCCAGCTTCTGCCTGCCCAGACGGCCACAGGAATCAAGTCTCTCTGGCCAGCAGACATCCCTATGCTGGACACGTGCCTGAAGATGGAAAATTGAAGTGTCTTTGTGATAGAAAGCTCCTTGGACATTTTTGGTTCAGAATCAGGAAATAGTGCTGAGAGGGAGCAGGGAGTGCGAGGGATACAGCGGTGCAGGGGACAGCGGCAAGCACAGGATTGCTGCAACAAACACGTTTCTGGTTCAACCGCAAGTCCCAGCCATCTCCAGTGCTGTTCTGCCTTGCCTGCCGTAAAGTTTATCTCGAAGGCATCCTCCTCCTAAGAATCCCATCAGCCCAACCGCTAGGGAACTCTGCCGTGATCCACGATCCCCAGGCAGAAGGCAAGTTCGTACAGGCAGAACCAATATTTAGCAAACCTCCATTTTTCTCAAATAGGCTGAGGATTTCCGGGGTTATTCATTCTTGTGATGCTGCAGCCGGGAAAAGCAGCACTGAGATGTACATAAAAAGATGTTTAAAGAAAAACAATTCCTCCTGACTTGTCACATACTGGATCCAGCTGTTGCTTGCATTCACTGCTTCCTCTTCAGCTTGGCGCACAACTGCACGTGTGTGTGTGCATGAACACACAGGCAAGACAGACAGACGTAATTATAAAGCTGAAGCCACCTAGCACTTCCCAGCTGTCAGTCCCAGAAAAAACCATCATGATTTAAATGCAGACACATCTACCACTTAAGTAAAAGTAGAGTCCCTGCTACAAGTAGTGAAGAGAGCAGTTTAAATATATCTTGGAGAAGATGGTGATATAAACGCTTGCTGGTAAGTCCAGCAAAACCTTAGACGCAAAAAGAAAAAATACTGAAAACAAAATCATCCAAGGACGTTGGGAAAATCCCACTGTTGTGCCATGTGGAAGCTTTGCGTGGTCCATCCCACAGCACTGGCGGCAAAATCATCTGCTAAACTCCATCCCCTGCCAAGGAATGCCCCCAGGACCATGCACCCAAGCCTGTACTGATACGATGCCCAGTCAATACCCAGTGCAGCAGCAGCGCATGGCAACACGCTTATACGGGGAGCAGGGATCGCCCCTTTTGCAGGAACCCAAGTCCAATGCAGGTCTCTGCAGCACTTTGCATTGCACAGCCTCAAAATTCCCACACAAGACGGCCTGTCAGCGGAAAGCCTGGCTCTTGGGAGGGGAGCGGCGGGGAGACCGTAAAAGAAAAATCAATGCCAAGCGATGTGATTGACACTTCAAAGGGCGTTTGGCACCTTGCCAAGGAAAACTCTCCATTGCTTTGCAGGACCAAGTGTACAGGAGAATTCCCTGACCCAGATCCACTTGCCTGCCACAAAACCATCCCGCCACGCCAGTCCGCTGCCTGGCAGATCCTGGTCATGGGGGATTCGCTCTGCTCAGGACAGAGTCCTGGATGCCATAGGATGCTGGTGGTGAGAGAAGGAGTCCTTCCCATAAGGAGATGCAGGGGAAAGCATACGCAGGCAAGCAATCTCCAAGAGTTATCACCCATTTGCCACCTCTGGGAATTGAGTGCCTGATTTTCAGAGCACTAGGTCCAGAGTTACTCCAGAGCAACCTAAGGCAGCCTGAGCTTTTGTAGGGTGCATCAAGCTACTGGGAGCTGGGGGAAGACACGTGCAAGCCCTTTGGCTAGCATTAGTTGATATTTCCCTGAATGACCAGGATAAAGGAAGAAGCTAGTTAAATCAGGAAAGGCTGTGAGCATGCTGAAGAGCAAAGCTTGGACCACAAAATGACCTGCATGAATTGAAGAAATGGTTCAGAAAAAAGAAGCAGGATTGAACTCAGGGAAGGCAAATACTCTCAGGCAACAATAACTGAGTACTGAGGTGGTACTGCTGAGGCCATGAGTGGGGCACTTCGGAAGGCCAGGTGAAGAGGACGAGACTCATGGGGGACCTGGGGAGCCTGAACTTGTACGGCAAAGCAGGAGGAACTGGGGCTGTTTAGAGAAGATGCAGGGGAAGCAGGATAATCTTCAAATGGGGAGAAAAAAGGAAGAGAATAAACCTTTCTCTGTGTCTGATATGGGTAGTCTCTGTGGATAATAGCAGGGAGGCTGGCTTTAGATTTTGGAGAAACTTTCTAGCCACATGGGTAAAGGAGCCATGGGGCAGCTTGCCTGCAGAGCCTGGCAGTTCCATGAACAGGCTGGAGAAGCTCCAGTCAGGGAGGATACAGGTAGAGTTGATCCTGCCTTCAGGGGGATGGACGAGAGAAGCTCTCAGGTTTCTCCCAACCCTATTTTCCACTGTATATTGTGAGCAACCCATTGCACAGGGGAGGTTCTGGCTGGGACTGGCTCTGCAGCTGCTGTTTGGATGAGAGGAGCTGCTCCCAAACCCGCCGAGCTGGCAGGGACCCAAAACCGCCTCCCAGAAATGACAAATCCCTGTTCCTCACCCCTGCTGGCTTCATTCACTTAGTGGATACTGTTCAAATTAGCAGCCACCTGCACTGCTGCTGCACTCATGACTGCATTTACCCACGTGCTGCACTCCCTCGTACATGATGCTTCATCCTTTTGCTCTAGGCGCGCACCCTGTTGTTCTCAGTGCCGCAGCAAAACGAAGCATGCCCTAACTGCTTCTTTCCTCGGACACCACGGGACATGATGGCTGCGCTTTCCTGTGCACGTGGGGGTAAAATGGGGCAAGGTTTCGGAGGGATAATGTGGTGGTGTGTTGTCACAGGTTTAGGCTTAGTCAAAACCAGCACAGTGTCACAAATTTCTGCTTCAGCCTTGTCCCTCTGCAGCCTACGGGCGTGATTAAACAGCACCAGCACAGCAAAGGATCTTTGTATGTGACAGAGGATGTGAATTAGGTAGAGGGTGTGAGGCAATGGAGACCAGTTCCTAGAGCCTATCACAAATACCACCACCAGGCCCTTTTCTCAGCAAAGACCAGGACAGCACAAGCCATGGAAAAGGTAACACCCCCTACAAAAACACCCTTTTTGAGATGTCTGCCCTGTCACCACACGCTTCTTTTACAGGGACTGCGCAACAACACCCTGCAAACGGTTCAACATCGCCCGCTCCCCAAACAGCACAAAAGTCCTCCTAGGTCAGGCTGAAGACAGGGTGAATCTATCTGGGTGAAATTTCACTTCAGATGCTTGATCTAAGGATGACTACCCTGGTTAGCCATACAAGAACCTCAACATCCTCCATCCTGACACAAGGATGGAGAAGGACTGCTGGTACCCATCCCCACCCTGCACCTCCCAAACCTCCCTGGTGATGGATTACATTAAGTTGGGTTCATTGTTAGTAACTGTACAATTTACCTGACAAATTCAGGCTTGCAGTACAGCTTCATTAATATGTTTAATTTATTGTTATATTTCTTTCAGGTTAATGGTTTGAGAGTCTGTCAGAGTTTAATCTCTGCAGTTATTACAAACTGCTTGTTTCTTGTTAAAATGCAAAATGGAGTCAACCAAGGAGATTTACGGATGATAAACCAGCCAGAATAAATCTCTCTCCCAGGTGAGCTGAGGGGGCATGGAGGGGTGATGAACACTAACCATTTTAAATACTAGAGACACAGATGATACATGTCAGAAATAAGCAGACCTTCTCAGCCTGTCTTCTTTGGATAGCCAGAAAACCAGAAGCAAGACTAGTTTACCCTGAACACCCATCCCGGAGGAAGCAGGCCTGAGCTCCAAGACTTCAAACAAGTGAAGACCATACTCCAAAGCATGTCATGGAGGTCACCTTGCTGTGCAACAAGTCCATGTCAGAGCATGTCCCACCTCTCTAGGCACTGGTCACAAGCCCTGCGAGGACCTGGAGGACCCAGGCTGCTCCATAGACCTTGTGGTCATCAAACAACTCAACAACAATCCAAGGGGGACACCAGAGCAAGAAGAAAGGGAAATGTGCCCTGATCCTCAGAGCATCTTCCTGCACAGGCCCTTGTCCCCTGGCTGGGAGAAGGGAAGAAACTTTTGCTTTCTGGCAGCAGCTTCTTTGCTCGCTTGAAGGAATCTCTGTGTATTCTGTACATGGAAGAACCAAGGAGCAGCACAGGGAAAACGGGTTTTGATCCTCCATGCCTGGGTGTGGGTCCAAGCTGGCCTGACTCTAGGTGGATATGAGGAATAGCTGGCATGTAACAAGCACAATGGGTTTGTCCAAAACAAGCAACAAATAAGTTTTTTCTTCCTGTGGTACAAGACGTGCTGAATGGCCAAGCTTGTACCTGCCTGAAATCACCTTGAACAGATCAGTCCTGCAATACACCATTCCTGCATCATTTGCACCGGTCGTCTTTGACAGTTATTTTCCTCCTCATGTGTATTTCCTTCTAGTCATTGTACAAGGACAACAGCAATGCACATCCCTGTGCAGTTTCTCTCCCTCAGCACACAAAGGAGAACATGTTCAGATGAACAAGCCATGCACCCGAGTATGCACAAAATTAATGTATTTAGTGCATCATGAGACTCAGCTGACATGCACCCTCTTTCTAGAAAACAAAGACATCATATACAAAATAAATGATTCCAGTAAGTGCAAATAAATACATCCAGGACATGCTGGAATTTCAAGTGGTTTCACTAACACAGGAAGACACAAATTCCTGTAGCTGGATAAGTGATGTGAGCGAGGATGCCTCTGTGCTTGCTCTGTTTATATACTCTATCCACTTCTCTGCTGATGGCAATTCCTAGAGACAGGACACAAGCGTAGGTGAGGGACCTTATGTTTAACCACTATGGCCATTCCCGAGTTCCTGTCTGCAAGGGGATTTGTAATTAAGGCAGGTGGAAATGGCTTGCTTCCGTGGGCTGGCAACAGAACTGCTGTTCCACATGTTGCTGGCATAGGCAAGGCAAAAAGCAATGAGGACGTGATAGGAAATTGGGACCAATCTTCCTTGGTCATTGGCAATCCTGACTGAGAAATGGAGAAGATTATATTAGTAACCTTGAACATTTATAGCATGAACGTGGACACGGTCTGATCCTGCCAGTAGCTGAGGGCATATGGCACTTTCCAAGAGATGCTTAAGCTTTTAATAGGCTCTTGCCCAGACTCAGCCACAGCAGACTGCGGCAGTATCAGGAGCGAACAGTCCCTGAATGCTGAACCCATTATTCTCCGTGAAACCCCCCCCCCACAAGCTAACTCATATCGATGACTTGGCTTTGCAGCAGCAGCAGCAGCAGCAACTCCGCACTCTTCTGTGTCATGCAAGCCCTGTACGGCCAGATGTCAAGGGGTCAGCCCCGTCCGTCGCTCCAACACAGCTGGAGGACATGCACCTTGCACAGAAGCAGTGGATTACACCACAGCTGCTCTACCCAGGGCCGTTCAGAGAAGAAAAAACAATGCTGTGTTTCACAGTGCCGAGCATCTATCTGCAGATGCAGCATGAGTTGCAGTTAAATTGCAGCCTGGAGGCACAAGGCCAATGCATTCCTCTGAAAGGCAAGTGGAGGGTGAAGGAGAGCACAGGGGCGGGGATACTTAATTCATGATAAATTACAAGAGACTGTAGCTACCCAGGGGTGGAACAAGAGCCAGGAGGCATTTGCAGTAATACCTGCTACCCTCCTAAGGTAAGATCTGAGCACACACACATATAGACACACATTACAAAAGCTCTTTCCCAACTCTTTCCCCAAAGTGCACTATTTTATGGGAAACTTGAGGGGAATTTGAGTGAGGACTATTCAGGCAAGATAGTCCTTAGGCTAGAGGTCAGGGAGGCTAAATAGGTAGGACAAGACAACCTAAGACTTATGCTGCTCTATATGTCCAAATCTCAGGTTGGATCATGGGATGGAGAAGAGTAGCGATCTTATTTAACCCCTGGTAAATTTAATCCAAAGCAGAAAGTTGGCTGCAGCATAGCATGAGCTTAGAGTTGTGGGGTAATAACAGATGTGTGTGGAATCTCCAAATTAGGGCCCAAAATAGGCAAAAGACTGGAACAGCATGTTTGAGTTAAGCATGCACACATGTCCCATTGCAATGAGTAATGTTCAGTCATGTGTTCAACCACTTTGCCAAAGAGGAGCATCCAGCAGCAAGGCTGGAACGGGTTAGCAGAGCCGGGGCAAGTTTGGGAGCGCAAGAGACATGGACTAAGGGCATCTCTGGGTCTGGGACAGCGGTGGGGTGGGGAAGGAGAAGGTGCATTGATAGAGTCACATAGGGGGTAGATGCCATATCTCAGAGCAGATAAAGATAAGGTGCTTCATCATGTCTCTGTACCAGAAGTTTTTTTCAAAGCTTGCCCTCCCCATGCAGCCAGCCACCAATGCAAACCACCTCAGCCCTGATCTATCAAAGGTTTGTCTGGCTGAAGCATTTGATTTTAAGGACACAAGTGTGTAGTATTGGAGCATTATTCCCCTGGGAGGTGGGTCGAGGAAGCTCCTGTAACGCTCTGTGCACCGGAAAGTCAGGATTCTTGCTATGTGACATGCTTCAGCCCAAAGGCTTATACAGCAGACACTGAATATTTATGAATGTAAGACAAGGATCAGCACACCTACAAGGCACAGGTTGCAACTTGGCAAAAGAAAAGGAAAAAAAAAAATGGTTGGAGGGGGGTCAGAATATCAGTCCTGGATTTGCCAGCCTGCAGAGAGCAGGAGACAATCAGAGTCAGGGAGCTGCAAGGTCATTTATCTGCTGGCTGTCTCCAAAAAGGCATGCAGTTAGTGGTATACGTATGAGCCATAAACTGCTCCTGCTACCGCAGCTGTGCACATCAGGAGGGGCCCCAGGCTGGCGACCCTCCAAAAGATGTCTCCTCAACCCAGACACAAGGGAGATGTGTCGGCGTTTAACTTCACGCATCTCAAAATTAGCTTTAACAAAGTGCCTTCTCCAGGCTCCCATACAGTGCACTGGAGATAGGCAGCTCTTGAAGGTGTTTTGTCCCATCAGCTCTACGCACCCACTTTTGAACAGGATGAACCACCTGCTGACTAAAAAAATAGTCCACCCAACCAATTCAGCCTCAACCCAGAGCTTTTCATCACCACTGATGTTTGCTGTGGGAGGGAAAAATGGACCAGCTTTGAAGCATTCCAGTAGAGATGATGGGATGGGACAGCACTGGCGTGACCTGTTGAGTTAGGAAATTGCCCCACAGAGCTGCCTGGAGAAGTGCTACATCCTGCTAGGAAACCAACTGTGATCCACTCTGATTTGCAGGTGACTAGGGACATCCCCTGGGCAAGAGCAGGGCTTCAAACCCTACCTCCAACTTGTTTGGGGTGGGATGTGGCTTGCACAGCTCTGATGAGTTCACTCCTTTGCCCAGGCTCTCCCAAGAAAGCCAGCATAGCCATAGCCCATGCTGCCTCCAGGTAATTCCTAGCACGTGGAAGCACGAAGCCTCCCAACCGCACAGCCACAGAGCCCTCTGTGTGGTGGCCACTTGCCCTCCTTCAACAGCCACCTCGTACATCCCCGTAGCCTCCAACCTTGGTGTCTGCGGGAACTCGGCCCAGCCAAGCACGGCAGAGGCAGTGCCTTTCCCATCTCCAGCAATGCCACAGGATGCCACAGGAGGAGGGGGAACATGGGAAGAGGGACTTGGCTCTAGCACGAACCCAGCCACCAGCTGGGGATGGTCTGGCCCCCGTTCCTCTCCCAAGATGCTGCTTTGATTTTGTTCCCTTCTCCCAGCCGACTGGAAATCTCCTGCTAGACAGGAAGGTTTGCTCCATCCAAGGGGCACCGGATCCCTCTTCCCCTCTGGGATCTTCAGCTGGGGAAGGAGCCGAGTACTGACAGGCGAGAGTTCAGTCTCCCTCGGAAAGTTGTCAATGTGGCAGGCGGAGTCCTCTCCCCGCCGTTCCCCCCCTCCCTCCGCCTTGCATGAAGAGCTATTTTAAGTCCCACTTGTGGCTGCCTTTGTGATTTCCCTGGCAAAGCCGCCTGCCTGACATCAGAGCAGAACAACAGGCTGCTGGAAAGCCTGAGAGCAGGGAGGCACTTGTCCCCTCCCCAGTACCCCTGCGCAGGGGATGGAGCACAGTGACTGTCCCCTACCTGATCCCAGAAGATGATCCCCGCTGCAGGATCCAAAACCCCCTCCAAAGACCCAAGAGTGTGTCACCAAGGGGTTAGGGGAATAAGCTAGCCTGAAATGGGTCTCTCCTTAGTGCAGGTATCTGCTAGTACGTGGTGGTGTCCCATATAGATCACCTGGCTGATATATGGCTTAAACCTATGTCTAGCACCCCAGCTTTGAGCATCCAAAGAGCCTCAGCCAGTGCCAAGACACTAATTACTGAGAAACATTGTGCTTATAAGTAGCCTAAAAAGGATCTTGACTGGCTGCTTGCTCAGTGTTGTAACAGCCTGAGCCTGGAGAATTGCGAGGCCTGAGTGTCAAACTCCTACAGCCCCAAGGAAGAACATCACTGGAAGGAGCTTCTGGCTCAGTTGCTCTGTGTCTTGTACTGGCCCCATCAGCAGGGAGGGAAGACAGACCCACCCAGCGAAGCAGTGCCACTGGGACACAGCCCTGGCTGCCACAATGCTGAAAATTTAGGTTTAGGCTGTAGCGCTTCCAGCACTATGTGGTGCCACTAATTACATCAGTCTCGCTTAGCTTGCGGCTCCCAGCGACCACCAACCCCTGCCACTGGCTTGGTTCATGGGAGCGTGATGGAGAGCCAAATCCCTTCCCCTGTGGGGCATTCTCCAGAGAAACAGCTCTGCTCATTCTTTTGTCACTGCCCGATGTCAAGATGGTCTGGAAAATGTTTGGGCTGATGTCCATGCCTCTTCCTAAGATCCTCCTCTGAGTGATAACAGGGAAGGAGCAGAAGATGGGCTGGAAGGAGCACTAAACTCACCCCAGGGAGATGCTACCAGTTGGCAGGCTTGGTAGCCCAGGCTTTGGGGGAGCCCTCCTACCAAGGCCTGCCCTGAACCAGCTCTTGAACGCACAAGAGGCTAAGTAAAGATCTAGCCCAAGGTCAGCAGTATAAGAACAAATGGGCATGAGCTATCTTGGCAAGGAGATGTGCGCAGTAAATCCCAGTGCCATAATCATAGGCACAGAAAGCTGGTTAGTCTGGCATGACATGTCCCATCAGAAACTCCCCATACTTGACCGTATAGCATGCAGCAGAAACAAACTCTTGCAGGTGCTACCTAACATCACATATTGTCAGCCTGTTCCCAGGTTTCTTAGAACAAATGATGTTATTTTTTTTTCAATCTAAAAGACTAATCTATTTGGAGCTTGCTGGCCAACGAGGGAAGGTCTTACTCTTCCTCCTGCTTTTCCAAAACATCTGTACCAGTCTGTTTACCCACTGGCAGGTATCTTGTAGACAGATAATCCTGTCTCAGGATTTCTGCTACAACTAAAGGAACTGCATTTCCTAAAGACTGTGCAACTAAGAGGGACTGCAGGGATTACTGGAGAAAGTGGCTGGTCTTCCTTGGCATGGATCAGGCATGGGACAGTTGCTGTATACCAGCCTCATGTCTGTACCTCCCCGTTCAGAAAGGTCCTATGTAGAATAAAGGCAATAAAAGGATAGGAAGAAAGGCAAAGGAAGAACGAGCTGATGTAAGGGCAACCCAGAGATCTGTGGTTGTCACTTGACTTCACACCCCAAATGGTCTTGGAGGCAGTGTTTCAAGGATGCCGCGGCTCACCTTCAAAAGCAGAGCTCCCTGCCACTGCAAATACAGAATGACTTTGGGGCTCTGAGACATGAGGGACCTGCAGTGCACCTGGTATGAAAGCCTATGCTCTTCCTACAGAAAAAGGTTGGTGCTGACCCCGCGAGGGTCTGTCCTGAGGCTCCAGTGCCACAGTCTGACCCAACATCACCCCGATATTCCACAGAAAATAGCTTTGAATAACCCCTGTTCTCTTCCCAGCCAGATAGCAGCCTAAATCTCATGAGAAATGGTACCCAGGAGAGAAGGGGACTGCAGCCAGCATTTGGCACCTGATACTTCCTTTTCTAGAAGGTACTGAAATGTCTCAAGGACACAGATAGGAAGAGTAGAGCACATCTGTGCATGTTTTAGGATCTTCCACCTCTCTTTTGACTCTGTGCCTTGTGCATAATTATTCTGAAGCACAGCCTGAACTCTCCTGCTGGTTGTCGTGGTTTAACCCCAGCCAGCAACTAAGCACCACGCAGCCGCTCACTCACTCCCCCCCCATCCAGTGGGATGGGGGAGAAAATCAGGAAAAGAAGTAAAACTCCTGGGTTGAGATAAGAACGATTTAATAGAACAGAAAAGAAGAAACTAATAATGATAATGATAACACTAATAAAATGACAACAGTAGTAATAAAAGAATTGGAATGTACAAATGATGCGCAGGGCAATTGCTCACCACCCGCCGACCGACACCCAGCCAGTCCCCCAGCGGCGATTCCCTGCCCCCCACTTCCCAGTTCCTAAACTAGATGGGACGTCCCATGGTGTGGAATACACTGTTGGCCAGTTTGGGTCAGGTGCCCTGGCTGGGCATGAGAAGCTGAAAAATCCTTGACTATAGTCTAAACACTACTGAGCAACAACTGAAAACATCAGTGGTATCAACATTCTTCTCATACTGAACTCAAAACACAGCACTGCACCAGCTACTAGGAAGACAGTTAACTACATCCCAGCTGAAACCAGGACACTGGTTAACGGGGAAAGTCGGAGCATCTTGGCAGGATCAATTGGAGAAAGTCCTGTGTTGGGAATGGCTTCTAAAGCAACAAAACCACTGAGCTCGAGAGTCAGCACTTCAGATGAGCGATTGAGTGCTGGGAGCTTGACTGGACACCAGGTCCACAGAAAGCAAATGTAAACACCAGCCAGAGGTTTAGGCCAGAAGTATTTATCCAGCACCACTGGTTACCCAGCACCACTGGCAGTCAAAACGCACACCAAAGAATTACCAGACCCTGGGCTTCATTTCTTGGGTCCTACCCTGGGACATTGCTGCCCGTCTGCCTACCAGTTAACATGGGACTTTATCTCTGGGGTCACTCCTTTGTTTGACATCAACTTTTCCAAGCTGGCAACTCTCGGTACCTTTGAATATCTCACTCCTTTCCCAGTGGGATGCAGATGCCCACTGTCAAGTGGTCAGGTCGGAGCCTGTCAGCTTGTGAATGCGGTGACTTCTGCGTTCATGCACCAGGGTTTCTGCTTTAATACATAAGGTGGGAGGCAATCAGCTCAGGACCACCTGGGCCTCCATCAAGATACATACTTTCCCATGTGTGTAGGACCAACTCTGCAATATAACCCTAAACTGAATAATAGCTTGGAAATAATAGATGCATTGCACCCTGACTACAATATTTACATGTCTCTCTGTCTCCGATGGGTCAAATATTGCTGCTGGAGGGCTGCATAATTGTACAGATGGTAAGCCCCAGGTCACTCACATCACTATGATTAAAACCTTGTGCTTCACACTATCAAGTATTATTACAGGTGACAGCAAGATTTGCATAAATGTGCAGCATATGACCACCATACCGCATCTGGTCTCATTCTAAGTGGGTTTTGTTTGTTTCTCCCAAACCTCAGAGATTTTGGTTGTGCTCATGACAGGAACTCAGAGAGATTTGCTGATGATGTAGAAGAAGAGGTACAGCCTTCACAGAGCAGTGGTGGCTGTTACAAAGGCGATGATGAACCTGGAGTAGCTGTGCTCTAGGTTCCTTATCCATGGGGCATATATGAAATGCAAGCACTCATATTCTTTGAACCTTGTAACCCAAAGAACTGAGGTTGTGCCCGACACCAGTGATATAACTTGGTAAGATAAACCCAGCACCAGCTGCAGAAGGGACCCCCAGACACAAAGCTGCTTCTCCCCTCTGGGTACGACTCGTTTCCATTCTGCTTGGCCTCCTCACACCCTCAAGAGGGGGCAAGGGGCTACTCTGTCCATCAGGCTGACAAGAGTGGCAGTGAAATTTCATGCCTGCCATTGCCCTTCCAGCTCGAGGGCAGTTAGACATAAAAGAGCTGCTGCCGACGTGTTCCCTCCTGCCCCCCGACCAGGCAGCAGACAGCAGTGCCTTTGCTCTGCCTGCACAGCCAGGTCTGACACCCCTTCCCCACCGCTGTTCAGCGCCGGCACGAGAGCAGGACTTACAGTCCTCCCTTTTTATCTCAGGCTTGCACGCAGACACCAAGGCTGCGGGAAATCCTGCTGCAGCTCACCTGGAAGGGGTCTGGAAAGGCAGCTTTGTCATGCTGCCTTGAAAAGCCAAGCCTGGCTGAGCGTCGCACTGATGGCAGGATGATTGCAGACAGGGAGAGGCTAGGACGCAGCTGGGGCTGCAGGGGTTAGGTGGCAAGAATGAGAAAGACTGACAGGGAAGGGAACCACAAGGTGATAAGCAAGACACCATCACACCTGCCTTTGCCCTCCCGGCTGGAAGCATCTCCAGCCCTTTTCTCCACCTGGATGCAGCCTCACCTCCTTTGGGTTTTGCTTATTGGTTGCCCTCCATCTCCAACCATACAGCAAAGACAGAGGACCACAGTAACTGCAATCCATGTGGCTCCTGGTCTCTTGTCCCACCAGGAGCTGGTCCTTCCCAGCTCCAGTCTTGGCTTCTTCTTGGCTGGGGGTTGGCCACCGATTTGTCAGCCAGTTCTGACAGTGTACATCTGAGGAGCATCAAGCTAAAAGACCGGTGATGCATCTATTCAGCTCTGTGCTGTCTCTGCAATAAGGGAACGAAGCCAGCAAACCTCAACAAGCTCAGAGCCAGTCCCAGAGGCTCTCACCTGCTCTGCTCTGTTCCCCTCACACCTATGTGCCTTGCTCCTGATCAGCAGGGCTTTCTGATCTTTCAGCTCTGGGTCTCTCTTCCCGCTTACCACCTACTCCTGTCCCTTTTCCTTTTCCATTCCTGCCCCTCACCACCACGGGAAGGACACACAAGCAGGTCTTCCCCACCTTGTTCCAGCCGCAGAGATGCTGTGCCTTTTGGCAGGCTGTGAGAAGGGTTGACAATGGAGAAGATGCCAAAATGTTCATTTAGGGCAGGAGACCCAACCCACATCTTTTTCATTTTGGGGTGTGAGGGGCAAAGTACCAACCTCCATAACTCACCCCACCACTCCCAGGCATGGGGGATGCCTGAGCCTTGGGGCTCCCTTCTGGAGGGACTGGGCAAGAGAGGGGAGCTGAGTCCCTTCCCACGTGTGGCGATAGGAGCCGCCCCACGAGCATCCAGCGCTCCTCCATGTGTTAATAAGCAGCTTTGTTCTGCATCACCTAACTATATAATAGCGGCAGGAGTTTACACGGCCGCAAATTAATGGCGCGGGAGAGCAATCAGCGCGGAATGAGATACATCCTAATACGCTCGCTGGAAGGGGATGGGAAGATGAATGCTGGGGACACTCTGCTTGCCGCGGCCTCTCACCCCTGCCAGCTGGGCTGTGCTACCACCACTAACAAGTTGCTTCCCCCTGCCAAGGATAACGGAGCCACTGGCACCCTACCCCGTTTCGGACGCAGAGGCACTCTGCTCTTGGCTGCCTCAGGAACCCAAGTCAGGAAGGATGTTTTTGCACTTGTTGTTTCTCAAGGAGGGAGGAACATCTCTCCCAGCTGCTTCGGCTCAAATCCAGGCTTTATGTAATCAAATGTGACCTCTAGCCGTCTGCGTTTAAGGCTGCCATCGCTGCGATATCATTCATATGGTTAGGACTAAGTAAGTCATCCATCTCCTCAGCTATAAATACCTTATAATCATCCCAAAGGACCTGCAGTACTTCATACATGAAGATGCCTGGAGAAAAAGGTGGTTCGGCCGTAAGTATCACTTCACTCCTGAAACACAGCTGCCTCTTAGCGTGGAATGTATAGCAGATTTTTAACAGCTTCTGGTAACTTCGACTGGCAGAAAAAACACAGAAATTGCCAAAAGGATGAAGAGCCACCCCCACCCAATCTGCGGCCAGGGTAATGCACGGTGTTAATGTAAGCACTTTTGCAGAAACTATGTCTGGGCCAGCTCTGCGTGTTCATCCCACACTGCCTCCTGCTTTGCATGGCGGGAGCAGTGCAAGAGAGGGAAAAACCATCCATGCTATTTAAGAGACCACCAGCCACTCCTGCCAGGCTCTGCAACGTGAGGTGGAAAAGAGATCAGAGCAGACACAAAGCCCTTGGAATAGGAGGTTTCTGCAAGAAACCCAAACTGCCGACTCTTATTTACTCGTGTTGCACAGTGTGATGTTAATTCGACAATTAATGCTCAGGCTGATAATGGCAGGTCCCACCTCCTCCAAAGCGTGCACCTGCTCCCCCTCCCAATCCTGCACTCCCTGGGAATCCACAATGAGGTGAGACCGCGGCAGCCACATTGTGCAGCAGCTCCGCTTTCACAGCCCCGCGTATTCGGGACAGAAATCCTCAAGTTCGAGCGAGATGTGCATTAATACAAGTGCAGTCGCCTCATCTGTAGTGTGTGACAGCAGCTTTACCAGTTCGGTTCATTCATAGACATCGCTCTCAGGCGCCAGACACCTCTGCTAACTAGGCTCTACTGGCACGTCTTGCCTTGAAAGTAATTGCCTCCTCCTCCTCCTCCTCCCACAACTGCTGGGGGAGCTTTTGAGGACCCTGTGGGAGGGGGAAGCACCTCTCAAGCAGGGAATCTCTGAGCATCCTCCGCCTGCACAGAGGGAGAGGCACAGCGTGCAAGTCATCGCCCTCAGCCACCACCGCAAAGGGAGGCTGATTTATTTGCTGGCTGGTCGGCTGGCGGTTTGGGGTTGGGGTTTTTTTGTTTTGTTGGAGGGGAGGAGAGATTGCATTGTGGTAAATAAGTCACATCTCCCTTTTCCTGTGCAGTTGCAAAGAGACCAGAGGATCGCAACTATCCTTCATGCAGAGCAAAGCTGGAGGCCAGCCAAAGGGTGGTTTAGCCATCATGCTTGACAGAAGTGCAAGGACCCTCTTCCAAGGGAGCAACATGCCTTTCAAGGGTGTGGATGGACAGAAAGGCTGGGGGTTTGGCTCATAACAGCGCCAGTCTGCAAAAGTATGTATGTCCACCTTTCCTGTGCCTGAATACACCTTAAACCACAGACCACAGCATAGCCCAAACCAGCTCCTTGGGGTACAGGATCCTATGGCATCCTGGGGCACCAGGGACGTGTTGGAGGGGGTGGTGAAGGGAAGATTGGTTCATGACGTCAGATGGCTGAGATTCCAGTAAAACTAGGCTTGGAGACTCCAGTCGTCCCTCACAGGGCTTCAACACCACCCCAGGCCTGCGAAAACCCTGAGCGGGACTGGAGAGCGGTGGAGAGGATGGAACCTGGACAGGACACCGTGTTCTCCTTGGGCTTCCAGATGCAGAGCCAGTGGTGGTGGGAACTGCAAGCTGGTGTCCCAGTGGAAGGACGGGTAAGATTTCCCTGCCAGCAGGGTCAGGGCAGGAGGAGACCACCGACAGTAAAGAAAAAACTCAGCTCCACTGATATTGGACAAAACTCCTTCCAGAGAGGAGGAACAGCCCTGTGCACACCCTGCTCTTCTCTCCAACCTGTTGCAGCTGTAGTACATCCCGCAGGACTCTGGATGAGCTCTGCTCTCCCCTATCAGCCCCTTCCCTGAAGCCTGTTTAAGGATCAAAGGCTCTGGCTAAAGTAGGAAACCAGGAAAATCATGTTCTGGCAAAATCATCTTCTGCTCTCTGTCCCTTCCTACCAGTTCAACCTCTATTTCTTTGCATGCAGCTTAATTAGCTTCATTAGCAGTACAAAGGAGAACACTAATGGCTTTGTTTTGTTGTGAATGACAGTTATTTGCCTCCCTGGGTGTTTGCAGGTTGGGGTATAGCAGCAGGAGCTGCTTCTGGACCTGTTCAAATTTGCCAAGACCCAGGCAGCTCTGCCTCGGAGCGCTCCAAGGATTTGCCCTGGGCAGCCTGATCTCTGGTCGAGGAGCAAAGGCAGCAGGTCCCCCAGTCCAAGGACAAGCCAGGAAGGCAGCGAGTCGATCTGCAGCCAGAGAAGGTGGTGAACACCTGCTCGTGGCTGCGGTGACTGGCTTACCCACACCTGGGAGATAACCACAGGGAACACGGCGAGAAAAGCTGCCTCTCACCCTCCACTTTTATACTCTAATAAGAGCTCGCAGCAGTCATGACATTGCAACGCTGGATAATATGCAATGGAAAAGCTGCAGCAGTATGGCTGCGGGGCACACGGCATTAGCGTTCCTGTCAGGTCCCCGTGGCTCCACCGGGCTTTTCAGTTAAATGGCAAAATAAGGAAAATACACAAGAGACTGCACAGGGAGAATAAAGCTTATTCCCAGCCTGGACCAAGATGCTCACTGCTGTGTGCAGCCACAGGCCGGGGCACGGGAGAGCTTGTGCCTATACATACATACAAACTCCTGCTTACAAATGCACAAGGCTGAACGCAGCCCTCTGCAAACTCAAGGGTACAGATTTACACCTCGTGTCCGTGCACACTCACACGTTAAGAATGGCAATAGCATATACACGCACACACAACTGCATTTAGCATCCTGCTTCTTCTAACCTCTAGTACGCAAAGGTGGACGTAGTGTGCACTCCAGATGTATATGCACACATATAATGTGTTTTCATGGACTCCCTAAAAACACTAGCATGTGTAATTACATCCAATTTGAGTTACAGATATGCAGCTATATAAACATCTCAAGTTTTATCTCTCTCCAGCCACCCTTGTCTGACGTAGCACATAAGTATTACTTGCCTTGCCCAGTGAAACCCAAGCCAGCACTACCCACATAGGTAAAGCACAGCCCTTCTCTACTTCAGCCTGTCCACAAGTGGGCACATGCACAGAAACAGCCCAAAATATATCCAAAGGTGCTTGATTTCACCTGAGAGCCTCCAGGCCTTCGCACCCACAGTGGTTTCCCCTGTGCCATGGTTAGCTGTGCAGTAGATCATCTTGATGGTACAGTGTGAAATGAGGGGCTTCTCTCAGGGGCTATGCCTTTCCCTTCACCTCCCCTGGATGTTACAGCAGCACATCCTAATTGCAACCTCTTCGTTGTGGGTGTGCACCAGTGCGAAAGAGCCTTTCACACCTCGTTTCTTTTCAAGCCATCCTCATCTGATCCAGACATGTGATCTGATGGGGTTCACAATACAAATAAAGCAAATCGGTGAGTATTCATTCCCTGGAAATCACCAGCCAGAGCCTGCGTGTTATCTGGGTGGAGATCTCCCCATACCACAGAATCAGAGTAGCTGAGGTTGAAGGCACCTCTGGAGATCACCCAGTGAAAGCCCTTGCCCACAGCAGGGTCAACCAGAGGAGGTTGCTCAGGACATTGTGCAGTCAGGTTTGAGTATCTCAAACCATGGAGGATCCACAAACACTCAGGTCAACCTGTTCCAGTGTTCAATCACCGTTACAGTAAAAAAGTTTTACAGTAAGAAAGTTTTTTCACTGCTAGCGAGGCTCGGACACAGCGGTCAGATGGGGTGAGCCAAGGTGATGATTGATGTACAGATCTAATCAGGAGAAGCCAGACCCATTGACCAAATGTAAATGCACTGGTAAGTTCCCAAATGAGACAGCATTGACTGAAATGACAATGAAACCCAAATGCAGCTACAGTTGGGGAATTGTAATTGTTACAACTACATATTCCATATAAGTTTTTAGTCAACATCATTAAACTGCTCCAATGTTTTCCAGCATGACAAGACTTGAAAACACCAAAAGCAGCAAGGGAGATGGCCCAGCCACACAGAGTGCACAGACCTTGGCAAGACAGGAGAAATAAGTGCTTTTTGTTTGGATGTTTTCTTTTATTCCATGCAGTTAACATGATGAAACACCTTTTAGCACCTAGTGCAGATGCAGTTTAACACCTCCAAGGTGGTATTAGCAGGTCACAGTACACCCCAGGAGGGAGCAGCCTGTGTGGGCACATAAGCGTGTGCACGTGTGCCTCTCTGCAGGGAAAGCACTGCGAGAGGGCTCAGGCAGCAAATGGAATCTCCATTTAAGAGGAAAGTAATGGCATTTATTTCGCACCATCTTAATCCTTTTGTTTCCGTGCCATCCTGAGGACTGAAGCTGGGGCCTTGAAGATGTATCTCCACACCAGCATCCCCCAGTTGGCCCCATGTGCTGCATATCAGGTGGCACCACGGCACACGTGAGCTGAATCCCTATTAGGCAAAACCTAACCAGAAGATGGGAACACACCGAATAGGCTCCAAGCAAGAGCAGGCATTGGGTCATCCTTCACTCAGGGCCACTAGGTTGCAGTCACAGTAAAATTCCTGCAAAATATAGGGTAAACCTATAGGCAGGGGCGGGAGGAGAAAGGCAACAACTGGGGTCTGCATCTCCTCCTGCTACCATGCCCCTTGCCGAGGGGCACGTCTGTCCCGTGACTGCGCATCTGTCCGTGCATCTGTCACGCCAGCCCCGGTCCCTCCTCGCCATGTGGCCCCAGACGTGTGTCTCGCACGCCGCGTCGCCCCAGACCGCAGAAGTCTGCTCCGACGGTCTTTGAAGTTCGATGCCACGCAGCATTTATCACCGTTAAGGGGACCCTCCGCAGCGAAAGAAATAAGGACTGGGGCCGTGGTTGTGCCTTGCAGGACCGAACAGTGTGTTGTCAGCCCTCCTGCCTCATAAATCTCCTCGGGGGGGGGGGTGTTGCTGGTTTTCTTGTTTGAGGGCAGGCGCTTGGTAGGATCTGTGCTGTATGGAGGCACGGGGGCACAGGAGCACTGCTACGCTGTTGAGCAATAAGTCAAACTGGGACCTGCAAATCCTGGCTCCTCTGTTACCTCTCAACTGGAGTATAAAATGAGCCACAGACACTTCTGCTGTCACCGAATGACACGACATAGCTTGGTTTTATGCTTGCATACTCTCTTGCTACAAAACCAGGGTGAGTGCCTCAACTCTGCTTACTGAGGATGGTTCTTGGTAGATGTTAACCCTTCAAGCAGGTCTGGGCTTAATCTTAAGACATCACAAATTGGCTCAGGCCAAAACCACACTGGCAAAGGTGTTGGAAATTAAACAACGTGGTCACTCAAGGGCCAGAGATGGTACTTAGCATCCTACCACAGAGATAACCTGCAGACTGCCTGCAGCAGCACACAGCATCCCGGCTCCAGCAACAGAGGTGGAGGAGACACGGCGGCCGGAGACAATGCCAAGAAACATACTCCAGCCTTCCAGCTCTCTCGTATGGCCGACAGCCCAGAAGATGCTTCAGACCCTCTCTGGAAACTGGCTGAGGAGTCAGTAAAGCACAGCTGAAACTTTGACAGTCTGCCACCTCCCTTCATTATGCGCAAAATCCTCCTGCGGGCTGCTGACAGGTCTGGTGATACACGGCATGAAGTCCGTGTCGAGCGAGCAGCTCGGCCCCTGTGTCAGCAACCTGGCTGGGATGCTCTGGAGACCACGTCTGCGGCTGCAGAGGGGACCCATGGGGCAAAGTCCACCGGTGCTGGGACAAGAGATGATAGAAGTCTGCACCCAGGGACTGCTGTGTGCAACAGTCCATGGACAAAGGCATGGCCACGCTGGTATCCAGGTTGAATCCTGCTCTTGGCAACGTCAAGGAACTCAGGGCTGTTCATCAGATCCACCATAATTATTAGGCTTTAGGGACATTATACTCGCCTTGAAGAGCCCCAAGAAGAGCCTGGGCCCCACCGTGCTGGGTGCTGTCCCAACGCCAAACTAGAAGGCAGAACCTCTCCCCAGGAGCGCCCAGCTCAGCCCAGTTCCCCTGCTAGGCAGTGCACTGCTGCCCACTCCTGAGTTAACGCAGAACAGGGTGAAACCCAGTACGTTCACAGTTTCCTTGAAGCATCTCCTGATGCTCTTGGCTCGCCATCCTTCACAACTGGCATAACCACTAAACAGACAAGGTTTTGCAGTGAGTTAAGCCTCCCATAGCAGCAGAGGTGGTCTCATGACATTGTCCATCTCTTTTGCCAGGAAGGGCTCCCTCCTTCTTCTACAGCCTCCAGCTGACTTGTGAACTACCCACACGATCCATCAGACCGCGTCTGTCCTCAGCAGCAGTCTCCGCTCAGTGACTTTGCTGTTTGAGTGCGTTCCATGCAATTTTAGTTTCCATATGTCAGGCCACTGCTTAAAACGTCTGCAAGCATTTAAGAGAGCGGTGCACAACACTTGGCTTTCAGATCTGAAAGTGGCACTGATCATAAACGCGGGGCTGTCAACGTGACGTGGGCAACATCTGCTAATCCAGCCCTTCACCCAGCCGTTATCCAAAGCGCTCCTCCAACTGCATAATAAAGTGTGTTGAAGGACGAACAGGATTTTTTTACATTTTTAGCCTGACTGAATGTACCAGTGCTTTGATCCCAGCTGCTGGGTCAAATTAAAAGAAATCCAGAAAGCTGCCGACGTAAAGGTCAGGCTTTACTTCTAACTACTCACAGAACATACTGACATGTGGTAAAGAAACAGAAAACATGTATATGCTGGAGTTTTGTGTTTGCATTCTTGCAAAATTTTAATAATATTAAGGGCATTAAATGCGGCTTGTTACTGTTATGTCCTGCAGCCATATAATGGTGTTGGCTGGGGTTTTTTTAGTTTACCCACAGGCCTTTGCAACAAGCTTAGAGAACCAACTGTTGCTGAACGAACTTTTGAACCTCTGCGAAAGCAAAACGTGTTAAATTGCTAGAAAAGGGGAAAACAAATGTATGAAGTTTTGTGACATCCACAATCTGGGAAGCTTCACTTCTTTGGACTTCCCAAGGAGAAGAAAGGGATAACTGAAACGTTTTCTAGTTTAAACATTACGAGCCCAGTAATAGATCAAGGCATTAAAGCTAACCGAAAGCCTTCAATAACCAGTTGTTTGAGAAAACTATAAACCAGAGTCACTTTAATATGGCAAACTAAAGAAATGATGCTAGGGTCACCCTTGTATGGAAAAGGATTGGTCACTAACATGGGTGGGTAGAGAAAAAAAACAGCATAAAGCTAGAAATGCCCCCAAACCCCCCAGCCCGTTGGGCAGTGTCCTGCACCACTAAATGAGGCTGTGTTGCTTGTCTGTAGCCTGGAGAAGCTTTTGTGTGCTGCTTTCAATAGATTTGAATAACTCCATCGTTTGCCTGTTTCACGGGGCAGAGAAAAAACCTCTTAGGCTAAGAAGAAAAGCCCCACGCAACATCATCCTGGGGGGGTAGGGGGGAGATGGGAGGCTGGCTGCTTCCCCACGTGGTCTCCCCGGCTTCCCCCCCCCATGCCCCCCTTTGCAAACAAACTCACCCCCTCTGACTTTCCAACAGCTGCTCCCAGTCTGCCCAGCTCCCACATGGCACCAGCCCCCCAGCCTCACACGCAGCCCCCGGCATCCTGCCAGCTCCCACCAGTATCGGCATGCCCGCCGCTCCGGTTTGCCGTGGCACTGCTGGGGTCTTGCTTGTCCAAACGAGGAGGAGGGGGGGGATGCTTCAGCATTTGACTGCTCACGCGTTTGTTCCATCATCGTGATGCCCTCCAAGTCAGATTTTGGAAGAAATAGATTTGCTTCCCGCTCCCCCCCCAGACCGAGAAGGGGAGCGAGCACCGTCGCCTTCAAAGCATCCGCATATCTCCTATCCACTTCATAAAGACACGTTTGATCCCGCAAGGTGCTGCTTGCTTTCATCTCCCACTGAATTCAATGCAGGCTTCCCGGCTCACGAGAAGAGGGGTCCCAGATGGGAAAACAATTTGACAGATGCTTGCAAAGGATTAAGAGTTTCCAGTCGCTCAGAGTGGTGCCTGCACTGACGGAGACACGATCAGAAGGAAAAACTGTATTCAAACCAACCCGAAAAACTACCTCCAGTAAGTGGATTATATGAGCGTTATCATCCAACATGAGCCTCCCTCTGCCATCTCTCCTGGCAGGGATGGTAGGCAATATTATAATAATCTCTGCACCTGGTGCAGTAGCAGCTCTGCAATGAGATTAATGAACCTGCTGACTGGCAAGGAAAACTTTGGGGAACAATTTGCCCTGCTGCTTCTTTCAATTCCCCCTGCTATGGTGGGGGAGGGAGGGGAAGAATAGATCTTAATTCAAGAGGAATTCAGGGCCATGCATCGGTATTTCCCACGCAAAGCAGGAGAAGCTGGGAAGGCTGGGAACCTGCTCAGAAGCCCTTAACTCGAGTATTTAACTTTGATCGAGTGCGGTGAGGAGTGCATCTGTGCACACGTATGTACGCGGATGCCATGGTTGTTCCCAGGCTCAAACGTCCTGGTTGTAAGCCAAGCAAAACATCTCTTGTTGCTCTTAATTTTGGTTGGGGTTAATCCACACCACTTTCTTCCTGTACTTTTCTTATTGAAATTAAAGATTTGTGAAGGGAAATGGGTCAGGTAAAACAAAACAATTTGCTTGACCTGAAACAAAACATCTTTTTTTTCCTCCCCTTTGCATTAGTCTTTTATTATTATCATCAAAAACAATGTCACTACCATGCCGATATTATTCAATAATATTACAGTTGGTTACTTTATTTCAGTGGATTTTGAAGATAAGCTTGGTTTCAAGAGGCATACTTCAGAAGCTTCTTTTCAAAACCCTAAAACTAAAACATTTTCCAAATTTGCAGATTGCTTTCATTGAAAAAAATTGCCCTGAATGTAATACAAGTTTTTCAGTTACGATCACCCTGCATTTTTTGGTGACTAAATAACAAGGCAAAAGAGCTTGCAGCAAGCGCTTCCACGCTCTGTGAAATGAAGTGGGATCTCCCGACCCGCTCCGCAGGCAGTTGTGCAGAGCACAGCCCTTCCCAGACAAGTTGGATTTACCGTGCATTGCTGCACAGCTGATCTGTACACGTGCCTGGGAGGTGCCCAGCCTTTCTGGGTGGATGGTAGCCAGACCAAAGATGCCCTGCAGTGGTTCTGCTCCCTCCTGAAGGAGGGAAACCCACGGCAGATTTACATGGAGGAAAAAAAAGAAGAAACCACATATGAAAACCCCAAATCTCAAATACCACCCAGAAAATGTTTCCAGGTAGGAAAATGAAAATATATGCCCAGAGACCCAGATGCATCATAGCCCTAACCTGAAGGCATCTTTCTTAATTCATGACAGCAAATTCATGTGTGCAGCAATTGTGACAGCTCGTGCTGTTACCCACCGGCTGACACTCGGCAAGAGGAGAGCTGGCGTTTCGGAAGGTGGCACTATTTTTACTGAGCCATCACCATCTGGGCTGTTGGAAACACTTTTTTTGGATCTGTTGTGCTTACCCATGTAGTATCTAAGCCCCGACCAGGTAAATCAATCAGATGCAAAAGGCAAGGTCTCTAGCGGACATTCTCCTTGCCGAGTTTTGGGTTGAGCATTGCTATGTGCTTGGGGTGGGATGAGCTATGAACGGCAAATCACGTTTCGTTTGGAGAATGAATGACACCGGGACACTGCTACGTAATTAGAAGCATCTTGAGCAGATGCAAGTGAAGCTAATCAAACACTGCTTCGTAAGTGTTATCATCAGCCTCATAATTATTATTATTCTATTCCCAGGTGGCAGAGACAACGGGGCTCCTCCTTCACACGAGTTGTCATACAAAGGCAAATCAAAAATCACAGCCCCTGTTCAAAACCGCTTACGGCTCTCGTAGCCTGCTTCATGCCACGTAGTGTCACCGCCACCTCCCACACACCAGCCCAGACGTGGTCACGTCGCCATCCCGAGCCAGCTCATCCCCCGTCTAGAGAGGGCAAGCTAATCGCTTACAGCGGGAAAGCGCCTGGGAATCCTTTCAAATAGCAGGACGACATCAAGGCAAGGTGTTAATAAAGTGTCACTGGCTCCTTCGCCCGCAGCCCCACGTGGCATTGCGGCGAAGACGGTTGTGATGTCAAAAGCAGATGGCTATGTCGTCAGGGGGGAGGTAAGCTGCACAGCAGATGGGCACTTCAGATACAAAGATCCCTTTCATGCAAATTGCCCCCGATGATAATTTAAAAAAAAAAAAAATTACATAGAGAGAGAACTGGAGAAAACATCTGATGTGTGAGCAGTATGGTCTCTAAATAGAATATTTTCCCATTCTCCCATGAAGCATCAGGAGGTTCTTAAGCTCCAAAGTATTCATTTAACTCCTTGAGGCTCTAGTCTTACATTTCTTTTGCACCATGGTGCCCTAATATACAACGCACTCAAAATTGCTGTCTCTCCAAGATTATTTCTAGAAAGCCAATCATTTTGCACCTGTTTACACACAAAACTTAACATAGGGCTGATGAGGTTTTTAAATAACTTTCATCCCAAGTGCCTCCAGTGGATTTACAGCCGATGTGCATACAATGCTAGAAATCAACCAGTATGCACCAGTATGCCAGGTTTATACTTCAGATAGGTACGTTATAATTTCAAACAGTATAACTAGACTGGATTCCTCCTGTCGGAGCACTGTATAGAGACAGGTAGAGAGGAAAGTTCAGTGGATACAGGGGCAATGCCTTTTGCATACCAAGTTCACACCCAATTTACAGCAGTGTTAAGTGAGGGGAGAACCGAGCACATCTCTGAAAATATCAAGATTGCTATAAATTAGAAACTATAGAAAATCATTTAATCCACTGAAGAAATGCACCTAATTCTGGGGTGAGACACAACAGCAATTGAAAGTTTATCCAGCATCCGAAATTCTCACAGCTGTTCCCAGGGTGCCTAAATGAGCAGTGAATACAGGGAAAGTATGCAAAAAAAGCTATCTCGTCCTACCGAGTCTACTACAACCACAGAAACACCATCAAAGATATGTCCGGGTCAAGAAGTACAGGTGTATTTAAACACGCATCAAGTAAATAACATGTGTTAAACACAGTCCCGCACGCCCAGGGAAGGGAAGATCTAAATAATGGATGTGAGATCCCTTTCTCCTGAACTAGAGCAGTTCCCAAATGCTTGGTCCTTCTCCAGCCTGAGGATGCAGACAGGCAAGGCTCAGTCGAGGGCATTTTTAGGGACATCAGAGGCATGCACAAGCAGCAGATGAAACGGGGGGGAGCTCGGGCAGCCCTGCTCTCTGGAGGTGGCGGTAATTGAAAAGCAGGGATGGGACAGCCTCCCTCTCTCAAAAGAGCCCGTCTGGACAATAAATCATCCCGACAATGATAAATACAAGCATTTACTTTGGGCAAGGAACTCCAACCCTCACCAGCACATTTGCTGGGAAAACTGGAGCGATCTGCTTTCCCAGCCCTCCCACCGCTGATGCTTTCGGCTCCTTCGTCCCCGTGCACGCCCGGTCCCTGTCCCTTCGCTCTCCCTCTCCGCTGCATGCGATGCGCAGGCAGGGATGCTGCCATCCACCTCCTGCCCAGGGCATCGTGTCATCTGCTGTGCTGAACGGGCTTCCCCCGGGACCTGGAAACTACCATCTGAATGGGGGCTGGAGATAATGAACCCTCGGCAATGAGTAAATAAATAGCGTCCTGCCCATATGCCCAGCTGCACCCAGGACCCTGGTGACAGCTCACTGACAAGGGCAACAATGTTTTTTGATCCTTTGCCTGCAAGGTATGGTACCGTCCAGCTCAAAACAGTGGGGAGTCAAGGCTGCAAGCGCCAGGGAGCATCCTGTATTCAGAGATCCCTTTTATTCTCCTGGACATGAAATTGCTGCCCGCATGGCAGTCCGCACACCCGCTTCTGCCAGCACCAAGGAGGATGAAAGGACAGGAGCCTGGGAAGATGGAGGAAGTGAGATGGATAAAAACGCGTCCATCGGGTGATACTGAGATTTTGGATGCTTCGCTGGCTGAATAGCTTGAGCTGCTGAATGCCGAGGTAAGATCAGCCCTGGGTAAATCCCCACTGGCAAAGAGCCTGGAAAATACCAAATGTTACTGGCCCGAATCATCACTCATTTCTTTCCCTGCTGGTTCTTTCGCTGCCTCTTCCCACCGCCATCTCTCTGCCAATGCAGCCAAATCGATAGCACACGATCTTATGGCCAGCAGCAGCACCAGTGCGTCCTACCCAGATGTTATCTATGATAGGTGGTCAAGGGGTTAATGGAAGTTCAGCTAAGCTTGTCGCCCCAGATAAATTAACACAAGGGCATACAAATACACACAGAGGCCTGCCAATTGACTTAGGATATCACACCAGCCTCCTCAAAGGGAAGGGTGAGATGCCCTCCCCACTCCCACCGAGCACTTGATGTCTGCCACCGCTGTCCACGCTTTGGGCTCGCAGCAGCATGGACGGCCACGTGATGAAAATGAAAGAACCACCACTCTGTGCCTTCCAATTTGTAGCACGTTGATGTCCAGCTGGCCTGGAGCATGAACAGAGGGACACCAGAGGTATTTGCAAAAGACGGCAAAGATGCAACCTTCATCTAGCTGGACAAGATCAAAGCAACGGGTCAACCAGCCTGGGTGGCAAAGACCCTGTGAAGTCCCTGCACACGCACGCTAGTCACCAGCCCAGGCAGAGGTCTCTGCGGCTGTCCCCCCTCATTGTAGCTAAATTCAACAATCACGCCTTTGAATGTGAATACGCCTGAAGCTGTCTCAAGGGCTGGTTACTCAAAAGAAATTAATAATAGTAGGGACTAAATCTTGGACGTTCAAATCACAGACACCAGCAGATTGGTTGTAGTTTGGATGATGGATTTTGGTGCAGGACATCATCTCTGCAAACTAGACAAATAGTCTGGTTCATGATTGAAAGCTCATCAAAACAGAAAGATGGGAGATTTGGGGCTCTGGTTTGAATCCCTCATAGTTAATAACAAAACCAACACAGTCCTTTGGTTCAAACACAAGCTGGTTCTGATAGGAGACCCTGAAAGACTGTAAAAATTATGAATTTATACTTTTCTACACTCCACTTTTTTCACTTTCTGAGATTTGACCATCCCTTTAACAAGAAATGATCCTAACATAGAAAAACAAAGTCACACTTCTCCCTTGGGGGAAGAAAACAGAGTTGTTACTGGTTTGCTTTCACTCCAGTGAGCTTTACACAGTTACTGAGGTGCTGAGTTGGGAATTAAGTCATCTCAGGCTTCCCATCTAGTCAACAGAAAAAAGACAGGCACCTTCACAGAGCAATTCAGATCTGAATTACTTTCTGGAGGTTGTTACCACAGAGTAATTGGTGCATTGACTTAACTGGTTATTTTTAAAGCATTCCTAGCAGCTGGGCAAAGGTGAATAATTTCACCTTCATGGGATCCAGCTGTACAGTCTGTTGCTCCTTCTAAAGTGAGAAACTGTTTGTGGGCAGCTGTTCAATGCTGCTTTCGAACGGGTCATGTTGTACGTAGACTTAGAGAGGTCATGTATGCAGCCTTCCCCAGTATCACTAATTATATAGCAGCAGCCCGGTGCTAGCCACCTTTGAAAGTGCTGCTGTGACATTTTACCTAGCATATTAACAGTAGCGTCACATTTAAAACAAAAATCCACTGAAATGCCCACTCAGCAGTCTCACAGCAAGGAGTGCACTGAGAACATGTCAAGGCAGGGAGGATAGAGCTATTCTTCTCACCATTCAAAGATCTGATCTCTCCAAAATTAAGCCTAGAAGTGTGGAGCTAAAAATCACCTACAAACGATGAATTTTTCCCTCCTCCACAAAATTATTTAACAACATTGACAGTGTTTTGGCTTTGTCTGCAGTCATGCCCATCTCGTGTCTGGCGTCAACTACCAGATCGTATTAACAAGAAACTTATTTTCACTTATTTTAAGGATGCATCAGAAATGATTCACACAAAGCAACTTTTTCTTCTTTTTCTTTATTTTTTGGGTTGGAAGGGACCTTAAAGACCATCTAGTTCCAACCCCCCTGCCATGGGCAGGGACACCTTCCACTACACCAGGTTGCTCCAAGCCCCATCCAACCTGGCCTTGAACACTGCCAGGGATTTGGCATCTACCACCGCTCTGAGCAACCTGTTCCAGTGCCTCACCACCCTCAAAGTGAAGAGCTTCTTCCTTACACCTAATCTAAATATGTTCTTTTTCAGTTATAAGCCCTTACCCCTTGTCCTATCACTACCTGCCCTTGTCAAAAGCCCCTCCCCATCTTTCTTGTAGGCTCCCTTTAGGTACTGGAAGGCTGCTAGAAGGTCTCCCCGGAGCCTTCTCTTCTCCAGGCTGAACAACCCCAACTCTCTCAGCCTGTACTCACAGCAGAGGTGCTCCAGCCCTCTGATCATCTTCATGGTCCTCCTCTGGACTCGCTCCAACAGGTCCATGGCCTTCTGATGTTGGGGGTCGCAGAGCTGGACGCAGTACTGCAGGTGGGGTCTCACCAGAGCGGAGCAGAGGGGCAGAATCCCCTCCCTCGACCTGCTGGTCACGCTGCTTTTGATGCAGCCCAGGATATGGCTGGCTTTCTGGCCTGCGAGAGCACATTGCCAGGTCATGATGAGCTTCTCACCAACCAACACCCCCAAGTCCTTCTCCACAAGGCTACTCTCAATCCACTCAGCGCCCAGCGTGTATTTGTGCTTGGGATTGCGCCGACCCATGTGCAGGACCTTGCACTTGGCCTTGTTGAACTTCAGGAGGTTCGCACAGTCCCACCTCTCAAGCCTGTCGAGGTCCCTCTGGATGACATCCCTTCCCTCCAGCGTGTCGACCGCACCACACAGCTTGGTGTGGTCGGCAGACTTGCTGAGGGTGCGCTCAATCCCACTGTCCATGTCGCCAAAAAAGATGTTACACAGCGCCGGTCCCAGTACCGACCCCTGAGGAACCCCACTCATCACTGCTCTCCACTCGGACATCGAGCCGTTGACCGCAACTCTTTGAGGGCGACCATCCAGCCAATTCCTCATCCACTGAGTGGATAATGTCACCTGCATGTCTGCAAAAAGCTACCCCTATAGAAATTTGATCCTGAGAGTTGCCTTTATCCAGTTGCTAATGGATGTTTAGCATGTGAGAATCCTTATCTTCCGAATTTTGAACATAAGCTTTCTGTGAGCTTTTCATATAAGAGATATTGACTGGAAGTAATTCAGAGCAGTTATTCAGCAATGGCTTGGAACAACAAAAGAGCTTGAAACAGATTTACTGCCAGTTGACAGCCTGCATGCCAGACTGGTAGAGCTCCCCAATTCTCCAGGACAGCTCCTGACATGCCAGCTGAGCTGGGCTAGCCTACACCACAGAGACACCTTCAGAGAGGTAAAATAACTGTATTTACAACAGAGAAAACTAGCCCAGCTGAACTATCAAACCCAGCTACCACCTCTGGAACCAAAAGCCCGGTTTATTTATTCATGCATTTGTAGGACCTCGTCTCTCCATAGGCTGTGATTGTTGGAAGGAGAAATTCACACAGTGAAGATGGTCTCAAAATCCACCTGGGGCCAGCTACACTCATACAGGGACAAACACACTGCAAGATAATTCATTTCTTTTCCCATCATCTGTCATTGGGATACACGCATATTATCCTTCAGGCTTGCTCCCCACATCAGTGAGTGCTCCAGCCGCCTCAGTGCAAGATTTGGCTAGTTTTACGCCCTGAGAGGGGTATCTTATTCCAGTATCTGATTCCCTGGCAGTTTTGAAGTGTCACAGTGTACTGGCTACAGTAGTTTTGAGCAGGTGCAGCTTCTCTATTGCTTTACAAGGATGCATTTTTTGCCTCTTTGCTCTGCGACTTGGTGCTTCAAATCTGAAGTGTTTGTGGGCTTCTTGCCAGTGTGTTGCTTTCAGACTGGATCCTAGTTTGTCCCTTGCTTTCCTGCCTCCTGCCAGCAAGTGCCGTTTTTTCTTTTGAAAGTCTCTACTGCTGCAGGTGAAAGAGGGTATAGACTCAGCAAACTCTGCCTGGGAAAAGGCAGGGATAAAAAAAAAAGTAACAGAGGCCACTTCCAGACTTAGCACCTACTTTTGGTGTGAGTTAGAGATCAGAGAAAATAAACCCAACAGAGTGGTTTCATTATCACAGGGGTAGAGGGTAAGGATGGAGAAGATGAGAGGTGGGAGATCCCCTCCTTCACCTCCTGCAGGGCATCTCCTCACCAGCCCCTCATCTGATCTGGAAAACCCTCCTGGTTTAGAGCAGAAGAAAAAGATTTCATAATGCTGGTGTGGTGGAGCAAAGGACCTGTATCAAGAGAAGGAAGGAAGGAAAGAAAAAAACCAGCATCAAAGAGAGGAGGGAAGAATAAAAGCACTCCTTTGCTGATCCACAGGTGAGCTGGGCAAAGCTTATACAAGATGAATAATGCTGACATTACAAAGCTATGGTTAATTCATTTTTCTACTTGTCACCACTTCGGATAATTGGCCTACACAACAAATGCGGGGGAAGGAGGTTGGCTTTTTTGTCTTTTTTTTCCTTCCTGAGAGGTACAACTAGGATTAGATGGTGTGCTACACCACTGATAAAAATAAAACGAATGATGCAAAACCCTCAAACTTTAATCCGGAGGGGTCGCCAGTGAATAGTGCAAGCGCTGGAGGATGAAGTGAGACCTGGTTGTCTCTATTTTAACTAAACCATCGCTAGAGCAAGGATTGACCTGGAGCCTTCAAGCAGGTTTGGCTTTGTCCAAGGCACTGCATGGTGTGCACTATTGCCTGTCCACCCTCCTGATTTCAGGGAGATTTTCACAGTAGCTTAGAGTTTATTCAGAAATCTCCAGCTTCTGGATTCAAGTGATTAACTTGGAATCCCAGTGTTCATTTATTTGTGTAAAAGGAAATTCTGAGTCCTGGGATGGGTGAGGGAAAGCCTGAATATAGGACCTCACATACTTCAAAATGAGGAGGCCCAGTCTTGAAACAGCCACCCCTTTTATATATGCTACCAAACATAGAAAACACTGGCTCGGAGGTTTCAGAATACAAGGAGAAACCAAGATAAAGGAGAGAGGCTGGAAATCAGGCACAAACACAGAGAAACCGTAAGACAATCAAAAAAGTTCAAATTTATAGTAATTTTTAAATCTGCTGATTTTTGATGCCTGTTTCATGACTTCAGAACCTGAGGGTTTCACAGCAGATGACCCCAGATAGCCACTGGCTTTCAGTGCTGCTTTATCATTCCATGGAAGGTTTATAGAGGCAACCATCACTTTGTATGTCTTCCCTCCTATCAACCAGAAAATTGTCTTTCAGCCACCAAGGAAAAAAAAAAATCTTTTCTCTCTGATCATCACAAAAGCATTTTTCCTTAAAAGAAATAATCTTCTACCTGTGAGACGACTTTACCAGCAAATGTTATTTGCTAAGTACCTAATTCCCCTCATTTTATAAATGCCATGGGTCAGTTAAATACAAAGTCTATGGGGAAACCTATTTTTATCAGACACAGCATTACACTTAAAATCTTGTTGGGGTTAAAGGGGCACACCATACATATGAAGTTACAAACTTGTTATTTGCCTAATTAAATCCAAATACAATTAGATCCAAAGCCCCCTCTAAATGCGTATTTCTACATTTAGATTACAAAATAAATATTCTCAGTCCTAAATGGCAAAAATGCACAAAAGCAGGTGGTCCAAGCAACATTTCCAGGCTGCTTAAGGTGATCAGATCCCTACCAAGTCTCAGCCTTAGCCCCGACTCTGCCTCACCAGCCAGTGGCTGTTATAAAATGCCCCAGGAGGAGGAGACGATGAAGAAGTGTTTGGTTTTAAAGGCAATTTCCAGAGCTCAATGAGTAACCAACCCCTCAGGTGTCCACTGGCCATGGGTTTGGCCTGGAAGCCTTCCTGACAAGCTTCCCTCAGTCTAGGAAGGGTTGCCCTGGCTCCACAGGAGAGTAAATAACAGAAGGAAAATGTTTTCCATTTCGAAACCCTCTAAGGGGAGGATTGGCTTTAAAGGAGAGCAGTGGTGTGCAATGAGGGCTGTAGGAACAGAGGTATTTTGGGGGGAAGTTGACGCTGTCATACACCAGTTTAGACAAGGCTCAGAGGGCAATCAGCCAGGGTGGATTCAACTCAAACACCCGTTTCTGGAAAGCACTGCTATCCACAGGCAGCAAATGAGGTATTTCCTCATGAGATTAGCCTCCCCAAATCAGAAGACCATGAGCCTTTGCTGGTATAAATCAATGCATTGACTTCAATGTGGGTTTTTCTGATTTATATCAGCTAAAGATTTGTCTATACCAGGCAATGCTCTGTTTAATCGTGTGGTCCCAGTGCTCCTCACACCGCCGTGTGTTTCATGGGCAGGTCAGCCTTTTGCTGCTGGGCTGCATTCATGAGGCTTGAGGGAAGCCAGGTAAATGAGGGATGGAGGAGATACCCAGCATCAGAACTGGGGAAAGGCAAGGTAAAGTGGGAGGGAAAGACCCCAAATCATGCCTGGGCGCATATCACCTTTCCCCAAGGAAGAGTACCCTAATGCCCAGACCTGCAACACAGCAGTGCAAGGAAAGTGCGTACGTATGCACACATATACCTGAGTCATGGTGCTGCACAAAGCTTTAACAACACGAGGATGAGAGTGCATTTTCCTAACACGTGAGGCTCTCAGTGCAGCACTTTGGAAATAAAGCCCTTTCCCCCTTGCTTCTCCCATACCTCTATCTTGCCTCTATAAGCCAGAGCCATTTAAGAAACTTTAGGAACCTTTCAAGAAGTTTGTAAAGCAATTTATTGGGACTAGTATCCTTGTCCTCTATGAAACCAGATGACTGAGTCACCCTGGTCTTAAATGTGCAGAGCACAGAAGGAGCTATAAAAACCTTGAAAAGAATGCTGAACAGCTTCACTATGCATAAAATCCCCAATTTTATTTCTAACATTTAGGTGCTTCCAGGATTAGAAATAAATATGACACGTCCTAATGCAGACCCAGTCCCTTGAATTAGAGAACTTCCACTTCCCCATCTCCTCATGTCCCTGGATCTAAAGACAGTTTTTGGCCCAAGAAAATTTGGAAACTTGCCTGTCCTGAGCTATGGGAAGGATTAGCATGAGAACTGAAACTGCAAACTTGGGGGCAGAGAGGGGAAGTACTACTTTTGGCAGATTAATTTCATTTTTCCAGGTACTTGGCTGCTGAGGATGCACGAGAGTTTGGGGCGTCAGAATGAATTCAGGGGGGTGGATGAGTAAGAAAGGGTCAGCTGAGCATTCAATGGGCATGAGCAGCAGCGCAATTAAATGCCGTGTGCTCCTTGAGACCTAGCTTGGCATCACCATCAACAGGGAAGAGCATTTTGGTTTGGGGTGAAGAAGATGCCAACCGCGTGCCCTTCACCAGCTCGCAACCGCTCCTGCGCTACCCCAGCCTTTTCTTTCCTTGCTGCCTGCCAGCTCCTCCTCCCCCCCAATCCCAAATGCCCAATCTCAGGCATCCATCCCCCACCCCTTCGCCTTCTGCCCCCGTCCCTGAAGGATGGATGAGCTTGCCAGAGCAATCTGGCCCTTGCTGGAGAAACTGCCGAAAGCCGGCAGCCGGAGCGAGCACAGCAATCGATTGGACACGGGACATTACGGATCCGCGAGCGCGGCCGGGGCGAGAAAGTGGCAGCTTTGTGAAGCTGAGCACACGTGAGGATTATGGCATTAACAAAGCTCCCTTAACCGATCAGCCTGCCCCTAGGTAGACGGGGGACTGGGCTGGGGTGGGGAGCGAAGGGGATAAAGAAGTGGCAGCATGAAGTCGCCTTTCCCCCCACACACCCCCCCCCCCCCCCTTACAAAAGAGCGGCACGAATAAGAAGTCCCGGAGACACAAACTGCCGCCTGGGACCGTAGAGCCCGTGGTGTTGCTAGTCAGGGCTCCGGGCCAAATTTCCTGCCAGCATAAATCCGTTTGATGCCAAGAGAGTAACCCAAGGATGAGCAGACCCGGTGGGGAGGGTTTATTGCCTTCAGTTCAGGCAAGAGAGCGGAGCTGTGCCAGCTGGGGTGTCAGACTGCGAGACTCAAAAGGACTTAGGCACCTAAATCTATTAGGTACTCCAGAAAAATGTGTTCTCTCTGATTTTAATCAGACCTTTTTTTTTCTGAAGGCAGCTTTGAGGACCTCTGTTTACTATTGTTCTTAATCAAATAATAACAGTAACAACTTGCAAGTACAAAGGGCCTTTTATGTTTCTGCTGAGGCTTTTATCTCAACACATTTTAGTAAGTGTTATATCAAAATCACTCCGCCCACCACCGAAATTCAGTGATCTCTGGACTGCAGAGCAGCAGCTGTTTAACAGTGTGCAGTAAAGCTGAGCAGCAGTTCAGGACAGCCCGCGAAAGAGAACAGTGTATGCGGCTGAAGCTGACAGCCCCCTTTCAAATCAGGACGCTACCTCGTAGCAGATGGGTTCAGCAAATAGTTTAGCAGCAAGAAGCATGCCCAAGCATTTAGCGTCTTGGAAAAGCGTTCCTGTGACTACAGGCTGAGCCCGTGCTTTTCTCTCGGGTTTGGAGGGGATGCCCCCCCTGCTCGGCTGGTCCTGAAGACCCTGGGCTGCTGCTCACCACGAGCCTTGCTCATGGGCACAGGCAGCAGAACATCCTTCCCACACGGCCACGGGCTGTCTGCACAACTCACGTCTTGGAGAAGATCAGATCCCTGCCCAAACAAGCCCCTTCAGAGCATCCCCAGGCTGACCATGGCCTAAGCATTATAGTCTTCATATCCCAACAACATCATGCAAGGAAAGGAAGACTCTGCAAGCCTGTCAGAGTTCAAGAAGCACCTGGACGATGCTCTTAGTCAGATGGTTTAATTTCAGGTAGTCCTGTGAGGAGCAGGGAGTTGGACTCGATGATCCTTATGGTCCCTTCCAACTTGAGATATTCTATGATTTTATGAAGTGTCAATACTGGAGGAGCAAGAAACTGTGGTCTAGCAAGTCTGAAGAACTTAGGCTTTTATATAGTTATCCCAGTAAGGGAAGTTCAGAGAACAATTTGTGGGACAATAGTGCGGTTGTTTAAGAGACATTTTTTGAAACTTTACGGAAAAGAATGAAAATCTTCCAAGCGAGCAATGGAAGAGGGCACACGGGCTGCTCACTGACATTGCAGTGCCGGAGTAGAGGGAGGGCATGGTGAGGTTTGGCGATGGAAACCCTGAAAGAGGATGGGGCCAGGGGAAGCACACAGCCATGGACAGAGAGAGGCAACAGCCATGGGGCAGCCACGTGGGAGCAACACGAGGTTGCAGCTTTCAGGAACCATGAAGAGGATGGTGAAGTAATTGAGACAGAGGGAATGAGAGCAGGGAAATCAAGTTTTAGGTGTGTGGATAGACAGGAAGGGCTGTGTCTTTGAAACTGTCAGTGGAAGGCATTTGCAAAAAGCTGGCTTGTATCTGCGACCGTAGGACAAGGCGATATCTTGCACTGGGACTGAGCGATGGTCAAGGTGATGCTTTTGTCCACAGTGAATAAGGAAGGTCAGGCACAGAAAACCTGAAAGAGAAACCAGACTCTTTGCAGGCTGGTGTTCACTGCTTTGAATTACAGATCCCAACCTGGGATGTCTTTAGAAAAGAGACTTTCCACGGCCAACAAATGAAGCAACTGGAAAAGAGGCAACCTGCTGCGGTGAGCCGTCTCCTGTCCATGCTTTGGAGAAAACCTCCTCATTCCTAAAAAGGGAGCAAGCATGTGGAGCCCTGTTAGAAAATAAAAAGGGGCCAATTCCCTCATATTAAGCCTGTTATTAGGCTCAGAATCAAATTAAACCACAGGGCTTTTCACTCGCAAAGAGCTATTTTAAGGCTTATTAGACTATATTAGGATTGGCATAAATTTCCACTGACATAATATAGGCCTTTAATTGGATTTAAGGGCGAGGAGGCTGCATTAAACTAAAATCAGTCCTCGCAGAGGGAAATTGGGTATTCTCCTCACAACTCCTCTGCTTTCCCTTGGCGTGAATCCCAAGCAGCCGAGCAAGCTGGGTAACCCATTCAAATCCAGTTGCAATTGCTTATAGCCTCCTATATCAATCTGATAAGTAAGCTAGCTGCCAAAACATAACACACTCACCGCTGCTTGTTAGCCAAAGCCTAGCTGCCGTGGCCAGAGCTCTGGTTCACTTGCAGCTCGGGCAAAAATGGCATTTTCTTGGACACAGTCTGCCTGCTAGACTTCATATGAAGTATTTGCCCGTGAAAGGTTACAATAACAAAATCTCAAAGCCAAGACCTTGACTTAACCTCCAAAGAGCTGAGAGCATCAGAGCTACAGGCAATAATGAAAACATGACCCCGCTGGTCCTCCCGTGCTGGAAATGTGAGTCAGGAGGCACTCCTACGACCTGGGTTTTTTCACGCGTCCCCTGATTAGACACGGGAGGCTCTCAGGAGCTTGGAGGTCAGGGGCTCGCTCAGCTCTCTCCGTGGCATGGCCATATGCAATCCCTCCTTCTCCCAAGAAACTGAGACCAGCCCTGAGATGTGCACAGCCAGGTCTTGCACTCCCGTCATGAGATGCTGTGAAACATGGTGGGTTTTACGCTCATCAGTCCCCAGGTCACTCTCCACTGAAGAATCGGAGCTATTACAGGAACTGGTAATTTTTCTTTTTCATATGTGTTTCTCCAATACTGCCCGCCCCATGTGAGATACAGAAGCTTGAGAAGGAGAGAATAAAACCCACTTAAATATTCAGTGGGACACGCTGCACCTCAGGTTTAATAAAGGCAGAGATAGAGTCATCATTCATCCTGCACCTTAAGAGATGTCCCTTATTTGGCACCTAATGGGACATGACTGGCTTCCAGTAATAAGGCTCTACCAAAAGGCATCTGAGCTTTTCTGAAGCCCCAAAGGGACAGAGAAACCTTCCACCATGCAAAAGACTGCTTTGTACATTGGTACTTGATGTTATGAGCTTGTCTGCACCCTGTAATATCTTGAGACAACTTTGTCATACAAACACAACCCTTTTGTCAGAACATCAACCACTTCACGTCTGGCTGTGTCAGGGATGGGGGTCTCATAATCTAACTCCTGCAAGCGGAAAGCAGTTTAAGTCTAAGTTGAGACAAGTTTATGGTTTTCCTGAGAAGATGCTTCAAGGTCCATTCTTCCAAGGTCACAGAGCTCCTAGATAAGCTTCAGAGTCTTTTCTCTCCCAACCCACAGCTTCTTAATTTTTGGGGGATGCTATCAAAACTTTTCTTCTGAACTTCCCCAGCCCGGCAGCCACCAGACACACATGGTCATTATTAGTGGAATATTAAGAAAAGGAAGGAGTTTGGTGCTACCCTTCAAAGAAATTTCAAAGGATGCTCCCAGGTGGGGATTAACATTTTTGAAAAGTAGATTTTAGCAGAAATTTTGGTACGGCACTTTCCACATGTGGGTGCACATGTCCATGCTTGGGGTGTGTGCATTATATGAGTTTGTGTGCGTGTGTGTTGAGATCTGACATGTCGCAGTTCTGCAGCTGCATCCCATTAGCACAAACATTCAGCTGCCCAAGACGGTGATATTTTTCATCCGATGAAACAAACTTTATTCCTTTCCTGATAGTTCTGGGATTACTTCAAGATGTATCTAGGAAGCTCAGACAGGCCAAATGAGGTTGATGGATTCAGGGTGGCAACATACCCCAGCAATGCTCTGTGGCTTCCAAGCAGCCACAAACCTTTTGCTGTCGCTCTGCTGTCACGTCCCTTGCAAGTGACCTCAATGGGCACGATGTAGCCACGCACTCCTGGCTCTCTGATACTCACTCAGCCTGATTTGAAGCGTGTGGGACCTACCTGCCATGCAGGGATGACTCAGTGGCCAGCAAAAGCTACATGAGAGTAGCTGGAGCCAGACAAAAAACTTTGATTATACTGAGGTCTCAATCTTCATGCTTGGCTTTAACCATATCCATTAGAAAAGCCCAGATGACTTCATTGTGCAGCCCCTGAAGAAGCATAGTCGGGGGGAATTAAAATGAAGCTGGGAACCCCAAAGTGCTTCTGAATGTCAGGAGTAAAGATGGCTTTGCTGGCTGAGAGTCACAATGATGAACTGAGACCTAAAATCTCCCATATTCGTTTACCTTGCCTGAAACCAACAAAGCAATCTTTGTAATATAGGTATCATGGAAACCGTGAGACCTTGCTTTGAGGAGTTATTTCTCAGCGGTTGTAGAAATCTCTTTTTCCTTCAATTTGGACTGAGAAAAGCCTGTTTGGGAGGTTTAGGAGTTTTCAGTGACAAGCACAGCTCTGAAGATGAGCCACAGGCAGGCCAACGAATGGACCTGAAATGCTTTAAAGCAGTTTCTGCAATAAGTGCACTTTGATATGGGCCCTTTTGGAAACACACCATCATGAAAGGGCTGCTCTGCCTCTGGTCTCAGGCCCAGAAGGTCCCACACCCATTTGACCCAGTGAGAAACAGGTGATCCAAATAGGAAGAGAGAGCACAAAACTTGAAGCAAGCAGGAGCTGGCTCCTCGGGCATTCCTATTTTAAAAATGCTCCACGTGATTCTGCACTTTCTGGCTCCAGATGGGACCCAAATACAGACAGATCAGGGAAAATGCTGTCCTCATGATATTTCTGAAGTAGCCGAAGTCAGGGAAATTCTAGACAGAAGATGGATTTTCCAGCTGTAGAGAAACTAGGTCAAACATTTGAACTTTTGGATGCTTAGCTGCACTAAACTTCCTCTAGTGCTCTGCTGCTGCATACGGCTAGTTATTGCCAGCTGTGCCAGGACTGGTCCGATCCTGTCAGAAAGCTAAACCAAGAGGAGGGAGATGATTTTCCAGTCCTGCTGCATTAACAGACAGCTTTAGAGATGCCTTACAAATGCATTTCTCTCCTCCTCTGCCCTTGGATATGATCTCAAGACCTTTCTCAAGACTATTTTGCAGCAGCCGACTTCTGCCTTAGCAAAAAAACATAGGCTGAATATCGAGACACATTTCTGTTAGTCTGTGGGCAGGTCTCTCCCACAACACAGGAGAAGTCTCATTGCTTGAGGTATTTAGAGTTAGACTGGCCAAAGCTCCTGGGAGTCTCTATGGGGAGAAAATCTCTCCCCCCTCTCTGGGGAACCGAACAGACCTAATAAGCCTTCTCTGTGCCTGATTTCTCTGATCCTCTGATTAAAGTATGTTCATATCATTTGCATTTGAATTTGCTTTTATCCACCCCCCAATGCCAAAATGTGTAGGCAGGCAATTCAGGAGATGATGCATTTATGTAACTGTAAACTAGGTTTACAGCAGTTTAATTAGTAATATTAATAACGTCACCTAAGCTTAATGATACCAATTATAACACAGTAAATATTTCTTACTGGATAACAAGTAGCATTATTGAAAGATGAACTTTCATGCTCGATCAAACTTTCTAAACATGTTATTTAAAAAGAGAGATAAGACAGTTTGCTTTTCACATGTGGATAGCTCTTTTAATCTCAAAAAGGGATAATTATTGCATATAAATATTTGCAAATGGGAAACTCTGTCCCATTTGACGTATAGCACCTCTCCTCTCCCCGCTTTTGCTTCTACTCATTGAAATGGTAGAGTGGGTTGCCCAATTGCACCAAGTGAAAAACACCTTTTTGATGCCCCAGACAGGTGATTACTAGCTGCTGTGATGCACAGAGGAAGAGAAAGGGTGAGAAATCTGCAAGAGAGGAAGGTCAGGGTTACATTAGTCTGCTTATGATGTGCTGTATTCTTTGAGGAACTGTAGATGCAGAGAAGACAGAGTTCGGAAAGACCCTTTGGGTCATCTGGGACGGGTCTTTCATAAGACTTCCACTTTGGCCCCAAGGCATCTTTTGAAGGTGGCAGATGGAAACAGTTAAGACAACTGAGACCTGTGTAAAATCCTATCACTAACGCAGCCCCATCTCTCCCCCTATCATGTAGGATTATCCTTGGCAGTGTCTTGCCTCTCAGGACTGCACAGATCCTGCTCGGTATTCTCTGAGCCTGATGAATTTGCTGCACTTCTCATTCCTATGCCTAGCTGACCAATACACTCTGGATTGCCTTCATTTGGGTACTGGCAATGATCAAAATTAAAATCTCTGCAATAAGAGTTCTGTTTAATATCTTAATATCTTTATCAATGATCTGGACAAGGGGATTGAGTGCACCCTCAGAAAGTTTGCAGATGACACCAAGTTGGGCGGGAGCGTTGACCTGCTGGAGGGTAGGCAGGCTCTACAGAGGGACCTGGACAGGCTGGGTCGATGGCCCGAGGCCGTTGTATGAGGTTCAACAAGGCCGAGTGCCGGGTCCTGCCCTTGGGTCACAACAACCCTGTGCAGCGCTATGGGCTTGGGGAAGAGGGGCTGGAAAAGGACCTGGGGGTGCTGGTCGACAGCCGGCTGAACGTGAGCCGGCGGTGAGCCCAGGTGGCCAAGAAGGCCAACGGCATCCTGGCTTGTGTCAGAAATAGTGTGGCCAGCAGGAGCAGGGCAGGGATCGTCCCCCTGTACTGGGCTCTGGTGAGGCCGCACCTCGAGTCCTGTGTTCAGTTTTGGGCCCCTCTCGACAAGAAAGACCTTGAGGTGCTGGAGCGTGTCCAGAGAAGGGCAACGAAGCCATTGGAGGTTCTAGAGCACAAGTCTTCTGAGGAGCGGCTGAGGGAACTGGGGTTGTTTAGTCTGGAGAAAAGGAGGCTGAGGGGAGACCTGATCGCTCTCTGCAACTACCTGAAAGGAGGTTGTGGCCAGGTGGGGGTCGGTCTCTGCTCCCAAGTAACAAGTGCTAAGATGAGAGGAAACGGCCTCAAGTTGCACCAGGGGAGGTTTAGATTGGATATTAGGAAAAATTTCTTCACCAAAGGTGTTGTCAAGCATTGGAACAGGCTGCCCAGGGAAGTGGTGGAGTCACTGTCCCTGGAGGTATTTAAAAGACGAGTAGATGTTCTGCTCAGGGACTTGGTTTAGTAGTGGACTTGGCAGTGTTAGCTTAATAGCTGGACTTGATGATCTTAAAGGTCTTTTCCAACCTAAATGATTCTATGATTCTATGATAAGATCCTTATTCCACAATACAATATAATAGAAGCAGATTCGCTGCATTCTGACTATGCTTCCTCAGCCTTCTCTTCCTAAACTTGGATTTACTAGAACTGCCTACAAAAGCAAAAGAGAACTTCCATTTCCAGCATGGAGGTACTCTTCAGACTCACTCCAAAAGCAGTCCAGAATATCATCTTCCTCCTGTCACTTTGGTCCTTTTCCCATCACTTCTCTTCCCCAGGAGCTTTCACATCTGCTCTTCTTGCTTCAATCAACACTTCACATGGTACCCAGTTAAGCAACAGAAGCAGACCCCACTTCCACTTCTCTTATGGAAACTGGGAGTATTTCAACAGTAGTTCAATGAAACTGTCCCCCAGGAGGAGTGAGGAGGGGAGTCCTATGTGAGGGCTGTTGCCAATGTAGTTATTAGAGCACTGGGGAACCAACAGCTTATGGGCCTAGCTGGAAACCATGTCTTCAGGTCACTGTTTAGGATGAGGTATTGTACATCACCCTCAGGAAGTGCCATTGATCACAGAGAAAGCTGAGGTTACTGCTGTGCAAAAGATGACAGTTTTTAGAGGTCTAAAATACGGGGATGGGAATCCCAGCCTTAATACCACAACTATGAAAGCCAGTAGGTCCTGTAAAGAAACCAAGGGATGAGCAGACCTCCCAGGTCTGACTTCCCATGGCAATGTCTCCGCTATATACCTGACATTTTTCCCTCTCTGATTACTGGATTTTTGATCTTGCCTGCATGAAAGTGTGCAACGAGGGAAGAACAAGAGGAGCAAAAGGGTCTGTGGAGGAGGAGGAGGAGGAGGAGGAGGAAGGTGTAAGGGAGGAGAGGGAGGGAATATGTCTCTATCCACAGTCTCACCACATAATTTACAAAAAGGGGCAACTCATCATAAATAACCCAAAGCTCCTGGGAACAGTGACCTAATCAAGATGTATAATTGCATGCCTTATCTAAATGAAAGCATCATTTCAGAAATGATAATGTGCATCACCGTGGATTCAATTGCTATAGAGTTCAGCACTGAAGGGTAATTATAATGTTTAACAAATATATTCCCTTTGGGGGCCTGCAGTTAAAGATATCATGTCCTGGTTTCCCCTCATGATGCACGTCTACTACCAAATTATGAGGGTTTCCTCTCATTGATTTTCCAAAAATGGTTTCCTCTTGTCCTGTCCAGACTGGCTTTTAGGAAGGCAAGAGGCAGAGATTAGAGAAAAAAAAAGTTACCTAAGAGATGAACCAAGGAATAAAGTAGGTCCGAAGAGAGAATAAGAAAGCAACTCATCTCCCTGCTTGCTTAGCATCAACCTGCACAGCAAGCGCCTCAAAGATCTGACAAACTTGGGTTAAAGACTGTGACCAGACTCCTACCAGCCTGCGAGGAAGGATGTTCTCCCCTCCAACAGACCTTGCTGCCTGGATATTTGATATGATTCTTCAAAATCCTTTTTGTTAATTTTCTCCCCTTCCTTCTACTCATATCCAACCGCATAATGCCTGCCCCTTATAGGAGAAAACGCGCGTCAGATAGCTCCAGGTTGTTACCATGCATAATTGATGCGCTACACTCAGCATGAGGGAGGGTGTAACACAAACAGGTACGTATACTATATTTATGCAGAAGCAGGGCATAAAATAAGCAGAAGTACAAAACAGCTTCAGAAAAGGAGATACTAAATGGACCAGTAGCTTTTAGCCTGGAGGAGAGACAACCAATGTATCTATGAAATGACAGATCGGAGAAGAGGGAGAGCAAACGGCCGTTCCCTTCCCAGCATGCAGGAGTGAGCTATCGGGCAGCTGCGTTAGCAGGGCAGCAGGTTGAAGACAAAAGAAGGGAAGTACTTTTTCATGCTGTGTATAATTAAATTAGAGAACTGGTCGGGGCAGGAAGTCAGGCAGGCCAAAAAATATGAATGAAGTCAAAAAAATTTAAAAATCAGATGAGTTGAAGGAGGATGGGTCCATTAAGGGCTAATAAACACTATTCAGGATATAACCTTCACCTCGGGAAGTCCCTACACCGCTATCTGCTGGAAGTTCAGAGGATATTCAGGACGAGGATTACTCAGCACATGCTGTTTGCCATGTGCATCTCCAGCTCCAGCCAGCACACTGCTCCAGGGACCATAGGACGTGGTGCAGTTTATGCACATCAGCTGCTCACCAGCAACGTGGTTTGGCCTCTTCAGAACAAGGAGCAATTGCTACAAAAGGTGCAGAGCGACAGCACGAGGTGCTCGGGGAGAGCACACTGAGCCCGCTGCCCGAGGTTGCTCCAGTTCTCACTCAGAGGCGTGAGCAAGACTGGTTACTCCATGGAGATGTCTTAGAAAATATCCTGCAAACAGACTGCCCCATTGAGCCCTCCCTCTGCCCTGGATGCAGCCAAGCATCGTATCAACCCCCAAAAGTGTGTGCTACTGCAGTGGTGTTCTGGTTATGCCATGCTGGGAGTAGGCTTGGCATGGCATGGGTGAGATCAGATCACCGCTACTGTAGGGAGTGATGAGCCTGTGGAAAATAAATATATTTTTATTCTTTTTTTTTTTTTGCCATGCATGATGGATGAACTCAGCAAGAAAGACAATCTAGTTTAGAGACAGATCTGTCAGCTGCAAAATAGCTGATCCTGCTTTGGGTTATTAGCTGGGAAAACAAAATTGAGCCAGCACTGTATTTTGAGAATCTTTTTTAAACCCACATTAATAAAAAAAGAGAGACAGAAAACCAGAGAGAAAGAGAGTGAGAGGGAAACTTGGTTAGATTAATAATTTTTGTGTCGTCTCCAACACCCTGATTAAAGCTGTGGTGCCTAAATCAAAGATACCAACAACAACCTTAAAAGAAGACTGAAAACAATTTTGTGTGCTGCCATTTGTCCCTCTGCCTGTGTTTCATTACATATAAAGTTTTATTTTGTCCTCTTTTGATCTTTGAAAGTAAAGAAGCAAGAGGGAGGTAGGAAAAAAAAAGCCACAAAAAAAATTGACACCAATCTTGTTTGCTTCCTTCTCCTCGCCTGCATCGATAACTCAATTGGATCAGAAGCAAAGCGCCAGCAGAAATGAACTGAGCACAGCCACCAAATGAAAACCAAATGCTGGATTGCAAAAGCAATATTTCCAATAACACGAAATTACTGGGCTGACTTTCCTCCCTTCCCCCAGCACATCGCAGCCAGGCTGTTGTGGCGACCAGTGCAAACTTTATCTGCTCACTGAGGGTACTGGGATGCTCTGCCTCTAAGCAGCCCTGAAGCTGCATTTACTGGCGAGGGACCAGCATCTGTGTGGGAGACCAAAACAATTTATGCAGAATATAAAGCTTCGATCACAGCCTGCCTGGTGTCTATGGAAAAAGTATGGGTGCGCGAGTCCACTTGCATTCCCAGCTCTGCTACCACACGTTTGACAAGCCACAGCACCTTCCTCCATAAATGTCCATATTCGCAAAGCAGGGACCATGACAGCCACTCTCCTTTATTAAACCTTCAGAAACCAATGTGTATGCTGTGTAACAGTGGGAATTTTGAAAGTGTTTAGCCCTAACCCTAAAAAAAAAACCAAACAGGGAAGACTTCTGCTTTCAAAAGCCCTCTCTTTGCTCCCCATAGTGCCCAGTGATGGGTGGCATGGCAGGTCCCAGTGTGAGGTTGGCTTCTCAAAACCAAGGTGTCCAACCAATAACACACTAACTCATTGCAACTCATTTGCCATTTGATAAGGGCTCCCTGCTCTGGTAGCAAGGCTGTGCTGGAACAAAAGTCACTGATGAGACACACAGGAGGATGAGGGTGATCCTTCACCCCAACCCCATCCTCCAACGGCTGCTGCCATCAATGCTCTCTCTTGCTTCCAGAGCTCCCCTCCCAAGATATGTGGTAGCTATCTGGTGCCTCCCAGCCATCCAGCAATCCTAACTCTGGCGATACATGGCCCATAAGCGTGTCCACCTCTTGTCTAAACTTTGAATGACAAATTGAATGCTAAAATCCAGAGGGGAAGACCTTCTTACATATCCAAGTACCTGCCTATCCAGGGGGCTGTGTGAACATGCACTGCGGGCTAACACCTTCCTGAGTTTGGGGTTCCTATTTCAGGAAGATAAGTAACCATAAATGCAAAGCTAAACACCACGGTACCAGAACAAGAGTCTGTAGTTCCCCAAACACGCACAGCTTCCATCAATGACCATTGCATCTGCAGGCCACTGACTGAACAAAGAGTGGCCCAGTCTAGAAGACTATTCACAACCCTTCATACCCCCTACCCAGACACGTATCCTCCAGTGACACAACCCCTTCATGATCCATCAATGCTCAGCAGCAGAACCACAAGTTTCTGACACGTTTTGTCTTCACAGGATCCAAGGTCTGAAACAGCAGCCACCAGTTTCACCTACAAGGTGAGGGGATGTCCTTGGGTTTTTACTTCTGCCTGTGATCCAGCACAGTGGATTATCCTACCCAAAACCTATCCCACAATGCTCACAGCAGACCCACAGCTTGCACATGGTAACACCGTGCGTCACTGGGGCCTGTGTACTTGTCAGGCTTGGAACTGGAAAGACTGGAGCGATTAAAAGTTGGATTAGGATGCAGCGATTTTTTCCCTCCTAGACGGCGCTGGGTTCGCATAACGCCTGGGCAATACGTCTGCGTGTGGGTTGTGAATTGTTTGTACGTGCGTATGTGGAGGGAGGGACGTCAGTGGGAGGAATTCATTAGCATTTTGGTTGTTACATATTTATGCTCCGAAACACGTGGAACAAAGAGAAGACACATCGGGGAGCCCTGCTTTGCAAAAAGCTCTCTGACATTCGCAGCTGTTCAGTATGCTGGTGGCCAAAACCAGCCAAACTCCCATTGCTTAGGACATACCAGGCCAAATTATGAGAAACTCTTCACCTGCCTTTCTATGAGCCTTTCTGCAGCTCATCACGCATACGCTGCTGCCACCCCAGGTGTTTTTTCCCCCTACTTGAAGTACACCTTTGCTGCCATTTGATTCTCTGATTTCTCATCCCACCCAAAGCGGGCACAGCGAGTAGATGACTCCCCTCCTCCATGCAGGTCCCACTGACGTGCACAGGGACAGTCTGCTGCCTGCACATCTCCGAGCAACCCAGGTTTTTCCAACCTGTCCTCAGGTGGTCCCATTTTGAAGATGACCCAGCCAAGCTCCACAGGGAAAGGGATGCAAACAAGAAAACGCACCAGAACACAGCATCCATCTCTAACACCAAGAGTTCGTCACCATCCACTCAGGTTTTCTTAGGGACAGAAGGGCCACGGGATAACAGCCCAGCAGACTGATACAGGACCATGGTGTGGGAGGTACACTCAGAACAGCACACATCCCTTAAAAGCATGGTGATACATTCTCCCCACCTTTTCATCTCTGGTTTGTTAGGAAGTTCGTTAGAAAGGAAAAGGAAATGACCTTACAACCAAGTAAGGTCTTACGGACCTTGCAAGGGAGCACGGAGGTCTCTACAGGAGCTCTAGCGTAGGGAGAGGCAACTGTCTCATTAGTTTCAGTTGTATGTTTGTTTTTCTGACCACTGCTTCTCCTTTCAACTCTCATCTTCCCTTCAGGCAAAAATCAGTTGCACAGGCTGTATTAAGCTTTTCACTAAGCCTCCTCTTTGATTACAATTCCCAGCAAACCACCAGGGTGCAAGAAAGATAATTAAATACCTTGCTTACTCTGTAAACAGGCGATCCCCAGAGAAGGCAACCCGTGACTCCCCAGATGGGCTACCCAGAAAAAGTCTCCCCAACTTCAAGGTGAGACTAGCGAAGCTGTAACAGTTGCATTTCTGTCCCTGAGGCATTATCTCAACGGGCCATGCAAAATGCCAGTAGTGGAGTAACCCAGAGAAGGATAAAAGAAATCGTTTAAGCGATAAGTGACTTGGACTGATAAAAAGTAATAACTGTGCAAAGTGTATAGCCGATGCATGTTCCCTGCCCTGAATGCATTGCTTTGAACATAAAGCTCATCAAAAGCATTTAGTTTTCATACAATTTCTTCAGAATGCCAAATCTAATATCTAATCTGTTCGTGACAAAGCCCTGGGAATGGTCTAAAAAGAAGCAAAGACGTAGCCCAGTAACGCTACGAGAACCTTCCTCGCTAGAAGAAATAAAGAACAATATTTATTAGCAAATCTCTTGCAGCCTTCACCTATCTGGAATACTGTCTGGGAATGCCAGGGGTTTCCCTGCGTCTGTCTCCAGAGAGCCTTCGCACAGCTCCTTGCTAACACAGGGATCTCAGGAGTATAATTAAAGCAACAGACTCGGGGCAGAATGACGCATAGATCAGAGCACCTATGGAAATTGCTGGAGGGATGTTCTCTGGGGAAGGGTGAGGAGGTCTCCAAAGACTGGGGTGATCAAGTATGAGGTTTTCAGTGAATTTTGGTGACTTCTGTAATTATACGAGTGAAGGAGATAAAAGTAGGGGAAAAAAAAATAAAAGACAGAAAACCCCTCAGGCTTCAGGAAGGAAGTTCACCGTGGAAGTTTGTATCATGCTGTTGGGAAGATGAATTATGGAGGTTTTTCCCTTCCAACTGCAACTTTTGACAGGGTCAGTGCCAGACTGGATTTGTCTCCCTTTCTGGTATGTTCCACCACACTATCAGCTAAAGAAAATCTGCAGGAGTCCAACGAGAGCAATTTTTTGAGAAAAGCCACGGCTACCAGAGGTCTCCTGACCTCCCAACAATTTCCTGCAAGAAATGTGTCAAGATGCGTGCAGGTGGTTTGGCCAGGCCAGAACAGGACGCTAGCTGTGAACGTCTGACAGCATGAAGCAATGAAAGAGTGGAACTCTAAAGCTCTCACCATGAAGAGCATGTGCCGTTCAGCTCCAACAGACTTGTACAATGAGCCTTGCTCAGCCTACCAGCAAGGTACCTCTTGTGCTTTCAGAGCAAACCAGGTGAAGGACACGGCGTGCCTGGTTGACCATGAGGCCCACGTGCCCACTGGCTCCTTCAAAACCTGCAAAAGTCTTACTGAGCAACATCTTCAAAGATATGAAAACGTGAAAGCAGGATGAATTTGGGCACAACACAAAAGATCAGCCACTCTTCTTGATGTACAAACCCACTTCGCTCTCCCACGTGGCATCTGCTTCCCTGTTGGAAGGTGGATTGCGTGACCCATCAGGTGCTTGGGATGTTGATGGGAACCCTTGATGCCACTGTGCTAACTTAAAAAGTCTATGGGGCCTTCATTAAACAATAAAATATTTTGGATGATTGTGTTATTAATTGTGTTGCTTTTTTAGCCGTTGCATTAAATAAGTAGACACCCATATGGAATTGGGGGAGGGGGAAGCCACAGTAGCATAAAGGAAAGGAAACCGGGGAAATGTGAAACTTTCATGTGAGATAAGAACCTCATAACACTGTTATTATATCCCTCTGCAGTCAGGCGGTCTCCTGGTTTTAATAAAATCTCATTTTCCTTAAATTTTCCCATGTGGCCAACGTATTATGTGTGGAGTTTAATGTAGCAGGATGTGATCTAAACTTAGACTCAGGTGGTCTGGGCCCTCTGGAACAGACGGGGTGGATTGTCAAGCCCTGGATGGGGGAATATAAACAGCAATAGAAAACGCTTCCTTTTTTTTTTTTCCCTTTTCCAAGATCTGAAAAGACCATACTATAGTCAATTAATGATCCAGCCAGCCAGCCCAAATCAAAGAGACATGCATGCAGCCATGAAGGGGTGGTGGGTGAGGGAGGGAATATAATCAACACTCACTTTTCTTTGTCGGAAGTAACAAAGAAATTAAAATTTAAAAAATGTTTGAAGATTTTGCAAATTATTGATTTGTGTGTTTTGGATGGTTTTTTTTAATTATTTTTATTTTGCAAGGGTATCTGTTTTTGTAAACCACTCCAGCTCTATTCCCTGCAGAAATCCTTAAGGTTTTCATTAGGATAGGGATATCACGTTCATTAGGATCACTGGTCCTGATGAATTAATTTTTGTTGTCACATACAATTCTATAAGTGGACTTCACTTATAGTTCCAAGGGTGATCCTCTGTCACACAGCATCAGTCACCAGATCTTTAAGAAAGAAATATTCCTGAAATGGGATGTATTTCAGTATAAAGAAACATTCTCTGCAATAGCTCCACTCGAGAGCATTGGGGCTTTTTGGTTTTGGTTTGCTTGTTTTTTAACTAAAGAGGTACACCATTAAATTGCATGTTCCTAAGAGCAGCTCATCAAGAGGCATTTCCAGAACTGATGCAGCACCAAAGCAAATTCTTTGTTCTGGTTGTAAAGCTTAAACCAACCAACTTCTTATTTTATTTGCAGCATTTCCTGCCCTGTGCTATTTCTCCATGCATTTCCAGAAGGCATAGTCAGGTTGTTGCTGCAGAAGGGAGAACATAGGGGCAGTTAAACAAGGCATAATGGATCTGTGGTGCCCTGCTGAGCATCGATTTAGCAATTTCTGTCCGTGGCTGCAGGCTTCCAAATATAGGATCTCACAGTCAGAGATGACCAGGATTAACTGGCAGGACTTCCTGGATCTGTATTGACCAGTCATCCCAGTCAATGTCAAAACAGCCCCCTTCCCTGCTTATAGCTGAGGACAGATTGCTCCATGGGAAAGGAGCCCACCCAGAGCCCAGAGTGTGTGTTGCGGGAGGTTAGTGTGCAATTGAATATGGGCACAAAGAAAATACCCAAGCAGGTTGGTTTAGGCTGCAAAGGAAGGTGACAAATCCTCAATGAGCACGCAGCTATGCCCCCTCTACCCTGACCACGAAGCATCTGACAAACCTGAGGGAACGTCTACCTCCTCTATAAAGCCAGCAAGACCCTGTCCTGCGTGTGAAGATGGGGAAGCTGAGGCAGAGAAGGGTTAAGTGTCAGGGTCTTTGGCAGAGGACTCAGAAGGTCTTGCTTTCCTGCTTTCAGTGTTACTTTGCAATAAGATATGGAGGCTTGTGCAGGGAGCAGGTCTCCACTGGAAATACAAAGGGCATTTTTCATGGTGCTTTCTTCAGTAGCAAGGCCAACTTGAAAGCTCCCTACGTCCGGTTGCTTGCTCCTGAGCCTCCCTCCTGTCCTGGAGAAAACCACCACTTCCATCAGTGTGCTGCTCCATGCAACTGCAAGAGGGGGAACCCAGATGGTGCAGAAAACAACTGCCTTAAACGCTCTTCTTCAGTAATTTCCAAAAGCAGAACTACAGCCTTAATAAGCAACTGCGGCTGCCATATATCTCTTAGTGCTTTGAAGATACCAAGTGGGCAAAGGTGCAAAGAGGGAAGGACTATCTCATGTCACAGACAGGGGACAATGCTCTCAAGAGTGAAAGCCCAATGCACTCATCCTGCTTCCTTGCAGAGCTGCAATAATTACTGCAAAACAGAAACCCTCCGGTTTGAGATAGCTTACACCCATGTTGCGCTTCCGTAAAGGGTCCTGGTCAGCAACAGATAGGACCTTTGGGGACGTATCAAAAGCTATGGATATTTTACATCAGATCTGGGAATTGCACCTTGATCTCCTAAATTGCAGCCCAAAGCATTAACCAGGGGCTCATCCTCTTATATTAAAACAGTGGAAACATTGCCTCCCTAAGGACTTGTCGTCTGGAAAAACTCACTCCCTTTAAATTCACACTCTGTTATATTCTGGAAGAACTTTCATGTGTCAACAGCTAAGCAAAATGATTAAAGATAACTCTTTTCTATTCCCCTGATTTAAAAAAAAATCTTATCAAAGACAACCTTAAAATCCCTTTTTCCATTTCCTAGATCAATAGACACAATGGGGTATCCCAAGCCCACAGCATCACCCATCAGCCAGCTGAAACATCTCATTCAGACTTTGCTCTGGTTTCAAAATATGTCTGGAAGGAAGAAAATCTTTTTGAATGAGTACCTTTCAAGCCGTGTCAAGTGAACACAGGCTTTGTAACCAAAGGGGCATTGAGCAAGATGCAACTCATCAAGACGCAGAATTGCATTGGTTAGATCTGAGGCCCGGGAGGCAGTTGCCTTCCAGATACAATGCTCCAAGGGTTTTGATCAATCTCAGATAACACTGAACCCCAAGAGGGAAAATTAGTAGAAAGTGGTCAACTGATCTCCCAGTCTAGCAACAGCGTAAGAGCTAATCTCCCTTAATCTAATTCAATGGACTCTACTTAATATCCCTTGCCCTTTCATTCTTCATATGGGAATAGCAAAGGACAAAATCAACTCGTCTCTGCTCTCTGCTCCTGCGGCAGGTCGTGCAGACCTTACATTACCCCCCTCCTCTCCCACCCACAAAGCAAAGTGCTAGCCCAAGACACTATTCTTCCACTGCCATCTAAGATTTCTCCCCAAAGCCTAATGCTGCCCACCTGGTAAATAGGAATCTCACCTCTTTTACCCCTGCTATCGCACCCCACGCTTTGAAGTTTCCAGGAGCTAATTATATCACTTGATTTGAGCAGGAAGAGTGGAATACAGCCTAGAGCAGTGTTTGCTTATGGAGTAACTCGTCCTGCCTGCATGCTTGCTCTTCATCAAACATGAATGTCAACAAAACCTCACTTTCCTCTTTCATGAATTTTGAAAGAGCTCTTTCTGGTTTCTTTTTTTTAATCATTTTTTCTTCCTTTCTTCATTTCTTCTTCCTCTTCCCCTGGGATTCTCAGAAGGGAAATAGTAGAGTTTTATTACAGAGGTCACTACATAAGGACTGTGAGTTTGATGGTCCACAGCCTTCCTCATTGCCATTTGACCCCATATAAAATTATTATAAAAGCCTTCCATGTGAGACCAATCATATAGCAAGCCCCAGCCCCCCAACAGAATATGGGCAGAGTCTGCACACAGACCTCAAATGCAGCGAAGAAAAGGAGATACACCGATTTCTGGGAAGAAGAAAAGGGCACATTTCACTTCCAGAGACTAGGAACACACAGCTCATGTTAAACCCATGGATGAGGACATCACCCGGACAAGGCACTCTCTGAATCACACTGTAATGAGCCATAAATGATGACAGAGTTGCAAATAATCAGGCTGTGAAATTGCAAGTTTTGCATCTGAATTTACCCTGTCTGCAGTGCTGGAACGGAGTTACTTTCTGCACTTTGTTCTGCAGGGACGGTAAGACAAGGCTGGCCCATTTCAGCTAGTTGCAGGGTCTTATTCTGATAGGTATGAGCTGTACTATTGTGAGAGTTTTCCAGACCTGCAGAGGAACATTTTAATTCCAAATAAGAAAAAAAAGGGTGGGGAAGACTTGGGAGACTTTATAAAATCATGATTTTTCTTTAAATCATGCCAAAGTAGGTTTTTACCTTAAAACTGTCTGACAGCACAGAGATAATATATTTAGGGAACACAAAGCCCTCATTAGGAGAACTTTTATGCTTAAGAATTAGGCTCTTGCTTATTATTGCTTCTTAGTGTTTACTAAAGTGTACTAAAAATGATCTCTTTGTTCTGCACTTATAACCCTCTTTCATGACAAATATCAGTGGAGTGGCTCCCCCTACACACACACTTCTCCTATTACCCCTTAGTTTCTATTGCCCTTCCTCTGTTTATTGATTACAGCAAGAGTCAATTTATTTTTTTCTTTTTTTCTTTTTTTTTTCCTTTTTTTTTTTAAATGGATATATAGCACTCAGCCTTACAGTCACAAAGAACAGGCATTTTGAAACTGGCCTGAGCTCCACATGCTGAGTGGGCCAACAAGGATTTAATTCAAAGGCTCCTAGAATCAATACTAGCCTTTGACTTGTCCTTATTTTATCCTTGTTGATGGTTGATGTTTGTTGTCAAAACTCCTGGAAGGTGTCTGCTGTGATTTGCTACACTGGCTATGGAGACTTTAATGAGCAGAGTCGTTCTTGTATTTGAGATTACCTTCAAAATCCATTACCTAGTCTCACTAGATAGATCTTGGAAATCTTCCACAGGGAGAAACAGCCAAACACCTCCTGTTGCACCCTGTTCTCTTCTACCATCGGACTTATCCTTCCTCAAATTGGCCACTTTGCAGCCCACAGCTCTCACGACCTGTCTTACCAGCCCAGGCCTCGCTCCCCACCGCAGCAGCAGCTGTGCACAGGGTTTGGGACACCCAGCCTCCTGCATCCCTCAGGTTCCCAAGACATGCTGGTTGGCCACAGCTGCCATAATGTTTCCCATTTGTCTAGTAGTTTTTAAAGGAATATTTCAAAGAGCATCCCAAGCTGACAAGGAGCCATTATCCTCATTGGTCTACCCAGGAGAGGAATCAAAGGGAAAGATTTGCCCCAGGAAACATCCATCAGTGAGTCACACAAGCCACAAAACCCCATTCCCAGCTCCCTGTCTAGCAGCCACATCATGCTCCACATGAGCTCATGTGAAGCAAGAGGACTTACAGCCTCCCTTTAAAGAGCTCACTAAACCCGTTCCCAATTCTTCCTTTATTCAGATCCAACGGCTCAACCTCTGATAAAAGCCCAAGATGAGACTGGATCTTTATCACCCTGTTTTGGTCCGTAGCTCTGAGCAAACTGAGAAACTACATCCTTTCTTGTGGTTGTTGCCCTGTTTCAGCCGAGCCATAAAAACACCAGCCCTGTCCACAAGCCTGCTTGCTTTGTTGAATGGGTGCGTTTCATGTAATTTACCTTCTGCTTAATCGTTCTCATGCACACGTTAATTGTTCTCCTACATGAGCAGGATACTAATCGGAGCTCAGATAACCTCTCTATCCTACTTTACATGCTGGTTCACGCTTTCCCTTATTTTAACTGGAGCCGTTTTTAATTCCAGTTAGGAAATTGATTATTCACACTTTTATTTGCCTTCTTTAAGAAGAAAGCAAAAGGAGCGCGAGAGGAATTGTAAATGCCTAGGTTAAGACCAGAAATGGAAATCTTGCATGTCAATGTGTGTGCATGTACGTGTCGTGCACACGAACGGACAGGCAGAAAAGTCTCCTCATCATGTTCCCGATCAATACTTGGGATGCTTTTTGCAGCAAAGGTGCTGAGGCCAGGTCACCGGGGCACAGAGGATATAAGTCTTTTTAGGCTGGCAGAAGGGCTGAATGCAGACCGCAGGCAATCAGAGAAAAAAGTCTCAACCCAGCACTAAAGCCTTGACAATGTCAGGGTCTGCCTTGTTTCTATGTGCAAAGCCTAGGCACGCCTCAGGGGCTCTGAAATTTAGGATAGCAGCTCAGCTTAGGACCATGGAGCCAGAAGGGGAAATGGAAGTGGGGCTGGGCATCAGGTGGGTCAATGGAAATGGTGCCCTGGCCTTGGATCACCAGGAGGAAAGCGTGAGGTTGGCTTGTTCTCAGTTCTTGCTGGTGGTTTGCTTATAAGCAAGTGGGCATTAAAGTAGGTATGGTAGTCCCAAAGCCCTCAGTGACCCCATCAGAACTCTTAGCTATGTCTAGTGACACTAAACGCAGGCTCCACTGTGCATTTCTTCACCTGAGCTTCATCACTCAGCTCCCTCAACAGGCAACAGAGAAATGGGCAATTTCTGGGCACCATCCGCCTGAGCTCTTTTAGATGCCGCCACTGGGATGAGGTGGTTTGCTGCTCAAAAATTCCCATTTCTCTCCATGGACTGCAGAGGTGTGGGATGACTGCACACTATGGAGACATCACAAAGCTTTTAGAGACAACCTAGGCTTCATGGGTCCTCTCCCAGGGCATTGCAATTTTTACAAGGGGGTTACAGAAAGCAGAAGGAGGCAGAACAATTTGCTGAAAAACACACAGCAAGAACAGATTTCTGCTATGGCAAGCTGAAATATGCTAGGGACGTGGTAGGGAGGCAACTGCCCAGAGAAATCCCCCAAACAAAATGTTTCTCTATTACCCAGGCATGTTACTAAGGTGGCTCATTTAAAGCTGCAATTGTAGATATCCTGAGTTTCCATGCCCCTGTGCAGCCTAAGGTAACCAGATGAACACTCTCCTTCACGATACCTCACGGTGAGTGGTAAGAAATACTGCATCATGTCATTCTCTGGCAAATGGAGAAAGAGTTTACTGGGGATCGTCGTTCCTGGGGTAGAGGAGGACACACAACCAAACCACAGCAATCACCTTTCTCAGCTGGTATCTTTTCTTTTTCAGTATTCTTCTCCTTTTTTTCTTCCTTTCTTTTTTTATTTTTTATAGAAATACCAGAAGTGTCTGCAAAGTCCACATTCTTTCGAAAATAAAACCCATTCAGTAAAAGAGCTGGCTTTGTGCTAAAAACAATAACAATAATAAGGAATGAAGCTATTTTGGACAGATAATGCTTGAGTGACTTTTATAAAAACCTGGAGGAAGGACCCAGAGTCTGATTTTGTGTTCACATACGTGGACAGTCTTGGCTTTCTCTTGCACACTTGATTCCACTAAGGTCAAATCAAGCAGTCAGGCTGGTTATATGATGTGGACAAACTTCACCCGTGGGTTAAGAACACACACAAAAAAGGAACTTTTCTTTCCTTTTGACCTGCTTAAGACTCAGAAACAGACCAGCAACTATAGGAGTTAGAAGCCAGCATAATGCATTAGCCCAGCATCCAGCTATTTAATCTCTGGCCAGACGTGCTTCGACGGAGTAACAACAGCAGCAGAGTCCAGATGCATTCAAGATAGGCTGTGTGCCCCTGTGCATAATGCAGCGAACCAACGCACCAAGCCTGGCAGAGGCAGGTAGCATCTTTATTTCAATCTGATTTCTACTTTTCCAGTCGAATGCATCGGGAAGCTCCATTATCCGTCATAAAAGGTTTGGTGCCGCTGAACTGGAACTGTGTTTCTAACATGATCAACCATTAGGAACTGGGCTTTGCTTACGATTTCGCAGGCACCGTCAGGTCTCTATTAGGCAAGAGCAGACTACAACTGGCAAAACTGGAAGCTGTGGGGATTTGGCAGCTGGCAACAGAGCTCCTGCAGTGCTGGCACAGCCAGGCAAGAGCAGTCCTTCCCTGGGTATTTACAGTACGCTTTAAGCTCCAGTTCTAGTAACTTGATTTTTCAAGCAAAGTAGATGGGTACCCGACCAAACGGTCCTTCCTCAAAGCTCTCAGCAAGCAGCAGTGCCAGGGCTACTACCTACCTCTCCCATCCTTCCACTCCCCTTCGCCCTGGGCCGTGCCTTGCCAAACCCCTGTGGGGTGCAACTGCTCGGATGTGGGCTAAAAACTGGAGAATCAGATCTGTTTTCTCCAAATGGCTGTGGTTTGGAAACACCAAAGCCCGACTGCGTTTTCCTCCCCTCTCCAGACTGCAAGCTGACCAGCAGGCATGGAGCTGCTCTGATAAAAGCAGCAACAGAAGGATTGGGTCCATAAAAAAAAAATCTGCCCTAAAATCTCCCTCAAAGTAACAGATATTTTAGATACTCCCTGCTTACAGTGGCCCTCTCTAAAGAACATCTGCTCTGGTGAGCATCAGTTATGAGTTCTCTTCCTGGAAGCCTCTATAAATAATAACGTACTGAGGGTTGAGTGAAACCTCATTAAATTTGGCAAGCCTGAGGACTGCTCTTTGCTCAGGACCCAGGCAGGGGAGGAAAAGAGAAGAAGCGGTAGAAGGCAGTGCCCAAAACTAAGTCCACGTGCAGAGTCAATCAGGAACAGGAGCCCCAGGGGCACAGCCCTATTGCAAGGCACATGGATTCAAATGCTGCAGATTTGATGAAGCGCCAGAGACAAACATAAAGAAATCAGGCTGGGGTCCCCATAGACAGCTGGAAGGGTGTAGGGAAAGTTTTTAGGCAAAGTGCTAACTAGAAAAATGAACCACAAGCAAGTTTACTCCCGTTGTTTGATTGCCAGATATATTCAGAGAACAGAACTTTATGCATCCTTTATACAAGAGTGGGATTTCATCAAAGGGATAATAACTGCGCCATCAATTTCTCCTTCGAAATGAAACCCAAACATTGCCTGAATGCAGAAGCCAACAGCAGTAGCAATAACATTGCAGGAAAGAACTCTGTAATTGCAACTCCATAAACCATAATCTTTGTTTTAGAAATAACACCTGCTCTCCAAGTGACTTACTCTCTGTGGTACCACCTCTAGAAACTCCCTGCAAACAGCATCGGCCGGCTTAGGAGATCATATAAAACGCTCAAGCATACCCGCTTCGTGAAAACATATTAACTAAATGGAGCTGCAGGCTTCATTCCCCTTTGCTAGAAGATGATTCCTGCCTCCAGCACCACTCCTCATAATTTATTTTCCCTTTTTAAGTGCTGATATGCACTCTTATAAGAAAAGAAATGCCTTTCTGATTACACTGGCAGAGAGAAGGCTGCAGAGCTGCTTGCTGCTCTGCATGGGAAACTTCAGTTCACTTTTCTCCAATGCAGATTTCTTTTTTATCTCCTTTGGGTGTTTTTGTTTTTGGATGGGTTGGTTTTGTGTTGGTTTTGTTGGGTTTTTTTAAAGTGCAGACATACTTATTATCCTCTCCATCAAGAAACCTCACAGCTGCCAGAGTGAAAGAAAAGTAATTACCCCAAAGAGCAAAAGGGACCTATTTAAAGCAAGGAGGCAAAAGGGTTTGTGCAGCTCACTGGGGAAAGGACGGGGATGGAGCAAGTGACCCGTCTGAAGGGGGACAGATGGAGTTCATGCCACTCCATGGTTCAGGGCAAAGTGAACTGAGGGCTTGTGAAAGGTACCGGCTCGATGGTCTGGGCTGCAAAGGGAAAGCTGCTTTACCTGCTCATCATTCATCTACCCGAGTCCATCACGGAAATGTAATTGCTTTTTTAATCAGGAACATGATAAACCAAGGCCCTCTGCGTGAATTTGCACTACGAAGGGGCACAACCCTGTTCAATCCCCGGTGACTTTCTGTTCCCCTTCCCTTCTTGCCAGAGCTGCCTGTGGGAACCACCATCCTCACCTGAACGCTTTCCCCAGAAGACTTGGGCGTAAGGGCTGAATTTCTTTCTCGACGTTTTCCTCTGTGGGGTCTGCCAATAAATTTCTTATCAACCACAAGGCTTAAAATTGCGTGTTTGGAAACTCCCCTGCGGGTACCATTGGGGGAAATTAGAGACTTTAATAGGACTCACATGGCCAATATGAAAGAGAGAGCAAAAGAGAGAAGGAGGGAACGATAGGTGGATGTTGGCCTTTGCAGGAGGAGGGGATGCTTTCCAGGATCGAAATAAAATTCCCCCAAAATTACTCTGCATATTGCCTGGAGCCCCCTGAAGTAACAGGAGTTTCCCACTGACTTCAAAGAGCTGTAGACAAAGCCCACAAAGAGTTCTTCACTTCCCTGTGCTGATAGACAATTGAAAATTGCAGGAATTGAAGCAAATCTTTTCTCCTCCTTTTGTGATATGCAGGGATTCCCGAGATGGGCCGTTCCTACATGATACGATTTAGTCCTTAGGAGAGGTCCCAGGATAGTGGGTTTGAAAGGAAACTCGCAGTTTGTCCACAGAGCATGTAAAGCAAAGTAGAGGTGAGTCTGGAGCCAGGCTCAAGATTTAAGGTAGGTCTGGACCACCTCCCTCCCCTGACTTAGGCTATGCTTGCCTTTGGGTAGCATCAGCAATTCTAGAGGACAGAGTCAAACTCAACAGCCAAAACCGACACGTAAAACAGACACAGGAAGCCTTTCCCCTCCTGAGGACGGAATAACAGCTTCGGCAAGCCTCACATTCACGTACACCCCAGCACCATCCACTAATGCTAGATACTGACGTGAGCCGCGATGGGTCCTATGAATCATGGAATCGTAGAATAGAATCACAGAATCATTTAGGTTGGAAAAGACCCTTCAGATCGTCGAGTCTAACTGTTTACCTAACACTAGCAAGGCCACCACTAAACCATGTCCTGTGAAATGAAAACATCCAACTGTCTGGTCCAAAGGCAGAAGGTTTCCTGCTCTGATGTAAAGGACCAAGTCCAACAGTGCAACCTGGTACTCTCGCTACCCACGGGGTTACACCACCAACCCCAAACTCTTAACTCCAGCTTTCTCCTCCTCCTCCCGCAGAGCTGATAAAACTGATGTGGCCTTTATTTGCCTCCAGACCCAGCGCTCTTTTCCCAGCTCTATCTGCGGGAATTTTGTTTCTCCCAACAAAGGGAGCCTCTCTGTTCCCCAGCCAGGGACCTCCCTTACCGTCTGAGTCCTGATGAAAGGAGAGACACTTGAAACCAGCCCGGATGGCTCATGCCCTGTTTCTAATTAGCACATCATCTGCTTGCTTCTAAAAACAGCCGCCCGCATGTGTGCCTGGAAGGAGAGTCCCTTGCAATAGCACCTCGCTCTCCCAGCAGCCCGGAGTCAGGCTGGCGAGGATGCCTGGCCCCGCACCCCGGGATATGTGTGCCACGATTTGATAGCGAGCGGGGTGGTTGGCACCCCAACCCAACCCAAGCAGAGGAATTCAGACCTCGGGGCGTTCAGCAAAGCAAAACAGGGTGTTTTTCCCAAGGGCAAACTGAAGGGGAAGCAGCTGAGCTGGCAGCCTCCTTGTCCTCCCCATCCTGGGAGCTCTTCAGACCATCAAGTCTCCTTGAGTTTCTCTCCATGCTTCAAGTCTCATGATGGGATGCCCAGAGTGTGCCTGAATGCTCCAAATTAACATCTAAACTGCTTGTTACAGAGGGCCCAGGGACACAAATAAGCAAACAGGAATGGCATTTTATGGTGTGATTTCTAGCTGGAGGTAACTGTCTAGATGCAGGTTCTCTCCCATTTTAATTCATTCCTTGTCTGTCTACAGTGATGTCCTGAACCTTTCTTTCTTTCTTTTTTCTTTTTTTTTGTTGTTCTTTTTCCCTTTTTTCTTTTTTCTTTTTCTTTTTTCTTTTTCTTTTTTCTTTTTCTTTTTTCTTTTTCTTTTTTCTTTTTCTTTTTTCTTTTTTAATTCATTAGGCATCACAGCAGGAGTTTAGACACTGAGAAACTTTCTGCAATGCAAAAATCATGTACAGTCTCGAGGAACAGATACGTGTGGGAGAGAGGTAATTACTGTTCTCCGTATCTGTCTTTAGCTCTGAAATTAATCCATTGAGAGCACTGAATTAACTTAAGACCAGAGAGATCTGAGGATTGTTTCTGGCAGTTTGTCCCAGTGATGCTGGACCTGGTGTGAGTCTTTGGACAACAGCCAATGTGGACTATAAGCCAAAGACAGGACTCCAGACATGGCAGGTCCTGCAGGAATAGAGAGCCAGTCTTGTCCGAGGGAAGCGCACAAGAAATTAGGGAAGATTCACTGTCCTAACCACCTTCCCAGATTGTACGGAAGCCAAAAGTCAGTGTTGTTGTGTGTTAAGAGATCTGTCCTTAAATGTCTCATAGGAAGAGAGAAGAGGGCAATTAGAAAAACACCCAGAGGGAGGGAAGAGTCAGGTCCAGGTCAGCAAGGAAGCATGTAGGACCGAGGAAAGGATGGTATTCCCTCCATCCTGGCTCCTATTTCAGATGTGAGCCTGGTCTAACCCAGTCTCTCCTGAGCTTTAGTTCTGCAACAGCGGTGAAGTGAGAGGTTGTTTTGGTTTTTTTTACTGTGAAACAGCCATTGTGCCCTGTGAAATCTCTGTGTCTTTGTCTGGAGTGAAGCAGGAAGGGGACTTCAGACTGAAAAAGAAGTAAAAATTCAAAAAAAGGGCAGAGGGTGGATAGTGCAATTCAGGATTCAGGGCCTGTTGTCTCTCCAAAGCTTGGGTCTTTCCTACAATGAGGAATTAGAGATGGGAAGCATAAACCTGTTTCTATATTACACCTTTAGGAATAGTCTTGGTTTAACGATCGAGTCAATCCTAGACTGCAGGGCTGTCAGGTAAATATTAGATCTGCTCCAGCCTGGATGCAACTTCCTACAGACAGAAAGGACAGGCTTTGAGCTCAGGCGAGGGTCTATATTTTGCTTGTGACTTCTCCAAAGTTCATGTGAGTCTAAATGCGAGTTCAGCTCACACCAGAAGACACATAATCCTGATCCATTCCTGGTCCAGGCTTCATACCTCCCCCTCAGCAGCATTCAGATTTGTTTCGTCTATCTCTTTTTAAATGTCCCTCCTCCTCTGTCAATGTGAGATGCTCCACATACCCGGAGAGGTTGGCTGGGCAGATTCGAGTCACACCAGCCAGCTCTGCCAGCTTGCCCACATGACATGACTGTGGCACTCTCAAAAGGTATCGGGGTTTTGCAAGCCGGGGGATTTCCTTTCCGAGCACAGTTTGTCAAAGACCAAGATATGATTTCTCTGAAGCTTTGCCCAACCAATCTCTAGCTTGCTGTAAACCCCTGGAGGTATTCAGTTAAACGTGGTCCAGATGGCACTGGAAGACACGAGACATCAACAAGTCACATCCAGGCTAAGACAGTGATGTCTTTACAGAGGCTGACCAAGCCCAGACAATGACAAGTAAAATCAGAGCTGACCCGAAAAGCAAACTGAGCTTTCCCTCCCCACAAGGCTGCCTCTGCTTCACAAGACTGTTTCTAAACTGATCCATTACCTTGCTTTTCCTTTCACAGTTTCTTCACAGCTCCATCTCAGCCAGAAGTTGAGCCATGTGAGCACATGAGAAAGACTTTTCAGATGTGAAATCTGGCTTGGTGGGAGACCTAAAAATCTCAGAGGCAAACTGGGCACACTCGGTTCACCAGCAAATATCCCAAAGGCTTGTGTGTCACCAGAGAAGAGCTGAGTCTTGAACACTTAATGAACCCTCTGAGATTTTCCCATCATGGCTCAAAACCACATCACAGTATCCCCTCCTTAAATCTGTGTTAAAAATCTCTCCCTTATAAACTACATTTTCTGTTCTCCCTGTTTACAATTCATCTGGCAGTGCCAGCTTGGGAGGATTCAGTCCATACAAAAGGATCTCGTAGCAGTTTTCAAACATTCATGAGCACCCTTGAGAAAAAGGGATACAGTAAACAGACTCCCTTAGGCCTCTGGAGAATTAAGGCAGAGTAAACTACACTAACTGACCTTCCCCACATACCGAGAGACCGTGGCAGCATCTAGCACACAAGCTTCACCTCCCATCACCTGACAGAGATGCTAAACAGCTCTGTCTCCATGTGACAGTACAGTAGGCACTGACTGAACCCCCCTGGCATGAAATGCCCTCACATCACCTCCGAGCACCGCTGACATCTCTCAGTCTGCTTCATGCTGGAAAGAATCTGCTGTATCAGTTTGCAGCTATTAGTCATCAGGAGAACTGGAAGTCACCTTCGAAATGCCTCCCTCCAAGCATCCCTGTCCCCTGCCCTGAATGTAAACACAGCCCATAGCCAGAGTTTGGTTTCCACAACTGCATCCACCGGGCTATTTATATCCCTGGTCCTCGCTGCATAAACAAAATCAGTAACTTATACCTTGCAGCAGCAACTGTGCCTACAATTATTCATCGGAGAGCTCCGCATGTGAGTTCTCAGCAGCAAAAACAGGGAAATACCATCAAGTGTCCACATCTGTGCCCTGCAAGATCTGCACCTCGGTTCATCCTTCTCTAACGAGGGTGATCGCTCACCACCTGGGGATTGTGAGACGAGGGATTTGGACAGGCTTATGCATGGAAGGGAGATTAACACGGACTTGAGCCGTCTGGCTAGAAAACGTGGGAGGCATGATAGTGGTATTCACAGCAAGGCATAGTTGAGCCCAGACAGGACAGTCGCTGCCTTTCTTCCCACCTTCTACATGGAAAGCTAAGCAAATCTTTTTACATGCACCTTCTTTGGATTTAGTCTTTTAGGGTCTTTTTTTTTCTTTTTTTTTTATTCTCAGCTGGACCACAAGTGGATGATGATTTCCGTGGAGGGGGTGGCCCTGCAGACTGCTGGGAGGAGGGTGGTCATGGTCCCTCCCCAGCTGGGGAGAGAACCGCTTCGAGGGATTACCTGTTCCCTAAGCCAGGTGAATGGAGGATGCTGTATGGTTGGAGCCCCACGGATCTGGGTTAGCACCCCCCTTGCGACAGGCTCCCTGTGTGACCTTGAACATGTTGCTTAGAGGTTCATCTCAGAGCCGATTAGGGGATTTAAAATAATTTTCCTTCAAACTAGCAGGAAGGGTTTGCTTATGGTTTTTTTTTCCATTTCTCTTAAATCTGTTAGGTGGCTTCGAATATCTCAACCATAATCTCCCTGGGTTGCAGATGCAACCATCCAGCAGATGCAGCTCCTGTACATATAGCAATAATTAATGAACTCCAAGCTCTTTTGACTGAGTGCATGGTCCTCCTCTTATAATTTCTCTGCCTGACCAGATTAACTGACCTTTCAGAGTCCAGTCTTGTGGTAAAAATTGGAAAAAAAATCATCTCTAGGAGTGCTGCATCCTACAGAAAAAAATCTTTTGCAGTAGTCTCCAAACAGGGCAAACAGAATTGAAGTGCAAACACCCGAGCAGCATGTCCCTTCACACCCATTCACACCAATCCCCCTGCTTTGCAGGACCCAGAGACCTCAGATGACCTGGAAGCGGACAAGACTTACCAGTTCTCCTGGGTCCTCCCACAGGGCCAGAGCTAAACTAGCTACAAGATCTCTTCTGGGCTCCTCCAAAGGGAGCAATATGAGTGCAGGGAAGAATAGAAGCCACACAGTCAGATGGCCAAGAGCTATATTTAATTCTTGCCTCTTAATATTCATGTCTCTTCTGTGCCCAAATTAAACCACAGGGTTTTGTGATACTTGGGTGTGAATTCATATCTGGTATGGAGAGAAACTGAAACAGAGCTGTATGAGACCTCGTAAGATAAAATCCTGTCTTATTCCTGATCACTCCAGCTGTGACATTTTTGCCCTCTAGCCACAGGGACTGGGTGATATAGACTTTATTTTAGCACTGCAAGAACTGAGTTTAGATCTCCTGTTGCATTGTGGATGCTTGTTTTGCTCTCACGTTAGAGGAATGCTCCAGACAGAAGAATCATCAATGATCTTGAAGAAAAAGGATACCACCTTATGTGAACCTTACTGTGTGACCTCCCCAGAGAATGCTATGTTCTCAAGTTCAGATATTGTTAATATCCTCCATCAGTGGAGGAAAACACAGCAGCTGATCTGGTGAGACTGACTACAGAAAAAAGCTCCCAGCTCTGGCTTCAGTGTCAAGGAAACAGGGAGAGCGAAATTATATTAGTCCAAACCACCTCAAGTTTTTGGTGGAGGTGGATGAATTTCAACCTGTTTCTCCTAAGTTCTGCAAATTCCAGAATATAAAAGCACTGAGACGGAGATGATTGAAGCAGGTTCTCAGAGTCTGTATTTAACACCGAGATGCCTCTAATGCAAGTGGTTTGGGTTTTGAGATAGTTTGGAAACCATAATTTGTTTTCAAAGGCCACTAGAAAAACAGGGAGAAGAAGAACAGAAACAATGAGATAAGTCTGCGCTGTGAGGTGAAGCAGGTTTGAGAACAACATGAAGCGATAACCATCTTGAAAATATAGAAGAACCAACCACCAATGCCTTTGACAGCACCCAGGATTTCCTTTATGCTGAAGCCAGCACACCATCCCCATCATCTTCTACAAGACCTCACTAGTGCTCCTAAATTTGGCAGCTGTCATCTACGGGAGTTACGTGATCTGGAGCTAATGCAATTAGCTGTGACTTTGAAGGCACACAGCAGCTTCTCATCATTCTCAGAAGAGCCTTAGACAACTTGGGGACAGCAGCCAAGCTCAAGATGACTGCCAGGAGTGTCATGTGCTGTTCCAGAGCTGAGATAGTGTCTGCAACAGGAATGGAGCCTTGAACAGATTGGGGGAAGGATGTGGGAGGGAGGGAGGAATCACAGAATCATAGAAACATAGAACAGACAAGAATGAATGAAGACAAAGAGGGATCAACATCAGAGAAGGGCTGGCCACACATTATAGGGTCAGAGTGCAAAGGGAAGTGAAGGAAAAGGGAAGGATGGCGAGGATGGGGGAAGATGGGACACAGTATATAGGGGAGGGAAGGACAAGAAAAAAATAATCAAGTGGATTAAACATGGGGAGCTGAGAGAAAACATATACATTGAGAGGGGGGAAAGCCAGTGCATCGAGATTGGGAAGAGGGAAAGCCAGTGCATTGAGATTGGGAAGTTGAGTTTAGTTTGTAGTAATTATCAGGGCCAGTGCTCAGAGCTTCATCAGTCTCATCTATACACCATCAGCAGCAGTATCATTTCAGGCCAGGTGCTCAGCTCCCATACAAGACATGCCCTCGATGGTCTCTCTCTTAATACCCTCCCATCAGTACAACTTAACCCTTGCCCAGCAGGTACCTCCCAGAACTCCTTTCATCCAGAACATTTGAACATTGCTGCCAGTATCCACAATGCTTTGCACTGAATCACTGGCTTAGGACAAGCTTTTCAAACGCTGTCACTGATGGGTTATGATTAAACATGGCCTGGCAAAAAAGGTGAGAGGATTAAAGTGCCATCAAAGGCAGAAAAGACAGGCTGGCTTGCAGGAGATCAAGTAAATAAGTCAAGAAATAGTCCCTGCTGGCCCATAAAGCTGTTCCTGTTCACGTGGTTGGGTCTTTTATTAGTCTTGACATATTGTAAAAAGTTACGATAACTACTCCCAAAGATCAGGTTTTCTGCTAGAGGCTCTTAGAGGGCATGGCCCATTCTCTTCTTTCATCTTATTGCCAGAGAGGCACCGTTTGTGAGAGACACCTTTACCAAGGAGACCCCACTGCTCATGGTTGGGGGACCAGGGTCCCAGACGAACCGTACTGGTGAGTTTATGGACTTGCATGTGTTCTCCATTTTATGCCTGTGGGCTGGGGGGAGATGGAGTATTTAGGCACAGCTCCCCAGGCAGGAGCTCTTCTGGATGGCAAGAGTCAAAAAGGGTTGTGACATTATAGCAAGCCATAGGGGTGTTTCTTAGGATTTCCAACTCTCATGCCAGCATTACCGTATCTGTCAAGCCAGTGGGACTCAGATTCCCATTTTGACCCCAAGGTGCATATACGTTTTCTAGGCTGATCTGGGTCACTCCTTAGCATCCCACAATGCTCAATGCGGCTATGAGTTATGCATGCAACCAGTGCACACACACAGGTCTGACTCACTGTGCCTGCCATGGGCAGCCACCATGTGCATACACTGCGGACATCTGGGTTTCTTGGCCATACAACAGCCCTTGATAGGAAGTCTGTGCTTGCAGACAGCTAGTGTATGGCACCTGCAAAGTAGACACAGTAGGAGCCTTTCATTGTGCAGAAGCCTGCCAGGACCCAGGAGCCACAGATAAATTCAGGACTGCCTCCAGCTCTACGTAGGAAAGAACATGCCTTCGTATGCTCCCTGGATATGAAAGTTATATGCAGATGTCTTAACATATTTCTGCCCTGAGAAAGAGTTGGTCATCAGAGGCTGCAGCTCAACAGCCCACTGAACTCTGCACAAAGAAGGTTCCTTGTGCTATTTTGGGCCCCACAATAATGTATGTGTGAATTCCCATGTGTTTGTTTTCAAAAATATAATGTTCTTACAATGTGCACAAGGACAAAGGCAGCCTGAAAACAGATGATAACCCAACCAGCATAGCCTGTGTTCTGCAGCTTAGAAAGGAGACACGCCTGAGCACTCAGCTATCCCTAGGCAGTGTCACGGCCCTGCTATCTGGACCATATCCCACCTTGAAGCGTCCCTGATTTTATGAAGCAAAAGCAAACCCCAGCCTGGAGGTTCACACCTTCCAGGAAAATGAACGCGTTAATGTAAGTAGCTCCTTCAAGGCTAGAGGGCCTGTGGGAGGAGACTGGTGTAATTGTAAATCAATCCAGCATCACGCTTAGACCTCATAAGCCTTAACTCCTCCAACGTCCCAGCTTCTCCACCCCTGCCAGTCCACACACCTCAGCGCATGCCATGGTAACCAAGAGCAGATGCCGGGAAGCTATTGCAAACAGATGCCGATCTAATGAATGTGTCGAGGTTGGGGCAACCAGGCATAGAAAGATAAGCAGGTGTCAACATCACATCACCTATGACACCATCCATCACGCTGTCAGGCTGAGACAGGCTGCCTCCAGATGGCATCTAATCCAGCAGCGCGGGACGCCGGGCCAACAAAAGGGGTTGCGTCAACGTGCACCACGGTGGTGCCAGCATTGTGAATCTGTAAAGGACTGATAGGGGTGGGAGAGAAAGGCGTCTTTCTGTGGTTTGCAAGAGGAGTCTGCCTCTCTTCCCGCAGTGGCTCGAGGAGGCAGCCTGGATGAGACTGAAAGGAGAGACAGGCGGCCGCTTGAGATGTTCTGGAGAGACGTGTGGTTCACCGATGTACAGAACTTCCTCTCCCAGAGCAGCTCAGGTAATAAAAGCTGCACACAAACACTGTCTGCAGTGCAAGGGGACTGGGAAGTTAATCACTTGGCGGGGGGGGGAAGCTTAGAAAGAAAAAGAAAGCTTGGGGGTAAACATATTTTTTCCCCAGAGCAGCATCCTGTATCTCACTGGAAGAAGACGACAGCTCTGAGCCCAGTCCTGTGCTGCATCAGGGAGAGATTGCAGCTGGGGCACTTCGGTGAGCGGTACCCACCCTGGTATAAATTAGATGGGAAGGGACAGAAAAACTGAAGCTAATATTCCCAGAATAGCCAGGACTTGGAGGTTACTAACCCCTATTTTCTCATTAAATTCTAGCTTAGGCAAACGCTTTTCACTCATCTAATGTAACCCAGAGAGATGAGTCACTTCTCCTTCCCATCCACAGCTGTCAAGAGTACTGCTGGGCTCTCACCCCATTGCAGGGAGAGCGGCTTTTCTCTCCTGCGTGTAGCAACGTATGATAGACCAGAGCCCTCCCCTCTGCCCCTTCCCAGCCTCGGTTGTTCACCCCCATCCCCGTGCCACCTTTCCCTTGTGTCAGCACAGATCCGTGCCCACAGTGCCATGCAGCGAAGCTGATCCAGCTGGAAACTGAATTAGCGAAAAATCCGTGTATTATTTCAGCCCCTGCATTTTTCCAAACCCGCCGGTGACCTGGCCGCGCAAGCAGCACAAGGGGGATGCAATGATGTGAGAACAAGTGGATGGAAGTTTGGGGTCAGTTTTTTCTGTAGTGGATCATGCTGCTTGGACCACACACCAGATCAGAGCACGGCAGGATGAGGTATAGACTCAGAAGAGCTAGGGACCGCCCCATTACCACCATGAACAAAATCTCCCTTTTTAATCCCCAAAACATCAGAAAAGATCAAGTTGGTCACATCCAGCTCCCTGTCACCACTGGCACCTTCAATGCAGGGGGTCGGCAGAGCATCTACTACACGCACCATGACACGTGGTCACCGCAAAGCATTTCCCAAGATCTGTAGTATGAGGCTAAAAGCTGCAAAACGCAATATGCCACAGGAGGCGGGAGAGAAGGGCATTACCAACATCGGCTCCTTGCAACAGCCGGTTAATTCGTCAGGTAGTAATTTGTTAGGTCTTAATACATTGGGTGGTTTTAGAGCAATGGGAACTTAGTAGCACTCAATGTATACGTTCTGTGACATGCCAGCAACATGGTACTCAGTAGACAGACGCAGATTTGTTATGTTAATACCCCCGTCTCCTTCTGAGATTATCAAAAGGCAGGTGCTGTCACACTGAAAAAGAATTAGAGTTGGGGACGGATGGATGTGACTGGTGCTTATCGCTCATGCACTATTGGGAAGGCACTCAAAAGAACGCTGAAAAATTAAGAAAAAAAAGGATTTTGCTGTTTTCCTTCTGATGCATTTATGAAATCTCTCCCAGTTGGGACTCTCTGGACCAGATTCTTCCTCCAAGAATACGCTGGAGTAACGTGATGGATTTCTACAGAATGTCCTCAGCCCAGGATGGAGTAGAGACGGTGGGAGTCTGACCTTCCCTCTTCCACGTAGGCTGCCCTCAAAAGCTGTGAGCCCCAGGGAACGGGGCAGTGTGGGAGTGCAACTGAGCCTGCAGGCAGAGCCTACGGTCCTAGACAGGCCTTCAGGAAGAGCTGCTTTAGTTTCCAAGCTCCTAATTGAACTAATTGAGCTTCTGCAATTTGCCAGAGTTAACCCTCCCCTTGCCCACCGCGGGAGGCCAAAACCTTGCCGCCGATTTGGTTTTGCAGGGCACCCGTGCTCGGTTTTCCACAACAAAGGGGAGATGGAAACTGTTGTTGCTCCCGGACCTCTCAGGGTCTCCCTTTGATTGTTGTATTTCCTACCAGTGTCAGCACTTGTGATATTAATGATCTAGACAACGGGTCATTAAAAACCATTCGGGAGGGGGACTGCAGCCACATAAGGAAGGATTAGAGCCCCGTCGCTATTAAAGAGTGAATATTCACCCTGTCCAATTAAAGGGATCTTTGCCTAATAGCGGGAATACCACTCCTCCAACTCCCCCTCTGGCAGGAAGGCTGTGGAATAATTATATCACCCTCCCGAATAAAGCGGAGGAGATGTCTGACAAAGAACCTGTTTTTCTGCATCTGAGGTGCCCACTCCAAAACATAAAAGTGATGCTGCTCAGGGAATGACGGGCTACAGTCTGACGAGGTTCACAGAGATATTTCAGCCAAGGGGGACCGGTAGCTATGGCAAGGGGGACCTCCAATTTCAGTGCCCTTTCATTTTCTTTTAATGTTAATTGGATTAAAATTTCAATTGGTTGGAGGTGTATTTTTGCGTGTGCGAGATAAAGATGTATAAATATGAGCGCCATTGATGGGAGAGTAAATGGAAAAAGAGGAGGAGAAAGAAGCCATGGCAGCTGAAAGAGCAGTCGTGTCCATGGCTTCTTCCCTGGGCTTGGGGAAATCAAGATCTCTTAATTCAGAGCTGTGAACCTGATCTTACCCCAGGGTCTGGAGCGGTGGGAAGTCCCTTTCCTTTGTCAAGAAGAACCATTAATACAAAGACAAAACAGCAACGAGCTGTGACGCAGCCAAAGAGGAGTTTGGCAAAATGAGTCCTGTGCAAGCAGCTCCATTTCTCATGCCCATGATAACTATGGGGAAACTTAGAGGTGAAGGAAAAAGGGCTACAATAACCATAGTCCCCATTGCCCCCTCAGCACGGCCCCCACCAGAGCTGCTCCCAATTTACAGCATCTTCCAGTATTGCCAGTCCAAGAGGTCAATAACCATCAGTCTTCCTCCAGGAGATGTTGCACAAAGAAAATAGATTCCAGCTCATTCTCTCCTGCATCCTGCAGCCTTTGCTCTCCTGGTCCCCAAAATGACCCTGTTTCACTTAATTGGAACCCGCATCCGACCTCCAAGCCCACCTTCACCTGCAGAGCTTAGAGCAACCTGAGTTCTCCAAATGAATTCCCTGGCAATGGGGGTCCCAAAATCTGCTCCCGGCTCACGTACTGCTCTGCTGATCTCCGAGCTCCCGAATCACCTTGCCCAACCATTAAAAGAGAGCACTTCTCCCTACCCTCTCCAGATTATTGGCTGTAATCTCCTTGAATGAAAAGCACAATGAAAAAATACAATATTATTACGGCTACTTTCCCCACTGGAGCTGAATTTAAGGAAGGTAAATAATTGGCATAAAAGAGGCTTTTGAAAAGCAGGCCTCTGTACCCATTTGTTTGTGGATTTCTAGCAAATGCATCACCAGGCTCTCTACAGCGAACTACATCACCACCACATGGAGAGAGAGATTAAAAAAAAAAGCTTCTATTTATTATAAAACTTTAATTGGCTTTAAAGAGTGACTGTCGTGCTGTCTGACACTTTAAAGTGTTCTGTACAGTAGGAGACATAAAACATGAATCATTGCACTTGTTTTTCATCGTCTTTCCTGCCACATTTACTAATTATTTAATCTCCCGTGTCAGAAGCGGGACTTTTGCTCCTTTTTCTGCCCATTTTTTTCCTTCCAATTTTCTCCCGCACTAGAACATGGCACAGGTATTGCCCTGGTGCAGCTTGGGCGCAGACGACACAGATCTCCAGATCTGGGGCCAAGGAGAGGGAGGGATTCAGAAAGGGCTTAAACTCATGCATGGGTGGGAGATGATCTACAGCAATTCGACATGACAGTCCCAACATAACTTCTTGCATGAATTCTTCATCTTTTTTCTTGATGGAAGCTGAGGGTCTAGGCACCAGGTCCACACTCTGCCCTTACCCCATTCCCATAAGGATCTCCTACTGAGCATGTTGGATACGAGATACTTGCCCCATGCTGGGAGAGCCTCTCTTTCCTCTGTTTGCCTGTTAAAGTCTAGTCAACTCACAGATCATGACGCTTACATGGGCCCTGTTCAAAAACAACCAAGAGGACCAAAAGATAGATGTTTGTGGAACAACTCCCTGAAGCACCAGAGGAGTGCTGCTTTGTTAGGACAGAGCAGCTTCTCCTCTCCATTCAGAAGAAAGGGGGTTCCCCCTGCAGAACAGGGGGAGCAACATCTTCACGCAGCACTTTCTACTGCATCCATCACGATCTGAAGACACTTACACTCTTCTCTTCATCCCTGTGACAGTGTCCTCCCCATGGAAGGAGAACAGCTGAAAATCCTACATCCACTAGAAATGGTTAGAAGATTTCAGAGAGAAAAAATATAATTTTTCTAGTCTGCAGCAATGAAACAGAGGTCCTAAAATAATGCAAGATATCCTGGGGGTAAGCCGCAGAGAAAAGCCCAGACAGACAGATGGACAGAAGTGACAGTCACGTCTTTCTACACTGTAAAAGATTACTAACAAAATCCTCCAAAAGCCGAAACCCCAGATTTTCAGCTAGAAGCTATGGATGCTGATGTGAGATCTGTCTTTTGGACAGAGAACAGAGAAGTTACACCAGCCCCTCGCAGGGAAGTGTGGCTCAGCAGTGCCTCTGTGGCACGGTGCCCTCTTCCAGTGGGTAAGTGTCCTCCTCTGCACACCCAGTCCTTAAATAACGGAAATAAGAGGGTGAAGGACCACAGCAAGCCAGCAAGACCTCATCCACCTTCCCACACTTCAGGGCAGGACCTGCAGGGTACGGGAACGCTTTCCACTTGGCCTGGAAAATTGGGCTTTCTCCTCTGTCTCTAGCAACCAGCTCCCAAGGGCTGGCATTCCGGGGGGATGCTCCCCTCTGCCAGCCTGCATGCCCAAGCTATGATTTATCTCTTGGCAGCAGAGCTACGTGGCACAGCAGCTTCTGATGCCCACATCGCCCTCCTAGAGAGATGCATGTTGGAAGGGGACAAGAATGCATCCCCTGGGATGCTCACCTGCAGTTTGGAGTTGCTGAATGGTGCCTCTGATTGTGGGTTCCTGAAAGCTGCCACTGTTTTCGAGCATCGGAGTTGGGGGGGAGGGGGGGGAGTGTAGGAGATGAAGAAGAGTCTCAGATGTTTGTGGAGAACAAATAATAATACCACTAATAAGGCTGCATAATTTTATGGCGCTTGCTTCCCCATCTTCAAAGGGCATCCCACAGCTTTTGGCAAGCCCCTGCGAAGCAGAAGCTAGTCACCAGCCCGATGCCAGCTCAGGGTTTAGCATTAGTGGGATTTAAGGTGACTGTTGATATCATTAATACGAACGTTAGAACACAAACGCCGGCTGCCAGCCGGCAGGGAGAGCGTGGGCCCGGGGACTGCTCACCAGGGGAAAGAAACCCGCGCAAGAAGCAGCCCTAATTTTGGGTGCTTTGGAGGCAGAGGAAGGGATCTGTTCCCCAGGCGGGCACCGCTCCAAGTAATAACCGAGCACCTTGCAACGCCAGTGACCCAAGGAAACCGCTCAGCTTCATGTCGGGTGGTGGCAGAGGATCGCCTGTCCCCTGCTCCCCAGCGGGTGACAGCAGCTTTGTGGCCCCCCGTCCCCCCCCACCGACCCCCTGTGCCTCCCTTTCAGCCATCAGAATGTGCAGCCCAGCCCTCGCCTAGGTGAGAGCTTCACGTTCTATAAGCAGAAAGCCCCAGGTTATCTCTTCCCACCGAGTGCAGCCTGAGCTGAGGCTCCCCAGTCTCTCCACCACCCCCTCCAGGGACTCCAACCAGAAGGGCTGGGGATGCTTCTGTGCCGCGGGGACGAGAAACTGGCCACGCATGGACCTTTGCAAGGCGGTCTCTTGCAATCACAGCCCTAAGTTGTGTTCAACTTGACGCTCAAAGGCATCTGAAGAAGGGATTTCTGCACCCGTGAAGCTTCTCCAGGTATCGCAGCCATCCCCAGACACCTCATGCACTATGAAAACAATGTGCAAAGCATTATTGGAGAGGGGCTGCCGGGACAACTTACTGACCCATACAGGCAATCAGCTTATGATATGAGGGATGGGATCATGTTGGCTGAGCAGGCACAGCTGCTAATGTTATTCTTGTTCATCAGAATACTTAATCCGACTTTTTTTTTTTTTTTTAATAAAAATAAATCCTCAATGACTATTTGCCTGAGGCTTTAGTTAGAGCAGCTAATGGGGCAGTCACGTGAACTGAACTCTCCGTATGGAGTAGTGAACAGTATGAAGATAGCTGAACTCAAGTAGGGAGGGCAGGAAGAGCCCAAATGTGGGAGAAAAAAATAGATGCAGAATGCTCTGTTCTGAATGCAGAGGGGTGTGAAACCTCTGGGTGAATGGGTGTGAGAAGGTCTGATACATATATGTGCAAGCCTGCACAGGGAGAGGTCTGGAACTGCTGCAGTCCTTGAAAAAATCCCAAACACCAGTGTCACAAGCCCCGGGGATGGAAAACGTGGCAGGTTGGAGTTAGACAGGAGCAGAGCCCAAATGAGCAAGCCGCTGGGGAAGAGCAGAGGCACAGCTCTCCTATCCTGCCCCTGTGAGCAAGGGCTCACGGCTGTGGGTCACCCCGTGCAGAGCCAGGCTGCTCTGCCAGCCCCCAACCCTGCAACGATGCTGGGGGTGCTGGGACGCGGCGCAGAGGCAACGGGCGACCTGGGGGAGCTTCTTCCTCCCCCAGACGCACGAACACGCCAGGTCCCAGCAGGCAGCAGCAAACCTCATTCAGGAGACAGCAAAGAGATCACGCGGCCCCGCACCAGTGCCGGGAGGCGAGTGCTGCCGCTGTCCCCCTCTGCAGAAATGTGTCCCGGCACCCACCGGGCTCCCCGCACGCTCCCAGCTTTGCAGGGAGCCGTGGACCAGCAGGTCGCCTGCGCTCCAGACAGCCCACCAGCCAAAGGAACCACGGAGAGCCTTGAAAAGGGTTTAAAAGGTTTGAAACCTCAGCCAGCTGACGGAGAGGCCTCGGGAAGAGGAATGCCAAAGGGGCATATCCAACCCTGAGCAGGAGGCATTACCGTGCAATCTTTTTTGTAGCCTTTTTTTCTTTAGTTTTGTTTACAGTCCCCAATTATCCTCCTCTCTGAGCAGCCAGAGCAGCTCACACCTGCTTTGCTCTGGGCACAGCATCCCTCTGAGCCAAGCCCTGAGCCCATTCGTACAGTGCCACGCAAGTCCTGCAGCCAACAAGTTTCCAAGACACGCATGGCACATACAAAGGGAAGAAAAGAAATGCCGGAAGATTAGACCCTGAGCTGAAACTAATTGTTCAATAAGCCATGAACAATATAGCATTCGTGCAGTTTGATTCTCTGCCTTTCATCTGTGGGAAGGAAAAATAAACAGTACGGGGAGAAGGGCAAGAAGTGCCAAGAGCCAGGATGGGCTTAGAGGCAGGGGCACGGGCAGGAGAGCCAGCGTCTGAGCCAGGACGGGGCGACGATGCCTTCTCCTAGTCCCGTAACAAGACTGCCTGCTCTCACCAGCAAGCTACTTCACCGAGGCTGTCAGGGCTTTGGTCAAAGAGGGCTTGATTCAGCTCGGAGTAAATCAACAGCATGATTCCCAGGCCAACAACGTCTGAGTCTAGTCCACAAAGCAGATGAGAAATAAGACCTTACATTCAAGGCTATTATTCTGGGAACAGCAGCGTCTCATTCAGATTAGATTAATTGACAGGAATAAAAAAGAATATGTTGATAACTCCGGACATACAGAACGTTTTTATTCATGCTGGAAAGAAGCCCAGATGTAATAGACTTGCACAGACACCCTCCATCTCTCCCCCCTCCTCAGTGCAGTAGGCACCATCAGCAATTTCTTTCCTGAGCCTTAATAAACTAAGGGCAGGACGGGATCTGGGGCATGCAGTGAGACGGCATCCTAGCAGCCTCAGCGTAAGGCAGATTGCTGGTCTTCGCCCGACCATCTACCCAACATATGTGTCCCAGAGAGTCTCCTGCAGAGCCCACTCCTCCCTCCACCCCCCATCCCCCCAAGCAGGATAATCCCCTTATTGTTATTTAGAGACAGAGAGATGGGTCTGATCCACAACCCCAAAATCCCCATGTCTAGAAAGAGCTGGGGAAGAGAGGAGATTAGAGATTCACCTCCCATGAAGGGGAAGAACTGAAAAGTCAGATCCAGACTGCCCCAAAATCTGTGAGCATCTGAAATTTGGATCCAGACCCAAATTTCTCAGATGCAGCCGGGCTCCATCAGCACGTTGTGTGCCCATACAACGGGCTTGCTGCAACCTAGCAACTAACAGCTGACTGCCCTGATGAGCTCAAAGCTTAAGGAAGAAAAAAGAGGATCAACTTCAAAACAAGGACAACCACCGAACGAACACCGAAGACTTCAGGCACGTGAAACCTAGATATAAGGAACAAATGTTTTACGATGAGGGTGGTGAAACTCTGGCACAGGTTGCCCAGAGAGGTGGTGGATGCCCCATCCCTGGAAACATCCAAGGTCAGGTTGGACGGGGCTCTGAGCAACCTGATCTAGTGGAAGATGTCCCTGCTCATTGCAGAGGGGTTGGACTAGATGATCTTTAAAGGCCCCTTCCAACACAAACTATTCTATGATTCTATGAAATGTAGCAGTGCAAAATCTCCCTGGTCAGGGGAGCAGTGCCTGGAAAACTCCCGCAGTTCTCCCTTCTCTGGCTTTGAGTTACCAACCCTGAGGCATGGTAACTCAAAGTTAAAGGTAAAGCTTCCTGCTCTGGACCAAAATTGGGGTGCCTGGCTCTTCTCTGTGAGTAAATGCATAGCACAATCCAGAGCAAGTGAAATCATTGCAAGCGGTGTTCAGAGAAGCTTCCCAGTGAACGGCAGGGAAGTAACGACGTGGCTTTACACAAGTACGTGGACAACAGGATTGCCTGTACCAGAAACCATAGTGTCATCAGACACGATGCTGCCCAACTGGATGGAATTCACTCAAGGCAACTGGAAGTACACGTCACTGATGGAACAGTCACAGAGATAAACAGGACCAGCATCTGTAAGTCAAGGTTGCCAAACATTTTCTCTACAAACACGATCCCAACCCTACTGCCTGCTCATGTGGCATGGAGAAGAAGGAACCCGTGAGCATAGGACCCAAAGATGGGCTACACCAGCATGATGCAATCCTGCTCTCTCTCCTGCTTCATGACTCGGTGTACTAGACACATCCAGGAGGCAAATCCCAGCTCAGACCAACCAGCTGGGGCCTGGCAGGGAAGCAGAGGAGATCTGCATAGCTTCAGTATGTACCTGTATGAGATGCTTCATCACCTGAAAAGACCACAGGCAACTTGATCAGCTCCAAGCAGGAGCGAGATGGCCATGATATGCTGAGACTGGATGGGGCACCAGCTCACCTTCCAAAGGTCCCATCATCTGGGACATTTTACTGCAGAACAGAGAGCCTCTCAAATGCTGTCTCCCACAAAATTAATCTCTCTGCCATTCACACATGGTCTCTGTGCCACCATACAAACGCCTGCAAAGAAAACCACCTTTTATTCCTTCTCAGAGCCTATATTCCTGAAAAAGAAGAAACCCTGAATTGCTTTGTTCATACTCCAAAATCAGTGCAAGGTCAGATCCAGAGGGAACTGAAATCCGGTGAAAACTTTCTTTCTGCCTTCCAACCTAGAAATGATCAGAAAGTCCGTCAGTGTGCCCCAAAGCAGCCAGGAGTAGCTGGGAAGAAGACGAGAGGCTGGGGCTGTGGGGCCTTTGGGGAATATCCTGCAGCCATTTGGAAGTAGGGTGCCAATGTGTTGTCATGTGCTGTCCCTGATTCAGTGCCCAAACCTATTCTGAAGAACACATACTCCTCACTGGAGTTAAATTTCCACCTTTTTCCAACACTCCTGAGACTGCACAGCTGAGGCAAACTCAAATCTTCTGTCTTCCCGGATGCCATGCTGTATCCCCAAATCCTTTCATGAATCAGCAGGGAACCTTATCGACGTGCTTGTTGTGGCAGCAGAATTAACTGCTGGGGTGATTTTACTAGAGCAACACGTCAATCCCATTTTCTATTATTAGGCATCTGTGTGTTATGTTCATTGATCCTGGGCACAAGATTTCCTCAGGGGTTAACAATATTTTCAACATGTGAACAAAAATCCATGGAAGCTTAAAGAATACTCAAGCGCAAGATTCCCAGAGGTCCCCGGGGCCCATGTTTTCTTCAGCTGACACAGACACATCAATATATCTCCTTAATTTCATTTCATTATTCCTCCTGTATAGTACGTGTGTTCCCCCTAGACAGGCTTGAGGGAGATGTCTGATGACAGATAGGAAGACACACTGCCCCACTCATTAGGTGTACCTTGTGTTTTGTGAACTTGATGGTCAGTCTTCAAGACCAGAGTGAAAACATGTCTGATTCCTTTGGTTTCCACAGGAATAAAATAAAAGTATTAAGGCCTCTTGTGGATGCAACATGCGATTCCAAAGGGATCCTATTATAAAAGTCTAATTAATGTCCTATTACAAAATGAGATCCAATGAATATCCCCATTAGCTAAGCAAAGATGGGCAGAGATTTTAACATGCAAAATCAACAGTGAGTAAGTAAATGGAGTCCAAATGAACAGTCCAGGGTAGATGAGAATTGCAGATACCAGGTAGAGGGATGGGAGATCACCCAGAGACGTAGTAACAGAAAGAGGTATACACTAGCTTGGCACAACAGGTGGGTGATTGATGGATGGGTCATCAGATGGAAAATGGACACTGACAGCAACTGCGCTATGTGCAACCTAGACCTGTCCTGGCTCTTAATCCCTTGGCACTCCCCTACAAAGGGCACTTGAACACCAGATCAGGCTTGCAAGAAGAGGCTGGGAAATATGGAAAGGAACAGCTAGAGGAGTGAAGGTGCTTCCCCAGAAATAGACACCGTCCCAATCATGATCCTGATGCCTTAAAACCTAGCCCTGGGGTCTCACTCATCTACCAACGTCCTGTAGAGAAGGTTTAAACAAATAGTGAACAGTCTATCATGGTGAGGGCCTAATTTTGCTGCCACAGTGCTACTCTAAACCCAGAAGAGTTTCTCTTACTTCTGCAAAGTTACACCAGAACATACAAAATCAAACTCTGGCCCATTAGAGCTCACATTTACCTTCTGTGCAGCATGCAATTTTCTTACATCTGTTCTAGTTAACAAGCAGATAGAAAGGGTGAGACACTGAAGGCAGAAAAGACAGGAACAGTAGCTAAATGATGGCTAATGGGCAGCTGATCGAGTAGAAGGACAGATGCAGAGAGAGATGAATAGAATAGATAAACAGGCATCAGACCCCAATCTCCCAGCAATTACAGTCTGCTCTGGAAATCCTAATCTTCTGCAGTGTCACTCTCCAATAATTCCAGTTAAATTAGTTATTATCCCTCATTTGTGTTTGTCCCTGGAATTATTTTGGTGGGATGGATCAAAGAAACACCATGGGCTTTAATGTGGCATGTGCTTTTAAAAAGTCAAAACATTAGAAAGTGCTCCCCACTCTAATGCATTCTTGTCTCGCGCCAGAAAGTGGATCTTTAACTTCTAATTAGCACATCTCAGGATCTGTCCAAACAACGGTGCCATGTCTCTCCTTGCAAACATAAACAGATGAGGTTCCCCAGGGACTGGATGCCAGCTCAACACCTATGAGGGGTGGCAGTGCTATCACAATTATTAAAGCATGAGCAGGCACTAAACAATGCTGGATCCAGCTCTGTAACTGCAATCCAGTTGTTTGTACTCTATTTTCCTTTTCCCACCTGATTCACTAAAAAAATCCCCTTCCGCAACTGTATTCAAAACAAAAAAAAAAAGAGAGAATGAAGAAGGGAAAAAAGATCTCATTACATGTTTAATTTAAAACTCTATCAGTGATTAGGATATTTTATGGACTGATCACCTGCCAAATGTTATGGTTTAAATCAAAGCTGTTCCAGAGTTCTGCATGAGCCCTAAAGGAGACACAGGGTTTGGGTTTTTTTCCTCTGCTTTGGAAACAGTCACTGGCTCAGCCATTGTGCTGCGAATGGCCAGGAAAGCAGTGGACGAGGAAACGATGGCGAGATGGATAAATGAGAGAGGGTCTAACAGAATGAGGGGCTTAAATCTTTGGCTGGAGGGAGTTCCCCCAGCAGACTTGGAGATCCGTGGTAACCAACACATGCAAAGCAATCAGCGCTTATTTACACATATCAGTGCTGCGAAGCAAACAGAAATGTGGAGGGGCATTCACCAGCATCAGCTGCTGGTTGTGGATGTGCAAATGGGATGAGTCCCGTCACTGCATCACACACAACAGCTCGGAAAACAACTGAAATGCAACAAGATGGTGCTGGGAAGTCTTCCTTATCAACCAAACTACAGGATTGCAGTGCCAAGAGAGGCACCTGTGGCAAAGGGATCCCTCAAAAAAGAAGGGGAACAACAGCAGCCTTGAGATCCCAAGGAAGAACCATTTGATCCTCAAGAATGGCAACCTCCCCTCCCACCCACATACCCCCAAAACATATTAGCAGCAATAAGGGTGATGACTTTCGACCCCAAAACTCAAAGCAAAACACAGCTTTATGGATGGAAGGGCATCAACCGCAAGAGAGGGTGATTTGGGGACCAAAGGTAGGTTTGTCACCTGTGAGGATGCGGCTAAAATGCTGGTGCCACTCAAACCGGACAGGACCACACACAGCAACATGGCCAGAGATCCACTATGCCCAGTCTGACCAAGTGAGCTGGCAGGACTACCTACACATTTTCTTCTAATTTCAAAGCTTAATTTAGGAGACCAAACTATATTCAGGTCCTAGACCACAGAGGGAAGGTCCGACTGAGAAGCTGAAGCTAAACACCCTACACTTCCCACCTTGCCTGGATTTGAGACCAGACCAGCCAGACCTGGAGGAACCTCTAGACCTTCAGTGTCCAGAGGATCCTCGTGCAAGGACAGCTTGGAGTCCCAGATCTATTTTAGGGTTGCCACTTTAAAGACACAAAAAATTAAAACTAGTCTTGAACAAACAGCCTCTTCACATTCAGAATAAGTCTGCATGGAGCTCAGTAGCTCCAGCAAACCCAGAGACCCCAGTGCAACCAGCCAGGCTATCAGGAATTGCCCAGGGGACAGCCATAATCTGCTTTCTGACATGCAGAAGGCCCATAAACAAATGATTATGCTTCTGTGCCTGAGTTTCCCTAATTTGCAAAATGTTGATAATGATCGGGGCTAATTGAAAATTTCCCATCAAGCATTATTAGGATGGGGAACGGGGATTTTGAATGAACCATTTGCAAAAAGCCCAATTTCCCCCATATATCTGATTTTTGACAGTAAAACAAGCAAACAAAAAAAAACCCAAACCATCTTAAGTCTTTGGATAAAAGGACAAAATTTTCCATAGAAAACACATACTGTTTTCCAGCTAATTCAATGACCTCCCAGGCTTCATAAGGCTTTTGAGGCTTCTTTTATTGCTCCTTTAAATAACTGCAGATGCTTTAATGGCAGGCTCAGTAGACCAAGCTTTATTTTAAATGTTCACGCAACAAGTCTGAGTGAAGTCTCAGACAACAATGAAGGGAGAGTGCACTTCATTCACTAATGAGAGGGACACCCAGATGATGAAGAAACTGTACAAGAATGGCCAAACCCTGTGTTTTTTACATCTGATCCCAACAGCTTTTTGAATAGCAGTTGCTGGCAGGGAGACGGGCAGGTCTAGACCCTTCTGCCACTCTGTTTTCATGAGGACTGGGTAGCTACATCTGTAGGTAAGCAAATAAAACAGATCAGAGCTTATTCCCTTGTCCCCTATACCAGCTCATAGCCACATTCCTACCAGCAAGGGAGCTGCATCTAAACTGCTGACTGGGGATGAACTCCAGCCCAAGCTACCCCAAACCTTGTCTGGGCATCAGCTGAGAGCTGGATATTAAATTCTGGGGACAGCCACGGGCCAGAGCCCGTGCCTGATGGACTTTCTGTCCCTGACGTAGCCTGGAAAGCCGAGCCAGGCTGGTGGCCGGGACATCTAAGTAGCCATCAGCATGGGTGGGAGACCTCAACAAACCATCAGCAACCTCAAATTTGGAGGTCAGTGCACTTAAGCACCCACCTAAAATGACTCTGGTTGCTGCACCTGCCTTGATCTTCTGCCCAGCCAGGACTGGCCTTCGTTAACGGTTTAATTGCCAAGGTGACCGGAGGGCCTGGGGCCAGCAGTGTCGCTTGCATTAAGCTGATTGCCAGGTCCCTTTATAGCCTGTGCTTTGCCTGGGAGAGCAGGGCCAGCGAGAAACCCGGAGGGCAGGAGGATACAGCAGTTGGCTGCATTATTGGACTAACAAATACACGCACATAACGACGTATAGCAATGTCACCAAGCGGTTAATAACGGAGAATAATTAGCAGAGGTCTGATCAGGCACGTGAGCAGGAACACCCTGAAGGCAATGAGAAGACTTCTGTCAACACGGGGAGACATTTTGGATCAGCCACCAAAAGACATGTTCATGTATTAGTGAGTTTTAGACACCTACATCCTTCCCTGCCGTATGCCTTCAAGCCTGGCCTCTAGTTTTTTTGCAGCCTAAAAGGAACAGAGAGGCTGGAAAATCTAAGAGAAGAAATACCACTGACAAGGGTTGAGATTTCAAGAAAAACTGGCTCCAGCAGGACTGGATTTGCTGCTGCTTGAGAACTCAGGATCCTCCTGTCAACGACGGACCCAACCTGAAATCCCAGCTCCCACCTCAGTCGCAGGAAAGTTCAGGTCTGAAACCCCGAGCTGCTGCACTCCGCAGCTGGAAATCAGAGTTATGTGGGACCCCAACTTCTGATTCACAGCCAATCCCACAAATTTGGGTTTCTGCTGGTGTTTGCTCAACTGGATAAAATGTCACGTTTGGAAATTTCCTACAAGTGAGACTGGGAGGCTTGTTTAACGTCAGTGGGGAGGCTTTACTTTGATTTTCTTTTCAATGACCGTGGCAGAAAACACACTCATTGCAAGGCAAAAATTCATTAAAAAAGTCAAACTACACGATCCTGATTGAAGACAGAGCAGTCGCTACCTTTCTCTTCATTAGCACTAAAGCCCCTTATCAAAATCAATAAGCCCTCGCAGAAAGTTTTGACATGGAAATATGTTGCCTTGTTTTGAAAAAGAATCCACTGGAAAATTATGGATCTGCTCGAAAACATAGTGCCAGTGTGTGCCCCAGGCTAAAAGGAGGTTTTGAAAATGCTCTGGAGCAGCCGCTCGCTGCTCCAGCATCTGTGTCCTATTGGAAACCCAGTAAATGCACAGCAGACTTGGGTCTCCCTGTCCTTGGATGATGCTTTGATTTGGAGAAGAGGAGGAGAAAGTGGGATGCTTCTTTCTGTTGGCAGGTTTTGCTTTCCTTACACTGAAAAAAAACTCTTTCAGATGAGAAACTCGGCAGGATTGGGTCTGGAGGTCGACCGGAGACCCCTCAAACCTCATTTTTTCTGTGACTTGTGGAAGTCCCGGTATATGAATATAAAGCCCCCTCCTCCAAAAGGTTCACAGCATCGCAGTGCCCATCGGCACATTGCAGGGACTGGCAAAGGGGTGTCTATCCCCATGCACGCTGCCGTCCGGGAGCTGTTGGTGACCCAGCATCGTTTGTGCAATGCACAGTTGTAAAATACAAGCGGCCGAGCAGTATTCGTCTCCCCAGCACAGGTCACCTGCAAATCTGGAGAATTACAGGACAGATTTGCCACTGCAGAAGAAATTACCAGGCAAACTTAAAAGAAGATGTGAAATTTGCAGAGGGGAAAGGAGAGGTGTGGGGGGGGAAATCAGTCGCCGAACAGAAAGGCAGAGGGGAGGAGGAGAGCGGAGAGGTGAGCTGCGCCGCGGAAAGGGATTAGCTGCAGCGCACGGCCCGCTGGGGCAGGCAGAAAAAGCCTGCCCGAGCCTGATCCGCCGCGCTGCAACCTTCGCAAATCAATTTGGCACTCCTGCTCTGCCTGCCTTGAAAAGGAAAGGCCGTGCTTCCTCCTCTGCCCACCCTGCCTGCACCTCCAGTCCCACCTCAGGTGCTCGGGGTGACGTTTCGGCCAGCCAGAAGGGACCCCCTTTTCAGGAGGTGAGCAGGGGAAGCTTTCTGTCGGGGCCAAGCTGTAAGTGCAAGGTTAATTGACACATTTGTCATGGACATCAAGCCCTGCAGGAACAGAGTCACGAAGCCCAAAGTTTTCAGGGGGTTTGCAGTGGTTTGGTGGGTTCCCATAGGTGTTTTGTGGAAGCCAAATGGAAAGTGCTAGAAGCTGAGCAGGGGGAAGGTGGGATGAGTGCGGCCGTTCTCCAGGAACCTCCCGCACATCATGCATCCCTTCCAGGCAATCAGAGCTGGCCTTCAGCCTTGGCATCCCGAAAACCCTTGCGAGGCTGCACTGGGATGCTGGGAGCATGGCAGCCACGGGAAGAGATATGCACGTTGCAGGGGTGGAAAGGGAAGCTCAGGCAGAGCTCCTCTCCACGACTGGAGGGCTCTGGCTGCCTGTGAGCTACAATTTCGAAGTAAAGGCTCTGCTTATGCTGTCTGCAGAGATCAGAAATCAACACCCTGTATTGCTCAGCTCAAATGCTCCCAAAGTGGGCAGAATCATGAGTGGATGGAGCCCCTCCACGAATTGCAGGCAGCACCACTGCCAAATGCAGCATAGGGAAACTGAGGCACAGCCTGAGAGATTTGCACTGTAGCTTACACTCTGTTCCCCTTACCATTGCTCGGCACATCCCATTAAACTGTGAGTCCCTCTGCTTTCTGCCTATAAAACCAGCCCCAACAGGAGAAGGGGCATTGCCACGTTCCCAGCAGGACAAGAGAGCTGCAGGCATCCTGGAGGAAACACCCCTGCCAACCAGGATAAAGGAAAAAGCAACATCCCATCCTATCCCATCCATGGAGAGACAGATTCAGCTGCTGTTGATGTCCATGCATTGCTCCCTTAGCTGGCCAGACCCCATGGGCTGGGACAGAGCAGGTGTCCCCACACTCAATACTTTCATTTAAAAAAAAAACTATTTAAAATCCGTTCTCCTGAGTCTCTGGGGAAGGACTCATAAACTTTCACAGTAATTCAAGGGCTTTGCAGACCTCATCTCCTCCTGCTGCACGTGCAAGTGGAATTTCTCAGTGCCTGCCTTCCCAAGCATGAACAGCTGGCCACACATATATTAAACAAATACCTTGGTGTGCAGCTTAGCTTATAAAGCCTGCTTCCTTGTGCTGTTCACTCGGCACACATTTTTCTGCCAGCCCCATGTCATGCAGTCTCTCTGGCGTCCTGTAATGCAGTTGTGCTCACGCTGAGCTTTGCCCTAAGTGACAGCACCAATTTGACTCTCTCTCCTGTACTCAGCCACCTGCTTCCATAAAACTCATGTGAACTCAAAATCTTGGGAGCCCCTTCTCTCCTGTCAGACCTCGTTGAAATAGAGATGATTTCCTAGTGCCTCTTCATGCAAAGAGCAGCCACTGGTCCATTAACTGCAAGCACTGGAAACTTTGCTGACAGAGGGGTAGGAGATGCTGGGAGCCAGGGTGGACCAAGACTCCCACCAGCCAGACATCATACCTCTGGCAGGGCTTCATGCTGATGCTTTAGGAAAAAAAGCAGCTCAACTAAAACCTACCACACCTGGCCAACTGATCTGTGATTTGCAGGGAAGCAGGAGAGGTTGAGATTTCAGCTGTCTTTCAGATAATCAGTTATGGTTGATAAGCCTTGTCATCCAAGAAGAGAGACCATGAGGGTCCTGAGTCAGATCTCAGTGTGATGCATGAAAAGCAGCTTCTGCTGGTGGCAGTGCAAGATTCAACAGCACCTAAAACCTAGATGCAAGTTTGCAAAACAATCATTACTGAAAATAATTATAATTGCATTATTTAAAAATAAACACTGGAGTTTTCTAGCCAAAAAACTGCTTATCAGAAATCACTGTATGCCTTAACCCAAGACTTGAAATCTCATTCGAAGAGGACATTGTCATTCTTGTAGTTAAAGTGTAGCCCAATTTCTTTTTAATAGAATAAGATCTTCCTTGGAGGAGATTGTATGTTGCTGATAATTATCTGATGACATGTTGAGGTCCAGCAGATGGATTAATTTTGTTTTACATTATGTTATTAGTGCCACTGGAGGGGTGTGTGGCTGCATCCTTTTAGGTACTAAGCTAAAGAGCTTGCAGTATACTTTACAGACAGTGGCAACTGCTAGGCTAAAAACAAGCCTCCACTGGCTTTCTGGGAAAAGGTGTCTACAGAACACCATGGATCGTATACTGTCATGCCAATCATAGAGAAAGGCCAAACTCAGCCTGTTAACTGAAGATAAAGGATGCTCCGGGTGTCCAGGTCCCAGCCTGAGTCTCAAGAGACTTAGATGTGATACCAAACTGTGCAGCAAACATAGACGCCAATATGATACCAGCTGAATATGATGAGATGCAATGTCCTTGAAGGCTTCCTCCCACCTGTAGCTCTCGGAGCAGGGCAACTTTCTGCCCTCCACAGCACTTGCTGCCAAACAACTCAGACCTCTTGATCTGCAAGAGCAATTTTCCCTGCACTCTGCTGCAGTCTGTACGTATGGCAAATCAAATGACTCTATCCGCCACGTAGAGTGCATGCTTGTTTTAAAGATACTTCCCGATCTATCCACCCCTGCTCCCCAGAAGAGTTATTATACACAGGCACATGCAACTGGGGAACCAAAAGGCTGCTCCTCTCAGAATATTAAGCAAATAAATTGGTTGCCCTCTAACATACCTTTTTCCTCCCAAGATGATCCAGGCTACTGAAAAGCTAATCCAGCTTTCTACAGACTGAAAAAAGAGTGTGTGGAGTTCAATAGGGCTCAGCTACCGAGCTCAGCTCAGTTAAGCAGCAAAGGTGGAAAACAGGAGAATGAAATGACTCTAAAGAAGGATATTGACTGATTATCATGTGGGATGTCTGGAAGAAACTTGAGTGGTATCTACAGAAAATACACTGAGAATAGCCTCTATTATACTCTGAAACACTCTCCGAGGGGGGAAAGAGGAGAAACTCCATTACCCTCAGCAGGAACAGTCAGGTTGGACAAAATAACCTCGTAGTGAAGAAATAACCTGGCATTGACTTACATTACTGTTGCCTACGAGCCCTGCCTCACCGTGATGGGACTCCAGGGAACTAAGTGGAGTTTGGAGATTGCTGCCATTCTGAGAGGCTGGGACGAGGGTCGTGGGGAAGAGCCAAAGTTGGCTTTGATATGATTTTATGCCCTCCAGCCTGCTCTAAGACAACAACCAGAGGCTGCTTTAACACTCCCAGGTTTTATAACCTCTCTACACAACCACAAAACAAGCCACGCCAGGAGCAGAATGAGGCTGTTTCGATAGGGGGTACCCCCCTCCCCGCCTTGTTTAGATGTATTTTGGAGGACATGGGCCATGCTGCCAGACCCAACGTGGCTGGAAGAAGGAAAGCTGCTGGGTATGCAGCTGATGGTGCTTCAGGAGACCCTGGCTGCCACCGCTGCTCCCTCCCAGCCACCGCAGCTGAGCAGCAGCATCATTACACGGTGTAGCAGGTAGCTGGCACTCCCTAATCCCTGGGTCATTGCTTGCACACAGAGCCCCCATCTCGGGCAACTCTGGTTAAAAATATACATGCTTTTTACTTCCTTATCTATAAGCTAGAGCTGGCTGGGGCAAGGCAGAAAAATCCAGCAAGTTAGTGGAGCAAATTTCAGAGGTGTTTGGCCTTGCTGAGGGTAGCAGCTCTCCATATGGCAGCTCCTTTCCTGCTCCATCTGAAAGTTCCCAGGAGCTCAGCTGAATCTCACTGGACCTGCTCTCCAGCCCCGTTCAGCACATGGAGACCAGTAGGTGTTTAAGCATTGCTCTTGAAAAAAATGACAGGCCCCAGGGCCCAGTCTTGCAATGAGAAATGGTCCTCATTTTTGTGAGTGCAGTGGGTTCAGCCAAGGTCAATGATAGTGGCGCTGAGGGAAAGCCGCTGGAAAATATAACTAACTTTCCCATCACTCGCTCCCCTCCTTCCTCAGCAGGCTGAGGGCTTGCTGGAGAAAGCCAAGCAGAGCCAGGTGAGTGGACAGGCTGTGAGAGACAAGACTGCTGGGGCAGCCGAGGTTTGGGCTGGGGAACTTGGGCTCCTCTGCAGTCAAGGGTATACCCACCAAGTGCACATGCTGCCAAAGTCACCGATAATCCAAGCCACAACACACATCAGCAAGGATGTATCCCCTCCAAGCCCAGCTCATTTCAACCAAGCACCTGCAAGTCACCACAAAAACGTAATAGATGCCACAAAACATATATTCACATAAATACACACACCAACAACATAGTGCAGCCTGTACCCTCTGATTACACCTGGCAGAGATGCTCTGCCTGTGCATGTACCTGCACATACGCTCACATGGGGTGCATGCACGTTCCTTGAGTTTCTAAACCCCTAAAAAAGAGCAAGTCTTTGAAGCAAGGTGAGAAACCTCTGCTGTTCCCTAAACAGAGCCCCCAATGTCATGGATGGCAAAGTATTCGAGCAGGTCACCTGTCTCAGGAACTGCTAGGATGAACTTGTGGAAGCAGAACTAGCTCAGAGAAGAAGTGTTTTCACTGCAGAGCCTGCTTATTTTAATGAAACACACGTCTCCCCTCAAAAAAAGTTCTCCTGCCATTGTGTGTTTTTACATCAATAATAGAGGGAAGTTGATAAGCATGATGACCAAAGAGTGAAGTTAATTGGATTAGCCAAAATTGTTCATTGCTGCTGCCACGCAGCCCCTAGTTACAGCTGACTTCTAGCTGCAGAGACCCCAACCCCGAGCTTGGCTTCTTGGGCTCCTCTAACTTCTGGTTAGAAGGTTTTGGCAAGATGTAGATCCGGGCAAGGCAGTCTGCTCGCCTGGGGTGGGATGTCCTGGCAGTCTGTCCTGAAATGCTACATGGAAAGAGTGAAAAGGGAACAGGGATTGTTGCCAAAAGAAGCGTCACAAAAGCCGGTCTCGGAAAGCTGGTCCTATGTTGAAGACTAACCTTAATTCTGTGAGCAAGTAACCAGGCTCTCCATTTGCTTTGATTTCTTTATACAATCCATTTGCTGCAATAAGAGATACCATCACTAATACACTGCAATCAGGTTGGTTTTTTAACCATGGGATCCTGATTCAGTTCAAAGATTTCCCTTTTGCACCAGTGATCTTTGCATCAGGACTTAGGATTACATCTCTTACTTGTGCTTGTGCTTGGCTCTGCATCAAGAATATCCCATTTTTTAAGGCTGCTGGGGTCACATCTTCAGCTCAGGAGATGTGACTTCAGTGCTGAAGGTGCTCTGCTCCTCCAAGATGGTCATTACACCCACCCCAGCACTAATTCAAACCACGCGCGGCAGTTGGCTTGCACATATGGAGGCAACACTGATTATATTTTATAGGAGTTATATATTAAACTTTAGTCCCCAAACTCCTATAATTTTCCTAACAAGTTACCACCCTGCACTCATGCAATGCAGCAGGACTTCTGAAAGGAATATGCTGGGCTTCGACACGAAACCGCAGCAGCGCAACAAGAAGACAGACAGCCCATCCCTCGCTGTCCAAAATTTCCCCACAGAGAGAATGCCCCTTTATTAACACTAACCCTTCAGTGGCATTTTACCTGGCTGCATAAACCTCCTGCCACATTCCTGGCAAGCCCTTGTCACCCGTTCTCATCATCAGCTCCTCTCTGATGATATAATTCAGGAGGAGCAGCGCTGGGTCCCGGCCAGGTAGACTTGGCACTGGGTGCCTGGCAGAGATGCGGGCTGTGCTGCCTGCTGCCTTCCCCGACTCCAGCCTCACCGCAAATGGAAATAAAAAGCAATCCAGCTTCTGCCTGCACGTAACACCCATCACAGCTGCATCTGCATAGAATATTGTGTTGTACGGTTTCATGTCACTGTTTAAAGGTTGATAAGTTTGGTCCCAGTAGGAGCTGCAATTAAGTGGCATGCTTCTCTTATTTTTTCCATCTCATTTTACTGAGCTGGAAACCCAGCAGTTACACCCCAGCCCCGGTGAAGTTAATGACCAGGTTCAAGCAAAAATTCCCCCAAGACGTCAAGGACCAGAGGGAAGAGTGAGTAGACTCCAACTCCGCTTTCCCCTCCAGCCATCCATCTACCTAGATATTTATTTGATCTTCTGTCACTACAACATCCAAGTGTTTACAGCACACCACCATTCACGCCAAAGCTGAATGAAAATCCTTAATGGGACTTTCGTGCTGTGATGCACCACCGGCGCTCACGGTCACCTCCGGTGCATACGAATGAAAAAGAGAGATCCTCTCGTCCCTTGCACTGACAACGCACGTGGGGAGAGAGATTTGCTGAGGGCTCCCTGGGTACAGATTTGTGATCTTGGATGAATAATGGTTTAGTTTATTGGAAATTCGTTTTTCATTTTACTTCAATTAAGTGACCAGCGAAATCAATCACATACCTTCTGCAAACACTAAATCTTCCAGAGGGAAAATATTTATCAAGTCCCAAGCCACCAGCTTTAGCCCCCTTATCCCTCTAGCTCTCTGGAATTGCTTTGCAATGTAGAGGGAAAAAAAAAAAGAAAAAAAAAAAAAAGCCAACTTGACAAACTGGAACTTCAGAAGATAAAAAGCAGATTTGAAGCAGCGATGAGAGTGCTCAATACATAAAAATCCTATGGACTTTAACAGAGACAAAACCAGGTGGTTATAAGTATGCATTCAAGTGTCACTGAGATGACACAGCTGAGGATTAGCCCCTCTGCACAGAGTTGTTATATGTAGTTATTTTTTAACATCTCCTGAGACCTCTACTGTAGGCAGGAAACTCCTCAGGCCAGAAGATGGTTAAAATGAAAAGTTTGCTGTTTAATTCTGCAAGACTACTCCGTATGGCACCAGCAAGGATCTGCTGTCAGGGAGCTGAAGCAGAGATGCAACAGCTTTGGCAGACTCGAAATGATAGAAACATAGAATGGTTTGGGTTGGAAGGGACCTTAAAGAACATCTAGTTCCAACCCCCTGCCATGGGCAGGGACACCTTCCACTAGACCAGGTTGCTCCAAGCCCCATCCAACCTGGCCTTGAACACTGCCAGGGATGGGGCAGCCACAGCTTCCATGGGCAACCTGTTCCAGTGTCTCACCACTCTCACAGTGAAGAACTTCTTCCTTACTTCTAATGTAAATCTGCCCTCTTTCAGTTTAAAACCATTCTTGAAACCCTTCACGTCATCTCTATATGCTCCACTTAATACTCCTTCATACACAACAGCTGAAGCACTGGAGAATATTGTGATTCAGTGTTTTTTAGGCTCTGGCCCATAAGCAGCTCCTATAGCCACACAAAAAGGTGACAAAGAAAGGTAAATTCATACATAGATACTACAGGGAAAACTTTGTCTATGATATTCCTAATCCATAAATCCAAGAACTTTTAACATGCCTACAGAACAGTTAATACCACTCAAGTTGTTCTGAAAGCCTAAGCTGGATTTGGCCAGGATGCTGAGGTTCATAACCTTGGTCTGCTGGCTTCGGCTGTGGGGCACTATTGATTTAAAACAACCAGAAGGAGGTCAAGACTAACATATTAACAGCTCTAGCTTAACATCATGCCAAAACACTAGTTCAATCTAGACTGCCCCACTCTGAGAGGCAAATGCCATTCACCCAGTTCTTGCAGAGCTCCAACTTCTTCCACTTTGGGGTGTTAAGGCTCCTGTCCAAATACTAGCCTAGTCCAAACACTTTTAGCTTAAAGGTTACCACAAAATTAATGCTTTGGGATCCCTAACTTCAGCTAAGTACACTGCTTCCAGCAGAACTGCTTGACTGAGGACCAAATAAATCCCTTACACAACTCCAATAAAGCAATTCCAATGGGCAGAAAGACTTTAGAGATTTATCTGGTTTCCGGACAAGGTCATCTTTTCATGCAAAAATCAGCAACTTTCTTGTGAATCTCATTTAAGTAGCAAGAGATTAACAATTCATTTCAATTCTTTATGGATCTTCATTCATTGCTTCCTGCAGAGGTCCTGCCAGGCGTGTCCAGTTATGTGTTTTTATCAATGGTTATTGATGTTTTTCAATTACTTCTGTGACACTTTTTGAAATACATTTGTATGTGGAAAGCACTCGATATAATCCCATCCCAGCACTTTGCAGGCTGGTATCCTCTTATTGCTGAGCTGGGCTCGCATTGCTGCAGTTTCTACAGCAGCTCTTCGCTGCTGGGTCAACGCATCCCTTAGTGCTATCCCATGGACATGCTTATTGCTAGAATAACTCCAGATCTCTCTGCAGATGCAGCTAATACAGATTTGGATCAGATATCTCAAAAGCATCCCTATGCAGTGACATTTTCTCCAAACGCCTTTGGAATCACTGCAGTCATGTCCTTGAATTAGTACCCTTGCAATAATATTCCCAGGTGTGGTTATTCTGGCTCTTAACCCCTCCCTCCAATATTTTTTCTTTCCCAGCCTTTACTGCTTATTCTTTTTACTAGTTTCTGAGACTGCAACTGTACTTTCTTTGAACAATCACACTACAGTACTAAAAGAAACCTCCTAGCATCACTACACTTCTTGCTACCAAATGTTATCCCATGCTGGAATTTATGCAGAGAACATTAAATAATTAAAAGCTGTGTTGAATGAACACCTTGCCTTGAAAACAATGTTCCCACAATCTGTGCCTCCAGCTTCCAAGCAGCCCAGTAGTTTAGCCAAAGTGATCACTTCTTCCATCAAACTTTCTGCACACCAAGAAATGACAAATGAAACCAGACCTTGGCACTTCCCATTTTGCCTTGTTTCTCTGGGACGAAACTCAAAATCTGCTGTAACTGCTCTACAAGATATCCATACAAACCCCTGGATCCTATGCACGATCATTCCAAAACACAGTGTATTTCATCCAAAGAACCAAATGTCCTAATGGAAACTACACAGCTAGCACAAAACCACAACTCTATCACAAAATGAACTAAAACAGATCACAAACTGCACTGATGGGAGGAACATTTTTCACAGAAAATAATCCTTCTCTGATTTTTCATTCCCGACCCTTACCATAAATTTATGAAATGTCTTCAAAACCAATTTGGGGAACTAAAATCCCTGGTACCACTGAAATTAAAGTCCACTGACTACACAGAGCCATTGGCTTTATGGCCATCCACACCTATGCAGATGGCATCTCCTTTCTGCACTGGTACTAAAAACATTTTCTCTCTTTCTCTCCTACTATGGCTATGGACCTGCCTCCTCCACTATTTCTACCACCCTTCTCAGCTTTTCAGATGCTAATTGCTTTTCTCACTAAATTGAACGCTTAATTAGATTAAACAAAGAACAATATTTGGGTCTAACTAGAATTTAAGTGGGATTTTGCTGTTTCTTTTGAGATCTCATAAAGAGATTTCTATACAAAACTGGGTGCCCATTTCTTCTTAATTCTATCTGTTGATCCAATAGAAGATAATTTTACTTCTTCCTGCAGACCCAACACACTCCTGTCCTTCCATCGGTCTGGATACAGCATCACCACGGCTAAATCCACATTAGTCATTTAGAAGATCATATATATATAGTTATTGTACCCGCCACCTCTGTCTTTGGGTTGTTTTATATACAGTGGAAGTGGACACAACTAAATAATAAATTAGACACATAATTGTCATTATTGCATTCAGTATTTTACAGTACTTGTCACTGATGGACACCGAAAGGGATTTCTTTAGCAATATCAGTGAATTAAGGTTATTTTCCAATAAACTGAACACAAACACTTGTGGGAGAAGGGTTATTGGTAAAACAGTCAAACCCTGAAGGTCAAGGCAGTCACGTACCTGAGCAGACCAGTTGAAATAGCTTCACCCCTCACCTCCAAGTTCGGTGTCTGGATGCAGTATGTATCTCAGACATTTATACAGTTGAGATGCATGCTGGCTGCAGCAGTTTTTCTGGGTAAGCCACAGCAGCCCTGTCCTTGGCAAAGCCTGGCAGGATCCGCCAGAAGCTAGAAGCTACTTTCTGACTCAGACAGAGACAACCACATCCCTCTTTGATGCTGCCTCAAATTTTAATCGTTAATAAGGAAACCAGCAACTGGCTGAGGTCCTTCCTGACTCTCTTTTCTCATCCCACTTCTCCATACTTAGGACTATAGTGAACTTGGCAAGAGCCCCTTAAGGGAGGAATAAACATTGTTTAGGATCATCCTTTAGGCAATCTGTAGGCATTAAAGGTGGTACTCTAAATAATGCAGTACATCAGCAAGATGGCAGTGCTTCTCCCAACAAAAAAACCATAGAGGGCTTTTTCTCTGCAGAAAAAGTCAGCCACGCTTCTAGGTTTGCCTGTTACTCTCTGCCTAACACCCTCCTGCCAATAGCTCTGGAAATGGGGTACAATGAAGAAACTGTTGTCTGCTGGAAGGTTTGCTGGGGAATATGAGTGAAGGGAGACTGGAGTATTATTCATGCAACTGAAACAGGAGCTAAAGAGGTTCAAATCCTCTGGATAATCAAAATTAGATTAAATTCTTGGTGTAGGACCCAATTCAGAAAAATTGCAATTATAATGAAATGCTATACAGTAAAAGCATTTTCTTACAGGACTCTTTTATCTTTAAAGATCCCCAAGTCACAAGTAGCATGTGGTTTTCTCCAGGATGGGACGCAGCGAATGCATGATAAACCTTGCACAGAAGACAGATTATTTTCTAGCTGGAAAGAGGGCAAGAAAGAAGCAGAACAAGCAGAAAGAGACTGCAGCTTGGCTAGGACACGCAGGCTTATCCTTCCCTGCTCTCAGTGCCTACAGATCAAATCACCAGGTAGCTCCACAGTATCTCGAGCAAATGTATAAGAGTCGAAAAGAAAAGAAATCATCGCAAGTAGACATGATGCACCCTGCCCATGGGGCAACGTAACCCGCCTGACAAACTTATACTTTTGCTACCTCTAGAGGTATTTTTAGGAAGGTAGCCATCCAGACATCAAACACACCTGACTTTGGTCAGCTATGGGGAAAACAGTGACTCCAATTTACACTAAAGCCTCCTTACTCTGCCCAGTGCTCTAAAATAGATAGAAAAAAAGATGTAAATATGATGAACATCCATCCCAGTCAATCTATGTCCCGTTATCCAGAACAGGGTAAGGTGGCCTCAGCGCAATAAAGGATGGGTTGACTTAGGACACTCAAAACCGAGAATAATTCCCTGAGCAAAACTCTCATTGTCTTTCTCTACTTGTTTTGTACCTATACATCTTGCTAGCTTCTTGTTCAACGAACTCACGGTGAGGTCCCCGGTCCTCACGCTGGCCCAGAGGACACCTGCCTTTCCGAGACAGACCGATGGACTGGGAGACCGATGGTGTGCCCACATGGAAGCAGGCTTCAGCCATTTTAGAAGGCTGTGCTCCACGCTGGTTTCCTCCACCAGACAAACCAGACTTGCCACCTCTCCCTCCTGTGATCTGGAGCAGCCAGCGCTTATTTACAAAGTTTCTGCAGTTTTGCTTAATTTAGAGCAGGCTCTTCTGGTGAGCGTCACCAGTTCCACTTGGCTGGCTTTGATGAGCACAATGTGACTGCTGGGAACTGAGACAACCCTTTCAGAGCACTCTGTTTCTCCGTGTCTTTCTCTCCCTGAAGCATCTTTTGGGTGGAAGGAGGAGAGAGGAGCGAATGCTGTCAGATCGAACAGTATGCAGTCATTTGCAAACTGGCCTCAGGAATGGGTCACTGCTCGAGGCCTGAGTGACCAAAGGCATTCAAGTCCTTGCTTGACAACAAATAGCTTAAAGAAAAGAACATTTTCATCTTCAGAGACATCAGCGATAACTCCAAGTCAGATGCTTCCAGGGACAGCAATACTCCCTGTCCCTAGGACAGTTAAAAGGAAAGTTTCATCTTCCCTGTTTAAAGACTGTTTGAACCAAGGCACAGGAACTAAAAGTATTTTCCCCTAAATCCCACAGACTTGGTAACCGACACTCAAACAGAAACTCCATCTCCTACTCTCTGCTTCATCCCTCATTGTTTCACATGTCTCTTTTTACACTGTCTTTACAAAGGCACCATCACGCTAAACGTTTGATGTGTTGGCACTGGCAAGGTCAATGGCTCCAAATCTCATGTCTCGCATGTTCTTTACACTTGAGAAAAAGCAAGAAACTCAGCTAAAAGCAAGGATGCAGATCTTACATTCAACACAGTGACCGGTAACAACCCACATGCCTCTTTTTCTCTGGCTACCCGTGGTGTGCTGCAGCCATGTCCTGCCTATGCAAACGTGGATTGTTGCTCTGCTGTGGCACTCGTATATCCTGCACTTGCAGTATCAACTGCAGACTCCTTTGCTCTGGGATCCCATGGATCCCATCTGGCCAACCAGATTGGTCCACCTGGCTGGCCAGGTCTTTGACCTGCTGTCCCAATTAGACCAGTACACAGGGCCCCAGTGTGAACGACGGGTCATGCCACCCTCCTACGATAAAGCAGTATTTGGGCTCTGTAGGGTCTCTCAGTCAAGCCTCCTCCACCACAGGAGCTCAGACATAGCCTCATCCTAGGACTGTGTTTGGTCTGAAAGAGAAGAAACTTCAGAAGTTTGCAGGAGTAGGCAGTTGGAAACTGCAGGACATGAGCCAACGCAGGAACAGGACAGGTCTCCGTGAGAACAGCTCATGGAAGCAGTGGTGTGGAAAAGAAGGATGCTGGCAGGAGATATCAGCAGCCCCCTGAAGATTGAGGGAGAGCTAATGAAGAGAAGAAATATGCTTAAGAGCCAGAGTAAAAAAGCGTCAGAGCCCACAGCTGCAGGCTGGGGACCTATTTTGTTTTGAAAAGCTGGCCACCTCCGCTGGCTTGATTAAGGAGTATTAATTAGCCAAGTGGAGAGCACCAGTGAATATACTGACTAAGGTTTGACCATAGTCTACAGAAGAACAAAACCTGATATGAATGCTTGGGAAAAAGGAGATAAAGCTGGAAACTAACATAGTTCTGCCCTGTGGTGCTTGTCTGTCTCCCTCTCCCCCTCTTCCTCTCATCAAATACTTAAGAAAACCTCAGAAAACTGCTCTCCTTTTCTTCCCTCTGGCAGACTGTATTTCCTCTTTATTCACAATGACTGTAATTGCATTATTTCCATAACAACAGACTGTGAGATCAGAGAGCTGTGGATGATGAGTTGGAACAGGAAATCAGCCAGGTAGATGGTCTTAACCTCTCTGTATTTCTTGTGTGATGGATGGGACTTCCCAGGAGAAGCAACACCTAAACTACCCCATGAAATGTCACTGGAACTACCTCAATATACTCCAAATGAGACGCCAGCTCATGCTCGCAAACACCTAAGGAAGGAGTGGGACAACGCGCAGCCTTTCTGCAGCTGATGACAGGGCTCAATGAGGAGGTGGACTCTGCCATATACAAAGGCTGATGTTTATCAAGCCCTTTCTGCATGCACCAAACGTTGAGCGCACGCTTTGATTTGTGTCACAGTAAAGTCCACTGTCCTTACGTAAAAGGCGGAGCAGGTCAGCATCTCCCCAGAAAGTAGCAAAGAGCGTCTTGCTCTGGAGTGGAAGGGCAGGATTTGTGCTGCGAGCGGGTGGGGAGAGTGTACAGCCCCTGAGCAGGAGCGGCCACCCCAGCTTGACGGGTTGCAGAGCATCAATGCTCTTTAAGGGAATGGTAAGTGACAGGAGAGGATGTCGCCTCGCAAAGCGAAAGCGGCCTCAGTCCTCTCCCGCTATCATTTCGTCCCTTTCCATTCAAGGCTTTGAGACCACTTTACATTGCCACTGGGGGAGAAAAGGCAAGGGGAGAAGAGATACTGGCGAGAGCAATCACCAGTCCCTAGAAGAGGCAAGGAGCGTTAATGAACAGAAGAGAACATGCCGAGAGCTGAACTAAGAAGCATCAGAGTTCATAGCCAGAAGGAGGGGAGGTATTTTGTTCTGAAGAGCTGTCCGCCTCCACCGGAGTGAGCAGAAACAGTTGTCGCTGGCTCCACGAGCAAAGAGGTGGGAGACGCCAACAGCTATTTCCCGACTTGTCCGCAGTCACGCAGGATGGACACACGCAGGAACACAGACTACGTTGGCTACGTCCCCCCTTCACCTTAATACCAAACATGGACAGAAAGAGGACACCCCAAGGACAGACAGGCCAGGCTGACAAGGTGTCACTAAACCAAGTGTGGATATGGCTCTGAAACGCAGCAGTCATGGCAGCAAACGCTCCTGGCTCCGAGGTGCAATCAGGACATGATGCCAGCAGCCATGCTGCAGGGACCAGGCTCATAGGGCACCTTTGGACTTCAACCAACGTGTCTCCCCGTGACATTGGCTGGCAGGGAGAGCCACGGATTGCTCATGAGCAAGTTAGTAGCAGTGTTACGTTAACGGTTGGACTCGATGACCTTAAGGGTCTTTTCCAACCGAAATGATTCTATGATTCTGCAATTCGTGCAACAGGCTGTGGCTGTGCCTAACACTTATGCAGAAGCAGAATAGATCATTTTTCATTCTACTGCATTCCCAATCAGAGTTTTCCCCAGCAAATACCAGATACACACAATTAGCTTGAAAAGAAAAATATCTCTAAGACGCATCCGGTCAGAGAGATGACTGGCTATTTTGTGGCTTTCATTTAGGGACTGGATAAGGGGGAGGGGGTGGGGGGTGTTTTTAATAGCTAACTAGATAGCTTTCTCAAGCAGTCCTTAAAATCTGCTAATTATCCCATGGTCTCAGTAAGAAGAAGAAAATCTCTCCCTCCAGATTATTCCAGCACTGGTGAAAAATCTTCAAGGCCAACAAGTTGCTACTTTCAAACTTTAAAACAAACCCCAGGAATTAACCTCACATTGGGGTTTTCACTGCATCATTCCTGCCTTGGAAATGCTTCCTAAGCGATGAGAGGTGAGTGGGCTTCCCAATGAGCTACACACAAACCAGATGCTCTTAAATGGCAAAGTGATGAAGGTTATAAGGGTTACTGGTCTTTGTGTCAGGGTTTAACATGGGTCTGGAAGAGCAAACAAAAGAACAGGCATTGTGCTGGAGATGTGACTATCAGCTCAGCCCATCTGAGCTGTGTTTCTGCAACACAGGAGATGCTCAACTGAGTGGTTTGATTCAGGGGTCAGTGTTGTCCCAGCAAGATCCAAGAAGATAGACACCCTGCACCCCTGGTCTGGCAGGCAGCACTTAGCCACAGACAGCTTGACAACAATCTTGAATAATCTATCATTTTGTGCTAGCACTTAGCATTTGAGACCACGGAAACAGCTCAGCCCCTCTCATGTAGTGCTCATGGCAGTATTGACCTGTGCAGACTAGTTAAAGCCAGCAAAATTCAGGCTCCTTGAAAATATTGGTGCAGAGCTTCTTGGAAGATGGTTCTGAGCCTTCAGTTTAAATCAAATTAGTCATTCAATATATCTTCATCACCTGAAGGATTTCCCTTTTTAGCTCTGTGTTGTTTATAAAAGTCCATACCTTACTGCTCAAGGCACTTCTATGAGACAACAGCTGAGCATCAGGAATTTCAGGCCAGCATTCGCAGAAGAGCCTCATTCACTGCCCTGGATTTTGGATCATCAGCAGCCAAAAGGCTGTGCACCCCAAGGTTTATTGCAGGATGTCATCTGAAATCCTTTTTGGCTCTGGAGAAAAGGAACATCCCCGTCTGGGCACCCCCAGAGTTAGAAGCCCTCCTCAAAGCTCTCCGATATCCTTCAGACACAGAGGATGGCATCACTACGCTAGCGTAGGGTTGGATCAAGGCTCCTTATCGGTGCATGCAAAAATTAACTCTGTCCCATCTGAATGAGGACCTGAGCTAGATGGCAAACTGGTGAATGTATTGTCTCATTAGCTTACACCTACAGACAGCTCTGAATGCTCATTTTAAAGTTTGAAACCTATTTGCCAGCAGTTTCAATGACATGGTAAGGAGAAACATAGAGGGGGGAATCAGGAATCCCTATATGGATTTGCAGGATGGAGTTGCGAGCAACCTATGGGGGTTGCAGGACTGCTAGCAATCAGACTGGAGCCACAGAAGCAAAGCACGGAGTATTTGACAGGTTGTTAGAACCTTTCACAAGGACAAACTGAGCCAGCAAAGTTTATTCGTCATGAAAAAACAGCATATTGACTTAGACTCCCCAAAGAGAAAGGTATTAAAACAAGCAAACAAATAAAAACATTGCTCCTGAAAAAAAACTTAGGATTTGTACTGTGTAAAATGAGTCACAAATCCCCAGACAGATGGGGAATTCAGGTAAACAGAACAAAAGCAAAGTCCTACTTAGGAACCTGGCTGGAAGAGAGGAGCTGGAATTTCCCAACTCTGAAGAAAATTACTCTGTATTTTTTTATGAGCAGAAGTTGAGACACTGATCTTTCTCACAACCCAGGACGGAGTCTCCCCATATCCTCCATCGCCTCCGTTTGCTGCACTGAAGCAGAGAAGGAACAAGTATCAGCTCATTAACACCTTCTTTTTGCGACACCCATGAGTTCCTGGGGATTTCTCCTTTGACTGCTCAGCTCAGGAAACCTGAGGAGACCATGACACGGGAGGGTATGGCTGCAGGCCAGAGACCGCTTCATCACCTGGGCAGCAGAACAAGAACGGTACTCCCTCATGGACGACAAATCAAGACAAAATAAAGCGCGAGGGTATCTCTGGGAGCAGCAAAGCAAACCCAGAGCCAACCCCAGAGAAGACTTCCAAAGCAAAGCACAAAAAGGCTTTGAGCAGCCATCGCATGGATCGCCTGGGACAGATGAGACGGCAGGTCTCTGCTCTGTGACACCATGGCTTGTCACCTCGCTTCCTCTCCTTCGAGCTCCCCAGCAGAACCAGGGGAGCTGCAGGGGGGGCTCCAGGCTGTCCCCAAGCAGTGCGACCAGCACCCCTGCCATCGCCTCCAATAAGGCATTTGGGGATGTCATTTAGAGTGCTCCAGCCCCGGGCTTCGAACGGTCCATCTGTTTGTTTGCAGTCAACATGCAACGGTTCTCAGAGCGGAGCAGGAGGAGACATTAGCTTTGGTGCTGCTGCCTTCTGCAGAAGGAAACAAGGTCTGCAGGGAGCAGGAGCCCAAGGGGACAAGGGACCTGGAGGAGCTTTAACTGTGAAAGACATAGAAGATGCCAGCCAAAAAGCAGGGACAGGGATGGAGGGACAGCAAACCAGCAGAGTGGTGCAAGGGTGCCTAAACACGGGTGCTGATGCAGGTGAGCTGGTTTCTGTTTAAATCTTTTTATTCAAGGCTGAGCCTGGAGCGTAATTCAACCTCCTTCATTAATGCCTGTGAGCATTCAACACACTTCTGAAACGTGGATGACCCAGAAGAGTTCTTGTAGGTCCGTGGACTTTCTAAAACAGGCTGGTAAGAGGAAGAAGGGAGAGAGCTTGTTGAATTCTCTGTTTTTTTAAATACTCGATCAACCTGCAGGCTGAGAAAACAATAAAAAATATAGACTCCATTAAGCTACTTAGAAGAAAAATCACTGCCTCTGGATCATTGAAGGCTGCCAATTTTCTGCCAGTCACACTGTATTTGTTCTAGTCTGAGAAAGAAAGGAGGAGAAAGGATGGGGGTGGGGGGGGAAGACTAATAACAGAAGAAAAAAACCTGTGTGAAACACATTGAAATAACATGAGTTGCTCTGATTCTATTTCCCGGCAGCTAGTCCTTGGATTGTGTTGTGCAGAAGAGAGAAGAATGTAATGCAAATATGTAATGAAAGAAAAAAAAATAGACCCCTTACTCCCGCCCCAATACATAAATAAATAAATAAATAAATAAATCATGGAAAAGGAGGGAGAATAATTTGTCTCTTCGTGAGGTACATGTGCCTGGAGGTAGTGTTTGCAGCTGGGAAGGAACTGAGATTTCTTCCCCATTCACACCAGCTCCCTCCACTGCTGTGGCAGGTGAGGATTCTTCCAATGTCCTCATGTTGACACCAGCCTCTGCAGCCCAGTGCTACGTGTTGTGGAGGTCCTGGCTTAGCCCTGGCTTCGTGGTTGGTGTAGGGGAAAACACCTCCCTTAGCATCACGTTTTCTAGTAGAACATCCACCAGTGACTTCTTTGAGGATGGTCTTCTGCGATACAGTGTTAAGTGGTCTTCCCTGTTTGCCTGAGAGACGGGACCTTCTGACAGTGTCTGAAGTGCCACGGACATGCCAATGTGTACAGAACTGCCACCCACCCCAAAAGGCAACGGTCTGCCTAAAGGTAGTCCAGAGAACTGGCACAAACTGATCAAGGTCATGGCAAAAATTGGCTCACGAAGAGGGATTAGCAAGGGCTCTGAGACTGAACGTTCCGGAGAGGAGATGAATGTGAAGGGATGATAAAGGTATATTAGAAAATGATAGAGGGATCTTTTGTTCTTTCTGCCTCATAACACAAGAAAAAGGACAATTCCACAAGAACAACGAAATTAAAAACAGGGAAATATAAAGCTGATACGAGGAACTGCTTTTCCCCTGTGCTGTATCATCATGGGAACTTTTGAGGCAAAGAGCCTACTGAGCCAAAGGAAGAAGTTGATGGATTTATGCAGCCTACAACAACAGCCACTGCTAGGGGAATAACCAGTAGGCCGCCCTACATGAAAATATCTGCCAGCCATCTAGTTGTGTGCCTGTCAGCACTGAGCGAATCCAGGATGCATTCAGGAGATAGCAAGGGGCGCTTCTTCAGCCTTTGACAAAACTGAGTTGCACTCTTCAGGTTCATGCAAAAGCAAATCCTTTGCCCAGACCCGCAGCAGCAGCTCATGGTGGTGCACACTGGGTAGGGTGGTACACACAGAGGCATTTGCTAGGAGCTGTGATTCATCAGTTTGCCATTCCCTCACCCCTGGTACCACCAGAGTTGCAGAGATTATAGGAGATAAGGCTAGAGAGGACTGTGCCAGGGGCAACATCAGCCTGCAAATCACCCATCAAACCATTCCCTAACACATGGTATAGCTCTCAGATGAGACCGAATCACAGTCTGTACGTGACGCTGTATTTCCCAAACTTTCTCCTGCCTCTTGGTGTGTTCCCAGCATAGAAGAAAAGAGCCTATCTCCCTCTGTGAGCCAGTGGGGACAGTGACCGCTGACATTACCTGCCAGAAAGCATGTAACGAGTTGTACAGTGCTGCAAAGGAACCAGGGCTGCAACACGGTAAGGTCTGCAACCTCAGATGGAGATTGGTGTACACCCAAGGAAAGAGTCACCTGCCATTAATGTCTATCCTTCAGCTGATGCAATGACAGCTGGGTTTTTTGGTTTTCTTTTCTTCCCCCCTTAGTTACACTGGGTATAGCCTCCTCTGGTAGAAAAGGGCAGTGGCAGGCAGCTCCAGAGGAGATAATAGCACTGAGATGTCCAGAGCACCTGGGGTGCAAACCACCACTCCAACGTATTTCCTTCCAGCTCTATCCAGGCAAATTGCTTTTGCCGTTTGGAAACAGATCACTGCAGTGACCTGTCCCTCCTGCAACGTGTCACCACGCGGGTTCGCACTTTGCCTGCCCTCCTAGCCCTCAGCCCCTATTTACCTCCAGGCGTGGACTAGATGATTTCTCCCGGGAACCAAGAGGAACCAAGGACAGATGTAGGTGGCCACCCTTCTGTCTTTCATCTCTAAACTTCCATTGCTTTCCAGCTGCTCCTTCTGGCTATTTCTCATCCACTCCTGCCCAGAGGTGGCTGGAGATTGCCACAGCTCAAAACCCTCAAATTCCCACACAAGCCAGAGATAAACCACCCTGCCTGCAGCCTCCAGCTCCTGGTCCTTACAGCCCCATCTCCCTGACTCCACTCAGCCTCCAGCAGTAAGGAAACCTCCAATCCGATACTGAGGGCAAGCCTCAGGCAGCATTTCTCCTCTCCATCCCGGAGAGCCATGCACAGAAGCCAGAGAGGCTGGCCAGCTGGGATGGTGCTGGCAGCGGCAGGCTGCAGGCACGCAAAGAAGTCAGCGGTGATGGAAAAACAGCAGAACAGCACTGGGTTTGGAGGAGGAGAGGACAGCTCTGATAAATTCCTTCCCCCTCGACCGCCCCGGCTCAGTCAGCGACTCACCGAGCTCCCAGCTGACAGCACCATCAGGGCACGGGGCCCCAGATGGAGATTAAGCACCCAGAAACTGGGATGAGGAGGACAAGTCAGTGCCAGCATCCAGGGGTGACCCAAAGACTCCTCCAGTGCCTGGCACTGGTCCCACAGGGATGAACGGGGTCTGCTTTCTGTAGGGGTGCCTCCCATCCCGTAAGCTAGCCCTGCTCATCGCAGGGGTTGTGATGCTTCGTTCGGGGGTCCCGCTCCGTAGGATGCCACGTCACCCCACAGACATCTGTTCTCTCCCCCTGCCATGAGAAACCGATGCTCAGACTTTACGCCTGGAAGAACAGGGCTTATTTTGGCCTTCTCTAGACAAAAATAATAGCAGCGGTCCCACGCTCCCCCCTTCCCACCGTGCTGGCAAAAGAGGACTGTCAGTGAAAGAAGAGCAGAGGGTTTTTAGACCAGGCCTCTGCTGGATCCCCAAATACCTCTGTGATGCACATCATTGAAAAAAACCCCTCACCCACAGGGGGAAAGTGCAGTAGGTGAAGAGCAGCAGACATTTGCAGAGAAAATGAGAGTCAACATAACAACAACTAGCTTCTGGGGAGTTGCACCCCACAGTTTTCCTGAAACCAGCTGCCAAATATAAAGAAATCTCCTTGAAATATCTCACACCCAGATCCCTCCTTCTGCCCCGTGCAGTCACCCCCAAATGCAACAAGCCAAACTTCCCCCTTTTTTATTTTACTTCTCCCCCTGCAAACAAACAAACAGCTCAATGCCAGGGGGAGAAGACCACAGTGTCCCCCGCCGAGGGGCAAAGCCCCCCACGAGGGTTCAACCTGCGTCATTCGAGTACTGGAAAAGAGGAAAACAGCAAAGCTCTCGGGGAGGAGAGGTGTGCCGGGGATGGGGGATGGCTTGAAATTTCTTGAATGTAATACAGATTACATATGCATGAGCCTGAATGAGACATCCCCTGCCAGCACCTCCCAGCCTGGCAGTGGTTCAGGTGTCCCCTCAATTCAGGTCCTGGCATCCAAGTCTCCACTGTGGATTATTTTTTTTTTTCTTCTTTTTCCTTGCCTTCTCTCTCTCCCTCTCTGGAAAGTGTTCTACTACGCTGGCAGGCTGCCATGCTCACGTCTGCCTCCCACTTCATCCCCGTCTGCCATTGTTTCCAATCAGTTTAGGAAACAGCGCTGAGAACAATTAGAAAAGATAACGAGGAAGAATTACATAATTACAGGCCACCGCATCCAAAGCATTTTTGCAGGCTGAGCTCTGCCTGAGGGAGGGAGAGGGATTTAATCACACTCCGTCTTTGCCTTAACTTGACTGTCTTACCATCATCAGCTCGAGATACCTGGAGAGAGGTCCCTTCTGCAGCTGGACTCTGCAAGCTGCCACAAGAAAGGGTCTCACCCAAAAAGATAGTTCTCCTGGGCTCGGGAGAGAGGAATATCTTCCTTTCTCCCATGCCTTATCTGTCTGGGGGAGATTTCAGACTCAGCCCTGCCCAGCTGTCTCCCTGGATCACATCTGAGCAGCAGACTTCACCGGCAGCAAGAAGGGAGATGCTCAAGGAATTAATCTGCTCTCGAGGTCCCTAGCGAGGCTTATGCAATAGTCCCCAGCTAAGAGAGGCTCCGATGTGCCAGCAGAAAGATATCACGAAACTGCAAGCAAGTGAAGACACCGGGAGCAGCTCCGCACACTGGAACAAATCTCTGCCCACGGTATGCGCCTTCCCCTCCCAAAACCCCTGTCCCTCCAGGCAGACCGACCTCCTCGCTGCAAGGAGCTGCAGTTCTGCTTGTGTTCAGGCACCTGTACCTAAGGCAGGCTATACACCTGAGCTCTCCTCTACCCCTCCTGTCAAAGTCCTGCTTGATATTTCACCTGCGTGGCCCAGGCCACCCATTATTTCAGTGTTTTTCTGAATTACCTGCACAGCGCTGCTGTGACACCGGCGTCCAGCTTTCTCCAGGTGGCTCGGAGGTGAAGCCGGGAAACCCAGCGCTCAAAGGCTGCTGTTTGCGTTGCTAAACACCTGCCTAATTTCACCTATCCGATTCCCTCATCCCTCCCCGTACAATAGGTTCACCACCTGCCACCTCTTGCATTAGAGCTACCAGAGAATATAATGCCAGGAAAGGAGACATTTACCCAGGAGAGCACTGTCTTGAATGCTTTTCTTCGGCGGATTTCAAAGCAATTCTCCTATCATCATCCTTGTGTGGATGGAGGCAGGGACCCCTATGCGAACTGATATTTGATCTGGCTTCAGAGGAGCTCTAAGCTCACTGCATCTTCCTTGCGATACATGCCGGGCTTGATTTGCTGCTCAGCCGTTATTTCTGGGAGCAGAGAAGCATCTTCAAATTTAAGAATCCACTTATTTGGCCGTAAGCGACTCTTAACAAACATCAGAGTAATTAAAAATCTCCCAAAAGCATGAGATCTGGGAAATGCCTTTGATATTTGCTCTGACTACGAACGCTCTCTCATCCTGACTCAGTGTGTCACAGATGTTAACTGTGAATTCCCCTTCATTCTTTAACCTCCTGAGCTCAGCAAATCCACCATTACCACGTCCTTCCTGATCTAGGTGTAATTCAGAGCTTTTGAAATTAAACCCCTTTCATGACACCTTTGATTGAGACGTTTCTGCAGAAGGACTCTAGGGCTTCTCCGTTCCCTTTTAAGATGCAATGAAAGTAAGAAACTGTCCAAGCTTTGCAGGAGGGCTTGAAATTTGAAAATCAGGCATAGGAAATAACACACAACACGTGGATGTACAGGCGTTCATATGATCTTGGAATAGGAGCAAAAGGGCTGGAGCAGCCACTTCTTGGACGTTCCTTCTCCAGTTTGGCTGATGGCCTCCTGTGCTCCCCACTTCCCAGGTCTTGTTGGGCAGGTGAAGCACTAAGAGATCCTTGTACAAAAATACCCGTGCTATCATTTAAAATAAATCAGACAGTGCAACCCAAGCTTGGGGAATTACACAGATAACTGACACAGACATTTCCAAATTAACTCATCCAAGATTCATCATCGCAGTGAGTATTCAGACCTGGATTCATATCACATAAATTTAAGGTAACTTAGGAAACTAGTCACCCGATGCTGCTGCATCAGGCAATGAGAGGAAGGCGGCACCTTTGGAGAGCCATTCACATCTAAGATAGCGACAGACCACCTCTGGACATACCAATGATTCTGCAGTGCCAGTGAAAGCCCAAGGGTGGCCAGGCAGCTCACTCAGGTATCTAAACCAGGTGGGACTATGTTTCTCAAGGATGCGGTTCTCAACCCTTGCGATGATTAATATACAGGGATTGCAGCACGCTTAACTGGGAGGGAACCAGTCCTGCTGAGGAAGCCTAGACTGGGACACAAGATGCATCACTCCGTGAGTAAAATTATCAGCATTGCCATGTTTTTTAGATAGTCTGTGGACGCTTAGTTTGGATTTCAGGGAGGGCCTAAGCAACAACTCAGTCTGGACACTCCCCTTCGAAATGACACCACTAACCAGCCTGTTCTGCTCCATTCCCATCCAGGACCAAAGCTTCAGTAGTTTGGAGATGGTGATAGGAAGATCTTTAGAAGGGGACTGAATGGACACCCCGTGTTTAGGGTTCCCCAGGCCCACTCCAGATGCAGTTACATACTCAGGCTCTTGCAGGGAGGGGTTTCACATCCAGAATTTGAAGCACTTGGGATGGGTCTGGGAAAGAGCCAGGGGACTTCCCAGGGAGGGGACAAAAGCAAAAGTGGATGAAACACACACCTAGGGAGGAGTCTGTTTATGAATGTGCCTCTATGATTGAAAAGACAAACCAAACCAAACCAGGAGAACAGTAAAAATCAAAAAAACAATGTGCGAAACGTGGGCTGAATGATCTGTAAGGCAAATGCTCCTCAAAGCTTTGCACCAGTCATCAACTGCTCTTCAACACAGCTGCATGGTAACAACTATCACAGGGGCAGGGTTTTTTTGCATGCACTTAAGCAAAATGAAAGCCCCTCTTTCAAGGTAGGGAGCCCAGGGAGGGATGGGGGAAGGAGGAGGGGGTCCATTTTTGTCTCTCAGAAGCACTCCTTATGGCACTCGCTTGATTTCCCATTGTTCAAAAGATGGCTTCCCAGCATTGCCACACATTCCCAACAGATGAGTCGTTATATTAGATGAATGCCCCAGGGAGGGACCCCCCTGGTGCAGAGCCCTTCAGATGCTAAGAGCATCCCAGACGGGTGCCTTTGGGAGGAGGATTTCCCTGGGATATTCTCCCCCACCTCTCCCTGTGGTGACCAGCTCCCTGCCAACACTGGGACCCTCCAGGGTCCATCCAGACCCCACTCTGCCAGGATCCCTACAAGCTCTGCCCTATTGCTGGACCATCAGGGAGGGGGTCCCACTTGAAGAACTGTCCCCACATTGAACAGTTCTTCCAAGTCCCAAGGGCCCATGTGCACTGCATCACCCCAGGAGAACAAATCTCCAACAACACAACAGGGGGGGGAAAAAAAAAAAAAAAAAAAAGCATTGAAGGGGGGAGAAGAGGGAAAAATGGTTTCAGAACCTGGACACATGAAGAGACTGTTTCCATGGCAACCTCTCGTTCCTACAGCAGCTCAAGCCTGTTTTAATCAGTGGCAGCATTTGCCAATAAAGTCTGCTTGGGTCCGCACTTCCATCCTACGTATCCGCACCGGGGTGGATGGGGCCATGCATCCCCAGAGGCAGGGGCCACCTTTGGGAAACGGTGGCGATTACTTTTTCCATGGGGCTTCGGCAGCCGGAGCCAAGCTGCCGTGATACCTACCCCATGGCTCGGAGGGGCTGCAGGGCAGCGCTCTGGGCACGCACACCTCCGCAACCATCCTTACGCTCCCTTCCCCTTCTAGAAATTCTCAATCCGAGCAGCTTCGCGGCCTCCTCGACCTGCTGTCAGCAAGCTTAGCCCTTGGTGGCTTGCAAAGCTGCCCCAAAAGCCATGAGCTGACAGTGCTGCCTGCAGACATCAAACCAGGGTGGAGGTAGGAGCGGTGGGAAAGGTCCAGCGGCGGCTGCGGTGGTTGGTACCATACGGTGTGTCAACAGGGCTGGGCAGAGGTGAATAGCTCAACCCTCAACAGCGGACACAGGGGATCTTGTTTTTTTTTAAAAAAATGGTTATTTCCACTCGTCTAGTTCAAGTGCACTTTGTTCTTTCCTACCTGGAGCCTACAAGGTGGCAAATTACAAGATGATACCTCATGGCAGTTTTCATGTTGTTCGTGATGTTCTTATTTTTAAGGAGTCCAAGAAGAAAATGTTTAAATTCAGTTCTGGTTCAGCTCCAGAACAGCAGGTCTGGTTTAGATGGCTTAAATCAGCTTCCAGTTCAAGTTCTCTTCAACTCCCCTGGGATTTCACAGTGCAAACTCAAATAGTGTAAACCAAGCAATCAAAACTGCCTAATGCCTTTGGCCTCAGATCTGAAGCAGCTCTGCAAAAAAATTCCTCAAGCAGAAAGAGTCACAAATCTTTGTTAAAAAAATCTTCATGTTCACTGTTTATATAGCATCTGTCACATTGGAGTCTGGATTAAAATTGGACAGAATTTTTGACTTGTATACAGTTGTCATCAATCAACACAGGGTAAGCATTACCCACAGCAAAAAACCCTCCTCAACAGTTTTGAAAAGTTTGAGGAGTTTCTTTGTAAATTTTCAAAATTAAAGATGTTGGTATTTTATTTTTTAAGGAATTTTTAATGGATTTTAAAAATTACAAAAAATATTTCATTAAGCTTCAAATATTTAACTGGCCCCTGTGTTAAAGCAGTACATTCTTTTGTTGCTTTTTAAAATGCCTTTATTTCAACAGAAGACTGGAAGAAAATGTTTTAGGTCAACCAAAAGATTGTTTTTCACTATGTTTTTGCTTTTAGCCAGTGAACCTAAAATCAATTCTTTGTACATGTTTAGCCCTGATCCATAACTAGGACTTCTCTGGTAATTCAAATAAACACAAATTGACAGTAATGTCACTGTGTTTGGGTTTGCTTTCTGCAGATGTTCTAATGGACCGGTTTGCTTTCTGCAGATGGACCAGTTTAGCACCAGGGAAATCTGCAAGCGTAAACATGGAGCAATTTTCAGGTACTGTCTCTGGAGAGTGAATTTTGAACACATTTACCCATCCTGCTTCTAGGAAGTATCTACAACATACTGCATAAACAAGTGGTCTGTCACATCGGACCACCGCAGCCCAAATTTCACTGGCTTGCACGGAAGCGCCTGACAGAGCTCGCTGCTTTTTCCAACAGGGATCACCCAATGGAGGTGATGGGTGGTGGGCTTAAAACGATGGGGGCTATTTCTTTGCACAATATGCTGTCAGACCACGAAGCTCCCTGCCTCAGGGCATCCTGGATGCTCAAGGTCTGCACGGCTTCAAAAAGCACGCAGGCAGGTTTGAGGAAGAAAAAATCCACTGCAGGCTTTAAATACAGTAGCAGCATATAAACCATCCCAGCCGCTCCTCATGAATGCCTCTTCCCCACTGGCAAACTCTGTCCCCGATGCCTCTGTGCACCTTCACTTCAGCTTCTGCTCACTGTAAATTTTTAACAAAGCTTGCTCTCTCCGGAGACCCCCTCCTCAACGCCGCCTCGGCTGAACACTGTGCATCTGAACACCAGCCAAGGTTAACAAATTTGAGTGAAATGTCACAGCTTAGCCCTTCCTTCCTTCTCTGGCACCCTCCAGAATTCAGATTCATGCTCCACAAGCCACAGGGTGTTGTTGTATTTGTTTTTTCTTGCAGGGAGCTATTCCCATTTAATGCTTTGCCTGACAGCTGCTGTGATTAATAGGTGATGTGCCAAAAGCCACATACTATTATTATTATTATGGCAACATTTAGAGGTCACAACCAAGAGCAAGGTCCCATTGTGCCAGGCACTGTACACTGTTGGAAGTGATCCCTGACTGAGAAAACCTCCATCTAAGTAGGCATTTCTGGGAATGGGGGGAGGGGAGAATGTACAAAAATGGTAGTGCTGTGATTTTTCTTTCTACAGTATCATGCACAAGGTAAGCAGCAGAAGAGAATAAGAATAACTCTGTCCCCCAACACCCTGCCAGCCAACGTGCTAGAACATGCTGTCCACAAGCTGGGGATTAACTTTCATGCATATTCATTCTACCATTGCACAGGGTACATGCATGGGTACAAGGTTTTTGGTCAGTGGGTTAGACTGCATCTGCAAGGTTAGATTAGCACACTCATGAGAAAACAAAAAATTAGAAAAAAAGCAAGAAAAAAAACCCCAAATTTTGTTAGATAGTGTTAGAAAGCCATGCCTTCAGTACAGACCTCCTATCCCATCCTGGAGAGGTCAACTCTTCCTCTTTGTGATGTGCATGTTAACATAAAAACCTGCCTTATTTTCTAAAAGGAGGAACCTAAACACCAGGTCAAGGGCACAAATAAGACCCTGAAGTCATAACAGCTTGCCGAGTGTCTCATCACCTAGATCTCACACCCAGCTCTGGAAGATGGAACATCCCTCAGCTCCCTGTACCATGGGCCTTACTGGAAATCTGCTGGCCACCCAAGGTGGAGACTACCACTCCTGCTTGACTTTGTCACCTGGTGAGAAATGGAGGTTTAGATGGTCAGTGAGAGCAGAGGTATATCATGTGTCCTACAGCCACGCAGATCAATTCCCAAATCCATTCAGTTGCACTACAGGGCTGGGTAGTAACGCTATCTCCAGCTATTTGCTTATCTTTGAATTCAGGTATCATTCCATCCCCGAGTAAGACATTGCTGTTTAGAGGGAAAGAAACAACAACTAAAAGGATGAAAAACACAGGAGCAGAAACAGAGGCACAAATTATGATTTAAAAGATGCAGTTCCCTGCAAGCTGAAAGCTCCCTATCATCCCCAAATAATTGATTTGGAGGCTTTGTTCAGGTCTGTGCCCAGAGGCTGAAATCTGAACGCTGGTATCAAGACCTCTGCCCATACCCCACTATTTAACACTGTTGTAGAACTGACGGACTTTTCAAGTCTTTACGGACACCTGTGTTGTCAGCATTGGGAAATGTTAAAATAATAAGACACCAAACCAGACTACCAACCAGCCACCCCCATAGGTGGGCCCAGATTGGGCAGAAAGAGACCTGGATACCTGAGGACGTGGCAGATTAGTTTTAGGATTGGTCCTGCTTTCCCCTTCAAGGAAACCACCTGGTGAAAATGGGCAGAGGAATGTTCTCCCTCTGAATACAAGAATCCACTCTAAAGGCAGCTCACAGCCGTCCTCCAAAGCTCTGCACAGAAACAGAGACCACGCACCCCACCCAGAACTAGTCCAAAAGCTCCAGAAGGCATGCTCCAAATTTCTTCATTCAACTTACCTTTTTAAGACCCCCCTCTTATAGACCAGTCCGTGCAGAAGCCGTTTTGTTCCCAAGTGCTGTTACAGTATGTTTCATTCACAACAAACATGAGCCCCTTTTTGCTTTCTCAGCCTTGAATCTCCACTGGCAAAGGATCGACAAGTGCACTCTGCTACCTCCTACCTTCTCTCACCATCCTCTGCTCTTCCCACCGCACGATGGCCAAGACCAGCTCCCAATCCAATTAGCTCCGTGTTGGAGGTCTGAGATCTCACATCATCCTCATGTCACCTCATCTGCTCCCAGGAGCAAGTGGCTTTTCCCTTCATGTGGAAGGTGGGAGCACAGTCAGATCCAGAGTAAACCCCCTAACCAGGGTTATTTCCAATCCCACGTCAAGGAAAAATAACTAAAAAGAGTGAAAGGGGGAAAATGCATATTGTGGCACATAAATGTCTGGTACGTTGCTATTGACTGGTGCTCCTTTCTAAACTCAACAGGAATAAATCCTCCACTATCACACAGCACTGGGATCTCAGTATGTTTTTTTTATTAAGAGCCACCTTCAATTCAAAATAGAATAAATACGTACGTAAGAGAGAGTACCACTACAGAAAAGCTGCCTTGGATCCTGGTGGGATATTACATTTGCCTGGGCCTGTCAGACCACATAAGCTTGACTCTGCATAGGAAATTACAATATGATACACAACAGCCGACTCTGGAAAGAAAGTTGTCCCCCAATAAAACGCAATTGGCTTTCTTTTTGCAGTGCTGCCTCTGAACTAACCAGCCTGAAACAGCCTAAAAAGAGTCTGACATGTAATTTATACTGTGGCGGAGGATAATAATTTCACTTAAAGAGGAGAGATAGTCAACTGAATCAGAAAATAATTACACCTGTGGAAGACAAGTTTAATGTGATAACAGTTCTGGGAGAATGAAATAAGTAATTCTCCCGTATATGCTTCTACTTTAAAAAAAACAAACAAAAAACCCCAAACCCACCACAACTCCCTGCAATGCTACTGCATGGAATCAATCAAATATCTCCCACATGGACAGTTATTAACTGTCCCTTATTTGATAGTGCTTTGCACAAACAAGAGCTGGGCCTTGGAAGTACTTCTGAATTATTGGCTTTTCCACGCTCATGAAAAAGTCATCATGTTTATCTCTGTAGAAGAAAAACCCTCTTCTTAAAAAAAAAAAAAATAAAAAAAGAATAAACTCAACAGCTTGAAGGCAAGAGCCACATGGCATGCTAGAGGAGAGGGGGAAACGGCACGCAGAGCACAAAGCCATCCCCAGCAGAACTCCAGCTAGCGACAGCCCGTGGAAATCCATTCCCTTTATTACAGATGCAGCTAAATAGCGTTGAAAGAAAATGAAAACCAACAAGAAGCAGGGATGGTTTTATCAAACCTCCACAAAAGTTGAACTGCTCCTGGGAGCTGTTTTTTTTACCTTTCTGAGCAATTCAGCAGTGACAGAAAGGATGATTTCTGCCGTGCACACCACCCATAATTCCATCGTCAGGTTTGATGTTTCAAAAGGAAGCTTCAATCCCCATGAATAAAAGCAACTGTTTGAAAGAGATTATTCACCTGCCATGTAACCTAGACAGGAGGGAGCTGATGGCTCGCAGCAAGGTTGTGATAGGCCAGCCTTTACCCCTCCAAGTCTAGATTCAAGCAAAGACATCAGTAATGAATTTTCACAAAGTGCTGATAGGAAAGAAAGCATCTTCAGCTCTTCCTTCTCTTCATGTCCCCCTCACATCTTGAGTATTAACTACAACCTGCACTGTCCCTTTCTGCTACGGCTGATATGTTTTTGCTTTTTCTGAAAGAGCAAAAGAGAGATTTGACTTCAGGGGGAGCCTTCCTTTGCTCCTGCACGTAACTCTCCAAAGGCCAGGCTCCATCTCATGGTTATTGGAGGCCTCATAACTCTCTTCCCACTTAGGTCCGAGGCCGTTTGTTGCCTGCTCTGAGCTTCCTTCACACTCTCGCTGCTACTTGACTTTCCCTCAGTTACCTGTGCTACAGAGCTTGGAAAGAGACAAGTCTATGATAATGCTGGGAGATAACTCTAGGTTTTTCATCTACTAGGAGAAGAGAATAGCTTTAAATAAATATGGAAATTTAAAGTAGGAGGGGGAGACAAGAGGTGATAACACCACCCATGTCCTGCTGTCAAATAGCTTAGTGTAGCATTTATCCTTCATATAAACCCATGAAATAGTCAAGGGCTCTTTTATCTTGAAAGAGTCAGCAATGAATCCAGCTTCAGCCCATCTATTTTACTGGTGCTCTCCAAAACATGAGTGATGGAAAGCATTCATTGCCATCAGCAAATTTCTGCCTTCCCATTTTCCCTCCAGACAGCCCTACTGCTTTCCTCCTTCTCTCTAGGCTAGCAGGTCTCCTTTTTGGTCCCAGGGATGATGCAAGGAAGCACGGAGAAAAGAAAAGAAGAGGACAGTTCCCACTTCCAACTTCCCAGGAGTTAGCAGCCACCTCCGTGCACCCAAGGATGCTAAGAAACCACAGCAGCCTCTCATGAAAAAAAAAAGAAGCAAAATCCAAAAGATTGCATTCAGTGAGAACCAGAATGAAGATAACAGGCCTTAGAAGGTGCTTTGACAAAAGCAGAGCTGGCACTGCACTTTGCACAAGGAAGTGGTTCATCCCCATTGCACTAAAATAACGTTAACAGCCTGGACTAGTCCCATGATATGGTATCCACCCCAAACCACATGAAGCATTTCAGAAGAGTGAAGGTTTTGTTCCCTGTGGACCACATAAAAAGTTCACTGTGGAAATTAATGATCTAAGACTGGTGTCCAACCTGAAGAGCAAAGTTTAAAGTTCCCTCAAAGATTTTCCTTAAAACACACACTACTGAAAGCTGGGAAAATGAAGCTGGCCCATATTCTTACTCTTCCCCAGGCTTTTGCTCACCATTTGGATAGCACAGTGGGTTAGACTGGTCTTACAATTGACCTGGGTGGGCAGCACTTAGAGCATCTCTGTGAAGATGAAAGGCAACACTAGCTGTTGTTGAATCTGTCTCAGTCCAGATGATGAGGATCACCAACCACCTGGAATAGTACAACTTCCAGTGTAGACAAGAAAAGTTGTGCTTTACCATAAGTTCAGCTTACTTTAGCCTGAAAACAGAGCTTGTTCCACAAGCTTTTTGGTTCCAGCGAGTGGAAGCAGAGGAAATCCCCAGGACGGCACGTGTAGCTGAAGTGTCTAGCTAAAGGGGAGATCGGGATTCCCTTGATACACAAGAGTTTGTCTTCCTGAGTTGTCTTTTTTTTTTCCCTGTGTTTTCTTCCATACATGTTCTTTGCCGTGGAGTCTGTCTCTGTTGTCCTCTTGAACCTAATATCCAATACATCTAGGCTAGAAATACAAGTTTTGTTTTGTGCACTTAGGGAAGCAACAGGGAAAAGAGAAAATGGAAGAAGCTGAAAACACTGGGAAAAGGAGATGGGAGGGGTGGAAAACATGACTAAAGAGGAAAGAGAAAAAAAAAAAAAAGAGACAGCTGTGTGGGGAAAAGAAAAAAAAGCAGTATAATTAGCAAAAACCTACCCTGACACAAATTAGTCCTGCTCTTCTAGGCAGCTTCCCAGGGAGAGAAGAAGGGTCAGGGAACCCAATTTCCTGCCCTCCTTCGATGGAGCTTCCCAGTGCCAAGGGAGCAGAGCGTAAGTTCAGTTGTGGAGATTCACAATGCCCATATACCCCTAAACACTGAATTCTGCCTTCCATGTTTGTCATTGCCTGGGAAAGCTGGAGGGAGCCCTGGGAAAAAGCTACTTGGAGCAACTGGTACTGCTCTTCTTTCTCTTTTTCTGAGCCAGGCATGAAAGTCTTGGGAGAAATTCAGGAATCCATGAAACTTGCTTTGAGAGAAAATGCAGCTGGCTCTTATATGGGGAGGGGATAGAGCCACCTTCTCTGACACTGAATAAGAAGTTATCCACAAAGTTTTCCCATCATCCCAACCTATATTTAATGACAGAATACACATATTTGCATGTTAAAGGAAAGAGAAGACTAAAGATATTCCAGGCCAATTCTACAGGGAGTTTGTTATTCTGCTGCTTAATAGTCTTTTCAGGAAGAAAGCAATGGACATCCTTCTGGACCTGGAGTCAAAATGAGTAGACATGTGATGGTACATCATTCCAGTGCTTCAGACCTGCATTCTGGTGCTTTTCGCACACCGGTTGTGGGATAAACAGACTGCACAGCAGGACTTCTGTCTTATTACTCTGTTACTTCCAGACTGACTGTCACTGTGGATGTGAGCACCTTCCCACTCACAGGGAACGCCTTACTTATATCCTTCCTTGAGGATATATCTCATATTGCAGTAATTTTTGAGCAACTTCCATCATCGCCTAGATAGACCAGACTCCAGAAGAGGCAGAAGCCAGATCACCAACAACCTTAGTGCTCTAACAGCACTTTTCCCAGCATAAGCACAAATCACAGGTAATCCTTAGGGTCACCTGGTTCATAAGTTTTATTCAGATCCCCAACGGGTCATCCTACATCACCTCTTCTCCTATGGCACCCTAATTCCTTTGTTCTGACTTGGAGGAGGATCTAGGTTTTGCTTCTCCTTGGTATTACTGAGAAATGAACAGTATGGACATAACTAAAACCTGCCATTCTGCTTTCTTCATCCAGAGGTGACAGTCAGTCTCCTTTCCAGCTAACAGTCTCAGGCAAGTTGCCCACATCCATCTTTTGGGACTGAAAAACTGAAATTCAGCCTTATCCAATGATTGACAAATCCAGCAACATCCATCAGCTTTGGCTCAGATCCTAACTTTATAGAAAAAGGGTGATTAATTTTGTAGGAATGCAGCATCCCCTTTCTCACTGCTCTTGAAAGCATACTCAAATACATCCTGAACCTGAAAAAGACACCTCACAGTCCTACAGCCTGGAGAGTCCTGTTGCATTTGAGTAGAATTTGCCAGCTGTCTACTTACACAAACTTTACTGAGGAGAGAGAAGACAACCCTGGATTTTTAGACAGTAAGAATAGCCTTACTGAGTCTAGTCAAAGATCCAGCTAGCAAATAGCTGCCTCTGGCAATGGCCACCAGCAGATGCCAAGGGAAGAGGAAAAGGGTAAACATACAGCAGTATGTGCCCAAAATACTCCTTCCAAGAGTTTTAGGCTGAAGGATGTCCCAACCCAAATGTAGAAACTTTACAGTTAATGAACCTCCATTGATTACTTTGCTGCAGATTTGTCTGGCTGCTTTTTTGAACCCAGAATATGTCCTGCAGCAGGAAGTTCTACCAGTCAATTAGTTTTTGTGACCAGAGAGATGGCTTTTTTCCCCCAGAACAAGTTTCCATTTGTTTTGAACCTGACATCTGCTAGTTCCCTGAGAAAGTCCCTCGTTCTTACATTGGAAAAGACAATGAACAATTGATCTCTATCCACTTTCCATGGAAATTACTCCCCCCCCCCCCTCAAAAAAAAGAACCCACCAAAAAACCAAACAGTGCTAGAAGCTGGATTTCTCACCAGGAAAAGAAAAGAGAGGAATAATACTGGGGCTGTCTATTAGGAGACCTGTCTCAGCTTTTAGATCATCTTTAATCCATTCAGGCTTTTTACCATGCTTCCTTGCTTGCTATTTTTACAAAACAGTTGACCCCTCCATAACAACAACTGCTTCTTTATCAAAAACTCTTCTCCCCTGGCAAAAAATTTACATCTTTCACTGCCAGGCTCTCCCAGGACTTCATGGATGACAGATCCATCCTGGCTATATCAGAACACTTTCAAACTTCAGCAGCAAAACCTAGATTCAGATCCTCCCTCTCCTCACTAGCACAGATACCTTGTCTCTCTCCCTTTTGGTTTTGCACATCTATTATGCGCATTTTCATTAGGAGCATTTTGCAAGCAATCTGTTGATTCATTGTATTAGAATTGCAAACAAATGGTATCATTTTCCCTGCACACTCTTCTTTGAGAATTCAGCATTGATTTCCCAGCATTGTTGGGCTACTTGACTGACACTTCTGGTTGATTTGAACCCTTTAAGATTTCTTGCTGAAACCACTCCTGCTCATCAGTTCTTCTGCTAGGACTCAAGAGCTTGCAGGAGCTCAGGCACCTGTATTAGTTTACAGAGTCTCCACATTTCCCTATTCTATATATGATTTATAATGCTTTGCCTTGAAATCATAATATGACAGCGGAAAGTGGGGAGCAAGGGGCCAAATTCAAATCTGTCCCTGATGTAATTCTACTGAGTTCAATGTTTGCTGTGTGTCAGATGGACATGGGCATTTTTATCACATCCAGACCTTCAAAGGGCCCTTGATGCTCTAGGCAGTCAATGCACTATTTAATCCTTCAAGTGCTGGGATTCTTTCTTTTTCCTGTGTGTTTCTGTCTTTTTAATAGACAAATGTGAATTTGCAACGGCTGCTCCTATATCTGAAACCACAACAAAATACTTTCAAATGCTGTCATATTCTTTACTCGTGTACAGACCCATAGTAATGGGTCTCACACACCTTGACAAATATCCATGGATCCTAACATATCTGGCTTGCATAGAGACATTTAGGATCTTGTAGAGGAAAGCAGAGGGACAGCAGCAGTAAATAACGTGCCCACACTCTTGCATAGCAGGGTCTCTCTGATTGCAGAGATCAAAGCCAACAAAATGATCCATGTAAGCGTGGCACTTTCAAAAGTCTAACTATCTTCTCATTAGAGAAGCAAACAGGATAAAAAGCCCATTCAGGATCTGTAGAGCTCCCATGGAAATCAGTAGGAATTTTTGCGCTGCCTTCAGTGAGAGCTGCATCCTGCTGTAAGGTTCTCAAGGCATTTCAGCATATTCTGCCTTAAGAGAATGAGGTTTTGGCACCTTCAGTAGTTCAGTGCCTCCACACCCCTATGAACCTGGACCATAACATCAGAGATCAACTCTCCTTGCAAATGGCCAATTAGGGATGCCAAGATCAAATCCAGCTACTAATCCAAGACCTTAAAACAAAGCACCAGAGCATCAAGGCCATCTGCATTCACTGCCAGTGCAGAACTAAGACATGTGGTGGAGAAAAGGGCCTTTGGATCCCCAGGATTCAGGATGTTAGGCAGGAAGCACAAGGAAAGATCTTTTAGTGGAGGAAGCAATCTCTTCAAGACAAGTGAAATGATTTCGGACCTTTAAAACCAAATTGTGCAAAGCCCTGGAAAGCACACTGATTTGGTGATTACTACGAGGTCTTGAAGAGATGATTGACAAACCCTTCCAAATGTTCTCTCTTTGCTGACTGGATAACTGAACTGTCATTCAGCTGGACTTAAAGTGGTCTCGTGCAGAGACCTGAGGGCATCTCAGTGCAGGAACGCGAGCCCCTCTCTGCTCATCTGCCTCCCATACAGATCGCCGAAAGCCTGGCCCAGAGCCATTAATAATGGGTGTGCTTCTCTTCTGACTGGCTGACTGGTTTTATTTCTGTGGCAGAGAATTGCAAATATGAAGCGCTCAGCGTACCAAAATGACATTTGTGTAACTTATATTGTAAATACTTACTGACACGCTGACGTTGTTGTTCATGTAAGAATGTTAAGAGGCTATTAATTTCATTAGTGCTTAATCAGCAGTGAACACTACTGTTCTCCTCTCCAGCCCAGCTGCTTGGCTGGGGAAGTGTCCTCCAGAGAGGAGACTGGGAATGCAGGACAGTGGTGATGATACCAAATGCTGGTGCACTGTGGGGCACAACTCCACACGACATCTGTGCACATCTGGAGCCTAGATGGAATAGCTGCCTTTATGAGCCTTAAATGGAAAGGGTGTCTGGAAGATTTCAGTGGTGTCCCAGCCTTGGACTGAATCTACGTGGAGAAAGGGCCTTCAGCCTTTTCTTGGTTCCTCAAACGAGCATCAGAAGTGATCTTTCTCTTTTTGTTTTCCCTGCCTTCCCTTTCCTGTCTCTTCTCATCCTTAGAAAACCCTGCTACAAATCCCAGAAACTATTTCTCAGCACCAGAATAACTCAGCCTTTCCCTATGTCCCCAAAAGTCATGTACAGCCAGGACAGAAAAGACCCTGTTTCACCCCTTCTTGGACACAATTCTCAAATTTATGAGAATGTTTAAAACTGTGGGATTTACGAACACAAATATCTTCCTTGCTTATTTTATCAAATCTATTCTTTTATACACTCTGCCAGAGTTCATTGTAGGTCAGATCCAGAATTTCTCGGACTCCAAGAAGTTAGAGCAGGAGGGGAGAAAAAGACCTGTAAAGTCATATAGTCTGACCCTCTTTCAGCGCAAGAAGAAAGAGGTTCCCTTGGGGAGACCGGGGCGAAAGGATACAGAGAGACAGCTCTTGTAATGGGAAAACTATTAGCCCAATGAGTTGAAAAAGTGACAGACTGATAAGAAGTAGCCTGAGTATGAGGAATAGCTTCCTGACAGCAAGATCTATCAGACTGCAGGAGAGAGGCCCAAGGGAAATGTCAGGAGGACCAGCATTCAAGCCACTTAGAACGAAACTTGTCTGGAAGCAAACCTGCCACGACCACGAAACTGAACTAGCTACAACCTCTTAGCAATAAGTCTTCTCCGTAGCTAGTAATTCACAAGGAGATATCAGAAGGCACAAACAATGTTCAAAGAGGAATGCAGTTGACTTACCCGACTTCGCTGAACGAGCGTACAACTGCTAGAGTTTATATATCCCCTGGGACCTGGTGTGGCTGAACGAGGCTGATCGGAAAGATTTGCAAAATGGCTAGAATGCAAATCCCTACCCAGTACTGTCCAGAAGCAGCAGCAACACAAGATTCACCACTACACAAGTTCTTACAGGTGGAAATGTGGCAGCACTTAAGGCTGCAGGACTTCTAATCTCCCAGCGACCCCATGAAGGCAGTGAGTATCACCCAGTGTGTATATAAATTAAGCACCAGTCTTGATCAGTAAAAATCCATGCAGGAAAGCCTCTGCTTGACCCTTTCCCACAACTTTCACCTAGGATATCGAGTGACAACACAGCCAATTAGAAGCCGTTCCTCACCACAGCTATCCCCTGGAGGTGACCCATCAAGGACAAAGTACTCATTGGTAGCCTCATGCAGGTCATGCTAGCTCCAAGGATCAAGCAGAGATGGCTGGGAGCACATTATCCACTCCCAGGGTTGCATCCCTCCCACAGAAACAACTGGGTAAGGACATGCTGGGACACTGGACCCAGAAAAATTGAGTGCAGCTAGTCTTGGAGATTATAGAAGCAAGGGCTACTCGTGTACGCCATAGCCCCTGAATCAAGACTTGCATTCATTCACTGGTTCTGCCTCTGACTCACTGTCTGACCTTGAGAAAGTCATTTGATCTCTCTGTGCCTCAGGATCTGCATAAAAATAATTATTATAGCTGATGTTTTATGGGAGAAGACTGCTTCCGTATAAAACATCATTCCAAAATGCCCTTTTCAAATCCTTCATTAGAAAAAAAATTCTACAGGGGGGCAGAATTTCAGAACCTTATTAAGCCTTTCCCAGCATCTCAATGTGTTTGACTAACTCTCAATACACGTTATGCTACATTTAGATCAGAATTTGAGACTACAAATTGTTCATAAAATCTTCAAACTTATTCCAGTGGCAGCTTCAAGTTCTGATGATGAATTGTATCTAATTAGTTATTTTGTCATTTGCAAAGATAGCTGGATAATAAATCACTATTTCCAGCTAGAAAACTTTGACTTAGCATCTCCCCTCCTTCTTAATCAACTTTTGAGCCATTCATTAGGTTTTCATCCAGAAATCCTTTTTCAAACAATTGTCAAGCAATCACCATTTTTCAGGTTAAAATGAAGCTGGAGATTGGGCAGTTATTTTCTTATTTAAGGAAAAAAATTCCCTGATTACTCTCAGCCAAAAAAAAAAAAATATTCATCTTAAAGCTTATCTTCTGTAAAATAAACATTGCTATGATTTTTCACGCTGTTCCAAGCCCTCCAGCCAGAGAGCAAAGGCAGGGCCTTATTGACAACACTATTTCCAAGAACAGCTTTCTCTCTCTGTTTCAGGTTATGATCTCTGGGGAAGATGGTAAGAAAAAGGGGGAATTTCTGAACCTTCTTCATACCATCATCCTTCCTCAGCTGGCCATACATGGTACCTTCAAGAAGAATAATCTTTAGCATCCCAATAGAGAGTGCAGAAGAAAACAAAGGAAGAGACTGATCTGTTCAGAGGGCTCCACTCTGTCTTACCATACTATTTTTCCCTCTCTCATGGCACAAATTATTAAGCAGATCTTTATCTGCCACTCATTCCAACTGCAGAGACAAAAGTCTCTTCTGCGTGAAGCCACCACAGCTCAATCAGTGTCACGCCGCCGCCTGTCACTCACGTTATTATCCAATTCGTTCATATAAAGACCTACTCAGATCTGAGACTGTACACCACCTCACATCATACGCTTCTCACACAGAAGTAACCAGAGAGGGCTGTGTTTCATTTGGTTGCTTTGCATATGACAGCGGTGGTGGTTGCCAGTGTTTAGTGGACAAAACATTTGTCGCTGTCACAGGACAAAAAAGAAAAATGGGGGGGGTTTTGTGCACGAGTTATACTTCCAGTTATTTAAAATCAAAATACTGATGTAACAGCTTTCTGATAACGGCTTGGATTTCTTTCACTGACTTTCCAGCAGGATCTTCTCTGCTGCAGCACTGGAGGGTTTCTGAAACTCTACCCTTGCCTCCAAGCAAGAGCCTGTGTAGGATAGCCAACACCCAGGTTTGGATGAAGGGCCATCCCTGTGCCCTACACTGCAGAGAAGGTCACGATGACCAGCCTTATTAGACACTCAACTTTGGCAGGATCAAGGAAAGTCACTGCCGTGCTGGTTGCAATGACCCTTGCTGGTTGCAAGAGCATATTCCACCTTCAACCCAACATCTGCCTAATAAGACCAGAGCGGGTGTCAGAAGGAGCACGAAGGAATCCAGCATTAGTGTCCAGACAGTGCAGAGCATGCTGATGAATCCTCACGGCCTGATAGGGAGAGAAAGTCATGGCCAGGGTCATCCTCAGTGATTACATGAGGTCCCCGGGCACCCGGCAGGGAAGCAAACCCCACATCAAGGGCACGTGCATTTACGAACTGTTGCGCTTTCTACGCTCCGCTCTGTTTCCCTGTGCCGGTCCTGAGCCTAACCACGACAAAATAATTCAGGTGGCAGAGTCCCAGGGCAACAAATGAAGATAGAAGCACCCTGCCAAATTCCTCAAACGCTCTTCCTCGGGCTAATTAATTGCTGGATGCAAGGTTACCTTTAGGAGAAGACCTGATGCTTTTCTCGTTGCTCTCTATGCAATAGACCCCTCAACATTAGGGATTTAGAAATGGACACAGATACCACCGCCACTGTGCAGCCACTTTTTTCAGGGAGACTGATACTCTGGAACAGGCAGAGGCAATAAGATCGCAGCAAGCCTACCCTGTTTATCCAAGTTCAAAATGAGCTCTGGATTCATTCATATGCACTTAAAGCCTGGCATCTTTAACATGCCTGAAGGTTTTACCATCTTCTGAGATTTCCACTTGAATTACAGCAGCAGTGGGAAAAGACTGAGTGAGTCACAGTCTGGAGCTCTGTCCTCCTCTCATCCCGTCGAATCACACACAGATAACCTGATGAGAGGTTGTGCATCAGAGAGCACGAGGCAGCTGTGATTTGAAACGTGCCTGAAGTCCAGTACCAACAACTCAACATTCGAAACAGCAGGAGGAAATTTCAGATACATCTCAGGCGCAAGTCTAGCCCTATTTTCTGCTCTCTTGTCCTGAGTGAGTTCGTGAGTTGTTATGCCATGCTTGTAAGATGACAGAAGGACATTGCAATCCAGCCATTCCCAGGGAGGGGAGCTACCAATGGGTCCTTTGCGTGAAGGGCAGGAACTTGGGGTAATGGAGGAACACATGCAGTCTTAGATGGACCTGAATCCCATAGAAACATTCCATGGACTTGCCTCACTCCCATGGACTCCCTTACTCATCCTCCATAGCTTCAGCTATAAGGACATTAACTGTTGAAAAGAAATACTCTAATACCAAGCTGGAGGTCTGCAAGGGACATACAGCTTCATGTTTCAAGGCATAAGCCAACCCTATATAGAAGGGTCCAATCCTATGCAGACAGGTCAAGGTGAAATATTCCCACAGGCTGAAATATCTCATAACTCCTTTCTGACAGCTTTCCTGCACCACCTTCTAAAACAAGGTCAGAAAAACACCAGAGGAGCTGGACATCAGATCCGCTCTGATTCTCTATTTGGTCAGCAATGATTTCCACACCGTGAAGCACTCAGGTGTCATCTTTATAATGGGAATTTTGGTCAGGGGGATGGAGAGCGAAGAGAAAGCAAGAAGCTGACACTTCTACATGCACCATATTCTAATTGGGGTCAAGGGATGCAACAGTTGGAGAGCAGCAAGTTATTTTCTGCATCACTGGCCTGTCAAAATATGCTTCTACTCAGATATAAGGAAGTAAAAGGACAGAGCCCAGGAACAGCTCCCTGTCAAGTCAGTTCTAGGGAACGTGGAATGCCAGCAGTTGCCACCATGAGCTGGGCTCAGCAAGGTGCTCCATACCCTTTATCCTGAAGATGGCATGGAGCTAGGAAGGTTAATGGAGAACCTCAACCAGGCACAAAAGAAGGGAGAACAGCATTTGAGGCAAAAGCATCCAGAAATCATTTTCATAGGTAGCTTTGCCCGTGAGGTAATATCACCTGTCTGTTGACATTTGGTGGACTTTGACTCACCAAGTACATTTACCACGCTCCCGAGGGCACCAGGGGCGAAGGCTCACCCTTGCATGGCCAGGCAAGTTTCCCAAGGCCCAGAAAATTCAACCTCACCCAAGTACAAAAACAGAGCGGTTCCTTCCCTACCCAGCTCACCCCTAGAGAACGATTGTGAGCCGGAATCCTCACTACATGTCTGGAAAGCTAAAGATCCATGTTCCAGCTGGTTGAACGGTAAAACCCTCATATGGAAAAAGCTTTTCCCGATGATGAGAACAGATAGGACTGCTACAGATTCAGTGTGGACATAGAAGACGAAGAGGAGAGAGAAGAGCTGTGTTTGTCTGCTTTGGATGGAGAGTGTGATCAGATCCTTTCCTTTGCTTGCTGGGTGTCCTAAGCATGGCCATTCCAGCTAAACAAACAGAGCAGTTCGGGATATCTCCACCCAGCAAGAGTGGGACCCCTGCCCGAAGCTGAGGCCAGCACAGCAGTGTTGTCCAACTCAAGGCAAATTACCCCAGCAAGGAGTTTCCCTATGAGAACTGGGGTGTGAAGGGCAGGAAGCAAGCAGGGACAGGCACAGAAAGCTAAAATCTGTAAGAGACAGCATACGGCCCTGTAAAACCAAGAAAAAGCATTTCTTTGGTCACATAGCTAGCTGGAAAGACAAAGAAAATTTGGGGCTATCACTCAAGTGCATGTGCAAGAGAGGGGCTGAACTGGTGATTCCAGAGATGGATATGCCTTTGCATACCCATGAAGGACCCCGGCACCGCACTGCCCTAACAACGTGATTTAGCTTTGATCCAGAAACATCACGTCTCGTGCTAATAACACAGCTCAGTGTTTGGCCAAGCTCCTCTGCTGACATCGCCACTAAACAAGCACCCCAACCTGATGCCCTCCCCATCCCAGGAGATGCCCAGGTCCCCACCATGGGCCAGGGAACACCACGAGCACAGTACTCAGCTCGAAACAAACTCCATCCCTAGCACAGCACGCACAGAGATGTTCCCTGTGTACAGCTCTTTATAAGCCTCCCTTCCTCATAAATGAATGATGAGGCCCCTTTAATTGAATTAATTCTAAATGCTGATCTTGGGATGAATTATCAATGTAAAACAGCAGTGGAAGCCCAGGGCGTTTGCACAGCGCTGCCAGCCACAGCGGCTCGCTCGCTGCTCACAAATGTTTTCAAACAACGATATGTGAAGGGAGGGAGGGAAGGGCCAGGACCCAACGGCTTCCCTGATGGGATGCTCAGGAGCTCCTGCTACACTGCCTCTCGCCTGCTCGAAGCCCCCAGCACCATCCAGGACAGGTCTGGGAGGCTCTTTGGATGCAAAAAGTCTCTTAAGACTGTGCGTTAAGGTATCGCTTGTGTAAGGTTGAAAGAAGACCAGCCATATGCGAGTCAGAAAAATGCTGCTGTTGTCCAAGGAGACATCCAACCACCGCAACCTAGAGATGAGATAACGAAAGACCAAGCATGGACGAGAGTTTGATCACAGAGGTACAGGGCAGGACAAGCTCAGGACTTCGCCAGCTCAGTTCTGTATCTGACCTGCAGAAACACTTCCCCTCGACGGACCAGCAGCTGAAAGTCGTGTTCAAGCAGCCAGTTCAACCAGCAGCCCCTGAAACACTAAGTCAAGGCTCCTCCTTGTCTCAACGCAAAGGATCTTCCCCGTCTCGCATCAACATGCCACCTCGGAGGGCTCAGAGCGGGACCACGTTGCACGAGCACAGAAAGCCAAGCAGCGAGCAAAGCTGTTCCCACGTCTGCTCTTCCCAGCAGGTAGGTGCGAGAAGCCCAGCCATGCAGGAGGAGAGCTGTAGACAGAAATGTGTCAGGCCACGCTTTATTTCCTCAGGAGCCGGCACAGTTGGTGGGGAGGAGTTCGAAGGGAAAAAAAAAACCAACACCGTAGTGGAGATAACTGAGATGTGAGCAGTGGTGCAGAAAGCACGATGGAAGCAGGTGAGAAAGAAAGATCCATACCCCTCCTCCCACAAACACTCTCCCAAGAAAAAAAACGCTTTAACCCTCTACCGCAACCTGCAAAACACCTCTCTCCCAGCACCGGCAGACATCCCCAGCGCTGTTCACTCGGACGCAGATTTCAACAGGACCAGGATTTTACCCGCCCAGTTAAAACAAACACAACCGCTACACGCAGCCCAGACACACAGCCAAAATAAACTGCTCTGTCGCGAAGGTATTGGCACCTCAGCAGCTAAATCCCTCGCTTTGAGACTGGTTCTCCGTCCCGCAAATTCAGGCTATCCCACCTGTTGGCTTGGGATTACCTTCCCTCTCCGGTTAATCCTTGGCACAGCCATCAGCTTCTCCACGGGCTCATCCCCCTCCCCACGCACAAGCTCTGTCCCTGGCAGGATTTGCCAAAGACTTCCCTGAATTTCCTTACACCGAGCAGCCGCTCAGCTCCAGCCCTCTGTGGCCTATCAAATTTTCTTCAAGCAAGAGCCTAAATAAATAAAACTGAAGCAATCGTCTCAGTCACAAGTTTTAGGGTAAGATTTTGGTGATATTAAGTCCGTCCAAGGCTCGTCTCCTGTCTCCAGAAGCAATCAGAGCTGGGGTTTTATGGCACAAGGAGTCGGGTAAGTGCAGATTGATTTTTCCTCCAGTGCATCCCCGGTCCAGGCAATAAGCTCGGGAGAGTCTCAGCAGACACATAACACCCAAACACAACAGTAACGAGGAAGGGAATAGATGACACAGCCTTACAAATCAAACCTAAAGGCACTGGCTGAGCTGGTCAAGGTGGTATCACTGAGTAACCGTGAGTCATGCCTTGGAAAAAGGGTCCTATAGTTCTACTGCACTTACTAGGCATTTAACTCCACATCAAAGACACTTGGATACAACTACTGCATCCTGATCTTTCGTTACACAACTGCCATTAATTCATATAATCAGAACATTAGTGACAAGACTATTTTCCCAGTCCTTACATCCTTACTGTGCTTAATACCACTGCTACTGGAAAGTGGATTTATTTACTACATCCAGTTTACGACGTGTTTATTCACGTCTGTGCCATGACCTTTCTGGTTGGAAAATTAGCAGTTATTAGAGGTAGCTAAAATAAAATAAGATAAAATAAAATAAAATTGCCGCAGCATAATTAAACTGTAATTATTATTGAAATGTGACCTGAAACAGATTCCATCTGTGTAATACCCTTTCTTTAAATACACATATATATAATATGTGAAAATAAATACAGACAGATCTCTTCCTCAGTAGGTGTAATTATACAGCTACATCATTTATACACAGCCACACTGTACGTATATTCCACAATGCAGATATAGTAGGCGGTATATGCATGAGAAGAAAGTTATAAACTATATTTAAAACATGATCATTACTCAGAGTATTTGACACCTCAAGTATCAAGAGATACATTTGCACTGAAATCATATTTTGTTTGCTAATCACTCAAATGCAAGTTTCCAACGAGCTTCCCCTCCTCGACAGCAGGGTCCCAGCAACGGGCTCAGCTATCTAAAAAGTCCAAGAAACATTTCCTGCTTGTCAATTAATAGCAAAGCAGAACTGGCTGTGCTCAAAATAATAAACAAAACCAGTGCAAATTCCTCTGAGCAGTGGCTGGGCGCTAAACTGCTGAATCAGCTTCTCCGTAATGCAGAGAAAAATGTAAAGCGGCCATCAGAAAAGCACTTACAAAGCAAAACAAAATAAAAACAAAAACACAGCCCTCGCCTTCAGAATGAAATCAGAGGAGGCAGCGGCAGGAGCACGTATCATAGCGTCTCTGCTAACAAATCCCTTCATCAAATTTGTCTGGTTTGTGCGTGTGTGTGAGGTGAGCATATGTCTCTATCAAATATTTCTGGCGGAGGCACTCAGAGGCAAGACGTGCTTAATGCCCAGTTTTGGCTGCTTTTGACGAAGTAGCCACAGAAGAGGCAATTTTGAAGTGCCGTTAGCGGCGTGCTGCTTCGTGAGCGCCGGTCGTCACACGTCGCTCCAAGGCTGGAGCCCCTTCCCATCGCAGCAAACCTGCGGGCTTTGGGGCTGTTATCTCAGCCCCCTCCGAGGTTGTATTACTCTAATCAGGCAGCTGCGTCACCCAGGCACCTTGCAAAAAGCAGCCTTTGGTGATCGCGGTCTCACCGGCTCCGCGCAGACAGATGCGGTGTGGTCCGCTCGCTTGCTCGGGGTGACCTGCTCTCCCCCCAGAGCAGAAAAGTCCCTTTGGCCCAACTTCCAGGATGTCACCTCTGTGCTCCAGAGAGGACGCAAGCTGCTGGAGAAGACACATTTCTGGGTCTACCTCGGGCTAGTCCTTTGCTCAGCTGGGGTGTTGCTGGAATAACCCTGTCCTCGGTTTAGCCTCCAGCTCAGCCCCAGTCTCTCCCACCCACCACCTCTAGCCCTATGGGACCACCAGTCTGCCCAACCCACCGGCAGTGAGAAACCTTGGGCTGGGCAAGTAGAAGAAGCTAATGAAGGTGAGGATGGAGCCTGCAAAGTTTGCAAACAGAATCACACCGTGTGATGCCAGCAATGGCAGGGGCCTGGATTTGACCCAAGACATCCCTTCCAGTCCTACTCCTCTTCGCAGCATGGCAGAGCTGTGCTCCCCAGCCCTTCAACAAGTTCTGATGTAGCAGCGTGGGGTCAGAAAAGTCGTTCTGATGTGGAGCAGGGCACATTTTGGAGAGGATGCTGATGTACCTTCTTCCCTGACCTGCTCTGATTTGAAATGAAGCCAAGGAAGAAATCAGGAGCTAATCCAGTAGTTCTGGAAATGAAGCAGATAGTGAGTTTTGATTTTCATTACAAAGCCTCAGCTGTGCAGTAATAACCACGGAGAGGTGACTGGCAATGACCCTCTGGGGATAGCACGAATGAAATCATGGTGACAAGGGACTCTGAAAGCCATACAGGAAGAACGGGATAGGGGGAGTCATGAGAAGTGATAAACTGCAAAAAGGATGAAAAAGATCCCAGTGACATACCAGGGGCTGAGAGCAGAGAAAAGCGTGGCTGTCCATCAGCACAGAGACAGCCCTGAGATGGAGAAATCTTGGTCTTCAGAAATCAAAAAGCACAAGCACGTGAGTAGGAGAGCAGTGATGTTCCCAGAAAGAGAAAGGTGGCTCCTCGTTTGAGCAATTCGTTTGCAAAAATGATTTTAGGAAGAGCAAAGAGGGAAATGTCATTTCAACCTTGCAGATTTTGCAACTCCTGGGAAAAACACTACTCTTAAGAAACAGAAATAGTCACAGGGCCACGCATGTTGGGTGGTTCAGGCAGTGAGATGAGATGACCGCACTGTCCACTCTGGCCTTTAAAGATGTCTGTCTTGCAGTGGAAGAACCACAGACTCCAGAAGAAGCCTTGGGCAATGGGATACCATGATGGCAGAAGCGTTGAAGAGACACAAAATTGCGTCATGAACTCTCCGGGCTGAGGATGTTGTGTTTGAGGCAAGAGATCTCTTAGACATTGGAGGGTCAGGATGGTCCACCAAAATGATCAGAGTTGATGATGGAGAGACGTGCAGACCACTTGTCGGATGCCAGCCATGGCTATAGAAACACAGGCCCAGTGAAGACTCATGATGACGTGAAAGGTCCGATTCTCAACCAGTATGGCACGTAAAGAGGGTACAAAATGCCACCACACAGGCACTCGAATGGCCGTTTGAGCACCAAGCCTGCTTTCTTTGCCTCTGTATGCTCCGAGCATTGAGTACAGCTTTCCTCTTAACTTATTCATGATGTTCTGGCAGTCTCGCCAAGTTCACCCCAACTCAGCTCATGCAAAAAACAAAAGCTTGGAGCGTTACAAAGGGCATTTCACCAGCATGGTGGAGGGAGGAGGTTGTTCACAGTGGTAACACTGCTCTTCCAGAGAGCAATCCAGCTCCAGGAGCTGCAAGGGGCAGGGAGGGAAGGTTATGAACTCAGGCCAGCTTGTAGCTGCCTCTTCTGGGAAGTCAGGGCCTCCCACCGGGATGCAGAGTCAGCTACAAGCAGAAGGGTTTGAAGCAGAGCCACGGCGGGGAGCTGTTTCCAATTGATACTCAATAAGCACAGAAAGAGATTGTGTAATCCAGCTGCAGGCCTTCTACCTCTGTTACCCCTGCACATCCCTCCTGGCATGCACACTCAGGCTGAAAAGAAAGAATCGTGGTCTCAGCAGCCTCCCTTGCAAAAAAAGTTCATCCCTTTTTCCATACTAACCTGGCCACCGGCCTCTGCTTATTGCCAGCAGTGCTAATGCACGTGATCGGAGTTTGCATCCTCCTAACGAGCAAATATTCATGCAGCAGGGAGAAGCTGTTCCTACTGCTTCAGGACACAGCAAAGCTGGCGTTCAGACTGGAAAGGAAAGAGTCAAGGCGGCTCGCGCGCGGGGGCTTTGCTAATTTTGTACCTTTTATCCTGTCGACAACCCTGGGAGATGTCCTCTCATGTCAGCACTGTAAGGAGGAGATATAACAAATGTGATAATGCCAGATGCTGCTGATAACGGATGGAAAAGAAGCAGGTAGGACTGCTTGCTCCCCCCCAGGGAGAAGAAGTGAGATAAAATTGCCAGCTCAGAGCAACCAGCTACCTTCACCATGAGGACCCTGTTTCCATTTAGCTGAGATCCTCTCTTCCTACCATTTGGGAATGCTGAGCATTTATTTGCAGCACCCCAGAAAGATCTGCTGGATCTTCAAGATCTTCAAGCCTTTACCCTAAAGAGGCCCTGCTCCTGCCCAGCCACGATGCATATTTGCAATATTATTAGAAATACCCGGTTTTGGCTTAAGGTAAACGCAAAAGGAGTAGAGGTACAAAATTCCCTTGGAGAGTATTGCCTTTAGTCCTTACAGAAAGCATCCTACAGGGTATACTTTGGGGCCTCGCTGCAATTCATTCCCTGCAGGCTCTGCCCTGAGGGGAAGGCGAGGATGAGGACGGTGCCCCATGGCCAGGGTCATCGAGGGTTCAGGGTCACCACCCCACCCCAGTCCGAAATCCAGCCCTGCTGAAGGGGAACGGGGAAAGGGAGCAGGTGATGGTAACCCAACACTGGCTCCAGCTGCCCGGCTGCAGGCAGGCGATCGGCAGGCTGTTATAAATAACATAATCGGTGGCTCTCACGTAAAGCTGATGGAACAAACACATACATCGGTCTGGAAGCAGGGGATGGATGCATGGACAGAGATGTGGTTCAGGGCAGATCAAGTGCAAGACATATCCAAATCTCATGAAACCCATCCTAGCTCTTGGCTAGGCTGCTGGGAATTATAATCCTTGAATTTTTTTTTTTTTTTTTTTGCAGGGAATGTGCCACAATCTTAACCTGCCTCTGCAAGTTATTTAACTCCTTCGCATCTCCAGCCAGGAGAATGGACAAGTTGTTTCCTGGCTTTGGCAAATTGCTGAGAGATCCAACGAGGAAAGCACCCTCGAAACGCAGAGCATGTGTGTGCGTACAAGTGAACACTGACAGCCACCTGCCCATGGTAGCAGTTGGCAAACACTGACCAACCTAAAAATCAGGGAAGGAAGGGTGTGAATTTTGCAGCTTCAAACTTCTCATCTGCCTTCTGCCTGCTAACCCAGCTCTGCCAGGACTACCCCTAACATGCCAGCAAGGTTCAGCACAGCTGCCATTTAAAATAAGTCTCCTCACACAATTTAAAAATACTCCATACTCATGCCAACAATAACTCTCTACCACACCACAATAACTCTGTATTTATAGCTATGATTTCTTCATGCCACACACCCATGTATTGCCCCCAGCAGCAGATCCAAGAACACCCATCCCCATAAAAAAAGGGATTTTGTTATTTTAACAAGCTGCGGTGAAACCCATTTCTGCCCAAGAGTGAGTTTCAGCCACACGACCACAGATCCACATCAGTACGGGCAACGCAGGATTTCTCCCCCCGCTCCTCACTAGAGATGACAGGGCAAAGTCTCCCGAGGGTTAACACAAAGCTACAACCACTTGCATTTGAGCTGTAATTGAAAATCAATAGGATTGGTAGTTTGAATGCTCATGTGCTTAAAGCAGAGGTCTCAGAGTCAGAAGCAGGAGTGATTTCTTCTCCTGGCCCTGATCTGAAACGGAGATCTTTTGAGTTCTCTGAGCTTGTGATCCAGCACCAATAAAATGGAGATAATCCACTGTTGGGTTGTAATTCACTAGAGCTTAAAAAGTGCTGAGGCAGATAGGTGCATGGGACGCACTCACACAGAGCAAGTTATTATTAAATACACTGAAGTGAGAGGCAGCGAGGGATGCAGAGTCTTCCTTTTTTTTTTTTTTTTTTTAAAAAAAAGGAACATCAAGGAAAACTCTGCATCAGCGATCCTTGCTCCACTTGACTAATACCAAGAAGCAGCAGTACCAGGATACCCAAACTGATCTCAGCACCTAAGCGTGCAAGGTGCTGTGCAAGACACACGTCCAAGCAGACGACAAAGACTTGGTCATTCCTGTGGGGATAAGGTTGGCTCTCAAGAAGATGCTGCTGACAACAGCAAGGGGCTGTGCACGCTCCCCTCTCCAACGTGTATCCCAACCTCTCCGGCTCCACTGGCCCAACATGGGTCTTCTCACCCAACAACAAAGCAAATTTCAACCTCTTTGCTCGCTCCCTCCACCCTTTTCCTGCTCGTTTCTTGTTGCTGTGAGGTCCAGAGAGGGAGGAGCGGCGTGGATGGCTGTCAGAGGCATATCCCACAGGGCTCGGAGCAGCAGGAATATCTACTGGGATGGAGTCCACCTTTGCTGTCAAACTAATGGACCTTGCTACGTTACCTGACCTCTGCCCCGTGCCACCTGGGCCCCCAGGAACGGCACTTTCTCTTTATGTATACTGGGAAGGAGAGATTCATTTCACTAATGGGGTGAAAGACCGTAGTGAAGGTGAGGGGGGAGGAAGGTGGAATTACCGATTTATCCTAAATCAGGATCTGTCACAAAAGAAAAGGATAAAGGTGCCACCGGTTGCATCCTCTAACTCCCTTTTCAGCTGCAGGGAATACCACCGCGCGCTGCTCCACCATCACCCATCAACGAGAAGCGGGTTTTAACCAAACCAGTGCTCCGACGTGAGCAGAATTACACCAGATTAGGAAGACTTATTGCAGCATGACACGTTGTCCCTCTGCCACGGGAACTGCTGTACTGGTAAAAGCACTTTACTAACACCAGCCAACAGCAAGGAGGACATCTTATTTCTTTATGACAGCCCAAGCAGCACAACTCTTATGGCAGTCGAGGTTCGTGCCATGCTGCCTGACCTGGCTCACATTTGGCCTTCAGCTCCGGCTGCTGAGCAGCTCTGACGAAGCTGTCCAGTTCCTATTGGATCAAAACTTCTGCAAATTTGGAGCGGTAACAGAAACCTTGTGTTCCCAGGCAGAGGCAGCCTCAGTGGAAACCTTCATTTTGCCCAGCCCTGTTCACGGCACAGCTTGGAGGTGTCATTAAGAATCCAATCAGTGTGACGTCATGGGTGTAATTGAATTATATGTGTGCTCAGCAGACCCTTTCCACTTGGTATCGCCATTGGCTAATGTTGAATTATGATGGATCATACACAGGGATATATGAAACATGCATGACTAACCCAAGCATGCATTTTTAATGATGCAATCCTGATAACTTCCCCCTCCTAACAAAATCAAAATGAATTAAACACAAGTAGCTGTCAGTGGCATTAAAAAAAGAAAAAGCCCTCATCATTTAAATGGCAACATGAAACGTTCGCCCAAATTGCAGGGTGACTAGGACCGTTTGTTGTAATGATACCAATTAACATATCTATCCATTTAAAGTTTCCAGTGCAAAAAGAAAGAGCAGCCTGGGTGATATTAATGGTAGGGAAGAAAGGTGACGATAATGGATCACAGGGAGTGAATAGGACTGAAATGAATGGGGTAATTCAGATGAATTGTCTGACAATGGCTGGACAAACCCCCAGAAGAGCGTGTCCCCAGACACAGGAGAGAGTTTGCAGGCTTGTGACATTCATTAAAATAAAATAAGGGCAAAACTTGCAAACCCAACACTCTGAAATGATCCAAGTCAGGCAGAGACCACTGGACTCCAGGGGTCTTCCTGGAGACACTACGATGGCCAAGTTCACCTGAACATCCCAGATGAATGGTTTAGCTACAGCAGCTTTCCTTTGGGATAGAGGGGATCAAAAGACTTCTTGAGGTCACCTCCATACCTGTATTCTCTGATTTAACTCATCATGAGCAAAGAAGAGGGAACCATTTGCAGGGGTGGTCTTGCATCTTGGATTTGCACTCTGCGTCGCTACTGACCTCTTACAGATACAGTGCAAGAGTTATCTTGGACGATTAGGTAACACGGACCCAGATCCGTGTATCCCCATCTATCCCCATCCAGCTACTCTTCTTTTACCTTCTACCCTGTCAATATATCAATATCATTTACCTAACACACCCTCATAAGCACTCTGTCCAGGGTTATAGTTTCAACTACCTGGGCTAACATCATTCTGACTTCTAAATCCCTAGAAAAATGGGCAGCAGCTCCGTTTAAAAAAAAAAAAAAAAAAGAAAAAAAAAGGGGGGAAAAAAAAAGCCTTCACGTTTTAAAAAGTCAGTCCTTGGGGACTTCTAAAGAATTCAAGTCATAAAGAAGAAAAATTTGTTCTTACTTTGCGGATCATGAGTTTCTGTTATGTTCAGTGAAAATCAGACATTTTTGTCTCGTTGCAGATTTAGTATAAAGCACAATGTCACAGACCTTGTTCCTAATTGCAGACAGGCTGGACACAGTGGCAAAGGATAGAGCCGCTAGAGATACCAGTATGTGTCTCATAACAAGCTCATTAGCTCTAACATCAGACCCCATGTTCCTCAAAAACTGTCCCAGGGCCCCTCTCAGGATTTATGCCCAGCATGCTTATAAGCAGCGAGTCTCTTGGAAGACCTGTGGAGGGGAAGTCAATATGCTTCACAACAGATGAACAAAGGGTCATCCTTTGCAATTAATAGCAAGCGAGTTAAATAAATAAATGAGAGATTGTTTATCCTCTCTGACCGGGTGGCTAGCACGCCTTACTTGCCTTTCTGCAAGAATTTGGCACGTCAAGCACTATCAGCAGATTTTGATGACGGTGGGATCTGTGTACAACCGTAGCAGGGGTAAAACACAATTCAGGGTGGAAAGGGTCAGAGAAAAGCCCTTCTTTCTCAAGTGCAGCAGCATAATTCATTAAGGGAATAATCTTGCTTTCGTCCTAGGGACCTCGAGGTGCACCCCTGTCTTGTGCCACAACTCGTGTAGCTTGTGCAAGTTCAGACTTTCTGCTGCGACGTCTCACCTGGAGTCACATACCCCAGCAGCATGTCTGCACCAGCAAGGCATTTCATGACTCTCCCCTTAAGCGTTTGGGTTATTTGCATAGAATATAGACGGGTAGCTATCTCCAGGGAGTGGTATAAGTGATGCTTTGAACTCCGCTGTATATATATACAAGGACATCCTGGCTAGGAGGTGATCTGGACCACTTTCTTAAAATTAAATATCTACCTCTTTTCCAGGTAAATCCACTTTAGGCATCAAAGTACATAGCCTGAATAGTTTTGCTCTCTCTGCAACTCAGGAACAGTACCACTTCCATACCTGTCAGCAGAGCTGGGAGGATAAACACATTATTGATTTGATCTGCTGGGCAGCCAAATCCTACAGCTGTGAGTGGCACATTAAGTAGCATCCACAACACCCAGCAGAAACGACAGCAGTCTTGGTTGGAGCACCAAGACTTCACCTCCCTTTAAAAAACAGCCAAGATTTTTTAAGGAACTGGTATTCATCAGGAGAGGACTGGGAGAAGATGCCTGAAAAGGGCTCGATTTCTAAGGATTCACACATGCTAAAACGCCAGCATTTCTGATGCAGTAAAAGCTCAGTGTCCAAAGTCACATCTCAGTTTTCATGATCATGGATCTTCGCAACAGACAGTAGGTTTGTGAGAGAGAGGGAGCACTCTCCCTTGAAGGGCTCACTGGTGACCAGAGCCGTGAACTGTTCTTTACGGAGAAATCATCCCCACCATGTGCATGCCTCCGTCCCTTCGGAGAGCATTACAGACTTACACTGGAAGACTTCAAGCTAAGTGGTTTTGAGTTTTTTTCCTTTCCCTTTCTGCTTTGCACCGACTTCTCTGTCATATGTAAATGTTAAGCCACAGCATAATTTAACGACAGGTTTGTTTATCTTAAAGAGAGTCAATTCATCTTCCTTGAAGAAAAACCAAAAGAAGAGAAAGGAAAAAAAAAGATTCTTCAGCTTTGTTAAATTTCAAAAATAAAATCACTTCATAAAAGCTGCTCAAAGATGGCACATGACTGGGAGATATTTAAAATGCAGGCAGTGGGTTTTTAACTGTTCCCGAGAAACACTCCTGTCGAACAAAATGAGGGCCATGAGGTTAAAACACAGCCATCATAACATTTATTGCTTCATTTTTGTGAAGCCATTAACCACAGGAGGACCACAGATGTGCCACAGCTCCAGCAGCTGGAGTGAAATTCAATACCCACATCAGAACCTAATTTATGATCAACCTGTTAGGAGGGGGCAGGGAGGCCAAAGCACGGCATTCCTGCATACTGCACGGCGGGGAAATCGGGGACGCACGAGGGGCTCAGAAAAGTCGCGCGTTGAAAGAGCTCAGCCCAACGCCTTGCACAAACGCCCAAGCAGATGACGTGGGGAAGGACCCAGCGCTCGCATCAGCGGCCAAGGCTTGCAAGTGGAAGTTTTGCATCCGAAAGCAGCCGAAGCCCAACAACATCCAGCTTCGAACTAACAGTTCAGCTGCCTGTGAAACCTCAGGATGAAATCAAAGTGCCACCGTGCTCGGTGCAGGACGTGCTCATTGCAAGTGACAGTCCATTCCCTGAAGAACTCGCGGGCTATGTAGAGAAGAGCGTAGGAGGCATGTAGAGAGGAAAGCGTTTTGCCTGAGGTCATGCTGCAATCCGCAACAGAGCCAGGAATAGATCAAGGGTTCCTGCTCTGCCATTATGTCATACCGAGTTTTTTCTGACTACTCTTCGTGCCCTCATGTTCTGTATATCACCCCCAATCTGATCTGGCCCTTCCATCAACCACCTGCTCCGCTTCATTCAGATCCTTCTAAGGAACTTGCTCCTTTCCACACTTTCCCCTTTCAGTGTCTGCCTGCTCCAGTTACTTGTGCCCTTCTGACTGCAAGTTCCTGGGTAAAAGGACCTCCTGCAACTGGAATCGTACACCTAAGTACTTTTGCAAGTATCTTGATTGCATCTTTGCATGCCTAAATACCTCCTCTCTTCTTTAATCCATCCCATCCTGCTAACTTGAGTCTCCAAATGACATGGAAGTATGTTGGGCATTCCAAAATACATTGTTGAAGGGTGCCCCATCACATCAGGTGGTGCTGGTGCATGGCAATGTGATGCCCTGCCCACGTGCAGCAGCAGAATTCACCAGGATAATATCAGAGCCAGCCCCAGGATCGCTGCGACTGTCAGATGTGTGATCCCAACAAGAGACCAGCCTGCTCATCCACTTGTAACTCTCTGAATTTGCTGGCAGCGCCCCCGGTCACTGCAGATGCCATAAATTCTGCAGGCTCCCTTTCCTTTTTAAACGAGCCTAAAGTTTTCCTCCTAAGCTTTTAGCAGTTTAGGGAGCATTCGTAACAACATCAAAAAGAATCAATCACTTAGGGGTGCACACGTGCTGGCTCTGTCAGCAGCCCCTCTTGTCTCCTAAACCACATGAGTTGATGTTGCAGCCCAGTGTTCCCACTCTCAAGCTATCTTCCAGATATCCTCTGCAACCTTTAGGTACGTGGGCCACGGCCCGGCCAAGTAAGAGCATCTGGGCTTCATAGTAGACATCAGATAAATCACCTGCCTTAGAATCAAGAAAATACAGGACAGCACCAAGGACCAAAAGAAAGGGTTCCATCTGAGCACGTTCATCAAATTCCAGCAGGAAAATCATGCATAAGATAACCCTGCACTGAGCTTTTCTATTATGATAATGTTGGAGCACCTCGCAACCACTAATTGTTCACGAGACCCCTGACAACGCAGGGAAACACCATTACTGTCACTTAACAGGGAACAAAGATACAGGGGGTGTTTACATCTGAACAAGTTGCCCTCAGCACCCTTTATTGTTAATGGAGAGAAAAAGACATATTTAGGACACAATTCATCTGCCCTATTTTAGGGCGATTTCAGTCTCCTGCAGGATGAGATGAGTTGTGTCCTAAAAGGTCTGACTTCTCTCACTGGAATGGAAAGGGAGTTGACAATACCTCCTGTGGACGGACATATCTAAATTTAATGAGATGAATCCCCACCCTCCAAGAGGTGAGTCCATAAAAGTCAGAGGCAGAGCAGGAACTGAACTGGGGCTTCTTATCTTTTAGTCTCAGGCTTAGATCTTGGACATCCAAGATGAACAAGGCCAAAGAGCCATCCAGCAGGAACAAAATTGTGGAGGCTTGAAGGAAGCTACTTATGGGTAAGGAACAAAGGGGATGGAGGAGGGAAAACTGAACTGTCCTAAAGAGAAAGTCAAAAGGACAGTCAGGCAAGGTAGCTGTTGGAAGAAAGGGGCCAGAGGACAAGTCAGAAGAGGAAATGGGGTCATACGCTGTCCGTAAGATGCAGCAGATGTGAAGAAGATCCAGGAGCAATGTACACTGACTATCCCAGTCACTGGGATAGTGGGGAAAAACCTCGCTAAGACACCATCCCCAGTCCAGATGGTGTTCAGGGAGGAACTCAGTCCTTTCCCAAACAACTTCTTCCCACCCCCCTCTTCATTTTAATAACTGCAGGAGAAATAGGGAGAGAGGACAGAGGAGTCCAAGATCATCCAGAGAACACACAGGGAACATAACTGAGAGCAAATCCTACCATAGCACCCTAGGCTGAAACCCTGAAACTGAACTTTCTGGGAATTCCACAGTAATTCCAAATCTTGCAGCTCTATGAAGAAAAAAAAATATAAAAAAAATATAGAAGTAGGTTTAGAAACCAGGTGACAAGGCTGATCTGTGCATCCTGGGGCCATGTTTCCATCAGGAGAGTGAAAACCAACAAATAGTAGCTAGGCTTTCTGCAAGCAATTGAAGAGCAGTTAATGAAATCACCTGCCACTGACAGAATTGACAAAACATAGAAAGTAAGTCACATCAGAGTCTGCCAGAGCATCCCTGGCACGGACAAGGGGCCTGATGGCTGGTGGATATTTATGCCAGTGATATCATCTTTCCTGGCGGGGCTTGCCTTCTGCAGCAAGAAGGGCAGCACTTCCATGACAAAGTCAGTGTGAGCTTTAAGAGGAAAGCGCCTGAGATTTCCTTAACAGGGAAGAAAGCAGCACGGTGGTAGCCAGGGCTACATCACAGAGCAGGAGATGAGCAGGGGCTGCAAAGCATGATCAAGATGAAAATCCAGGGGGGGGAAAAAACAACAACAACAACAACAACAAAAAACACCAAAAAAACCATAATATCCATACTGATATCTTAAGCACTGGCAGATGGTAATGTAATGAGTTTGTGGTTATTCAGGTCCTGTTGACCGTTGCTCCATCGCAACCTGGGACTGCTCTGAGCTTTGCAGGACAGGTAGAGCTCAGATTCCCCCTAGCAGGTTCCCCTAAAGGTAAATCCTTTTTAGCACAGTGGGGCATATAACACCTTGGTGGATGGTCCTGCATCTGCACATACATGCATTACACTGACAATTTTTTAAAGGCAGAACACTGGAAGACTAATTGCATCAGGTCTTTTAATCTCTTGCCCTCTATCACTGCTTCGCAGCACTACCAGTCCCCTAAAAAAGTCAGATTCCCCTAAAAATGAGAGACTGGCTGAAAAATAATGAATTAACAATCAACATTCAGCTTTAGCTCACTGTTATAGTTACTAACGATCAGTGTCAGGATGCATTTGGGACTTTCAGTATTTAGGTGTTACATTTACCTGCATTTCCCCAGCCCAAGCAGCCCCCTTCCCTTGAAATAAAAATATCTCAGTCATGTAGCCCAAAGCCATATTACATCTCTAAATGAACAGTTGTAATACACCAGGGTAGCCCCACACTACACACCATCCTAAAATCTTTTCTTTTCCCACTATATTATGATAATTTATTTCACTACTGGGGCTCCCAGGTGAGTTCAATTCTTCAGCTTCCAAGCAGATAAAAATGCTAACCTGGCAAAAGAAGTTTAACAAAGAGCCTAAATGCAGCAGTCTCGTAAGAACTTGCACCTCTCTGTATATTGCATGCTAAGATAGACGTGCAAGCAAAACAGAGAGATACAAATTTGGAAACATTTCCTTTCGCTCCATGAATAGTAAATTAGCTAAAAATTCAGAATTTAGGTGGGATTTTGGGAATTAATTTACATCATCACATGGGGGAGAAGGGGCTTGAAAGCATCAAAAGATTTTGACTTTTCCATCTCACAGTAGAAATACCTGTAAGAAGAGAGCTAATTAAACAAGGTGGAAAAAAAAAAAAAAGGAGAAAAGGGGAGGTGAGGAAGTCAAATAACCATAAGTGGTTGTTTCATAGACCATTAAACTTTCAGAGCTTTGGAGGTTTGTTCGTTTTGTTGAAAAAAGGACAGAGAAGCAATCAGTTTTCATTTGGCACAGGTCTGGGTTTGGGTTTTTTTTATTTATTCTGTTTGTAAAATTCATTCTGTAAGAAAACACAATGAGTTATTCTCATTGTAAGAGGCAGACAAATATTCAACTCTAACAGGATGCCAAGGTCCTATCACTTACCAACACAGAGATGCTGTCTGAAGGGCAGGAGAAATGCACCAGTGTGCATGACATGTTCTTATCACCCAGGTTAGCTATATCATCAATATGTTCCTTTAGACCCCAAGAAGATACATCGATTGCGTATGAAGTCCAAGAGAAACCCACAGAAACTTGTAAGCAGTGGGGGAAAGATCAAAGTGCCTGTAAGCGTGTGAAACCACATCCACCCCAGCAGATATCACAAGTCATAAACCCCCCCCGATAACCCAGCCTTAATCAGCCATATGACATACGAGGCAAACACAGGGAGATTTGCACAGTGCTGGTCACTATGTTTAATTAGATTTCATCGGAACGGTTCTGAAAAATTCATTTGACAAGGTCTCTGCCAGTCTCAGTGATAACCTTTTCCCTGACATCGCTGGAATTTATTGCCAGCCTGAGTTCAAAAAAAAAAAAAGTTCCAAGAAGTCAAAAGGAAAGATGACTCCAGACCACAGCCATGAGCATCCCAGCAGGGTGGGATACCAGCACAGCCGGCAGTAGAAACAGCGGTTTGCATTTCCAGGATGCCATAGATACAAGAGTGTGGTGGGGTCTTTTGCCAACGTACCACATCAGCTAGAAAAACAATAATCAGCAAAGCTTCCAAAACCCACCGAAGTCCCTTAGGAGTTCCTGTTTTGTTATCCAAAGTGACCCAGCCCTGTGAATCATCAGGAGAACATGTTCAGCATGACGGAGTGCAACCAGAGCTGAAACCCACAGATGACTGGCTCCCAACTTTCCTCTCTAGACTTTGCTTCTCTTGGCACCCCCAGGCTCCCAACCCGTCTCCCATTGGAGCCTGGGAGCGCTCGACTTGTTTCCAACACACACATCCAGGCTCACCGCACCAAGGGGGATCCCAACTCGGAGGCACTGGCACATACGTGATGCAGTGCTGCTGATATAGAACAAACAACTCTTACCAGGAGCAAGCTTCCATGGGACATGTCCCTTTCACAGGACATCTCCGTTAACGCAGTCCTGGTGTCTCTAGTCAAGTACGAATACCAACCCAGCTAGCACGTTTATTTCCTTTTGGGGTCTCGCATTGAAATACCACTCCAACCCAATGGCTTTTAATTTAGGAGGTGAATGATCAGCCTTGGGGTCATAGCTGGTGTAACACTGGCCAGTATGAAGAAAGCCAAGCAATGACAGTCAAGTTCATGAAAAAGGCATTATTGACATCAACCTAGATTTGACACCGTCAGGTTACAGTCAAATCTTGAAGGTTAGCTACTGCTATCACAGCTAGCAAGATGCTTTCTGGTCACCCTGGGCACAGCATCCCAGGGGAACCTTGCTGGAGCCGCAGCTTTGATTAACTGTCCTGGTCCAGCCTTCAGTCCATATTTCTACCCCTTGCCCAGCAATGATAGCTTTTTGAATTTCAGAAAGGGCCAGGAACCTGCAGCTCTTTCATATGGTTTCATTTAGGAGAGGTGAAAGGCTACTGACAGGGTTTTGGAGGAAAAAAGGAAAAAAAAACAAACAAAAAAACCCCAAACAGACAAGTCTCAGACCAAGCAGGAACAGATCCCTGAATCCTGTATAGCAACACATGTCTTCACTCCCGCAGACACCATATGGGTTGGGGTCTACAAAAACCAGCACAACTCTCACACTTCCCCCCAAGCTTCACACACGAGTCCAACAACCAGCAATCCATCAAAGCTTGACTGCTCTCAAGCCAGGCTGCCACCAAGACGAAACGAGAGAGAGATGATGAAGCGCAGCAAGCCAAAGTCATTAAACCAAAATGAAAGAAGCACGAGGGGAAGAGATCAAGTTGGAGAGGAACAGGGCGGGGGGGGGCGGGTATTTTATTTCTGCTTTCCTTCTCTTGGCTTCAGAAACATCACCAGCAGCATTCACAAGGGGTGGACATGCAGATGACGTGAACCCGTTAGGGGGTTTTAACAACCACCGCTCTGATGCCAAGGGGCTGCCACATGCCGGGGAGTGTGGGTATGTGCAGGGAAGAGGCGGAGAAAGGCTCTTCAAATTAGCTCGAGCCCAAAGTCACTTATCCTAACGCAAGGAGGCACATTCCTTTTTGCCTTTTAATTAAGAGCTGGCTCATAAATCAAACCTCTTGTTCATATGCTCTGGATGTCAGTTGAGGGGAAAGCTCTTTTTGAAAACCAAGGCCGCCTTACACAAGCTGCGGTCCCTTCTCCAACTCCATCAGCATGGCTAATTACACTACTTTTGTTTGCTGTTATGAACCCACCCTGCCTTTGGCAGGCCAGGACTTGGGCCTCCCATCACCTCCAGAGATGCCCAGCTATGGTCACAAACTGAGCAAAGCCTCTCCCCCAGCTCAAACATCAGTGGTGGGGGGGAGAAAATTACTGAGAAACTAAGCATTTCCCTACATTTCCTCAGGGGTATCCACAACTTATTTCAAATTAAAGGGTTCCTAGAGGTGGGCTGGGGAAACTATTTAAGGCAAATTGTTTTCACAGAGCAATAGCCAGAGAACAAAGCCTGGAAGGCATGAGTTTAAACTTTTAAGCAACATGTGTTACATGCACACCCATATACGTATGCACATTTTAAAACACATTTCAAAATTCTTCGTCCATGGCTATTCCGTTTTCAGCCACTCCGACCCTACCCTGTTGTCTTTGCACAGCAGTCATTTCTAGCACCTGGGAGATGAGCTAAAGGTGTCAGTCCAGACTGCAGCAAATACGTGCAGCAAATAGTCCAGCTGAGACTCAACAAAGCCTTGGACAACGGAATGAGTGAACAGTGGGAACAAGCAGCTTTCATGCAACACATACCCTACAGGCACAACAGGATCCTGTAAAGGGCTTCGGAGAGAGCAGGGAACTGAATCTGGACCTCGTTGTCATGGTTTACACCTTCACCAGCACTCGCTTCCCATCCTCTGCACCCTTTCTGCTTCCTTCCTAAACACACGAGCTGTCAAACCGTGATGTCTACATCAATGCCTATCTGCGGCCAAACCAGAGATCGGTCATCTGGCCAAAGGGAGAAGGAGGAGGTGAGACAGGCTGCAGAGGTGATTTTGGACACAGGCTGCAGGATGGTGAGGGGGATAAGAGTGGAGGATGGTGAAAGGAAGAGATGGATGCACAGTGCCTTATCAGGGACTTGCTGTTCTTTCAACTGGCTCCCTGATAACATATGGAGCTTAATCAAATATGCAAATGATGTCCTATCTAGAGACAAGGGAAATAGAGAAATAAACCCAGAGACCGTGCATGAAAACAAGCCGATAAAATGAGGGACTGAGTAGAAGGTTTCCTCTTTTTGATAAAATTATTTCAAAAGATTAAATTAAAGCAAAACTAATTAGGAGGATCGCACTTAAGCCGACTTCCCGTAAGAAGGGTCAGCAGGCAAGAGGCATTCAAATCAAAGGCAGATGCAAGAGGCACTTCAAGGGCTCCCTGAAAAGTCATTATCCCAGTCAAAAGAGAAGGGGATAGAGAGGAGGAAGGAATGACAAGAGTCATTTTGGCTGGGCATCTCTCCGGGCATTATATGGAGTGTATGGGGAGTTAAATAACCTCTTTGTCACCCTGGAGAGCAGAAGTAGCAGGTGAAGACTAAAGCTGATCACCTAATGTCCCATGCAGAGCACTTCTCGGAGAACAGAGGGACAAACAGAAGTACCTAGACCGGGGGGGGGGGGGGGGGGCGGGGGGGGGACGACGAGGACATACCTGCTTTTCCTTATATCCCAACCCTGCATGGTTTCCATCAACAGCACAGCCACGCCAGCTACTGCAGCCTGAACACTCCACATCTTGCACAGAGCGACTGACACCATGCAGAAAATCACCAGCCACGACAAGGCAAGTGACAACCAGCATCGCTGCAAACTGTCCCCTGGGAGGCTGCAGGTCCCACGGATCTCAGCAAGGTAACCTGCAGCAGGACAGTCTTCTCTGTCCCTTTGCATCTGCTTTTGTCGCTAACATCCCCCTTGCCTGCACAGCATGTGTCCTCAGCCCACTGGAGGGATATCCAGCTCAGCTGCTTTGGGACTGGAAGCCTGTCAAATTGAAGCTGCAGCTTCTTAGAGGAAGAGTTTGAAGAGATGACGGTACAACCTGCTGCCTTCCCTGCTGCAATGGGTCCGCTGGAGCCCATTGCTTCTCCTGGAGTCAGAAACAAAGAGGCACGGTGCAGCACCACTGATGCAGAATCTGGAGGGATTAAACAGTCATTTGCAAATCTCATTGCACGATCACAAGATCCCATCTCAGACAACACTCTGAGGCACTGTTAAACCAGAACGTCCAAAAAAAGAACAGCACTCAACACATGTATGCAAGGCACCCAGCAAAAATACAACTCGGCCAAACCCTGCACACCAGCACGGAGATTGCTGAGTAGTCAGAAAGCAGAGAGGAGTACTTGAGGGAGAGACATGGAAAATTAATTGCTCTCTACCAAAAAAGCAGGCTCTAACTCTTGCTGGGAACAGCAACCTTCCTAGCAGAAAAAAAAGGGAGTTTTCCTACTGCAGTTAGATACTGCAGCCAGCTAACACTGCAGTGTGCTACACTGACAAGTTGTAGCTGGAAGTCCCAAAGCGATGGGAGTGAGGGGTATCAGAGGCTGAGCACCCGCCTGCAGTGACAGAGCAATTAGTGGGTACTTTTAAGTATTTAAAACAAGTGTCAGCTGCACCAGTTCAGCAGCAAAGCCTGGATACAGGCCCTCTGATGGGGTTTAGGGCCCTGGATTTTGCAGCAGAGGATGGATCATGGGGTATCCCAAGCTGGAAGGGACCTCAGGAGGTCTTTAGTCCAACCTCCTGTTCAAAGCAGCGTCAGCTGTGAGATCAGACCAGATCGTTTTGTCCATTCAGGCCTTGAAAATCTCCAGGGATGGAAACCGCACAACCTCTGTGGGCAACCTGCTTCAATGCTTGCCTGTCCTCATGGGAAAAAGCTTTTCCTTCTATCCAGTTGGAAGTGCCCTCATGTCAACTTATGCCTGCTGTCTCACATCCTCCCACCACTCACCAGTGTGAAGAGCCTGTCTCCACCTTCTCAATAACCCCCTTGCCGCTGTTAGGTCCCTCCAAGTTTTCTTTTCCTTAGCTTGAATAAGATAATTTTCTCATCCTCTCCTCTCAGGGCAGGTTCTCCAGCTCCTGGCCAAGCTCTTCACCCTCTGCTGAACTTGCTCTGGTTGACCAACATCTTTTTTGTACTGAGGGGCCTAAAACTGGTCACAGTACCTAGATATGGTCTAGCAGTTGAGTTCAAGATGATCACCTTCCCCTCAATCTACTAACAGTGACCCTATTTGTACAGCTGAGGATGTTGCTGGCCTCTTTTGCTGCACAGGCACACTGATGGCTCATGTGCAACTTACTGTCTACCAGGATCCCCAAGCTCCTTTTCAGGAGAGCTGCTCCCCAGCCAGGCAGTCCTCAGCCTGGATTGTGCAAGAGGTCACTTTTTTCCAGGTGCAAGACTTCACACTTCTTAAACGAGTTCCTGTCAACCCCATTGCTCCACCCTGTCTAGGTCCCTCTGGATGGCAGCCCTGCTCTTCAGCCAAATCCTCCCAACAGACTGCAGCTCTGGGATGAACAGACTCATAAGGGAACCTGCTTCCCACCTAATTTGACCTCTAGGCGGTGAAAGGTGAAGTGCAACAGAAAGATGCCCAGCCACCCACAAGACTTCAGAGCAGCGGGGAAGAGAGAAAGCACAGAACAGCAGCCTACGACCGGGATGCACAAGTCCTGCATCTTTGATTTCACCCGTGGAGATAGGATCTGATCACCCAACACTTTTAGGTCATGTTGGACTCCAGTATTGCCAGCCAATGAGCTTTACATGGCCCAGTACAAATGGGTGTCACTGCCCAATGTCCACACAAATTCCCATCACCACCCCTTTCAGGGCTGCCTGCTTGTACACCCAACATGAGCATCAAGTGCCAAGTACACCACAGCCACCAAAATCACAGCTTTCCGAATGCTACGGCCAGAAAACCGAACTACTCTTCAGACATCTAAGCTGGCAACAACTTCTCAAAGACGGACCGTATATCAATGTAGGACACAGGCAACTGCAGCCTTCACAGACGTCAAATACAGATGGGAAGCGGTATCGCTCCATCACAAGCGAGTGAAGCACTTGGACTCCTGCTGATTTAGGAAGCTGTGAGCAGAGACCAGGGCGAACAAACCCCTCTTGCAGAAACCAGCTTCCCAGCAGGAGCCAGACCCTCTACAGCATGTTTTCAGAGCAGTCAAGTCCACTTGCCAAACAGGTGGGGAAAAAACACAATCTTAAAAAACCCTGACTCTTTCAAAGCAGCAGAGGGAAGGAGAAGGAAGCTGAGTTTCCCTGCTGACATTTGCACAGAGCTGTCAGCAGCAGAATACCCTCCAGGGAATATCAAAACTGAGCAGGGTTTCTTGTCTTGTGTGTATTCAGAAACCCTCTCGCCTGGAGAGACAGTAAGGATCTCTGTCTTTGCCTGCAGTTATCGTGAGACTGCAAACCTGTGCACGGCAAACCCAGGGCTCTCTCATTAGCTCTAGCTCCTTGGATGGGAGGTTAGGTATCGGAGGAGAAAAGGAAGACACTCCTCTCCATGTGGGTACATCGCAGTACCACCAACCTGCTCAGACCTCTGCCACCTGTGGGTCTCTGCCCATCTCTTGCAGTCTTTTACCTTGCTCAAATTTATTCTTTTTTCATGAAAAGCTCCATTTTATTCCTCTGTTGCCCACTCACGGCACTTGAGAGCAAACCAGCTTTGTGGAAGGACCTGACATGCTGCCAGTCCCACCAGGATTCAGCTCCTCTCTCCTGCCAAACAGAAGGAACCCTGCTCTGGGAAGGGATCTCGCCCCACACGCGAGGGGGCAACGACTGTCGCAAGAGGACCCATCAGCGCAATCAGCGACGATAATAGGGCTGCAGGTTTGGGCGTCCTTCAGGGTTACCTTCCCGAAGCAGCCCCGACGCTACTGTAGACCAAGGTGCATCTTCTCCAAGCCGCAGGCTGACTCCTTCAATCGCTGTCAGCGATTCCCACTCCCTCTCCTGAGGCAGGCGAGCTGTAAGCAGCGCTGTAGCATCCAACCGGGCGAGCTGTCAGCCGGCTGATGGGACCGGGGAGCCACAGCTCCGCGGCCAGAAACCAGCAGGAGCTCGGACTTGCATGTACTTTCCAATCCAATTGTCTAACCAAGAAAGCCAGCCTTCCCCAGCGCAACTGTGAGATGGGCCAAAATGAGAACTGTAAATCCCAGCTCTCAGATCTAAAAATCTCCCCGCGGTGTTTTGTCTCTGGTTCCAAAGAAAGCAGGGTCTCAAGGGTTCAGGATAATCCAGAGGGTGGTTCATGAAACTGGTCGATACGGAGAATTTTCTACTAAATAGAGGTGATACCTGATGGGAAGTGCTGGCCAGTTTTCAGAGCTGTCTGATCTGAATGAAAACCTTTACCCCAAATGGCAGTCCAAACCTAAAAAGCCCTTCAAAGACCTCAAACTGATGGGATTTTATGAAAAATGAAATACAGGCCACAGAGTGAAAGAATTGAGTTTTAAGCCAAATTTCTTTCTCTGCAAGGAATTTAGCATAGAAAAGGCTTTGAATGAAATATTCTGATGGAATAAAAAAAAAATATTTCTTACGGGGAAATTTCAAATAAATGTAAATTACTACTACTCCATTTTCAAATAAACATTTCAAAATGGACAAAGACCTTTGTTTGGTTAGAAGTGCAATTCCTGGGGCTGCTCCCAGGTTGACATCTGTAAACTCACATCACCCTTTATACCTGCATCTACACACAGAACAATTGCAGGTAAGTTGTATTTCTTTGACTGGAAACTATCTGCACAAAAGCAATGACCCATAAATTAGATGCCTAGGGAAGGAATACTGAATACTGCTACGCTCCCTTAGTGATGACAGGTATTAGTGGCACATAATTTGGCCAGACACGCTAGAAAAAAATCCAAAACAAGCATACTAAACTGTGCAAAGCATCTCCATGGGTACATCTCTAGCCTTCTCCTGCCACCAGAATGAAGAGCTAAGGATGTAATGAGAAAGCGTGCAAAGGAAAAAAAAAAAAAAAGCCAGCAGATTTCAGCACCTGGCTGTTTTACAGCAAAGTGGTTCGCAGGAAGCCCATACCCCAGAATAACTCCCTTTTCTCATGGTTTACTGTTTGTAGCGAGACAAAACAGACATTCATTAAACTCAAGTGAGGCTTTCCTATCTCCTGAAAACAATCACTAAAAATTCATAGGGGTGCTGCTTGCCTTTCAGCCGCAGGTTTTGTTCGAAGGCACTTCCCGATGTTCGTGGGAGCTCACTCTGCCAGTGAAGCCCACCAGGCACCCTGGAGCGTACTAAAGCTGCGGCATCGCTTACCAGCCCCGTACGGAAGGACAGGGAACACCACGGGCCAGCCAGCACAGGAGGTAATTACAGATACTGGGATCTGACCAAAGCACTGCAAGATGAAGTATTCTCATTAAAAAGTACCGCAGGATCTTTAATGCCCACAAGTGGTCCGGAGCTGGTTTTCCATCCCATCCAATTTGTCTAGTTTAGCTGTTTGATATGATCACACACCTCACAACCTTTAGGGCATTAATTTTCTCCAGCACTACTTTGAGCAAGCAAAATATTTCCTGCCCTTTGCAGGAGAGAAAATGAGGTACGGAGGCACACCAGAAGTTTCTGGTAGAGGAAAGAACTGAACCCCGCTGTCTCCCAACCCACTCATCCCTGGGCCACCCTTCTCCATCCCCCAAGGCGCCATCAGCACCCATCAGGCCTGTAATCCAAGGGCACTGGTTCCTATACATGAGACTCGGACAGGCTCTGCATTTTTATCCTATTTATATTTTCATTCTGCAGGGCCAGGCTGTGCTGTGGACAAGCCAGCAGAACTGGAGGGCATATTTCTACAGCACATTATTCAGTGCCTTCCCGTTGGTCTGCACATGTAGCTATGTGAATGAGCGAAGGTTGCAAAATGTATTTTGCCGGGGGCAGTGAAATAGCTGGGGCCAACCCTGTCATTCTGTTTCACTCACTCTTTTCCTACCCTATCTCTGTCTCGGTTTTTCCTTTTGTTTCTGTCTTTGTTGTCTTGGTTACATGGGCAGATTCCTGATATGCTGCTAGTTTTCATTTTTAATGATATGTTCCTGTAAAGCACAATATTTTACTTCAGTCATGTGTGCCACCGGATAAATTCCTTTGACATATGTGACATTTGTATATCAACTAACAGATAGTGCTTTATGACTGTGGGTATTTTGCAGAGTATTCACGGATTGCATACACCAAAATCTGATATACAGTCTGCCACTTTCATATAAAAATACACACACGGAGAAAAAAACTGAAACTACAGGAAAAATAAGTTTCTCCAAAACCATCTTGTAATTACTTGCAGCGAGTTGTCCAACAACTGAGTAGATCCTGCTATCTTGAAGATAATCTCCTAATTCCTCTCTTCATGCTATCCAAAATACTTCACTGTAGCTTGACCGAGTAGCTGCACCGCACCAGGAGAAACAGCAGTACGTACCATGCATGGTAGTACCCAGCAAGCAGAAAAAAAAAGAAAAAAAAGAGAAAAAGACAGCTCCTGGGCTTTGTCCACTGGTACATGGAGTTTCATCTAATCCTACAGAGGTTATTCCAATTTACCCGTAGGCATTTTTTTTTAAACATAAATCAAACTTCATGCTAACATAATGGATTATGGTGGAGTCGTAATACCAATGCAGTGCTTCCTATTCAAAAAGCACCTGACTGATGAGCCAAGATGGAAAACAAAGCTTCAAAAGGCCCATGAAGTCTTGGCAGGGGCCAAGGAATGTCAAGTGAAAATCCTGAGTGCCAACCTGGCCTTGTGTGGCACCCAGAGGGGAAAAGAGGCTGGTGTCCTGAGCTCGGATAAACCTCAGGAGCCTTGGAGGAAGGCAGTGTGTGGAGGAGAGTCAGTGACTGCAGAAGTCACAGCAAGGATGGGGCTGAACCTGCAGGAACTGAAAGTTTCCAGGAGCTTGGATCAACTGGCCCAAAACAACCACACTTGTTCAGGGGAGCCCCATTTTTCTTTGCATTCTGCCTCCCTGGTGGAGACTTATTCAGCCAAGGAAGAGCTCAGCCCGAGACTCCAGCTTTGCTCCGACACACGGACCCAATGCAGTAACTACCACAGGCAGAATATTCAGCACATTAGGAAAAAGGGAATAAAATTAAGCTTTCTCAAATTACATCAGCCAGTTCAGCTCCCTTCTTCTCATTCTTTACCCTATAAGGCTGTCCCAACTCTCTACCACACTCCGTAAGACACCAAAAGCTTTCTCTCCTATTTTCCCCTATTAAAAGGAATCAGATCTTGGATTCTGCAATGTGACCTGTAAAGGCAAAGACAGAGCTGTGTCTGAGTTTGCTTCTCCTGAAGCCAAAAGAAAAAACAAAAGCTTGCGAGTGCAGGGAAGCAGCAGTCATTCTTAACTGCTTAGGTCTTTTGGATATTTACCATTCAGATCTCAGCTACCCCATTTTCCCCCCCCAAGAGACTGACTAGAGAACTAAACAGTTTATTATGATATCACAGATGACAGGGAAGAAAAACCTAATTAGTCAGGGGAGGAGATTATTTTTATTACAACTGTTTAAAAAACAATTTGGCTCCTTTTCCACATGCCTGAATAGACTGTTAAAAAAAAAAAAAAAAATTCTCTTTTCAAAACCATCAGCAGCCTTTCCTCTGTTGAACAAAGCCAGAGACATTTGCCAGCGGGCAGGATCCTGTTCCCCTTGCAGACCTCCCTGAGCATAGGGGCAACGCCATCTGAATTTACAACCTTGATTTTCTTTTTAAGTGAAGAAACAGGTAGAGAAACAAAACCAAAGATTTCAGACCTTCCTCAAGCATCCGTCAACAAACTACTCCCTTCCCCTTGTCTGCTCTCTCCATCCTATACACAAGCCGTAGTGGGTCACCTTTTCACAGCACCTTCCTCTCCCCAACTTGGAAGTTTTTATTTGCAAAAGGAATTCAAAGAGGAATCAACACCCAATGCAACCCCCAAGGCTCTGCCCCACCTGCCTTCCCAGCTTCTCACCCATCTCCATTATTATGGCAAAGCCGCAATCTCCTTGCACATATGATATTTAGCAACACTCCTGGGCTGAGCATTCAGACAAACATTGTCAGACTGGCACACTGGAGTTGCAACAGAGGCGGTGCCCGTCATTAGCATGAGAAGCTCGCTTCTAAAAACTCTTCTTGCCTTGAGAAAACCACAGGTAGATGATTCCCAGCTTCCACCTCTCAAGCCTCTCTACTATTGCCTTACATGGCAAACTACAGAGCTACAGCCATGCAACAGGCATATTTTTAGTGAGAATGCACAGTGAGGAACGTAAATACACTCTTTATTGTATTTGGGTTTATGTGGAGTCAACCATAAACATAATGGTCATTATCGTTCAAGACACAGCTTGCTTTTGATGAAAACGCTCTTCCTTCAGTACAAGTACCCAGCCTGACCTAAACAGAGCAACCGCTAATCCCATGCTGGGCTCGTGGTCAAATCACAGTCCAGTCACATTGCTCTGAAGAAAGATCTCCAGAGCATGAATCCTGTTTCTTAATAAACTTCAGCTGCAGTCAGTTTTTCTCCAGCATGCACAGATACCCTGTGATCAACTACTTAATTAGAGATGGTCTGAACACAAAAAAAATCTGTTGGATGTAAACTGCATGAAGTCCGTCTGTGGCTGGGTCTGTGGTTTGACTTCAGAAACATTCATTTGCTGATGAACAACAATTTGGAAGAAGGATTTTATCCTCTCTCACATCAGCTCTATCCCTCAAGGGTGAAACACAGTTTTTTTGCTAACCTAAACATTTCCTGTCCTCAAAATAGGTGATGCACCTTAGGATAAGGACTGCGCTCACATTCAATGCAACACTGCAAATCTCCACAAGAACATGAAAATCCGAGTTAGAGAACCACATTAGGTCTTACCTTCTTGAGCTTCCCACTCTTGGTGCCCACAAAAGCCAGGGAGTGGTTCTTGTAGACGTAGGCAATCACAGATGTCATTCTGTCTCCATCCTCGGTGAAAATGGGGAGCCCTCGCACCATGGATGATACTCCCAAGGGGGCATTCATATCCAGGCCACAGAAATTGTCATCAATTGTTAACAGCTATAAACAAAAAGAAACAGAGTGTAAAAAAAAATGAAGCCGCCACTTCTTTAGCCATTTGGGAATTATCCATCCAAGCAGGGACACCATTGCATAACATGCCTATAATTTATGCAGGCTGACAAATCAACGATGCTGGCAGGACTGGAGAAATACAGAGGTGGAAAAAATTTGTCCAAAGTTGCATGATGAGTTACAGAGAGAAGGAGAACTGGAAACTTGCTTCTCTTGAATGACAGCCCAGCAGGATACATTACTTTAAGCCTTTTTCCTACTGCTTTACCAGTCAGTTTCACCGGTCAAGACCTAGCAATCAAAGACAAAGTCTGCTGAAAATGTCTTAAACATATCTAGTTCTGTCAAAAAAAAGCATGCACATCATTCCCACGGGATCCAGAATAAGAACCACTGAGCTAAATCTGCACTGGCAAATAAAATAGACCCTGGCCTGCCCTCTGGCCCTGAGACCCAACAGTAAGGCTCACATCTATGAAACCTAAATAACCGCTCCCCTCCCACCTCCAAACGCTGTAGCATCACTCGCACTACACCTTGGAAATCACAGTCCCCCAAGGCACGGCCAGGCATTGTCTGGGAGAGAGCTGCTCAGCCCAGGCCAAAGCTGCGGTAGAAACCATGCTAAGGATTAAACGCGATAGACCATGGCTGCACTCACCCCCCACTCCTGGTGTTAGTTTAATCATATAGTCCTGGGTCCTTCCCTCGCACTGCTTGGCCTGGGCACTTCATCCTCCCAGGTCTCCATTTCTTCCCCATGAAATGGACATTATCCGCATTTATCCATCTTACTGGGGTACTGTAACTCACTGAAGTTCTTTGGAAAGGAGGGAAGGTTTCACAGCTATTATAGGAGCTTTCCAGCACTTGTTGGAGATACCCATGAACTCCTAACCACCAGAGAAAAGGCCCTCTTCGTTAATGCTGCTGCCTAAGCTCTAACACCTATTGCATTTGAACTCAAGAGACTTGTCATCAGACAGATGCTCCACTGGGATCCTTGTGTACAAATGCACATAGCGTCTAGTTATCTCTGAGGGTATTTCTTTGGGCTTCAGGGAGTGACAGAAGCAGAGCAGCAGAACAGTACAGACACCTCTTCTACCTTAAGGTACCATCTGGACAGCAGGTGAGGCCAATACAGGTCCCCAATATGAAGCGCTCCACAGATTAAGTCAAATAAAGGTGAAGCTCCAAATATCACAGTACACAATTGCCAAAGCAGTTAGACTTTATTAACTTCATTAAGACCACTCACGGATTCAAAGTTAAGCATCTGCTTAAGATTTTCTGGACCAAGGCCTAGAAAGGCAGTAATTAATTGTACAGGAAGGTTGCCTAGTTTTCATATACCAGTAATAAAGGATCATGACAATTTTCTTTGTCTGAGCTCGCATCTTCCTAGAAGCATGGCTACAATACGTGCTGCTCCTTACTTGAGTTCACGAGCAGTAAAAGCCTGATAGTTGATTCATTTTACCCTCACCCAGCAATTACAGGGAATAATTACAGATGGTTTTACTGAATGGAAGAATAATGTGTCCTAAATGTATTTATAAACACATAAAAGCTATGAGGAATTCAAACAGCCATTAGTAAGGAAGAGCTAGCCTGAGCTCTGGCCTGCAAGAGTCGTTAATGTTTGTGGACTGCCCTTCTGGAGCTAAAACACCAGCTCAAAGAGCAATTACAGATCAGATCAACAGCCTCCATGAGCAGCAGCCAGGATGTTGCTAGTCTACAATGCCAGAACAAAGTCTAAGATAAATCTGCACCCCAGATCTAAAGGCCAAATTCATCTGAGGTCTAGTACCACCAAGCCGACGACCACACTTCAGAGAAGCAGGACACCCCTGCCGACAGCATGACTTGCGAAAGCTGAGTGTTTCTGTGGATAATGAGAACACCTACAGCTTCATTACACAGGTCAGGATGGGAAAAATGCAGCTTGATTACTCTGGGAGTACAAACGTGTTTGAATCGGCGACACTAGCCAGATCTTTCTGTGAGACACGAGACATTGACTGTCAGAGACGAGCCAACGAGGGGAGCGGCGTGTCGGTCTGACGCAGCGTGACAAGCCTTCTGTTCACCAGTTCACCACCCAACACACCACCTGGTGTGGGATCCACCTCACCTAGCTTTAGCCATGTGAAATCTTAGTAAGTAGCCTACAGCGGTCATCTAAACTACCTCCAGAGTCAACAGAAGAAAGGAGGTAAGTCAGCGAACGAGCCATCCAACCAAACCTGCAATGCACTGGACCACCTTCTGATAGAGCCAGCTGATTGCAAAAGGACTCCAGATGATTCACTCAGCCTAAACATCTAACATTAAGATGTCTCATGCTTTGAGCAGGAGGCTGGACTATATGACCTCTTGAAGTCCCTTCTAACCTGAGTCGTCCTACAGATGTAGGATCCGAAAAGAATGCAGGTCTTGAAGTCAGGCCCAGTTTGACTGGAAACTCTTAAGCTGTCAAATTAACATGATCTGTGTTTCAAGGCTATAATAAAACTGTATATGTGTCTCACTCAAACTGATGGCCTGACAGGCTGAGAGAAGAATCGTTTCAGACTGAAAGCAAGAAATTCCCAAACCTTCTACAAATAGCAGAAAGAGGAGCAAGGGAAGAAAGTCCTGCTTTGCCGTGGTTTTAAAAGAAAACAAGAAATGGGAAGCAGCTTTCACCACTAAGGGCATGAAAAGCTTAATAGTGCCAGCAGACATCTTACCTAGGGTGCAGTGTACGACGCTCCACCTAGACAACAGGAAATTACACCGACAAGCAGCAAAACGACAGCAATCAAGCAGAGCTGGCACGGGCCGGGGCATCCTCCTCGGTGTAACACAGCCAAAACCAACCACTCCAGCTGAAGCACTTGGGAGGCCAGAAAGGACCCGGGCAATCATCTGGTCTGCCTTCCTGCAGAACCCAGGACCTCCAACCTCAGGCAGGAGCTGCCTGTGCTGCTTGGCAGGGAGATACGAGCTACTCCTGTTCGCTCCCCAGGCAGGTCTGAGTCTGCGCGGCTGTGAGCATATAGCACCGAGCCCTCTGTAACACACTTTATCAACAGCCAGGACGTGTTAGCTAGAGTCTATGATTGCTGTAGATGTATATCAGAGCTCACATAGCCAGAGTAAGCTCCCATCCTCCTGCGAAACCCTAAGAGGATATAGACCCAGAGATCCTAGCATCAAGCACAATAACCTGTGGCTGATCTGCAGCACATCTCCAGCCTGTTAAGACTTAATTAATCCCATTGCCACAGGTTAGTTCCTCCTCCATCAGACTGGGCCCAGCTCCAGCTGAACTCAGACCTACCCTTAATGGGGCTGATATCACAGGTTTCCCCCTTACAGACACAAAACCAAATTCAAGCTCATTTATTTCATCTTATTTCCCTGAGATTATTTATACAAGACATCCTTATAAGAAGGGCTTGTAAGAAAGATGCCTGTTGCAATAGGTGATGGTTTTAAACTAAAAGAGGGTAGATTCAGACTAGATATAAGGAAGACATTTTTTTATGATGAGGGTGCTGAGGCACTGGCACAGGTTGCCCAGAGAGGTTGTGGCTGCCCCATCCCTGGCAGTGTTCAAGGCCAGGTTGGATGGGGCTTGGAGCAACCTGGTCTGGTGGAAGGTGTCCCTGCCCATGGCAGGGGGTTGGAACTAGATCATCTTTAAGGTCCCTTCCAACCCAAACCATTCTGCGATCCAAGCACCAGGGCGAGGTTAAAGAGTGAACTCAGCACTTTCTCTTACATGACACAGTTCAGATGAGATCTAGGACCGTCGCATCACACCCCAGCCTCTGAGACACACAGAGTTGCGTGGGTGCCGGAGGAGCAATTGCAGAGCTGTGGTTTGCAGTGTCGTCCTGGTTTCGGCTGGGATAGAGTTAATTATCACGGGAAGCTGGGAGGGGGCACAGCCAGGACAGCTGACCCCAGTAGCCACGGGGCTATACCATACCCCGTGATGACATAGCTCACTATAGAACTGGGGAGCGGGCGGGGGGGGTGCCCCACACTGGGCACAAAAGGGGAAAAAAAAAAAAAGTTGTGGTTTAAGACCATCCGGCAACAAAGCACCACGGGGCTGCTCATCCTCCCCCCGTGCTTCAGTGGGTATGGGGAGGGGAATCAGAAAAGAGAAAAGAAAAAAAAAAAGGTAGAACACGGTGGGTGGAGATAAGGACAATTTACCGGGACACCACGAGGCGAGAGGTCACAGTAACGGCAGCACTAATAAAAAGACTGTACCCCAGGAGTGATGCACAAGGCAGCCGCTCACCACCCGGATCCGCTGCCACATCAGCCCGGACGCTCCCCTGGATGCGCTGGGTATGACGTCATACGGCAGGGACTAGCCCCGTGGCTACTGGGGTCAGCTGTCCTGGCTGTGCCCCCTCCCAGCTTCCTCCGATAATTAACTCTCTCCCAGCCAGACCCGGGAGAAAGGCGGGCAGCCGTCCCCCAAGAACAGGCGTAAGGCCAGCAAGCCACACACCACATGAAAACAACTTTCATTTTAACGTTTTTGGGTTATTTCCTCTGGGGATCGTCTGCAAAAAAAAAAAAAAAAAAATGCCAGCAAGTGAAACCCTACGAATAAACATCACCCGGCTTCTGTGCGGCTGTGGCTCTCAGCTGCACACACACCTTTGGAAAGGCAGAAATACAGTCGTCTTCTTCAGCAAAGAGAAACACGTATGGAAGTTTGGATTTATGATGAAAGGGTCAGGAGTTGCAAGTCCAGGTTTATTTTCAATTCTAGACACTCCTAGCAGCAATATAAAGTAGCCACGTTAAACTCTCTGGAGCTTCTCTGCTTGGCAATTTCGCGTTAACGACTTTCCAGAATGAAAGCGGAGGTGAGGACATGAATTCACTCTGCTTGCAAGCGGCTGGGATAGCAGGGAGGGGCAGAGGGAAGATCTAAAGAGGCAGGAATAGGATCGGCGATTCTCGCATCCCGAGCAGTTAAATTCTAACCCAGAAAAACACGGCACAGTCCGTAGTAACTCAGAAGGGAAGGGGGGCCTCGCGGTTGAGATGCTGGACTGGAGTCAATCAGTTCATCATCCCACACCGGGTTCCCACCTGCAGATGAGGGAATATTACTCACCACCCCTCTGCCCCAGGGAAGCTGCTAAACACAGGTTTATAAGGTGCTCTACATATCCGAAATATCTTCATGCGAGAATGATTGGCAGCTCCCAGGGCATAAATGCCCTGCCGAGTCCCACCAGCTGCCTCTCCACCGTGGGCTGATGTGCAGGGGGGAGCCAGCTGGGGAGAGGCTGCGATCTGCTCCCTGCGTCGGCAACCAGGGGGTTCATCTGCAGCCGTGACACCGTGGCCAAGTGTCACATTCACCAGTGAAATCGGAAGGATGTGCAAAAGAATGGGCCTGATTTACAGGAGGATTCTGGCAGGCATTTGCCTCCTCCAGGATTAAGCCTATCAAATAAATAATTAACACTTCCAAGCCCTCCTGGAGAGGATGGTTTTACAAGGCTGGTGCTGGCTCAGTCCCCTAGGGATTCGGTGAGCCCCCAAAACCCCCAAACTCAGCAGAAGGGTTAGAGCTCCGATTACACCACCTCTTTCCCCATCCTCTTCTGATTCCCCAGCAGAAGCGAGCACTTTGGCATCGCACGAACGGCTGAAGCACCAGATATTAGGGGGCCGGTGCAAACAGTGCTCATAATAAACTACAGTTGTCCCTTAAACATCTGCTTTAGCTATTTGCCTCTGAAACAGCCCCTGATAATCAAATATAGCCTAATCCATATTTTGGGACAAGCTTCGATAAAGGATTAGCCATCCCTCGTTCCTCCTTGCTTTCACTCTGGCGAAATCTTCCTCCCCAGTCAAAGCACTGGGGCCTTTTTCCAGGTATCTCAGCAGGCTCCAAAGCAATTCCACAGACTCACTGGGGATAAAGGCTGTCCCAACGGCCAAGTCTTGCCTTTGATTTACAGTTAATACCTAACAGCCCTGCCTTCATACGGTGGCAGGTACTTGGCTTCTCACTCTTGTTATCTCAGGCTTGGCTGCACCAGACGATGGAGGGAATGCATACATTACGGCTGTCTGTGCTGCCAGCAGGGCCAGGGAGCCAAGAGCAATAAGAAATCAACAGTAATATGCATTTGAGTCTTTGCAAGGAGATATCCAAGGTCTTTTCCATCACCTGATGGCAAGATCTTCTTTCCCTCCTGACTGCAAGCACTCAGTGAGGGTGGGCATGTACCCTACTCAATAGGTTATTTAAAAATCTAGAGAGATGGTAGCCCTGGGAAAATCTGTCACCAGGAACTCCATGGTACCTGAAGAGATACAAGCTAGGAAATTTAGGGTCTAGATCACCTGGTGCAGGGGTGAACCATAAATCCCCACGCAGCAGAGCTGCAAATGATGGAAACCATCTCCCCACAAACCACGGGTCTTTAAACTCCAACAGCAGCATCATGGTACCCAAGGCTTGTGCTTCTCCTGTTTGCCTGTGCATGTCCCCTTGCAGGTATCAGCATGGGCTTCAACGCTTGGTGAACTTCTGCTTAGATGCTGGTTTGCCCTACCCCTGGCATTAGTACCTTGCCTTCCCTAAGCTGGATCTGCTCTGCCTCTGACCTCCCGCAGTATCTCTGCTTCTGGCCATGCTGCCTCCGAGTCTCTCTTCTGACTCCTCCGAGATCAGTGGACTTTGGTTCACGTGAACTTCTCCCCACGATCTGTGCTGTGAACTTCGGCAGAGTCATCCCGTTTCAGCCCGTTGCCTGTGTCTAGCTATGAGGTCCTAACGCAGGATGGAGACAGCCCCTCTGACTTTCATCTCATGCCACATCATTCACATAATTTGATGCCTGTTACTGCCCTACCCATCACTTGCATTCCTGACAGTGGGTCAAGAAAAGGCTGCAGGCTTGCCCAGTGAGCATCAACGTCTGTAGACCTTTGTCATCTGCAATTCAAAGCCACTGGGAAATTTTGTGGACAGAAGATGGGAACCCTGGGCCACCAACCAAAGATAGCATAGATCACCAACCAACCCACTCTTCAGCGGTTAGCTTGCATTCTAATGGCATACAAAAATATCCAGTACCATTTCCCCAGGGTGCTCTGTGATATAATGGAAGCTGGATAAAGAGCCAGCATTTGGAAATACATTATAATTGCACACTGCTTTTCACTTGTGCAACCACAGCAATGGTTACCATGCAATTACATGTCACCATATACAAATGACAGTGCAGTTACAGTAACTTTACCAATTACAGGGAAATTGCACCCACTATGCTAAGAGATTTTCATTCAAACATAATTCAGGAACGTAAGAACAGGGGGGAAAGTTACTCAAATTGACTAGAACTGGTACAGGCATTTGGTTTTTAGGTCTGCAGTTTAAGCATCAGTTCAAGGACTGGTGTCAAGTTTCCAGAGTGCTGCAGAATCTTAATGTAGTACAGACTTTTTATGCCTGTATTTATGTTCCTGCTATACTGTGAGTGTGAGGCTTCCCAACAGTCTATACCATGTACCTCCACATCGTAAAATTTGCAATTTCCTGAAGAGGAGGCTGCCTTTCTTACAGAGTCTAACAGGTTTCTCGGTCTTCAGGCCTTTTGCTCAGCAGAGCTGGGTGATTATTAGTAAGAAGTAATTGTTGCTTATAAATTTAGCATCCTCTAAGTCCCGACTTTCTGAATGATTAGTGTGCCAAAAGATGTGTACAATGTACGTCGCTTAGTGAATCCCTAAAAATTTTCTAGATCCCAATATTACAGAATTTATGCAATATTGGCAGCAAGTTTGCTTTTCTTCTTTGCTGCTGCAGACCCTGGAGACGCAGACCACAGCTTTCAGGGTGTGCTGACTCTGTGACACAGCCACAGAGCTAGTGAGCAGCAACTGCAAATGCCTTTCAGCCCGTGGCTTATTCTTAAACTCTTGTTCCCACTTTTGCTACAAACGTTGCCTTAGTACCGGCATGGGACTGGTCAGCAGCAGCATTTCTGCTCTGGAAGCAGCACTGGGCTATCAGAGGGAAACAGTTCATGCCACCATGAAGGAAAACCCAAGACTGACTATCCAGAGAAACATGACATAGATATCAAGCATGCAAGACCGTCCTCAGCAAAACAACATACTTGCTTCTTGGCCACTTGCATAGAAGACATTCCTACCATTACAAGTGAAGATGCAATTAAGGATCCAGCCTGAAACACCAGCAGGTTAATGAATCTATGTTACTGGCAGATGGTGTACTGATACCAGCTTCACCGTATCCCTCAGCTCGTGTCAACTTCAGCTCCAAGCGTCTGCCAGGAGAAACAGTCACCCTATGTCAAGATAAACAAGGCGAGGTGCGGAACAGACTCAGATACCTGGCAATATTTTTCAGTGGGATATTTACACTCTCTATGTTTGGATATTTTAACTTAAGCGATATTTCAAGCGCCTTGTTTAGACCCCAAGGGTCTGATACAGGCGGGGAAGAGGGACAGTACGTCCAGCAGCAGTGCGGAATGTCAGACTGAGATAGTACAAACGCTCCCATTTATGGAGGTCTTCACATCCCAAACACCATCGCTGTGTCAGCCAAATCTGCTGTTTGCATACATCATTTCCACCCCCTCAAAAAAACTTCCAGGATTACAATTCCAAATATCAACATTAGCACACCAAGCCACGCAGCTGGGGTGAAAATCAGATCCCTGAGGTGTGTGGTCACTGAGGTTCATCCCCTCACAACTGTACCTACAAACAAGAAGGATGGATGGGACCCGAAGAGCAGCAAGCGTGACTGCAAAAGGAAGCTGAGTTCTTCTGCAGTCCCATAAACTTCCCCTTGCTGGCTCAGAGGCTGGAGGATCATATGGATGAGGTACTGAAGGATAAACAGAGGAATATGATCTCTGTGGCTCTCAGCTCAGTGCTTTCCATGAGCTTTAAAAAATTCACTTAAAATTTTTCACACCCCAAAAAGAAGAGATTATTGAGTGTGGAGACTCTGCCTTTGAAACTGCCATGGTCTATTGGGTAAATAAGCATTTAGGGATTTTTCAAAAGTGAAGTATTGATCAAATAAGCTGCTGGAGCTCTTCTGTAAGAACATATTCCAGCAGCAAAGCTGTGTTACGCACCTGAAACACAGAAGCACTGACTTCCCCTGGTGCTACCGTAGCTGAGATGGGGAGGAAGTGTCCCAGAGAGAGAAAATCTTAGGTGAAAAGGGTTTTCTGTGTAGGCAGAAAGACACCTCTGAGAGAAGGGGAAGTGCTCGCCAGCTGCTGCATTTTATCCTAAAGGATGTCACATTTCCGTGATTGGCCAAAGGTTGTCTACATAACAAATTCCTGGAAACATCAACTGCAGTGATGAAAGAGGTGTAAGAAGAGACCGGAGCTCTGTCCTCTGTCAGCTGTGCCCCATAATCCTGAGCATCCTTATCACAACATGCGTTTCTCTCAGGCACATCCATCGAATAGAGACACCTAAAAAAGAGACATTCCCTTCCCCAGGTGTCGTGGTTTAAGCCCAGCCGGTAACAAAGCACCACACAACTACTCACTCACTCACCCCGGCCACAGTGGGAGGAGGAAAAAATATAAAGGCAGGATCGTGGGTCACTGCGGGTTCCCCTTTTTAAGTATGTTGTCCCCCAGGTGTTACCACCATCACTGACTGGGTCAGCCTGGGCCAGCGGTGGGTCCGACTCGGAGCCAGGGAAGCTTGCAGCAGCTTCTCACAGGAGCCAGCCCTGCGGACCCTCCCCGGCTACCAAAAAAAAAACCCCCGCCACACAAACCCATAACACCAGGTCACAAACTCTCGTGTCCATCTTCACCAGATGGAAGCAACACCCACGCCGCAGGGTTTGTTTAAAGTGCCCACAACATCATTGCTGCCTGTCGCATGCGACGTTGAAGGGTGTAGGAGCCTTCTTTTGCTGACCCGTCCTCCTCTTCACAGACAACGTTCCTGGCCCATTATCTCCCAATACTTCCTGGCAGCAAAATGGTTAAACCAACATTTCTGGAGCATTTCTGGCAGCTGCCAGGCACCCCTCATTCCTATTCCAGTGACGCATACCAGCACCTTGCCGGATAGAGTCCAGCTGCCTCCCCTACGCCCGCACCACCAGAGATTCTCCACTGAATCACAATTACTGTAATTATTATTTTGTTACACAGACAAAATTATCATTTGGGCTGCAAAGTGCCACGCGCACCAACAGCGCTATATAAATTAAACAACAGCGCTGCTTTGCATGCAAGCAACACCTTCACCCGCAGATCCCAGGGCCGCTTAAAAGCATTAATTAAGCCTCACCGCAGTCCTGCAAAGGTAAGCTAAGTGTTGTAATGAACGACATGTATGTGCTGTTGCTCTTCAGCGCAGGGAAACTGAGAGAGCTCGGCTGGGTACGAGAGGCCCCGGCTTGTTCACCAAATAACAGAGAGTCGTGGCGAGCTCCAGGGCTGCGCATCTGTACCAGGGAGAACGGAGTTGTGTCTGGTGCTATCATCTCACAGAAAATGAATTTAAAGAAGCCTGGTTATCGGTGTAAACGACAAATTAAAGCACTCGAGCCCTGGAAAGAAAAATCTCCGGCTTTCTGCCTCTATCTGGGCAGATCTCGGTACTTGAGGAATTCAGAGCACTTGTGTCAGCCGAGTCTAAATTCACTCAAGCCATTAAGCTCCAACTCCTCCTGCATCTGAAAGCGGGACTGTGCAAGCGGAAGGCTGCAGCCGGCCCTCAGAAGCAGGGAGACCATTACAATTACAGCCCTGTGTTTCTTGGCGCAGGATCCTGACCAATAGCCCCAACCCATTGATAAGTGCTGGGTCATTCCCTCATTAGGAGGAGTACATTTTTATTATTCCCTTCTGCGCGCTTCCTCACTCTGCCTCTCCCACTCTCTCTGTGTGTCTAAATACACTCCTGGCTAATATCGCTTGTTTACAGGATAAATCAGCTGAACAAATCCTATTATATTTTGGAACACTGACAACGACGGGGTAATGACATTGAAACCGGGAAAATACGATGTTGTTCCTACTGATCTAATGTCACCCACATGCTCTATCAGCTATGCCAGCTCCAATACTGCATGGAGGAAACAGAGGTCTCTCTGTCTTTCTGTGGTGTTACCATTTAGTTGCATGCATATCTGCGTGTCTTGCCTTTCCTGCATTTCAATTACTTCTTTAAATATTTTAAATGTTATTAGAATCTGCACCATAAAGCAGAAAACATTGGGGCTGCAATGCTTACTAGCTCCTAAATTGAAGCAACTGGGTGCTGGTGGCACAGGGAAGATGTTAGGTCCTGCGTATTGTGTAGTTATCGGCAGAAGAAAGATGCAAAAAAGGTCTGCATTTCAGCAAGCCGCATTCATCCGCTTACTGACATTTATCTGTGCAACAAAGCAGAGCTGAAGAGAAGGAGGGTTCGGAGGTAGATGTGTGCAGGACACCCAGGTCCCCAGCTCCATCCCGAATTTGGACTTACCTACCCAGCCACATCCACGCTGGCTCTGCAAACACCGCGTTTTGTCCCAAAGCTGTTGTCGTGTTACCCAAAGACTGGGCCAGTGCTAATAAAATGCCTCTCAAGTAAACTTACAGCAAAACCATATCCCACGCTAGCACAGTCATGCAGATGCCAGGCTGGGAGTGGCTGGGGCAGAAATGTGGTCAGATGAGATTTGGATATCTCTCTGTAGGTACAACAGCCTTTCTCATCTCCATCTTCACACCAGCCAGTCTTCCGGATGGACATTTTCAACATCTGTATTCTCCTACCTGGTATAGCAGGGACCCACGTCTCCATGAAATTTGGATAAATAGAGAAACATGCTTATTTCAGGGAGTGGGGGGAAAGTCTTATGTTATGTGTGTGCTGGAATATAAAATAAATAGACATGTGCACCAGATTGTTCCCAGAGGTTAAACATCTTCACTGATTCCGCAAGTACTAAGACAGACCCTGCACTGTTTTTCACCCCAACAACTACACTTGCATTAGGCAAGCACGAAAGGGTCTGTGCAGGATTTAGCCCAGAAAGTATTGCTGAATGCAGCATACCCTCGACCCCCTCCTCAACAGAACGGTTATTGTACAAACTCCCACGCTCAGCTGCCCCCAGTCCGGAGGTGCTTTAAATAGCATCGGGCTCACGAAGGGAGCTGGAGTCGCTTTGCTTCTGGCTTTTCCAGGATGGCTGGGTTTTGCTTGCTGCTTTTTTTTAAAAAAAAAGAAAATGTTGCACAAGCATTTCCATTGGCCCGCAAGGCGACCTCCTGGCGAGGCAATACGAGATCAGGTTTGCGAAGTAGCTGATCTCCCGGCGTGGAAGAGAATACGAGGAGATCATATGGAGCCCTCCAAAAATGCAAAGCTGAGCTACGGGCGACCGCAGGGCTCGACCACAGGAGAAAACAGCCTGGGTCACTGGCAGGGGAAGCAGCAAAGTTCAGTTCCCAGAAACAAACCTAATTGTCCATGTGGCAAGAAGTGCAGGCGAATGGCACAAGCAGCGATGGAGAAGTTGGCACCCTGCTCACCTGCAGAAGCAGCTACTGGGGTCCACCAGGACGTGGGGCTGATGCTGAGAGATGCTGAGCTGCTCAGGCAGAGCCAACGTGGTCCAGAGCTGGGACTGATGGGGGGGAGGGACCTGCGCCTGAAATACCTCAGACACAACAGCGACTCAGCAGCCTTGGGCCCTGCTTCATCCTCAATGAACATTTTGTGTGAGCGGGGTCAATCAGACACGAGAGAACAGCACTGTGCATGGGTTTGGCACCCGGCCACTTAAAGGCATAGGGTTTCCTCTCGTTTTATTCTTGGGAAGAAGCAGGTTGTTTCCAAAGCATGCTTTTTTTTTCCCCCCCAGGACAAACAATGAGGATTTGGGAAGGAGAGGTTGCAGGGTAGGGGTGTGATAAGAAGGTAATTAATTACCGACAGCATTATTTCTGCATGCACACTGATCTGGAAGCATCCTTTCAAGGACAGGTGTTTAATACTGAGGAACGTACTTAATACCTCAAATGCAATCATTCTCTCCGTGCAATTAGGCCCTGGTTTACAGCCCTTAAGTGCAAGCTTCAGTTGATGTAGGTGCGTAAGATTTTTTGTTTTTCTCTCCCCCAGGGCTTCCAAAGCCACTTTTTTTCCTGCCTGGAGTGCAGAGCACTTTACAGAGGCAGGGAAGTGTCCTTATCCCTGCTGGCTGAAAGCAGAGAGGTGGCACATGGGAGGAAGGACCACCACCGAGGAAAAAGCGAAGATGAACCCACGTGGTGCCTGAGAAGCCCCTGCAAATGAGCTCTCACCAGGCTAGCACATGCATGCCCACTTGAATAAGCTTTGGGCTTTTGAGGGTGTCCAGAGGACTGGGATGTTGCCAGCAGCTATACGCAGGCTGAACTAAGAGCTCTTGCCGATGCTGGAGAAGTCCTGTAGTGCTCACCCAGCACTGCTCAGCCATAGGCACGTACATCGACGGAAAACCCAGGAGGGTCTTGGTCCTGCAACTCCATCAGACCCTAACCATGTCCCTAGCATGAACATTAGGCATGCTAATCAATGAATTAGTGCTAATTAGTTAATGAGCCTGCTGGTCACCTCACAGAGGAAGGGGTGGGGACACTTTCCTAATTCCAGTTACAGAGGGGCCAGGACCTTGCTTGGAGCAGTGGAGATTTGAACTCAGCTGCTCTCCATTAGCCTGGGGAGCATGGCCCCAGGCATCTCTGGTCACTTCCACCACTGACAATAACCATGAGAAATACCATCCACATCGCTGGAGAGAGCTCCCCGCTCCACTTTTGCCTGAGCTGCCTCACGTAGCAAGATAATATGACATTTCTCCCTGATGAAGTGTCTTTCATCCCAGAGCACAGCCAGCTTTGCAGAGGAGATGATGGTCAGGCCTGCTGGAGATGGAGAAATGAGGAGTGGGGAGGTGCATGGGGGAGATTTGCAAATCGCAGAGCTCAGCTGCAGAAACCCTAAGTCAGTGCCGTACCCCTTGCCCATACTGCCTCCCCAGTTAAGCCCTCCATCCACTCCAGCTCCCAGCGTCAGCAAGAGGATGCTGGTAGCCTCTTATCAAAGTTGCTGGGCTCAGCAAGTCCCTCCGACAACACACTCCGCACACATGCATACACACTCCCATCCAACACAAACTGATGTGACCAATTATACAAATACAGATCTGGCAGTAATAAGCCTGTTTGCTCCGTCTCTGAGTCTCCAGTGAGCTTTCCCAGAGAGGCATTACCGTATTTCTGAGGCTACTGCCTTTGCACAGACTGCACTGTGTCTTTTTTTTTTTTTTCGTTCCTGCTCTTGCTTGCATCTTCAGAGGAAGAAGAAAGCACTGTTAAAAGTTGACCAAGAACTGACCTCAACTGACCATGAGCCCTTTGGATCAGAAACATATGCCTGTATAATTTGGAGTAAAGACATGTACGCAAAACTCTTGTGCACGGTCTGTCCAGTAAAGATGGACAAAAAGACCAATTGTGCAAGCACGAGTGGCATTGACCCCTGCGGAGATTTACTTAGGATAGCCCGACCGGCAAGCAGTGACACTGTGAGGTCTAATGAAACTGATAGCTCATTCCTGTGACTGAGTCATTCCCCTGGGAAAATAGCAGGCTCACGTACCGGCCAACCCAGCCAGGAGAAATGGGCAGGAGCTGGGTGTCCAAAATGTCAAAGCAGCAGTATTGCATGGACCTCCCTCCACGCATTCCTCTTCCCAAGGGCTAAGCAAAAGTTAACACTCCCTTTCACCCCAGCCTTTCCCTTTTAAGGGAAAATGATGGGGGAAATGACAGATAGGGATGACAATCCCTGCTTTTTAGTTTGTAAAGTGATTTTTTTTCCTTGAAATGCACCTTCTTTCCAGCAGCTCCAGCCCGTGTCCTTCTGTTTTTCTGTCCCATGTGCTAGAGAGGAACACAATAGCAAGGATCATAATTCCCTCTTCCTGCAACAGTTGGGAACACTGGGTACAGCACTAAGATCCTGCAGTCTCTGAGCTGCAACTGCACTGCAAGTTATGTTTTACTGTGCCTTAGCCAACCCTCCTGTAAAAGCAGGGTAATGCTGCTTCCCATCTTGGTGTCTCAGAGGTGCTCTGTCAGACCTGTGTCCTGTTAACACCAATGATGACAAATGCAAGGCCTGGGAGGAAAAGGAAAATCATGAAATAGGCTGTTTATAGGAAAATTGTGACCTCTCCATCACCAACAGTGACCTTGCCAGGAGTCAGATTGTCCCATACCATACACAAAGCCCTTCTACCACTGGAGTTAGAAATGGCCCTTCCTAACCTGGTGGCATGGAGCAGAAGAGAGCCCATGGATCAGCCCCAAGGACCAAGCAGCATTCATCCTGGGGCGAGATGCTCACGCTGCCAAAGCAAAACGCCTGTGCACCCAACTGACATCCAGACATGCCCGACAGCCACCCATGGAATGGCTAACCAACAATATGCCCTCCGCAGCCTTCTACTGCATGCAGCTAAACCCCATGAGTACAGCAGTGCTTGCTTGGTGGGCATCAAGCATCTAGGATGGGCAGGGGGGATGCAGGGAAAGCAGGAGGGAGCAGGAGAGCAGAGTCCACTTGAGGAACAGACGTATGGAGGAGATGCAGGACTCTCAGGGATCTAGGCACCGGTATCTGCAAAGATGTTTGGGGGATTTACTGACTTAGGTTTGCCACGAAGCATCAGAAGCACAGGAAGCCTTTATAACCAAGTCACTTGTCAGACAATGACTCAGGTCCCAAACATCCACCTCGCCTGCCCTCTGTTAGCAAAGTGTTGGAAAAATATTGCCCAGCTCTTTACACAAGGCCTTTTGTTGGCTGGTCAGCTTCAAAAACATTTCTTTTCTCCCCCAAGTGACAGCGCTGCCATGAAAAACAGGAAGAGATTGAATACAGTAATTTAAACAGTCAAACTCCATTTCCTGCCAAAAGGAAAAGAAAATACCGGCAAAAGGCAGAAGCCAGGCGATAGTTGGGGACAGACACTTTGATTATCTTGGACAGATATTTGCTCTGTGTATCCGGTAAAAGCTACAGCAATGGAGGTGACACCTTTTCATTTCAAGGACTGGAGTCTGTTAGGCTGCAGAGTGGCAGGTGATGCTGTGAGGCAGATCAGGCTGATGAGGAGACCAGGGTCTCCCAGGATAGCAGCCCTGGGTTGCAAACAACTCCTAAGCTGACAGCCGGGATCGCATGCCAACAACACCGTGTTTGGGATTTCATTGCAAGCCAAAGCTCCAGCGAGGATCCCCGTTCCTCTCGCATCTCCCCAGCAGGCCCTGGCACCCCCATGCTGCTTTGGGGTCAGTCTCCAATACCCTCCTCTTCTTCATCCATGCTTGTATGTCCCACACAGCAGTTCACCTGCTTGCTCCCCAAGGTAGAGGGGAAGGCTCCCCTGCCTCCACTACTGAGCATTCCAGTAGTGCAATTGTCACTGGGCTTCAAAATGCACCTATTGTTAATCCTATTCCATAGTAATAAAAATCAACAAATCCCCCAATGATCAAGTCCTGTACCAAAATGGCCCATTTACATCTCCATCCTCCTCCCAAATGGCTTTTTTTTTTTTTTTAAAGAAATCCAGCATTTCCCAACCGTATCAACTGTTAATTACAAAGTTCATAAAACATATTTCAACCACGGCTGGCTTTATCCAACAGGAAGATTGTTTTCTGATTTAAGCAGCCTATTTTTTCCCACCAGAACAGCCCTTCCTTCTGCCAACACCCTGCATATCCATATAGCTTCGCTCCCCCTGCTCCGTACATCGATACACCACGCTGCACCACCGAACTGGTCACGTTTTGGTGATAGATAGCCAAAGGGGATGAGGGTGCTCTCTGTGGCTCTACAAGTAGGAATGGCTTCAGTATCAGGAAAGCAGATTTAGATTAGACATGAGGAAAAGCTTCCTACCAGCAAAGACAGATCATGTAGGGAGAGAGAGGACTCTCCGTCGCTGGAGGTTAAGAACAGGTGAGACAAACATCTGTCAGAAATGTTATAAGTAGGGCAGAAGGGCAAATCAGATGACCTCATAAGACTCTTTTTTTTCCCAGCCTCATTTTTCTCTCATTATATGAATTTCTAAGCATTTGGGGTCAAGTGTACTGTTTAAATATAAGTTATTATCCTGTATTTGCAGAGAGGAGAACCAGAGGTGTATTACCTGGAACTGTTCATCACCTGAGTGAACATCGCCAATTTGCAAATCAACCGCCTAGACATAAAAATCCATCATTTTTTCCTGATTTATGCTGAAGATTAATAGGAGGACAGCTATAACACAGGGACATGGGAGGAATGAACACTGAGGATCCTCCATTCATCTCTGGACTTTTATTATTTCCCATTCTGGAAATTCTTCTATCACACTGCTAACATCTGCAACACGCACACGTGGTTGGTACGAGAGAAGCACAGGCTCCTACACAGTTCCGTCTCTGTCCTTTGCCTTCACATGGGGTTTGCAAACCAGACCAGGGCAAGTCTCCAGGACATGCAGCCCCGCGGGACATCTGGAGACCCAACGCCTCCTGCTGCACGTTGACCGTGAGACGCAGTGGGTCCAGCCCAGCTGGGTGCCAGGTCCTACCTGACCTCAACTTTCCCAGCTCCACCAGCTGCATCAACAAAGCTGCCTGACCAGAGAAGCTGCTGACTCTGCATTGTACTACTCCGGCCAAGCGCACCGTTCCCCCACATCCCTGTAATTATTTGTGTGCGTATTGCAGGTTAGGAGAGCTGTGCTGGGAATGGTCCCCAAGAGACTTCTCTTGCCCTGAAGTGGCCTTGAGCAAGCATTGCACCAAGGCAGGAACAGAAGCATCCTAACATGTGGATCCCCTTTGAGTCAGCTATCGCCCTATTAGAAAAATATTTGTTACCAAAAGCCAGACATGACCACGCACCAAGATGTGAGGACAGTGCGGTGAGTCCAGCTCCATAATCCATGGTCATAAAGTTAATACCACAAAGCAGGGCTGGAATACGTCTTCTAACAGGGTTTCTCTGCAATGCTTGGTGAGGGTTTCCCACAGCTCATCTCTACCCTTCTGCTCAATGCCAGGCACATCAGCTGTGTCTGTTCCCATGCAGGATTTTGGCTGCTGAAGGCAGGGCAGCAGAGCTGAAGTTCAGGTCCAGCCTTGATCGCAGGCAGGTTAAGCCTCTATTTGCACCAGCAGAGAAATATTTGACATCCACACAAAACCAGGGAAAGTCTCACTGATGGCTTTGTAATTGGTTTTAGAGCTGCTTCAAATACATGCACTAAGAGGCAGAGCAGCAGTGCTGGTGGATGGCTGGCAAGCAGGACATCAGCAAAGGAGACGAGGCCCCCACAGCCATATATCCAGGCTCCAAAATACTTCACCAACCATCAAATATTTTCCAAGCTTAGCGGCTGGACTCTGCAACCCTTACAGCAGCCAAGTCACTAATACCTCTTCCCTCGGGCAGCACAGCTGATCTCAGGCAGGGCTTGCCAGCAGCTCTAAGTAGGCTCATTTAAGGAGAGGACAGCCCACTTAGTTACACTTTTCAGACTCCTGTTTTTTATTCAAGGATCTCCAGGCTTTTTCTCCAGCTGAGAAGCATTAGCATCTCTGATGCACAATGAAGAAATGCAGTCACAAATATGCTCCAACAGCACCCAGTCCCTGGCTCCTTGTCCTCTCCCCAACCTCTGCAGTCCCGTCCCTCCAAATTCGGTCTGATATATCAGTCTTCTTGATATGGGACTCACCCCAAGGGACAGAAGAAAGCTGTTGGCCTTTTTGCTCCTGTCTAAAGCCACAGAAGCTAGGTGAGTGACAGGTTTCAAACCTCCTGATTTGAGAGGTCCAGTATTGCAAATGTTAGTACAGAGCAGAAGCAGAGCAGATTTGCAAATGCATGGAGAGAGGCTTAACAGCCCAGGAAAGAAACTCCAGTGGGAAGCTCCCAGCTTAAATCTAAAGGCAGTTCTTTGAATGTGCAGAGGGCTTGAGGCTAAACAAAAAAAATCAAAGCCAGATTTGGGCACAGCCTTTCTCCCTGTACAATACTCCATAGGGAGCTTTGCAGGTCTAGGCAGAAGACATCCCAACTAAAATGAAGGAACTGTCCCTCTGCACGTTCGGTGTGGGAGCATGAGAGCAGTGCAAGGTCAAGCAACAATGCTGAGGGCACTGGTGTAAAGGGGAATTAGGGCAGGGTATGGCAGGATCGGTCTCCCTGCAATGAAATTTCCGTCTGCGCTCCTCTTGGTCCGTCCTTGTCCCGCAAAGGGACAACAGCAGGGATCCCCCAGCAAAGGAGGCTTGAGTACAAAGGAAGGCCAGAGCAATCCCACATCCTGAGCCCTGACTGCCTTCAGATTATGGGGCAGGAAAGCGCTCTGGTGTTTCTCCGTATTCCCTTTGCTCAGACTTGAACTTGTCTCTCACTTGAAAGAGCTAATTAAGGAAGGAAATCAAAGCCCAGAGAAGCGGCTATTACAGCAGCCTGGGTGCAGTGCCAGCTGTAATGCTGATTTCTGTGCATGGTATCAAAGCCAGCCGTATGCTGGCGGGGCTGACGCAGATTTCTGCAATGACACTTTAGTGAACTGACAGAATAAACTAAGACCATTTCTTAAGACCATTTGTAGGTCAGGTAGACCAGCCTCTTCCCCAATCCTGCCCTTAAATCTTGCAGCAATTCTTCCTTGATCTGCAGCCAGCCCTTAATTTTTCAGTGCGGTGGCAACACAGAGCTGGCTGGAAACCGGAAGATGAAGGACTTTGATGGTTAATGACCAGTGCATCTCAGCCCTAGAAGAATCGAAGCCCTGGCTTCACAAAGCTCCCTGAACAAATTCTGCTCCAACTTCATCCCAGGGAAATAAAATTACACCAGCAGACACAGAAAACAGCACAAGCCATTGACATTATCTAGGTCCTGTTTTGGTTTGAGCCAAGACTGCACAAGAAAATGTGATTTTCTTGTGCAGAAAACCCCTAACGAATTGCACAGTGAAGTAACTACAACAGGCAAATTCCTCCTAAAGGTTTCAAGGCTCCTTGGCTTAGTTCATCAGCAAACATAGCATGCCTGGGGAGGTCAGAAAGTGATACCTTCCTCAGTTTGTCCATGAACAAACTGAGGCATGAACTGGTTAAATTAGGTGGTGTGGTGAGCTGGAGGCAGAGCCAGGACTGGGACTAGGCAGTCTCAGCTCCTTGGTCCCTGCTTTACTTGTTGAGCCATGCTCTAAGATCTGTGAGCATGTGAGGAGGTGAAGGTTGGGTGCTTAGGGGCTTCACTTACCGCACTGCTACAGGGAATGTCCTTGACTTTGAGCCAGGCCAGATCTAATGTGCCCTCTCCCCTGTAGCAGGACTGCAGTCTGTCCTTGATGCGATCGTTGATCTTTTTCAGGACAAAGATGCAAAGAGCGGACTCATCCAAGGACTTCATCTTCCTTTTCTGCCCCTTGGAGAAGACCGTGAAGAGGATATCATCCTCAGGGCCAACACCCAAAGACCTCGCTAAGATGGCTCCAGCCTTAGACAAGTAGGCTGCCTGGAGCAACCGGTACTCCACCCCGTTCTTCTCACAGCCAATGGGCACCTCAACATAGGAGTTAAAGGCTGTGTCCTCCTTACAAAGCCGGACCAGCTTGGAGGTATAAACCTGCTCCTTCGTGGTGGAGCCAGGTGGTGAGATCATCTCAGGCTGCAGAGTCAGGAAATAGACAAAGTTACCACTGCTGAAGCCATAGATGTAGTAGATATCAAAGTCAGGGATGATGGTAAAGGTGTCTGAGGGGATCTTGATCATAGAGGCCACAAACTCATCATGAAAGACATATGCAAACATCCCGTCCGCCTCGGAATTCTTGGTGAGCTTTCTGCTGGAAATAGTGGGGAAATACTCAGGTTTGCCATCCACAGCAGTGGCAATGAACAACTTGTCATCCATGTTGCTGTAAGAAACAATGACTCCAAAAACAGAGCCACTCTCATTTACCCCAGAGAGATAATGCTCCTTCTTGTGGAAGGGCTCTCCCAGCTTGAAGAGGTCATCCAGCCTCAAAAGCTTGCAGATGCCCTGGTAAAGACTCCCACAGGCTATCAATCGATTCTCCTTGTAGTCTATGAGGAGCATTTTGTTTATGTTGTTAGTGGGCGTCAAGGGTTCGTTGCAGGTTTGGACTATCCTGGGAGGATAACATTTGGGATTATCTTCATCAGGACCAGTCTGGTGGGTCACCAAGACCTTCAGGTCACTGGAGAGTTTGTAGATCCTGTTGACAGCTCCCAGGTAAATGTGCCCAGTTCTTTCGTCAACTACCAAGTGGTTGAAGTTTCCCTCTGCTTGGTCTCCAGTGAAAGTGATGAAGGGCCTCTTTGGATGGAGCGGCTGCTGCCTACCAAGAGGCGACACTGTGGTGGATAGCAGGAGGTGAGAAACCAGGCAAGTCCATTTCCACATGGCTGGTGACATGATTAGAAAGGTTTGTATTCCCAAGGGAACGAGGATTAAAAGCTGTAAGAGTCTTCAAAACACCAATTCCCTGGCAGATTTTGTCCTACAAGCAAAGAGAAAAGAAAACAAAAGTACATTACTATGGAGTATTCCTTCCTCCTCCCTCCTTCACAACCATGCCATCATCAGAGCGTATTTAATTGCTAATCCTCCCTTTCTCGTCTCTGAGCTCTCTACTTAAAACCAGCACAAAGGGAGCCCTCCTGAAAGAAAAGATGCTGGTAGAAAGAGCAGAAATCACATAGCAGAATAATAAATCGGCACCCTTTTACTCTCCATTACACACACACGTGGCCCATGGTGCAGCACAAAAATTCACTGGAAGCCAGAGCAGTGCAGAAGGCTACTGGTAGAAACATCAAGCGGTACTGCTGTTTGCACTGCCAACTTTCACCCAATTGTGTATTTGCTATCTAAGAAGACAGGACTGGAGACGGATTATTATCCTGCTCTTCTGGATGAGGGTCTGAAGCCTAGAGAAGGTCAGGGACCTGCCTACAGGGACAGGTCCAGATGGATGCTGAGCTCTTTTGCAACCCTTGATGTTTGCCAGGAAGAAGCCAGCTCTGGTCTGACATTAACATCGTTTCAGGGGCACCTCAGTCCAGAGTGGGTCTGTTTGAACAGGCTGTCTGTGGCTTCCAGATCAAAGCTGCCTCATGCCGGTCCAGCTTGGAGTACAGATGTAGGAGTTGTGGTGTGCCAGCCCTCACAGCCACATCTACAAAGGGCATGCAGCCAAGCAGGGAGGAAGCTGAGCACCAGGTCTCCTCCGTCCCCTGGGCTCTCACCACGAGACTGCTCTCCACCCACTGTACAGCCAAGAAAACACTGTCTAAAAGAGATACAGTTCCCCTGGGCATCTCAGATGAATGAGGAGAAAGGGGTTGCCTGACGATTAGCAGTAATAAAGGCTAAAGGACCACGAAGTAGGAAAACTAATGACCTAGGGACCAGCCTGGTGACTTTCCAAAGAGACTGAAGAGGGCTTCCTTGCACCGCTCAGTCTCTTAAAATCTCCCAGGTTTTAACCAGGGTGGTAGGAGCACTATGGGGTTCAAACAGCTTCTGTAATTTGGTGAGCACATCACCAAACCCCATCCTCGTGCCATGCAAATGTATCTTCCTATTCAGCACATCCATCTGCTCCCTGTTTCTTCACTTTTTCGTGGCTGCTTCTGTACCAAGAATAGCTTTGGCCCTTTATGGCCCCACAGAGCATGTGGGAGATGGAATCCCACCATCTCGTGTCCCACAAGCCAAGCTCCTTGGTGAGCGCTGACTGCACAGCCCTTGTTACTGTCGGCCAGGCTGAGGCACACAAGTCTTTCCTCCCTCCATCCCTCTTTAACATCCAGGTTAGAATTTCACAAAACTGTTCTTGATTTTAGAAAGGACACGAGCCAAACCCCAGCTCCCCTCCTGCAGGCCAGTGTCCTATCACCTCTCTCACGGAGCGACTTTGCTGAAATCAGGAGTGTAACTAGCTGAGCAAAGGTGATGACAGCCAGCCCCATGCAAGTAGAAGGCAAGGAAAAAAAATCACTGTTTGCAGATCCCAGCAGGGAGGAAGATGTGGCAGTGACACAGGTCTGGATTCACAGCTTTTTCAAATCTGTGCAACTCTGCTAATGTCTGTGGAACTGAAAAATTTACTTCAAGAAATAATAAAGAGAAGAAATCCTGCCTTCTTTTGACCTGTAGACTGATTGAATCTGATAATGGAAAGGGTAAGTCTGGGCTTGTAGAGCATCCACCACTTTTATGCCACCCCAAATATTTCAAAATTCTCACAGCAGCCAGAATTTCAAAGCTGCTGTATGATCACCTTCACCTCCCGCTGCCCTCCCTACCGCAGCAGCCGCAGGCATTGGATAGATGACGGACAAAGGTCATTTCACATTTACTTTAGGTGTGTTTACCCTGTTCTGCTTTGCCTTCCTGGTCAAGCAAATATTTAATAAAATCAAGCTTATACTGCAGAGTTTGCAAGACTGTCTTGCGAGCAGGAGAGGATTCGCTCTGCAGGGATACGCAGGCTGGTCACGTAGGCTTTAATAACCTTTATTATGATAGATAGAGCGGCAATGGGATGAGCTCTCCCCGCACAACCATTCCTCTTTCAAAAGAGGCCATCCTTGAGAGAGCAGCAGAAGAGGGAAGCTGTCCCTGTTTGAGTCCTGTGTTCAGAAACATCACGTGGCGACCCTGAACACCGGCTCCCGTCACTTATGAGTTATGATCCATATTTCTAACAGAGACTGGTTTGGTCAGGCACTAGACAGATCTAGGAAGAAATTATTCTTTTCAAGTACTAAAAAGATATCTGTTTTACCCCTATATTTTACTACATTTTGCTCCTCTTAGCCCTGCAGAGTCAGCACAGCTGCAGGACAGGGAAATGGGAACTGCCGTGACCCGGAGACCAAAGAGGTAACGAACAGCCCCTGTTCTGCAGTGGGAGCCCTCTGCCCAAGGGTCATCACAACACCCAAGAGGAGAATTGCAACAACAGGAGGAAATCTGCCCATTAAAATAAGTGACCAACACAACATAAGAGGAGATACGCTCCAGACGTGAAATCTTTGAGGCCCAAGCGGGTGAGAATCATGACTGACTTTGAGGTGAGACTGTCACTCGTAGAGGAAGGGGATGGTGAGGGGAATGTTCCTCCAGGCAAAGACAGCAAATTTGATCTGGAAACCAGAGACACCACAGTGAGAAAAGGAAGGTTGGATGAGGAGTCCCTTTTGCAGCAGACAAGGGAGCTTCAAAAATAGTGAACCTCATGGGGGAAGATGCTCCCCTGCAGAGGAAAGAGCATCAACAGTCTGCCAGCACAGATAGCCACCAAGCAAGCACAGGAGCAGCCTTTTGGGACAAAGCAGGGAGACCAGGAGCCCAAGGCTATCTTGACATCTTCCATCAGCCATCTGAGTGACCCTAGGAGCAGGATTTTCTCTCTGTACACTGCTGGCACTCACTCCTTCTCTCCCATCTGCTCATGTTGTTTGCCCTGCACCCTCTGTCCAGGAGTCCCAATCAGTACTTGAGCCTCTAAGGGTTATAATTTATAATTTGGCTTAATTAATAAATAACAGCAGAGGGCAGAGGCAAGGAGGAGTGGGTGTTTAGCTTGCAGAATAGAGCAGGGTTTGTACTACCCCTTAGAGGATGCACCAAGGAGAAGGGGGTTATGCATGTCTTTTTATTACCCACGTCTGGATAGCAGAAATCTTAGCAGCTGGGAAGACAAATAATGCAGTGCCATAGACATACCCAGTCTCTTAGACTGCTTGGTCTGCAAGAGACTAATTATATTACAAGAAAAAAACCAATAAACAAAAGGCCAAAGTGAGCAGGCAGTGAGGTCTGAGCTTAGGCTCCGAGCTGGGTATTTCCAAAATAAACCCAAATTGCCTTCCCACAATGACCAGACTCACTCGTCTTCCCTTCAGAGACGTGGCCAGCAGCGATGCCATGACCCAGCGTACAGGGCTCCTGTGCGAGACCAGACTGTCCCTCTGAGCAGCTCTACGTGGCTCCTGCCACAACAGCCTCTTCACCAGCACATTCAAGGTCCCTGGGAAGGTCACACAGCCTTTACAGCCCCAGGGATCTGTAGGGAAAGACCTTTTGTCAAAAAGCCACCCTTCTTTGTCTTCTGCTGTCAGGAATAGCTGTCCCTCTGCTCTGCTGCACCCTTCACATGCAGTGGCTCTGCTGAGAGGATGCCACAGGTCATAACAATACTCTAAAGGCTTTTCTTTAAGACTGGATCTCCTGGATGAGTCTCCTCATCATCCCACAGCATAAAAAAGCTGAGTCTCTGCCTACCTCCTTCTCTGACCATGGTTAGGCTGTGGTGTTACACAACCTTCGTGACACATAGCAATCCCAAAAGAAGATATCATTCTTTTTTCCAGAAGTAGTGCTACACCAGATCTGAACCTAGCCTGAACATGAAATTGGAGCAGAGGAAGCCTTCTCGCAAATCCAGCTGTTTCAGACAGGGTTCCATTGATGGTCAGAGGTCTCAGAGTCAGCTCCCACACAAGGTCTCGCACCACAATCCTGCCTGTGGAACTAGGGTCCTACTCCATGGCTTTCAAATAACACATTCCCCATAAGACTTCTTGAATTCACACAATTTGGTTTAAGGACTCGTTTCCTCCTGAAGGACAGCAAGTTATGATGCTACCATACAGCGTGGTTACTTGTTTACTGTAGTTGACTGTTTCCTGCAAACATTAGAGACCACTGAGTTAGAGGGTGCAGCTTGGTTCTGCTCAGGGCTCTCCAGGACAGGATCCCAAGACTCTACAACATGCAACCCTATGGCCAAGAGATGGGGCCCTGGACAAGAAAAGTTTGGATGCAAAAAAGCCTAAGAAGAAGAAACTTCCTTAACTTCTTTTAAGTCGGATGGTGGCCGTTATTAGATAGGAAAGCTAGGGAATGCTGAATACATCCTCAAAGCCCAGCAACTTTCAAGTGGAGAAAGTCAAGAAGGATGCGCTCTGATTGAGGCAGTAGGAATAAATCAGGAACAAAGAGGACACAAAGGACCGGTCTATGAATTGAGAGGGAGGGAAGGACTTGGGAGGAAGCGTACAGGGAGAGGGCAAATAGAGAGCTGGAGCATTCGGTTTTGACTGACAACCTCACAAAAGCCATGGTCATGTCCCTGTACTGGCAACCGGCACAAATCCAACCCCGTTACGAGAGCCCCTGAAAGGAACGTGTCACTGGGTGAACATGGGACATGACAGCATCTCCCCATTTGTCTCAGACACATACAACCCTCCTGCCATCAAAGGTGGTAGACAGATTCACATCCCCAGGTCCCCTGCCACAGCCACATGTTGGCAGCAGGGACGCTGCAAGGTCAGCGGCGAGAGGAGAGCCCGGCTGCAAAAAGCCACGGAAGCAAACCTGCCCAGGGGCTCAGAGCAAAAGTACGTATTAAAATCTAGAACACAGCCAAAACATGCTGAAAAACAGCACTGCGACGGAGGAGAAAACCCACCCCCACCTCCTGCAGAGTGGGTCTGACACCACCCCACCGTCCCGGTGGCTGGTGGGATGGGATCAGTCAGTTCTCCACCGGGCAGCACCTGGGACTCCTGGGCAATGCCGGCGACATGGACTGGGCGGTTAATGAAGCCCAGTGTTAATCAGGCGGCACGCTCCTCTGTTTACTCCTGCTCCGCTCAGGCCCCGTTATTCGTTTCCCAGGATGCGGGAGGCCGTGCAGAGATGCTGACGAGGCAGACGCCCAGCGACGGAGCCAGCACACAGCGATTCAGCACGGAGTGCAGCTACACAATCCCTTTAATCTCAGCTGAAGATTTTTTTTTCCTGTCTTCCTTTAATAAACCCTGATTACCATGGATAGAAGCTTTTCTTTGGGAGTCGACACGGCATGAAAACTCATACAGAGACATTGTCGACAGCTCCCCCAGTAAAGACTGGCTTCTAACTTCAGCTAAACCCTTTCTCCCTGAACTTACAACCTGTCCAACGCCTGACGGAAACTGAAGGCAAGTCTCTCTTTGAGGGCATCCCACACCAGAGTATCTTTTCTTTGGAGCTCACCACAATGAATAGATCCCAGCGCAGGCTGCAGCCTGTCCCAAATAAAGAGATTAATTTCAGGAGTGGCTTGTTTGCAAGGTATTTAAGCTAAGGCGGGACAACATGGCCCTCCCTCATCACACAGCTTGTTCTACTCAGGCACTCAGGTGGTGCCCATCACCTTGTTACCTGTGCATCTGTCAGAAGCGTATTAAATGATGGGATTAACACTTGCCATGAGTGGGACTTTCTCTCTTTTTTCCTGATTCCCCCATGTCATAAAACTGCGTGTGGATGGTGTTTCTGCCTGTGTTTCAGACTCGGTTTCCTATCAGCAAAAGCAGGTCAGAGCTGTGCTCCTTTGTGCTTAGAAGAGAGAGCAGAGAGGTTTGTAATGGTTTCACAGTTCCTCCAGGAATTTGCTACGTGGAGACTCGAATGAAAGAACACAAATATTCAGTGTCACAGAAACAAGAATGGAGTTTTGAGGTCATGGAAATAACCTACAAATCCAGAGGCCGGGGTTAAACTCTCTTTTCTGGAGCAGACTCAGCTATGAGTCTCCATGGCTGAGTGCCAACCTCCACAACACAGGTAACAGTATTTCCCAGTCTCCTGAAAGTATTCTGAGGATAAACCTACTAAAATTATTCCTTATCGCAGTAACTGGGGAAATGTAAACCCCCAGACAAACAAATTATTGTAGCAAGAGCACACAAGGTCATTGATTTTAAGCAAACCATGTCACAACAGTGCCTAACTTCGCTAATCCTACCTTGAGGAATGTCTGTATGAGACCATATAGGTCCAAAGCACGGAGAAAAGCGAAGAATTGCCAAAAGCTAGAGTATCAGGTTGACGTCTGTTTCAAAGTCTCATTCTTGTCCCCAACAAAGCCATTGTACACTCCTGGCTCTCTGTTCTCCCCACCACAAAGTGTTTCTCCACTGTATTTCACTGACGTGCAGCTCTCATGGGGTTGGCAGTGCCAAGCTGGCCAAGAAATTAAAAGGCACTTCACAGGTAAGGAGATCGTGATCACCTCTAGACACAAAGAGGAATAAACACAGCCTCTGCCCCTAAAGGAATGATGAATATTGAAAAGAAAATGAACTGGGTTTCATCCCAGCAGGTCTCCCCAGCTTGTATATCAAGTAGAGCATTTTAGGACAGCCTTGAGGGAAACTGCATTTTCTTCCTCAGAAGTCAACCTTATGCTCACAAATTCCCCTCAAGGTTTCGGGGGCTCTGAAGAGTACCCAAGTGAAGTCTTTAAATTTTCTGGACCTGGTTCAGACGGGAGCCCTCAAACACCACTTTGACCCCAAACAGCAAGGAAGGGGCTCTGACCCCAGCTTTCTCCATGAGTCAGCAGGCAGCTATTTTCTTGTTGGCTGAGGCTGTATAGCACAGTTTATATTGCATTGAATGCCAGTGGGTGGATGTTTCCCCCTGCTTTGCAATCTTGGGAAGATCTGTGAGACACAAGTCCTCTCTCTCAGGCTGAAGTCTTGTAATTAGCACTGTATAAATCCATGAAGAGCCAAATCTTGTAAGACAGGGACCATACTTAGCTGTCTCACAAAAGCCTGGCACAGAGAGTAACTCCATATTCACAGTGACTTTGTGATCACTGGCTATTTCTCTCTCAAGATCTACATGAGACACTGACAAGGATAAAATGTGGGACTTCTTAAAGGAAAAAAACAAAACCTTTAGACTTTGATCTACTGGTTGTTGGAGCACTGAGATCTATATTTGGAGGTGGGGAAACCACTTGCAAAGAAGCCAGGAGAGAATCCCCAGTCTTCAAAGTCTGAGATTTTGCTACATATTCAAAAGGCAGCTGGAGCAGAGCAGCCCAAGAGACACAAGGTAAAACCAACAGGCCTGGGAAAATCAGAGATGATACCAGGATGGGGAATAAGGTTTGGAAATAAAGCTTCAGAGGGACGTAGAGCTGGCGGATTTGCTGCACAAGATCAGGCTATCTGCAAACCAGATGACCTTCAGTTACCAGTGACCAGTACTTGATGGTTCAGAGAATATGAGAAGTTCTCTCAAATGAAGAGCATACAACTGGCCAGCCCAATGGGATTAACGCAGAGCACGGCTGTGTTCTCAGAGAGATCCGGGATCCTCTAGAGTAAGGACCATCGATCCTGCAACTATACCAAACCTTACAGTGGGAAATAGGCTGAACACACAGCAGGAGTAGGAACGTAGAGAAAATGCTGGTAACAATACTATATTACTGGGAGGACAGAGTCAGATAGAGGTGTGATGATTTCTCTTCAGTGATGCAGGGTTTGCAGCAGAGGTTAGAATGGAGTCTCCCTTTACGCTTTAATCAGCATAAAATTTCCTCCTTTCATTTATGGCAGGTATCCAATCCATTTTGGAGCAGCAACCACTAGCTATGGATGGGGCCAGTGAAAAGATCTGACACAGCAAATCCTTCATCTTCAGCTTCCCACGTGAGTGGCTAAAGAGAGCAGATGAGCGAGTACAGTCCCATAAAAAAGGGATGGCTGGACCATCTCAAATTTTAGCCAGATCTCAAGTCCAACACACCCATTATCACTAGTGGGAAGAAGTAGTGCTGGCTGGCATTCGCTCTCCCAAACCTAAAGGAAAGCCGGTGTACTGCCACCTTTAGCAGTATTTTTATAGTGACATCTGTACTAGAGATTATAGGGAAAAAAAATTAGGCATCTCCTTGTTTCATTTTCTCTGCACTTACTAACTCTGACCAAATTCCTAAATGCTTCTGGGTGGGTTTTTATGCACCCATGAATGTCCTGGGCAGACACATGCCATTTATTTTAGCAGTCTGCCTTTTACATGACAGCTCTTCCAGCAACTGGCCTCTATCTTTCAGCCCTTGAGCAGGGCAGATGAGGGACTGTCTTTTTCCATGTTTCTGTAGCACCTAGGGCAATTACGTCCCAATCTGGTTAGTTCATAACTTGCACATGTTAGCTGAAGTAATCATTTCTGCTGACTCCGTGGGCTTGAAAAGAGATCTTTAAGAGATGTTATAAGGCTGACAAGTCCATATTTCTGCCCCAAAGTTCACCAGCCTGAAATTCCAGGCATCTCCTGCAGATACGAGATTGCTACAGAGCATGGTCTCTTCTTTACAAATGAAACAATACAGCACCAAACAGACACTTTTTGAGCAATATTAATCTACTGCATGCTTTACTGGCTTTCCCTTACAAATATAATAAAAACTGCATTAAAATTGTTTATCACTTTTAACCATTCTGACATACAAGTACTTTTTGTCAAGTTCAAAACGAAGCCCGGCTCAGTGCAGCTGCTGTGTTCAGAAAGAGATTCCCCCTGAGAAAAAACCACCCAAGATCAGACCAAACAAGCCATGTCCTGTTCAGAGGACTTTCCTTCAGAGCACTTTGGCTAAAGCCTTCTGTCCCCACTTGACTTGGATTTTTTTTTTTAAGAGGCTGAAGGGCAGTTGAGATGCCACGTGATCCAAAAGGCAAATGAAGGGACAGGACTCTGATGGAGAGCCCCGTGCTTGCGCTAGCAGAGATATCCAGCTGAGACACAATTTCAAGCCCAGCAGCAGCAAGGGGGATTGACTCTACTTGTTGTGCCGATAGCTGTAATGAAGCAGTGTGGACACAGCCCTGATAAGCAGCAGCTTTGCGAGCATTTCGGGGTGGGGGGGGAAGCAGTCTGACATCTATGCCACCACAGTCCCACGATGCTCCATTTTACAGACAATGCAGGAAGACCACAACAGGTACTTTCAGCAGAGAATCAGAAGCAAAACTCACCCCCCCACACCTTCCAAAAAAATGCCTGGATAAGCTATTACTAATTTGCTATTAATTTTCTCTTCCAGTGACTTTGTCACTGCAAGGCAGAGGACAAGCCTAGCTGCTGCCAACACATACAAAGGCCAATGGAAGTTATTCTTAGAGCCCTGCCCGGCTGTTGCTGCAGGATAACTAGCTCCAAATCATGCTTGACAGTCTCAAGATACTGCTGAGCTAGACAGGACACCTATGGTCAGGATCAGATACAGACGAGAGACAGAATTGTGCTAGTATGGGTAAAAAGCTAATCCCATGCTATGTTTGTTAACAAGAAGATTAGAAGAGGACCGATGTTGTATACACACATAAAGGCTGCATTTGCAAGGTGATACACAAATCTATCCTGTACAGCATCCAGACACCTTTATTTTTGCACAAAATTATGCAATTCCTGTAGTCCCAGTGCAGGGCAGTCTGTGCATGCATAATTACACCGAGCATTAGCAGCAACACCTATAGCTCAGGTTGTCTGACATGTTCTGTACTAAGACTCGGTTTTAAGGTCCTCATTACTTTGACAGACCTGAACTGCTCAGGGGACAATTTCTTCAGCTCGGTGTCTGCCTCAGGCTAACATTGCCGTATAAAGTTGCATTCAGAATGGCTTGGGCAATTCTGAGAACTAAATTAGGAGAAAAGTTTTTGCAAGTTATTGATTTTAATTTTTTTTTCCTGTGTTTGACCTTGGTTATATTCTTTCCACTGCCTTACTGAAAAGCTTCCACACTTTGGAGCAGGGAGTAAAAATTGGGAGGGTCATCCCCTGCTGTCATGGGGATCTTCTGGCCATGCCTGAAAGTCTTTCTAAATCTGACCAAAGTACAGCATCTTATAACACATACACTGCACGTAAGGCTTTTGCCTCTTCCACTGCTCCCAGGATGGATCAGACAGCGCTTGGGCTATCACCACAGGAGGAGTAAAACATGCTCAACATCAGGGATGAAGGGACTAAGCAGGTTTTCCCCACGCTTATTCGCTGTGTCAGCTGGAGGCTGTTGTGGTGCTAAGCACTGCTGCTGAGGAAAACTCTTCTGTGCTCCCTGATGGACTTATGCTGCAGCTCAGCTTAATTAACCCAATCGGAAAGCAAAAGAGGAGGATGCTCTGATACAAGGAAGGGATGGATGGAAAGCGGAGGAGGGGGAGAAAACTGGGCAGAGACAATCTAGGAAAAGGATATGAGCAGAGACTGGGAAATGTGGGCAGATTGCAGATTTGCAAGTTCTGTAACCACTGAAACATCCCGTCCTCATGAATGGGGCATGATCCCACAGCTCCTGAGTCCCCCAGTTCCCCTAAGATGGGTTTCCTTCAGCTGCTGACTAGTTACATGAAATTAAAGTACTGGGGAGATGTTTCCATTTTTGCCTTGCTCAAGTGCTTAGAAAATGCATATGAAAACAAAAAATGCCACTGCAGAAAGGAAAAGAAGGAAAAAAAGAGCAGGTAGTTGCTGAATGACTGCAGACTTGTCCAGCATCTTCCCTAACCCTTCTATGTGCATTGAGAAGAGGTTGCAGAAGGTCTTCCTGAGCAAAGGACAATGCTATCGCCTTCCAGTTTTTTCTCAACACCAATATTTAATGTCAAGCCTGGAGTGAGTTACCAAATTATGAGACTTAATAGAATCAGGAGCAGCAACCCTTATTTACAGACTATTCCTATGTAAGTTAAAACCACACGAATGATGTGGGAGGATGGGGTGCACAGCGCCTGATGACATGATGCTGCTGTTACTTTGCCATCCCGCCATAGCTCACACCAGCACATGACACCTTGTCCTGAGAGGCCCTTCCAGCTCCCCCCAGTAAAATAACACGTTGCTGCTTGCAAGGGCAACCAGCGGCTCTAATCAGGACATTCCTACTAAGCTCGGGTCCCCATCTCCAGAAGTTTCGGTCTAGAAGCACCCCAGGGAGACAGAGGTCCAGGGAGGGGAAGACTTGGCCAAGGTCACACAGTGTCAGCGTGGATGGGACAGAGATACAGCCCATGGGTTTAATCCCAAACTCAGTGCCACAGCGACAAGACAAGTATTCTGCAAAGCCACGCATACGGCACCAGAGGAACCTCCTTTATAGCTGATTTTCTCTATTATCACCTCCTCTGGTGCATGTTTGAGGAACACACACCCACCCTAATGGCTCCAGAGCGGTAAATTCCCATCAGTCTGAAACCCATCCACTCCTCCAGCACTTTGCCAGCATCAGCAGAATAGGTGCATTATAAACTCGAGTGTCATTGTTGAAGTTACTTTAAATAGTTCAGTGGTCACCGTGTTCAGCTGTGAGTGTGCATGGATGTGTCCGGGGCGTCCTGAAATGATACAGCACAGAGTCCTGCTCCTGGCACCCAGCCTGCGGAGCCGGGGCGAGGAAGGGAGGAGGTGTCTGCTCCGGCTACTCTGCTGCTAAAGCGTTCTGCAATTTGCACGTGTGCCTCCCCATACCGACAAACCTCGAGAGGAGACGCTGTCAGGCTGCCATCAGCAGTGGCACTTTGTAGACAGCTTGCTGCTGCTGTAAAGCACACCTGCAAAAGGCAAAACCTCTCTTTCTCCTTCTGTAAATATCTTCCCTGGTTCAGATGCTCAGAAAGGGGTGGAAGCTGCAGGTTCTCTGCACTTTGCAGGACCTGACCCTTCATTTGCATGAACACATGCTTAGTGTTATCAACAAATCACCCTAGAGCAGCCACAAGGAGGGTGATGCAATTGTTTTAGCTATTTGCACAGCCTCATAATTGCAGATCCGTCATCACAAAGCATTAGCTGTGTTAGGATAGGTGTTACAAAGAAAACCCAGCACCAGAAACAGGCATATGAGCCCAATCAGTCTGCAAAAGATAGTTTATGGGTTTGCAATAACCAGTGGTTTCAGATCTGGGTTGTACTACCCAGAAGAAAGTGACTTGTTTGCTTAGAGTCAGCTGCAAGCAAAATGTCACCCCAAACTCTAATTTAATCCAGATCCAAACGCCATCTGCTTTGTTCATCTCTGCTCACACAGTCTAAAGGCACCTGTGTCTAAGACGAGGGGCGTCTTTAATGTGGGGGCATGGAAGGTCATCTCAGTTCATAAAATCCTGCTTATTAGAAATGGAGGCCTTGATAACACAGGTTGTAAGACCTGAAGAAACACTACAAAACAGATGCACAGGTGCAGAAAGAATAAGACCCACAGAGGACTGTCTTCCAAGTGCGTGCCACCCCCCAAGCTGCATTGCAGAGGGGGAGCCTGCCCTCATTTTCCCACTGCCTCCATCTCTCCACTCATCCCTCTCTCCAAAACAGGACTTGTTGCTCTCTTCCCTCACCTCGCAGGATCCCACAGCTGCTCTTTGAGTGCTGCACAAGTCTCAAATACTGTAAAAAAGCATGTAAGCCTGTGCCCACGCACACCTCTCCTTTGGGGATGCAGTCAGAACTGTTTCGACACGAGGTAGGAGCATCCCCCCTGCTCATGGAGAGCATCATCTGCGCTCCAGCCAAGAGGCTGGAGCACACGGTGCCTTGTCCTGGCTCCTGCGTGGCTGGGACATGCAGCTTGGGGATGGCTTGGGTGGCTGCAGATGGATTTTAATGACATGAGGCATGCACTCAGACAGGAGGCTGGGCTGAAATTTGCCCTCACTTCAAAGTTAGAGCCTGTAAATCTTTTGCTTTGACTAGAGGAAAAAAAGGCAGGGAGGCAGAGGGAGGGAAATGAAGTTTGGGTTGGTGGTGGTGGTGGTGTTTGGCTGAATTCTGCATTGGTTTGTACTGGGCGCTGCTGAGCTATAAGCAGGACGGGCCTGGGGAGCACATCCAGGTGCCACTTCTGGGCTTCTTTAGTTTTCTTACTTAGTAAAACAAAAGCATAGCGCTAAGTAGAAACACAGACTTCTCCAAAAAGCAGCAAGCCCAGCTAGCAACTCCCTTTGCCAGACTGACCCTTGCTAGGTCAGCATCAGCAAACACACTCAGGAAACGTAGGACTTGCCGCGTGGACCAAACCACGCTGCAGCAAGTCCATGGTCATGGCTCAATACCGTGGGCACGTCAAACACCGACCTGTCCTCTGTCTCTGCCGTAACTAGGAAATCCCCATCAGCTGCCTGCAGAAGGGAGCCCACAGCTCACAGCTGTGGTCCTGCCAGACACCCAAGTGCCAAGATAAAAATTGTAGTGGCGTACACAGGTGTAAAAATGCTATCGCAATTCAGCGGGTTATTAATAACAAGATATTTCTCCTCTGCGACCATCTGCATCCCATACACCCCCACAAACCCAGCACTTTCGTCTTCCAGCTACACCATTCTCTCTCTTATTGAGGGCAGATAATTCCCTTTTTTTCTTTGCCTTCAAATCATGCACGAAGGTAGCGCTCCACAGGCAGTTTCTCTGGTACGGTCCATGCAGACTAACATTGTGCCAAGCACCATGAACTCAGAACAGAGGTTTCTCTACCGAGGTGCCAGAAATAATACAAATAAACTCTTCTTCTCTCCCTGGCTTTATATCTACAGCTCCCACACATCACTACCAGCGGGGCTTTAAAACTAAAACAGACTGGGCCTACGTGGCTTGAATTTATTCTGGAAATTTATCTCTTCTTGCTGAAAGCTCTGTGTTTGCTTGATCTTCCTGCCTTCCAAGTCCTATAAGTGCCACATGTTGCACAGCTGGATTCCTGACAGAGACAGAAAACAGGAGGTAAGAGAGAACAGATTTTATATATATTTATATATACACGAATGCAATGGCCAAGGTTTTCAAAAGTCACCTGCGAACTTCAGCAAAGTAGCTTCAGATATCTCCAAGGGACCTATGCGCAGGAAACACAGAGCTCTTGAGTTTCCAAAAATCTGCTCTCCTTGGGCAGAAGAGGAAGGGAAAAGAAACAGGGGGCTCTGAAGGACTTGCTGCTCTGAAGATGCTTGAGACCAGCGCTTGCAGGGAAGGATTTGCAGAAAAAGCTGTATCATCAGGGACGGCTGGAGATAAGACAGCCAGGAGGAAGGATAGATCTGTGTGATGGTAAAGGGAATTGCTGACTACTTTTAATTCTCAAACTTGCTGGGGTGTGACTACTAAAATAATAATGTGTTTGTCCAGCTCCACGAGAATTTGTTCACCCTCAGCAGCCGTAACAGGGGAATATCCCCAGGCTCCAGCACAGCAACTGGTCCCACAGAGACATGGGCAGCAGCATCCACTTCCAGTGTGCCAAGCCAACTATAAAGCAAGGAAAGGTAAGGGGAAGAAAGCCTGTTCATCTCGAGTCGCATTTTTAAAAAATCACACCAAAGGAGAAAATGAAGAAAATGTTATTTCCTGTGAAATAAAGTATTGCACTCTGTAACAGGAGCGGAAAAAAAATCAAAACCAAAACAAACTAGAGATTCAGTTCATAAATACAGGAGAAGGTCAGCTTCCTCCTCACCAATAACTCAGTCCCGCAGGAATCGAGCATGGTATTTGATATAGAGCAGATATTTGATTCCTTCCTCTGTGTGGGAAGGCTGACAGGCGTCCTCCACCCCTCCGTCCACCTTCCCCACCAACCATGGGCCGGTTTAGGTCCCTTCTGCCGACTGCCCTGCTTCAGCAGCAACATAAACCAGCTTAAAATCAGCTCCCTCTTAACACTGAGCTGAGGAATGGATTATTTTTTTCTGTGCTTGAGAATAGGCAGTTGCTGTAAAATGGTCTGCCTCAGCCCAGCAACAAGACGACCTTGGAAGAAGCTAATTCTGGGTGGCAAAGTAAGGCACCCACTGGCAGAGAGCAGTGGAAGAGAGACAGGCGAGCACAAACCTGCACCTGGAGACCTTTTTGCTGATTATAAAATAAAGCTGTTTCTGCTGCCTGTGTTACTGGGGAAGGAGAAGCAAGACAGGAGAGAGGACAACCACCAAGTAAAACTGCTTCATGGAAGGGTCCATGTTTTTCTCTTCCAGCTCACTATTGCAGGTCAAAGGAGCACAGTCTTCAAGCATCACACTGTAACTTTTGCATATCCTTGTGCAGGTATGGAGAATCCTCAAAATTATTCTATGCACACACACACATACCCAGAAGGAGGGGGGGCAGAGCAGGAGAGCAGCCTGCATGGACACATAGGCTACTGCTGGGGGGGAAATGTGGCTGGACGCACCCCACGCATCGACCAGCAGGAGCCACAGACACGTCTGCGTGCGCACGAGTGCGTGCACGACCAAGGACTGAGAAAGCAGATTGTCGCCGAGTCGCAATCTGCTTGGGATCTCCTCCAGGCTCGTGGCACCTTGTGCTGCCCTCCTTGAGTGCTCATGGCCAAGCTCCAGCCGAGCCACTTGGAGGGATGAGAAGCGGTGCACAACCTTCGTCCTCTACCCCTGACAGTCCCTCAGTGACCCCTTTGCAATCAGCAAATCCTGGACCAGCACCTCCTGAAAAGCATTAAAGCAACCGAGCTCAAAGGAAACTGCATTCCCAGACACGAAGGTTTTTCCAGGATTGCACCATCTGTTCCCAGTCCTGCAGCGGAGCAAAACCTCAGACTTTTTCCTCTCTTCCCTCTCCTTCCTGCAAGCTAGAAAAAACTGTTTCCCACCAGCGCCTGACCAAGGGATGTTGGAGGAAAAAGGAGAACTGGACTTGTCCTAAATCCCTCCTAACTCTGGCTGTGCAGCAAGGCTGCTCCTCCTTCTCCAGAAATCTCATCCTGGACCTACAAGACCTTTTCTGATGTGACTCTTGCTGGACACCGGGTGCCCACCAAAGCCGCTCTATCACTCCCCTCCTCAGCTGCACAGGGAGGGGAGAATATAATGGAAGTCTCATGGGTCGAGATAAGGACAAGGAGATCACTCAGCATTTACCGTCTTGGGCAAAACAGACTCAACTTGGGGAAATTAGTTTAATTTGTTACCAATCAAATCAGAGTAGGTTAATAAGAAATAAAACCAAATCTCAAAATGCCTTCCCCCCACCCCTCCCTTCTTCCTGGGCTTAACTTTACTCCCCCTTTTCTCTCCCTCCTCCCCCCCAGTGGCACAGGGGGATGGGGATGGGGTTTACAGTCAGTTCATCACATGTTGTCTCTGCCACTTCATCTTCCTCAGGGGCAGGACTGCTCACACTCTTCCCCTGCTCCACTGTGGGGTCCCTTCCACAGGCTGCAGTTCATCATGAACTGCTCCAGTGCGGGTCCCTTCCCCGGGCTGCAGTCCTTGAGGCACAGCCTGCTCCAGTGTGGGTCCCCCACGGGGTCACAAGTCCTGCCAGCAAACCTGCTCCACCATGGGCTTCCCATGGGGTCACAGCCTCCTTCGGGCATCCCCGGGCTGCAGGTGGAGATCTGCTCCCCCGTGGACCTCCCTGGGCTGCAGGGGGACAGCCTGCCCCACCGTGGTCTTCCCCACGGGCTGCAGGGGAATCTCTGCTCCGGCGCCTGGAGCATCTCCTCCCCTCCTTCTGCACTGACCTGGGGGTCTGCAGGGTTGTTTCTCTCACATGTTCTCACTCCTCTCTCTGGATGCTGTTCCACAGGTTTTTTCCCCCCCACTACTTAAATCTGTTCTCCCAGAGGCACTACCCGCTGTCGCTGATGGGCTCAGCCTTGGCCAGTGGCAGGTCCGTCTTGGAGCCAGCTGGCATTGGCTCTATCAGATACAGGGGAAGGTTCTACCAGCTTCTAACAGAAGCCACTCCTGTAACCCCTGCCACTACCAAAACATTGCCATGCAAACCCAATACACCTGAACTGTGGGAAAAATGGGCAACAATCTGTGAAAAGTGCAGGGTGAACAGATTGGCATTTTGTAACCATGTGTATTTTGCATTTGTGTGTAGAAATGTGCATATAAATGTGTATTTTTAGGTGTATGTATAAAACATACAAATATATATATATATATGGATGCATGCATGTAGTTGTATTTAAGGAAAAAGGGACCCTAGCTTCAACTACAAATGAATGAGAGAGCTGGGCACGTGCTGGTAGTACAATGCAACCCAAATTTCTTACACTGTAGGACAATCAAGACTTCTTCTCTGAAATGAATGCAAAAAAGGGCCCAAACAGCTGGGAAAAGGGTGATGCATGGGAGCAACTGCCTTTTCTCTGGCTCATGCGTAATAGAGAGAGCGTGTGTGTGTGTGTGTGAGCTGCAGATGAGTCAAAGTCTGAGGGCTGCCTTGTGTCAGCCATTGACTGTGCCAATGACAGCAGTTCCCGACAGCCTTTAATAACACCACTTACAGACTCTGGAGCAGGGGGGCAGGCGAGGGGGGAGGCGAGCCCTTCTCCTTCAGGCTGGTGCACAAGCCATCCCACATCCTTGCCAAAATGTCTTACAGGCACCCGCTGACGCCTCCGTAATTGCAGCCCAAGCTGCGACATGTTATCCTAAGAGGTAACAGAGGGTAAAGCCGGGAGAACAACCTTGGGTACACGGGAGGAAAGTGGTGGGTCCCACGGCTGGGAGGACACGGGGACATGCTGGGTAGGGATGGAGCAGGTGGTGGCTTTGGGGGGGACTCATCCCTACGGCATTTCCCAGTGCAGCACCCGGTACCTCTGTGGATTCACACTGCAAACACGCGGGTTTACACTGGGAAGCAACCAGGAGACAAGAAGTTATCTCTACTTCCATGCAGAATAGGTAAAACAGAAAGAAATATGTACAGACAAGCAGGTCACACTGAGAATACACAAGCCCCGCTCCCTGCCTGCACCTTGGTTCCTCAGCATGGAGGTGGGAAATAAGTCCCCACCAGGTCTCACGGATGCTGGAAAATGCAGATTTGTGAAGATGCTAAAAATCCTCAGTTTAGTCCAGATTTGGAAAGCTTTGAAAAGAGCTTCAGAGCGCATCATGTTCTGATTATTTACTTCTCCAAGCTAAGGAGAGACCTACTGCACACACCGCCTCCTGGAGAGGCGGAAGAATCAGGCATGTAAAATAAGAAGGAAATGGAAATCGAGTTGATAGCTCCTTCCCCTTCCTAATGGGTAATACTTACCTAATTATGCCCGCTTGCCATTTCCTTTCCCTGCTTTCTTTGAGATATTATGCAGAGAGAAATTTGTCCTAAAAGTTGTTACTTTCATTCAGAGGCATCCCTTTGAGCTGTTTGCCTTGCTGAGGCAGGCAAGGGCAGCGACTCCATTATAAGGGAGTCAAAAAACCCTCCTGAATGCCTCTGACAGGCGTTGGTTTTAGCATCCAGCTCCTGCTGCGCATGGCTCACCTCTCTCGCCTCCCTTCTCCATCCCTCACCCAGGCAGAGGGGTGCAGCTCCAAGGATGCCTCCTGCCTCCTGCCCTTGCTTGGCCAAGGTGAGCAGCTCC